>NC_137355.1:23017917-23696078 GCF_965287045.1 Carcharhinus amblyrhynchos
TGACCCAGGGACACACGGACACACACACACCAGCCTGACCCAGGGACGGACACACACACACACGCACACGCACACACTCCATCCTGACCCAGGGACACACACACACACACACCAGCCTGACCCAGGGACACGGACACACACACACACACACACAGCAGCCTGACCCAGGGACACACACACACACAGAGCAGCCTGACCCAGGGACACACACGCAAACACACCAGCCTGACCCAGGGACACACGGACACACACACACACACACTCCATCCTGACCCAGGGACACACACACACACACACAGCAGCCTGTCCCAGGGACGGACACACACACACACACACACACACACACACACACACACACCCCAGCCTGACCCAGGGACGGACGGACGGACACACACACAGCAGCCTGACCCAGGGACACACACACACACAGAGCAGCCTGACCCAGGGACACACACGCAAACACACCAGCCTGACCCAGGGACACGGACACGGACACACACACACACACACACACACACACACACACACACACCAGCCTGACCCAGGGTCACGGACACACACACACACACACACACACACACCAGCCTGACCCAGGGACACACACGCGCACACATATCAGCCTGACCCAGGGACACACGGACACACACACACACACACACACACACACCAGCCTGACCCAGGGACGGACATGCACACACACCAGCCTGACCCAGGGACACACGGACACACACACACACACACCAGCCTGACCCAGGGACGGACACACACACACACGCACACGCACACACTCCATCCTGACCCAGGGACACACACACACACACACCAGCCTGACCCAGGGACACGGACACACACACACACACACACACACCAGCCTGACCCAGGGACACGGACACACACGCAAACACACACACCAGCCTGACTCAGGAACAGACATACACACACACACACACACACACACACACACACACACACACACACACACAGCAGCCTGACCCAGGGACAGACAGACACACACACACCAGCCTGACTCAGGAACAGACACACACACACACACACACACACACACACACACACACACACACACACACACACCAGCCTGACTCAGGAACAGACACACACACACACACACACACACACACACACACACAGCAGCCTGACCCAGGGACAGACAGACACACACACACCAGCCTGACTCAGGAACAGACACACACACACACACACACACACACACACACACACACACCAGCCTGACTCAGGAACAGACACACACACACACACACACACACACACACAGCAGCCTGACCCAGGGACAGACAGACACACACACACCAGCCTGACTCAGGAACAGACACACACACACACACACACACACCAGCCTGACTCAGGAACAGACACACACACACACACACACACACACACCAGCCTGACCCAGGGACGGACACACACACACACACACACATACACAGCCTGACACACAGAAGGGGGGAAGTTTCCTCCTGACTCTCAGATCTCTCTCTGCTCCTTCATTAAGACACTTCTTAAAGCATTTCCTGACTCCACCCGGTCTCAGCTCATCCACTGCTGAAAACCTCACCCCTTTGTTTACTTCTAGATTTGACTATTCCAATATCTTTGCATAGTCTCCCTCCAGCCACCCATTAACTCATCCAAACTCTGCTGCCTTTATCCTAACCCACACAAAGACCCAGTTAACCCCCCCTACCCCCGCCGTCCCCCAATCCTTCCATAGCCCTTCCTTCCCAATCTGTGTACACTCCTACAGCCTCTTGGGTGTTTGTGCTCCTCCAGTCCTCGCACATCCCTAATTTTAATCAGTTGGTTGGCCACACTTTCAGCTACCTGGTCTCTGAAATTCTTTCCCTTCCCCTTTGAGTTCACTCCTCGAAACCTTAGCTGGTAAATCGGATACAAGATGCAAAACTGGCTTGGGCATAGAAGATGATGTGGAGATGCCGGCGTTGGACTGGGGTGGGCACAGTAAGAAGTCTCTCAACACCAGGTTCAAGTCCAACAGGTTTATTTGGTAGCATAAGCTCATGCTACCAAGTAAACCTATTGGACTTTAACCTGGTATTGTGAGATTTCTTACTGGGCATTGAAAGCAGAGAGTAGCAATGGAAGGATACTTTTTTATCTGGAGGTCTGTGACAAGCGGTGTTACACAAGGATCAGTGCTGGGCCTCTGTTGTTTGTAATATATATAAATATATGATTTGGAGAAAAATATAAGTAGTCTGATTAGTAAATTTGCAGGTGATACAAAAATTGGGAGAATAGCGAATAGTGAGGAGGATTGTCAGAGGATACAGCAGGATATAAATCAGCTGGAGACCTGGGCCGAAAGATGGCAGATGGAGTTTAACCCAGACAAATGAAAGATCATGTGATTTGGAAGGTCTGCAGCAGAAGGAAAGTATACAGTAAATGGTAAAGCCCTTAGAAATATTACAGAGGGATCTGAGGGTGCAGATCCACAGTTCCCTGAAGGTGGCAACTCAGGTGGACAAGGTGGTGAAGAAGGTGTAAGGCATGCTGGCCTTCATCGGTCAGGGCATTGAGTATAGGAATTGGAAAATCATGTTGCAGCTGTATAAGAACATAAGAACATAAGAACATAAGAAATAGGAGCAGGAGTAGGCCATCTGGCCCTTCGAGCCTGCCCCGCCATTCAATAAGATCATGGCTGATCTGTCGTGGCTCAGTTCCACTTTCCCGCCCTCTCCCCATAACCCTTAATCCCCTCTCTTATCAAAAACCCATCAACCCGCTTCTTAAAAATATTTAGCGAGGCAGCCTCCACCACTTCAACGGGCAGAGAATTCCAGAGATTCACCACCCTTTGAGTGAAGAAGTTCCTCCTCAACTCCGTTCTGAACTGCCCCCCCTTTATCTTGAGGCTGTGCCCCCTAGTCCTACTGTCTTTTTTGAGCGGGAAGAGTCTTTCCACCTCTATCCTATCCATCCCATTCATCATCTTATACGTCTCAATGAGATCTCCCCTCATTCTTCTAAACTCTAACGAGTACAAGCCTAGTTTATTCAGCCTCTCCTCATAGCTCAACCCCCTCAACTCCGGTATCAGCCTAGTAAACCTCCTCTGCACTCCCTCCAAGGCCAAAATATCCTTGCGCAGGTGCGGCGCCCAAAACTGCACACAGTACTCCAGCTGCGGCCTCACCAATGCCCTATACAGCTGCAGCAAGACCTCCCTACTTTTATATTCAATCCCCCTCGCTATGAAGGCCAGCATCCCATTCGCCTTCCTGACCACCTGCTGCACCTGCAGGCTGGGTTTTTGCGACTCATGCACAAGGACCCCGAGGTCCCTCTGCACCGTCGCCTGCTGCAGTTTTTCGCCACGTAAGTAATAGTCCTTCCTACCATTCTTCCTACCAAAGTGGACCACCTCACACTTGCCAACATTAAATTCCATTTGCCATTTCCTGGCCCATTCACCCAGCCTATCTAGATCCTTCTGCAGACTCTCCACACCCTCCGCACAATTTGCCTTTCCCCCAAGCTTGGTGTCATCAGCAAATTTCGACACCCTACACTCGGTTCCCTCCTCCAGATCATCTATATAAATGGTAAATAGCTGAGGCCCCAGCACCGACCCCTGGGGCACCCCACTAGTCACCAACCGCCAATCCGAATAGCACCCATTGACCCCCACTCTCTGCCTCCTATTTGACAACCAATCCTCTATCCACGCTAACACCCTACCCCCAACTCCATGTCCTCTGACCTTCTGCAGTAACCTCTTGTGAGGTACCTTATCAAACGCCTTCTGAAAATCCAGAAAGACCACATCCACCGGCTCTCCTCTATCCACCGCCCTAGACACATCCTCATAGAACTCCAGTAAATTTGTCAGACACGACTTCCCTTTAATGAAACCGTGTTGCGTCTGCCCTATCAAGCAATTCCCTTCAAGATGCCTCGCAATTTCCTCCTTAATGACGGATTCTAACATTTTACCTACCACAGACGTTAAACTAACCGGCCTGTAATTCCCCGCCTTTTGCCTGGCACCCTTCTTAAACAACGGCGTAACATTAGCCGTTTTCCAATCCTCCGGCACTTCCCCGGAATCCAGCGACGTCTGGAAAATAACCACCAAGGCATCCACTATCACCTCCGCCATTTCTTTCAGAACCCTCGGATGCATTCCATCCGGTCCTGGGGACTTGTCCACAATCAGCCCCTCCAGTCTGTCGCGCACCACCTCTCTAGTAACAGTAATGTCATTAAGACCCTCCAGTCCTACCACCTTTCCATCGCTAACACCCGGCAAATTATTCACGTCCTCCTCCGTGAAGACAGAAACAAAAAAGTTATTCAAGACCTTAGCCATATCCCCATCCCCTACCACTAGGTCCCCTTTCTCATCCGCTAAGGGACCAACGTTCACCCTAGCCAGCCTCTTCCTTTTTATATATTTATAAAAACTCTTGCTATCCTTTTTTATATTAAGTGCTAGCCCAGCTTCATAGCTTCTTCTACCCTCCTTTATCAACTTTTTTGTCAATCTTTGTTGACATTTAAACCTTTCCCAATCCTCTTCTCGCCCACTGCTCTTAGCTACTCTAAATTCCTCCGCTTTTAATTTAACACTTTCCTTCACCTCCTTCGTTATCCACGGCTTATTACCTCTCTTCCTACTGTCCTTTTTAACCATCGGAATAAATTTCTGCTGAGCACCAAGAAAGATCTCCTTAAAGATCCTCCACTGCTCCTCAGCAGACCTACCTTCCAACGCGCTCCCCCAGTCCACATTCGCCAATTCTTCTCTCATCCTACCATACTCCCCTCTATTCAAACAAAGGACACGTGTCCGGGAACCCACTTTCTCCTCCTCCATCTGCAACAGAAACTCCACCATACAATGATCACTCTCTCCAAGAGGATCCTTCACCTCAAGGTCCCTAATTCTACCCGCCTCATTACATAGCACCAGATCCAAGATAGCTCGCTCCCTCGTCGGCTCCAACACACACTGTTCCAGGAAACTATCCCGGCAGCATTCCAAGAACTCCTCCTCGAGCCCACCTCGTCCAACATGGGTCGACCAATCAATATGCAGATTGAAATCCCCCATAACTACTGCCGTCCCATTCCTGCACGCCGCACTTATTTGCGCGTTAACAGCCCGCCCCACCTCCAGATCATTATTCGGGGGCCTATAGACGACACCCACCAGCGTCTTCCTCCCTTTGCTGTTCCTAATCTCCACCCACAACGATTCCACTTTCTGCTCTTTGGCTCCGATATCATCCCTTGCTACCACCTTGATGCTGTCCTTAATCAGCAGAGCTACGCCACCCCCTCTTTCCTCCTGCCTATCCTTCCTAAACACTTGATAGCCCTGTACATTCATCTCCCAGTCCCTGTCACCTTGCAGCCACGTCTCTGTAATGGCCACCAGATCGTATCCATTTGTGTCGATCTGCGCCACCAGCTCATCCACTTTATTCCGAATGCTTCGTGCATTCAGATAAAGCGCTTTCATCCCAGCCTTCTTCTGGACCCTATTTGCCGTAACGCCACCACTTGGGACATCCTCAGCCTCTTCCCTTACCTGTACCCTATCCTTAACTGTAGACCTCCTAACATCACCTACCCTCGCACCCTCCCCCCCCCTAATTAGTTTAAAGCCCTGTCTACAGTTCTCTTTACTCGATTCGCCAGCACTCTGGTCCCAGCACGATTCAGACCAACCCCATCCCGCCCGAACAAGTCCCACCTACCCCAATACTGGTGCCAATGCCCCATAAATTCGATCCCATTCCTCCCACACCAATCTCTGAGCCACCCATTCACTTCCTTTATCCTGTCAACCCTACGCCCGTCTGCACTCAGTTCAGGCAGTAGCCCAGAGAAGACCACCTTGTCGGTTCTACTTTTTAATTCCATTCCCAGCTTCTCATACTCCCTCCCCAGATCCTCAGTCCGCACTTTGCCTACGTCGCTGGCACCCACATGTACCACCACAACTGGGTTCTCACCCTCCCACTCCAGATTCCTCTGCAGCCCAGCTGCGACATCCTGTACCCGAGCACCAGGCAGACAACACACCCTTCTGTGCACTTTGTCATTGTGACAAAGGACAGTGTCAATATAAGACTTTGATTAGACTGCATTTGGAGTATTGTGTACAATTCTGGTCACCACACTACCGGAAAGATGGTGATGCATTGGAAAGGGTGCAGAAGAGATTTACCAGGATGTTGCCTGGTTTGGAGGATATGGATTATAGGAAAGGTTGAACAAACTTGGATTGTTTTCATTAGAGTGTCGGAGGATGAGGGGGGACTTGATAGAGGTTTATAAGATTATGACAGGCTTGGATAGAGTGGATAGACAGAGTCTTTTTCCCAGGGTCAAAGGGTCAGTTAATCAGGGGTGTAGGTTGAGAGTGAGAGGGGGAAAGTTTAAAAGAGATGTAAGGGGCGAGTTTTTCACAGAGGGTGGTGAATGCCTGGAACGCGCTGCCGGAGGAGGTGGTGGAAGCAGATTCTATAACGATGTTCAAGAGGCATCTGGATAGATACATGAGCAGGGAATAGAGGGATATGGACCACATAGAAGCAAGAAAATATTAGAGAGGCATCTGTGTCAGCACAGACTTGGTGGGACAAAGGACCTGTTCCTGTGCTGTATTCTTTGTTCACCTAACATTTCCTGATGTACCCAGTGTTGAATCTTGTTTGATGATATTTCTATGAAGTGGTTTACTCTGTTAAAGATGTTATATAAATACAGGTTGTTGTTGTCTCTGGGTTAAACTGCTCCCTGGGTCAGGGGAGTGCAGTGTTTCTTAATCAGTTAGTGGAGAATCTGGCTCATTGCTGCCATCTTCTGACAACCTGCAGTTACTGTCTGTTGCTCATCCAACCCAGTGCTCTTACTCCATTCATTCCAAGCATTTCAAAATCATCCTCACAAATCCTGCTCTGATTCCTACCCTGTTGTTAATGTATAAATTTCTGCTTTGGGATGCCGTGTTTGAGTTATGAGCCCTGTTCTCAATGTTACTCTGATGGGTAACGAGGTTGAGCTGTATTGGTTCATATTTGCAGGCTTGTTGTGTGTATGTAATTATCTGTAATTCTTCCTGGGCCTCTCAGCTTAGATTCAGTGGGTTTGCCTCAATTACTAACTTAAGTGCAGATCCTTAGTTAAAAATGACTCACAGCAGTGATTATTTTGAGCCTTGCCTTGTATTCTGTCTCTCAACAGGGATCTTGGGTTCATGTCGCACTATCTGTAACCCCCGTGACTTGCCTGGGTTTGCAAAACCTCACTTACTGTACTGTCTGGAGACAATACACATCTCTTTAACCTGTGATCAGTGCTCCTTCCACTCATATTATCAGCCACTTCAGGTCTTGAACAGCAGGTTAGGTGTAAGGATTCGCATTCTAATCAGTAATCTCTAAACTGCCTGTGCTTTATATGCTCTGTCTGAGGCCAGAACTCTCCATTCACCTGACGAAGGGGCTAACCCCAAAAGCTTGTGAGTATATTATCAAATAAATAGGTTGGACTAAAACCTGGTGTTGTCAGACTTGTCATTCTGTCTCACACACAGAGCCCATCAGGAGTTTCACACCAGTCAATTACAGCTGCAGCAGAGAGTCCAGCCCCAAACCCCATGGATTTGGCCCTACAACAGGAGTCTGCAGAGAAGACACTGTGCATTGGCCAGTAAATGCACGAGAGTTCAGCAATCCATTGTCTTTGAGTGAGAGGCTGCATCATCGCAATGAGTGAGCAGAAACAGTTATTTGTAGTTGTGTTTCTCATCACACAAGTCCCCACTTTGTTTTTTTGTCCAGAATCTTAAAACCATAGAACTCCTTAATCCCTCACCTTCCCCGTATCCATGTGTTTTTAAAACCAAGCTTGGTCTTGCCACTATGTCCTGATTACCATCTCATTCTGGGCATGGTGTTCCCGTGGAAGCCTACCCTGGGTCCTGTCCCCTGCCCTCAATCTGTCATGATGTGGAGGTGCCGGCATTGGACTGGGGTGGGCACAGTAAGAAGTCTCAACACCAGGTTAAAGTCCAACAGGTTTATTTGGTAGCACAAACCACTTGTGGCTTTTGCTAGCAAATAAACCTGTTGGACTTTAACCTGGTGTTGTGAGACTTCTTACTGTGCTCAATCCATCACAGTGTCTTGAAATCAATATGTGTTTCTCTCACTCTGAGGTGTTGTGAGTATTGTGTTAGCTGGTGTGTGTTAACACTCCCAGTATGCACTCTGAGTGTTTGTTCTTGTCACATTTTCTCCAAATCTGGTTACACCGATCACAGTAACTGGCATCAATTGCCATGACAACACCCACGCCACAACCCACACTCTGAATAAATTGAGTTTTCAGCTTCTCGGGTGTTGCTCTATGTGGGTGGTTTGAGGTTTTTTTCTCATTTGTCATTTCTAGTTCCAGGCATAGCTAAAAATGAGGTGTCAACTTGATGAAACTACAACACAGGATCACTTGTGTGTCAACCAGCGGAAGCAGTATGCAATACACAGAGCCAAGCGATCCCACAACCAATGGATCAGATCCAAACCTCTGCAATCCAACAAGAATCAGTCATGAATGATGGTGGCCAGTTAAACAGCTAACTGGAAGAGGAGGAGGCTCCACAATTATCCAATCCTCAATGATGGAAAGACGAGGCTGAAACATTCACAATAAGTTCAGCCAGAAGTTTATAACTTTATAAACCTTTATAAAACCACAACTTTATAGGATCCTTGTCAGACCCCACTTGGAGTACTATGCGCAGTTCTGGTCACCTCACTACAGGAAGGATGTGGAAGCTATTGAGAGGGTGCAGAGGAGATTTACGAGGATGTTGCCTGCATTGGGAGGCATGCCTTATGAGGATAGATTGAGGGAGTTGGGACTCTTCTCCCTGGAGAGACGAAGGTTGAGAGGCGACCTGATGGAGGTTTATAAAATGTTGAGAGGAATAGATAGGGTGGATTCTCAGAGGCTATTTCCCAGGGCTGAAGTGGTCGCTACAAGAGGACACAGGTTTAAGGTGCTGGGAAGCAAGTACAGAGGAGATGTCAGGGGAAAATTTTTCACTCAGAGGGTGGTGAGTGGAATCGGCTGCCATCGGTGATGGTAGAGGCGAACTCGCTGGGGTCTTTTAAAAGACTTCTGGATGACTACATGGGATTTAATGGGATTGGGAGTTACAGATAGTCCTATGGCCTGGTAGGTATGGATATGATCGGTGCAACTTGTGGGCCAAAGGGCCTGTTTGTGCTGTAGTGTTCGATGTTCTTAAGTACTGAGTGGATGATTCACCTCCATCTCTCCCTGAAGTTCCCCTCTCTCACAGAATCCCTACAGTGGGGTGACACGATGGTTAGCACTGCTGCCTCTCAGTGCCAGGGACCCGGGTTCGATTCCTGGCTTGGGTCACTCTGTGTGGAGTTTGCACGTTCTCCCCGTGTCTGCATGGGTTCCCTCTGGGTGCTCCAATTTCCTCCCACAGTCTGAAAGATGCGCTGGTTAGGTGCAGTGACCCAAACAGGCATCAGAGTGTGGCGACCAGGGGAATTTTACAGTAACTTTATTGCAGTGTTAATGTAAGCCTTACTTGTGACTAATAAATAAACTTTAAAAATGGAAACCATTCAGCCCATTGAGTCTGCACTAACAATAATCCCACCCTATCCCTGTAACCACACAAATTTACCCCTCTAATCTACGCATCATGGGACAAAGCATCTAACCCACAAATCTTTGGACTGTGGGAGGAAACTGGAGCATCCCAAGGAAACCCACACAGACATGGGGAAGAATGTGCAAATTCCACACACACAGTGACCCAAGCTGGGAATTGAACCCAGGTCCTCAGAGCTGTAAGGCAGCGGTGCTAACCACTCTGACACCATGCCACCCGGAAGCCAGTCTCCAACCTATTCAGTTTAGTCCATGTAATAATTAGGGGGAAGGTAGTATTGAGAGGGGGATGTTGATATAGTGGTAATGTCTCTAAACTGATAATCTAGAGGGTCAAATTAATGCTCGGGGACATGTGTTCAAATCTGAAATTGAAAGCTGGTCACAGTAATGGTGAGCACGGAACCATTGTAATTGTTGTAAAAACTAACCTGGTTCATTAATATCCTGAGGGAAGGAAATGTGCCGTCCTTACCCACTCTGGCCTACACGTGTCTCTAGACCCACAGCAATGTGGTGACAATGAGCAAACACTCAGTTCAGGGACAACAAATGATGGCCTTTCCAGCAACATGCACGTTATGTGAAAGGATGCATAAACATCAAGAAACAGCTGAAGGGCCTTGGATGCTGCAAAGTCTATGGGCCTGATAACCTGCTGTGCCCCGAGTTAAAATGTTTCAGTACCTCTACAAGCCTCTATCCGATAATATGGAAAATTGGCCAGTTGTAGCCTGTCCACAAAAGCACAAACAATCCAGACTGGCCAATCATTGCCCCATGGGTTTATTCTTGGCCATCAGTAAAGTGATGGAATGTGCCATTGATAGTGCCACCCTGCAGCACCTACACAGCAATGAGGCAGCTCTCGGATGCGGCCTCGTGGAGCACCGGTGTTGAGGATGATCATGGTTGTTGCCTATCCTCAGTGACTGCGGTCTGTGGGTTAGGAAGTTGAGGATCTGGTTGCAGAGGGAGGAGCTGAGCCCTAGGCCATGGAGTTTGGGGATGAATTTAGTAGGAATAATGGTGTTGAATATTAGTATTGTCAATAAATAGGAGTCTGACATAGATGTCTTTGTTATCTGGGTGTTCCAGGGCAGAGTGCAGGGCCAGGGAGATGTGTCTCCTGTGGACCTGTTGCAGCGATAGGTGAACTGTAGTGGATGCAGGCAGTCGGGGAGGCAGGAATTGATTCGTGCCATGACTAACTTTTCGAAGCACTTCATAATGATGGATGTCAGAGCCTCCGCCCGATAGTCATTAAGGCATTCTATCTGGGCTTTTCTTTGGTACTGGATGTGGATTGCGCATTGAGACGTACACTGATAATTGCATAATACCATTTGTAATTGCTCAGACAATGAAGCAGTCCATATCTATATGCAGCAAAACTTAAACAACATTCAGACTTGGGCTAATAAGTGATAGGAAACATTTGTGTCACCTAGAGACCACCATGACTAACCCTAATGGCCATCTCCAACAAGAGAGAATCAAACCATTTCCCCATGACATTCAATGACATTACATTGCTGAATCCCCCATTATCAACATCCTAGGGGTTACCATTGACCAGAAACTGAACTGGATGAGCTGTATAAATACTGGGGCTACCAGAGCAGATCAGAGGCTGTGGAAATCTGCAGCAAATAACTCCCAGAAACTAGAAGCTTGAGTAGGCCATTCGGCCCTTTGAGCCTGCTCTGCCATTCATTGTGATCACGGCTGATCATTGAATTTCCTGTTTCCCCAAAGTCCATCCACTACCTTATCAGGTACAAGTCACATGGGCAATGTAATACTCTTCACTTACTTGTTTGAGAACAGCTCCAACAGCACTCGAAGCTCGAGATCCAAGACACAGCAGTCCGCTGGATCGCAGTTGGAGATTATCGAACTAAACTTTGTGCAGAGGAACTCCTTGTAACTCCTAGTAAAACTCAACAACAGTATCCATGACCTACACATCTTTGTTGCAATCTCTCCAAGCTCCCTCCAATCACTGACCTTTTACTTTACTCCAGCCATTAAACTCCCTTTTATACAATATATAATCCATCACTCCTCTCTTTAGCTCTGAGGAAGTCAACTCTCTCAAAATATTAACTCTAATTTCTCTCTCCGTACATGCTACCAGTCCTGCCGAGTTTTTCCAGCACTTTTTGTTCTTGTGTCAACAATGGTCAATTCAGCTGTTTATTTAACCCATTAATACCCTCTGCCAAATTGATTAATCTTTTAACTCTACCCTTCCTGGCTTTCTCTTCTTCAAACCTGAATAAAATCTCTATTCACCTTTCAGCTTCAGTTTTGAAGGGTCCACATTCAAAATGTAATCTGCCTTTTATCTTTTCAAATACTGAGACTGGCTTGCTGATTTTGTGAACATCGAATGAGCAGATGATTGAGCTAGTTATGGAGGCTGCCTCTGACACTCAATAGGACAAGAGCAGCAGATACATGGGAAGACCACCCCTCCAAGCCACGCAAGTTCCTGACTTGGGAATACCTTTGCAGTCGCTGGGTCAAAATTCTGGAATTCCCTCCCTAATGGTATTGTGGGTCAACCCACAGCACGTGGACTGCAGCGATTCAAGAAGGCAGCTCACCACCACCTTCTCGGGGGGGGCAACTAGGGATGGGCAATAAATGCTGGCCAGCCAGTGACGCCCATGCCCCGTGACTGAATAATAAAAAGAAATTAGGTTCAGATTTGAGGAGTGGTAGTGAGTTTGTGGTATGAATGTGAATCCACCGACTGGGAATCCAAAGCTCAGCAAATCAGCCTTCCTGGGAGATGAGGTGGGAAAATGTCAAGAGAGCAGGAGATGAGGTAAAACAGGGAGAAAGAAGATGGTTATATTTTAACTGTTCTGTTTATAATGAAGAGAGTAAGAAGCCTCATAACACTTGGTTAAAGTCTAACTGGTTTATTTGATAGTAAACCGACAAGCTTTCGGGGGGGGGCAAACCCCGAAAGCTCGTGCTACCAAATAAACCTGTTGGACTTGAACCTGTTGTTGAGAGACTTCTTACTGTGCCCACCCCAGTCCAACGCCGGCATCTCCACGTTATAATGAAGAGGACAGACTAGTTTTGGTGTCCACTTGTTCTGTTCAGCCCCAGGACAGAGCTTGCAGTTGTAAAGCTGCAATCTGACCAGAGATTAGATGAAGAAGAATTTTCCCTCAGCTCTGATCATGTCGTCCTGTCTATCATTCACAGCTGTTATCTTAAGGATTTAAAGTTATTTCAAGTAAGTGGAGGTGGGATCTGCGATTCACAGGCACCAGGGCTGCGATTCTGTAATTTGTTGTGACGAGAATATCACAGGGACAAGTGTTAAAAATACAGACTTCTCCTAAAGACTAGAGTTCATTAACCCCACACATCAAGGTTTGGAGCTGGGGCCTTTGTTGTCTTGCTGCATCGGACAAGGTAAGATCCTTGCTGGTAATCTCTGAATAGACTAATGAGAGATTTAAATAGAATCTAAATTATAGGGAAGGCTGAAAAGTACACAGGATGTTTTGCAAGGGACTGTCTGGAAACACGTGCTGTTTGGGAAGGGTTGTGTTGGCAGCTTGAACAGATTTATTAACTTGCATGTATAATGCTCCTTTCACAATTCATGTTTCTTCAGTCCCCAACCTCCCAGCAGCTCAGTGAGTGAGTGAGAAACAGACCACAAGGACCTTGGGTTATAGTTTTGTTCAGTGCTGAAGAAGCACTCACACCTCTGGTGATGGTGGATACAGGTAACTTGCATCCCTCTGAGGCTAGAAATCAGGAAATGCAATCAGCCGGGATTCCTGCTTCTCTTTCTTTTCTCATGGCTCAGGGAGGTAGGAATCTCACATAAATCTCAGTGGGTAGCAGTCTCACAGATAAAATGAAAGATTCTGGATTCAACTGCTGAGACTCCCAAAATGTAAACTGAAACTCCTGTCTAGTACTAAGGGCACTGTCAGAGGGTCAGTGCTGAGGGAGTGCCGCACTGTCAGAGGGTCAGTGCTGAAGGAGTGCCGCACTGTCAGGGGGTCGGTGCTGAGGGTGTGCCGTGCTGTCAGAGAGTCAGTGCTGAGGGAGTACCGCGCTGTCAGAGGGTCAGTGCTGAGGGAGTGCCGCACTGTCAGGGGGTCAGTGCTGAAGGAGTGCAGCACTGTCAGGGGGTCGGTGCTGAGGGTGTGCCGCACTGTCAGAGGGTCAGTGCTAAGGGAGTGCCACACTGTCAGGGGGTCAGTGCTGAGGGAGTGCCACACTGTCAGGGGGTCAGTGCTGAGGGAGCGCCGCACTGTCAGGGGGTCAGTGCTGAGGGAGTGCCGCACTGTCAGAGGGTCAGTGCTGAGGGAGCGCCGCTCTGTCAGGGGGTCAGTGCTGAGGGAGCGCTGCACTGTCAGAGGGTCAGTGCTGAGGGAGTGCCGCACTGTCAGAGGGTCAGTGCTGAGGGAGTGCCACACTGTCAGAGGGTCAGTGCTGAGGGAGTGCTGCGCTGTAGGAGGGTCAGTGCTGAGGGAGTGCTGCACTGTAGGAGGGACGGTGCTGAGGGAGTGCCGCACTGTCAGAGGGTCAGTACTGAGGGAGTGCCGCACTGTCAGAGGGTCAGTACTGAGGGAGTGCTGCGCTGTAGGAGGGACGGTGCTGAGGGAGTACTGCATTGGTAAAAGGTCTACCTTTTGGATAAGTTGTTAAACTGAGATCTATCTTCCCTCTTGCGTGGATGTAAAAGTTTGTACATTGCTAATTTGAAGCAGAACTGGGGGCTATCCCTGGTGCCCTGGCCAATGTTTATTATTCAACAACATCCCAAAAGCAGATTATTTGATCATTATTGCATGTCTGCATGTGGCATCTGGCTGTGCTTAAACTGGCAGCCAAGTTTCCTATCTTACAATAGTGACTTCATTTCAAAAGTACTTCATTGGGTGTAAAGTCCTTTGGGAATGTGCTGTGATTATGCATGGTGCTATACAAATGCAAATCCTCCTTTCTTTGTTACCCAGTGACTCCAGATGTAGGGTTGATGCTGGTGAGGGCAGGTTGTGGATCAGCTGGAGTGTCGAGCCCAGATCAGTAATTGGTCAGCACCCACTGGGGGAGGTGATGGGGAGTGGTACATGGGACTCCGAGATGGGGGTAAGGGTGGGTGGGGGGAGTTGTCAGGAATCAAATTATTCATCTACTCAGAACAGATATCTTCATCAAAGTAACACCAGTCTGGATTGTGTGTGGCTCCAGGCATTGTGGTTTTCACATTCTGTTCCTTTCCAGTTGTGTCTGAGTTACTGGAGCGCAGCACACACACAGCAGCTGTCCTATGCCATTAGATTTTGGGGCTTAAAACAAATTTATCCCAATCCTCTTATCTACAAGGTCAAGCAGGATTCCACACGTGAAAATGTTCAGGATCTGTTCTGTTATTGGTCATGCAGTGAGCAGGGGGTAGGAATCTGACAGTGAGGAGGCTTTGGCCAGGAATATGGAGCAGAGATTCTCACTGACCAATCCACATGTCTTCTCATTTGGACAATTTACTGGTTAAAAATCCGATAAAACCTTTTTGATTCCTTCTAATAGACTTCCACTCGCTGGGTTTGGTGAGGTGTAGGTGGAGCTAGTGCAGTGTCAGTGATTTTTCGAGGATTGATGGAATGAAAGGATTGTAATTGCAAATAAAACAGCTTGGATTTTGTAATCTCCAATTAACTCCTAGAACAGCTGGAGGCATAGCGTCAAATTTCAACTTTAATTATTTCATATTTGCGTCTGTTCTGTGTCTACATTTAACCAAAAAAACCCCACACCCTGACTTTACTTTCAGAATGAACTTGGGGTCAATTATCCTCTTCCATATTAAATTTTCTTCCCCCCTCCTTTTCCCCCATTCTCTGGTGATAGAGTCTCACTGGAATGGGGTTGTACAATTCCTGATGCCACGCCATTCGAGACAATTCTTCCTGTATGAACCTGGACAGTCAGCATCAGCACAATATTAGACCACAGGAGACATGGACTATTCACTTTGTCTCACCTGATGCCCCCAACACATGCACTTTCTGTTCGGGGTCACTGGATATAGACCAGGAGCAGGAACCAAGGTTGACTGTTTTCCCTCTCAGCAGTTACGGAGGATTGAGGTCAATCTTTGCAACCTTTCAATCCTCCCTGGTCACAGCTATGCACATGCCCCTCACCCCCACATCATCTGTTTAATTCTTTCCTTTCTGTAACAGTGAACATATGAATTAATAGCAGGAATAGGCCATTCAGGCCCTTCGGCCTGCTTCACCATTCAATACGATACCGTGGTCTCAACTCTACATTCTGCTTAATGTTAAAAAGCTTTGACACTCTTTTTAGTCCAGAATCTATTTACCTCTACCTTGAAAGTTGTTTAGTGACCTTGCCACATGGTGGCACAGTGGTTAGCACTGCTGCCTCATAGCACCAGGGACCTGGGTTCGATTCCTGGCTTGGGTCGTTGTCTGTGTGGAGTTTGCACATTCTCCCTGTGTCTGCATGGGTTTTCTCCGAGTGCTCTGGTTTCCTCCCAGAGTCGGAAAGACGTGCTGGTTGGGTGCATTGGCCATGCTAAATTCATCTTCAGTGTACCTGAACAGGTGCCAGAATGTGGCAGCTAGGGGATTTTCACAGTAACTTCATTGCAGTGTTAATGTAAGCCTACTTGTGACACTAATAAATAAACTTAAACTCTAGGGAAGAGAGTTCCAAAGATTCGCAACCCTTTGAGAGAAAAATTTTGTCCTAATCTCCGTCTTTAATGGGAGACCCCTTTATTTTCAAACGATCTGCCTTAGTTCTAATCTCTCCCCCAAAAGGCAATCATCCTTTCAACATTCACTTTGTCAAACCCCTCAGGATTTTCTATGTTTTAATAAGGTCACCTCTCAATCTTCTAAACTCCAATGACTACAGGCCCAATCTGTTCAGCCTCTCTTCAAAAGATTACCCCTCTCATCCCAGGTATCAGTCAAATAAACCTCTAAATTACTTCTAAAGTATTTATATCCTTTCTTAAATACTGAGACCAATACTGGATGCAGTACTCTAGATGTGGTCTCATCAACCTCCTGTATAAGAACAACTGTAACAAAACATTCCTGATTTAATATTCCATTCTGCATGTAATAAATAATGACATTAATTTGCCTTCTGAATCGCTTGCTGCACTTACGTACTAACATGTCTCAGGACACTCAGATCCCTCTGTACCTCTGAGTTTTGCAATCTTTCTCCATTTAAATAGTATGCTATTTGTCTATTCTTCTTGCCAAAGTGGATAAGTTGACATTTTTTTACTCCATCTGCCAATGTTTGGTCCACTCACTTGAACTACGTGTGTTCTTTTGGAGACTCCTTATGTCCTCTTCACAACTTACTTTTCTATCTATCTTTATGTCATCAGCAAAGTTAGCAACCAGACATTTGATCCTTTCCTCTAAGTGATTCATATAAATTTGTAAACAGTAGAGGCTCTAGCACTGATCCCTGTTGGTACACCACTTGTTACATCTTCTCAATCCAAAAAAAGACCCATTTATCCATACTCTTTATCCCTGTTAGCAAAATCATCCATGGGAATATATTACCCCAATACCATGAGCTCTTATTTTACTCTCCCCCTATTTAGATAATATACTCCAGTATGAAAATCAATCATTCGGAACAACCAGTTGTCCAGACCCAAGTATTCCCTCAATATCTTGCCATCATTTTCTAATCCTACTTTGGGAGTGATGGATGGTATCATGAAACATGGATGGTACAGTATTTGGATAAGTAAAAAACATTTTTATTACTTCTTTATATTGTTTTATTGATATTTTATGCTTCAGGAAAATATTTATATCCAAGGTGTTTTTGGGTTCACATACTTGCAATTAAAGAAACTAACATTCTATAACCCAGAAAATTCCAAAATCCATAAGTGGTTTGGTCCAAAACGTTCTGGACTGGAGAAATTTCTAAAATCTGACCAGAAAATGCATAAAGTAATGATGCAGCTTTACTCTTCAGGGTTGCTGCTGAATCTGTGTTGTATTGTCAGATACAGAGTGCAGCTCCGCAGCACTGAGACAACGAACCCGGCGTGTCCCCCCGGCACTGGGACAACGAACCCAGCACCCCCCGGCACTGAGACAACTAACCCGGCACCCCCCGGCACTGAGACAACTAACCCAGCGTGTCCCCCCGGCACTGAGACAACTAACCCGGAACCCCCCCCCGGCACTGAGACAACGAACCCGGCACCCCCCGGCACTGAGACAACTAACCCGGCACCCCCCCCGGCACTGAGACAACTAACCCGGCACCCCCCCCCGGCACTGAGACAACTAACCCGGCACCCCCCGGCACTGAGACAACTAACCCGGCACCCCCCCCGGCACTGAGACAACTAACCCGGCACCCCCCCCGGCACTGAGACAACTAACCCGGCACCCCCCCCGGCACTGAGACAACTAACCCGGCACCCACCGGCACTGAGACAACAAACCCGGCACCCCCCGGCACTGAGACAACGAACCCGGCACCCCCCGGCACTGAGACAACGAAGCCGGCACCCCCCGGCACTGAGACAACTAACCCGCCCCCCCCCCCCGGCACTGAGACAACGAACCCGGCACCCCCCGGCACTGAGACAACGAACCCGGCACCCCCCGGCACTGAGACAACGAACCCGGCACCCCCCGGCACTGAGACAACGAACCCGGCACCCCCCCCCGGCACTGAGACAACGAACCCAGCGTGTCCCCCCGGCACTGAGACAACGAACCCAGCACCCCCCGGCACTGAGACAACGAACCCGGCACCCCCCGGCACTGAGACAACGAACCCAGCGCGTCCCCCCGGCACTGAGACAACTAACCCGGCACCCCCCCCGGCACTGAGACAACTAACCCGGCAGCCCCCCCGGCACTGAGACAACTAACCCGGCACCCCCCGGCACTGAGACAACAAACCCGGCACCCCCCGGCACTGAGACAACGAACCCGGCACCCCCCGGCACTGAGACAACGAACCCGGCACCCCCCGGCACTGAGACAACTAACCCGCCCCCCCCCCCCGGCACTGAGACAACGAACCCGGCACCCCCCGGCACTGAGACAACTAACCCGCCCCCCCCCCCCCGGCACTGAGACAACGAACCCGGCACCCCCCGGCACTGAGACAACGAACCCGGCACCCCCCGGCACTGAGACAACGAACCCGGCACCCCCCCCCGGCACTGAGACAACGAACCCAGCGTGTCCCCCCGGCACTGAGACAACGAACCCGGCACCCCCCGGCACTGAGACAACGAACCCGGCACCCCCCGGCACTGAGACAACGAACCCAGCGCGTCCCCCCGGCACTGAGACAACTAACCCAGCGTGTCCCCCCCGGCACTGAGACAACTAACCCAGCGTGTCCCCCCGGCACTGAGACAACTAACCCAGCGTGTCCCCCCCGGCACTGAGACAACTAACCCAGCACCCCCCCGGCACTGAGACAACTAACCCAGCACCCCCCGGCACTGAGACAACAAACCTGGTGCCCCCCCCCGGCACTGAGACAACGAACCCGGCGTGTCCCCCCGGCACTGAGACAACTAACCCAGCACCCCCCCGGCACTGAGACAACGAACCCGGCGCCCCCCGGCACTGAGACAACGAACCCGGCACCCCCCGGCACTGAGACAACGAACCCGCCCCCCCCGGCACTGAGACAACTAACCCGGTGCCCCCCCCCCCGGCACTGAGACAACGAACCCGGTGCCCCCCCCCCGGCACTGAGACAACGAACCCGCCCCTCCCGGCACTGAGACAACGAACCCGCCCCCCCCCGGCACTGAGACAACTAACCCGGTGCCCCCCCCCCGGCACTGAGACAACTAACCCGGTGCCCCCCCCCCGGCACTGAGACAACTAACCCGGTGCCCCCCCCCCGGCACTGAGACAACTAACCCGGTGCCCCCCCCGGCACTGAGACAACGAACCCGGTGCCCCCCCCCCGGCACTGAGACAACGAACCCGCCCCCCCCGGCACTGAGACAACTAACCCGGTGCCCCCCCGGCACTGAGACAACGAACCCGGCACCCCCCCCGGCGCTGAGACAACGAACCCAGCGCCCCCCCGGCACTGAGACAACGAACCCGGTGCCCCCCCCCCCGGCACTGAGACAACGAACCCGCCCCCCCCGGCACTGAGACAACGAACCCGGCACCCCCCCGGCACTGAGACAACTAACCCGGCACCCCCCCCGGCGCTGAGACAACGAACCCAGCGCCCCCCCGGCACTGAGACAACGAACCCGGTGCCCCCCCCCCGGCACTGAGACAACGAACCCAGCGCCCCCTCCCGGCACTGAGACAACGAACCCGGCACCCCCCCGGCGCTGAGACAATGAACCCGGTGCCCCCCCCGGCACTGAGACAACGAACCCGCCCCCCCCCGGCGCTGAGACAACGAACCCGGTGCCCCCCCCGGCGCTGAGACAACGAACCCGCCCCCCCGGCACTGAGACAATGAACCCGGTGCCCCCCCCCGGCACTGAGACAACGAACCCAGCGCCCCCCCCGGCACTGAGACAACGAACCCGGCACCCCCCCGGCGCTGAGACAACGAACCCGCCCCCCCGGCACTGAGACAACGAACCCGGTGCCCCCCCCCCCGGCACTGAGACAACGAACCCGGTGCCCCCCCCCCGGCACTGAGACAACTAACCCGCCCCCCCTGGCACTGAGACAACTAACCCGGCACCCCCCGGCACTGAGACAACTAACCCGGTGCCCCCCCCGGCACTGAGACAACGAACCCGGCACCCCCCCGGCACTGAGACAACGAACCCAGCGCCCCCCCCGGCACTGAGACAACGAACCCGGTGCCCCCCCCCGGCACTGAGACAACGAACCCAGCGCCCCCTCCCGGCACTGAGACAACGAACCCGGCACCCCCCCGGCGCTGAGACAATGAACCCGGTGCCCCCCCCGGCACTGAGACAACGAACCCGCCCCCCCCCGGCGCTGAGACAACGAACCCGGTGCCCCCCCCCGGCGCTGAGACAACGAACCCGCCCCCCCGGCACTGAGACAACGAACCTGGTGCCCCCCCCCGGCACTGAGACAACGAACCCGGTGCCCCCCCCCCGGCACTGAGACAACGAACCCAGCGCTCCCCGGCACTGAGACAACGAACCCGGTGCCCCCCCCCGGCACTGAGACAACGAACCCGGTGCCCCCCCCCGGCACTGAGACAACGAACCCGGTGCCCCCCCCCGGCACTGAGACAACGAACCCAGCGCCCCCTCCCGCCACTGATACAACGAACCCGCCCCCCCCCGGCGCTGAGACAATGAACCCGGTGCCCCCCCCGGCACTGAGACAACGAACCCGCCCCCCCCCGGCGCTGAGACAACGAACCCGGTGCCCCCCCCGGCGCTGAGACAACGAACCCGCCCCCCCGGCACTGAGACAACGAACCCGGTGCCCCCCCCCGGCACTGAGACAACGAACCCGGTGCCCCCCCCGGCACTGAGACAACGAACCCGGTGCCCCCCCCGGCACTGAGACAACGAACCCAGCGCCCCCCCCGGCACTGAGACAACGAACCCGGCACCCCCCCGGCGCTGAGACAACGAACCCGCCCCCCCGGCACTGAGACAACGAACCCGGTGCCCCCCCCCCGGCACTGAGACAACGAACCCGGTGCCCCCCCCCCGGCACTGAGACAACTAACCCGCCCCCCCTGGCACTGAGACAACTAACCCGGCACCCCCCGGCACTGAGACAACTAACCCGGTGCCCCCCCCGGCACTGAGACAACGAACCCGGCACCCCCCCGGCACTGAGACAACGAACCCAGCGCCCCCCCCGGCACTGAGACAACGAACCCGGTGCCCCCCCCCGGCACTGAGACAACGAACCCAGCGCCCCCTCCCGGCACTGAGACAACGAACCCGGCACCCCCCCGGCGCTGAGACAATGAACCCGGTGCCCCCCCCGGCACTGAGACAACTAACCTGGCACCCCCCGGCACTGAGACAACTAACCCAGCGTGTCCCCCCGGCACTGAGACAACGAACCCGGCACCCCCCCCGGCGCTGAGACAACGAACCCGCCCCCCCCCCGGCACTGAGACAACGAACCCGGTGCCCCCCCCCGGCGCTGAGACAACGAACCCGGTGCCCCCCCCGGCGCTGAGACAACGAACCCGCCCCCCCCCCGGCACTGAGACAACGAACCCGGTGCCCCCCCCCCGGCACTGAGACAACAAACCCGGTGCCCCCCCCCGGCGCTGAGACAACGAACCCCCCCCCCCCGGCACTGAGACAACGAACCCGGTGCCCCCCCCGGCACTGAGACAACGAACCCAGCGCCCCCCCGGCACTGAGACAACTAACCCGGTGCCCCCCCCGGCACTGAGACAACGAACCCAGCGCCCCCCCCGGCACTGAGACAACTAACCCGGTGCCCCCCCCGGTGCTGAGACAACGAACCCGGTGTCCCCCCCGGCACTGAGACAACGAACCCGCCCCCCCCGGCGCTGAGACAACGAACCCGGTGCCCCCCCCGGCGCTGAGACAACGAACCCGGTGCCCCCCCCGGCGCTGAGACAACGAACCCAGCGTGTCCCCCCCGGCACTGAGACAACGAACCCAGCGTGTCCCCCCCGGCACTGAGACAACGAACCCAGCGTGTCCCCCCCGGCACTGAGACAACGAACCCGGCGTGCCCCCCCGGCACTGAGACAACGAACCCGGCGTGTCCCCCCCGGCACTGAGACAACGAACCCAGCGTGTCCCCCCCGGCACTGAGACAACTAACCCAGCGTGCCCCCCCCGGCGCTGAGACAACGAACCCGGCGTGCCCCCCCGGCACTGAGACAACGAACCCAGCGTGTCCCCCCCGGCACTGAGACAACTAACCCAGCGTGTCTCCCCCGGCACTGAGACAACTAACCCAGCGTGTCCCCCCGGCGCTGAGACAACGAACCCGGTGCCCCCCCCCCGGCACTGAGACAACGAACCCAGCGTGTCCCCCCCGGCGCTGAGACAACGAACCCGCCCCCCCCGGCACTGAGACAACGAACCCGCCCCCCCCCGGCACTGAGACAACAAACCCGGTGCCCCCCCCCGGCGCTGAGACAACGAACCCGCCCCCCCCGGCACTGAGACAACGAACCCGGTGCCCCCCCCGGCGCTGAGACAACGAACCCGGTGCCCCCCCCGGCGCTGAGACAACGAACCCGGTGCCCCCCCCCGGCGCTGAGACAACGAACCCGGTGCCCCCCCCGGCGCTGAGACAACAAACCCAGCGCCCCCCCACGGCGCTGAGACAACGAACCCGGTGCCCCCCCCGGCGCTGAGACAACGAACCCGGTGCCCCCCCCGGCGCTGAGACAACGAACCCGCCCCCTCCGGCGCTGAGACAACAAACCCGGTGCCCCCCCCCGGCGCTGAGACAACGAACCCGGTGCCCCCCCCCCGGCACTGAGACAACGAACCCGGTGCCCCCCCCCGGCACTGAGACAACGAACCCGGTGCCCCCCCCCGGCACTGAGACAACGAACCCGGTGCCCCCCCCCCGGCACTGAGACAACGAACCCAGCGCTCCCCGGCACTGAGACAACGAACCCGGTGCCCCCCCCCGGCACTGAGACAACGAACCCGGTGCCCCCCCCCGGCACTGAGACAACGAACCCGGTGCCCCCCCCCGGCACTGAGACAACGAACCCGGTGCCCCCCCCCCGGCACTGAGACAACGAACCCGGTGCCCCCCCCCGGCACTGAGACAACGAACCCGGTGCCCCCCCGGCGCTGAGACAACGAACCCGGTGCCCCCCCCCCGGCACTGAGACAACGAACCCGGTGCCCCCCCGGCACTGAGACAACGAACCCGGTGCCCCCCCCGGCGCTGAGACAACTGAGGGTGTTGGGAAATAATCAAATCAAATATCTGGCTTTCATTCTCAAATATTCATCAGCACAATGACCTCATTTTCGAGGGATTAATTTAATCGATTAAATGTTATTTTTATAATAATGAAACAAGTTAAATCCATTTGTGTCAAGTGCACATCCTATGCAGTATAGTTATGTGCGTGGTCACACTTGGGGCTTGTTTTCAGACACTACATCAGATCTAGTCCTCAACCAACTTCATGTCAATCAATTTTGCGAAACAATGTTAGATAGTGGGAAGGGTGGGTAGCCCACACGACCCTTTGAATCTGCTCGTTGTTGAATACAATCATGGCTAGACTTGGCTCTAACTCCACTTTCCTTCCATTCTTAATTCCCTGAGAGATTGAAGATCTGTCCAGCTGTAAATGTGTCCAATAATGCAGCATTAACAATCCTCCAATTGTAAACTCAAGCACTTAAAGAAATTGATTGGAGGGCTTCTTCATGTTAATGTGAACAGATATAAATACTGAATGATATTAGGAAGCTTGTTTCATTGCCATGTAGTATTGCTCTGTCTGTTATTGAGGGGTGTTATTATTTATTTCAGATAAGACCCTGAATTAAAAATAATGAGCTGAGGAAAGTAATGGTTTGGTTGAATGGCCAGAGAAGTAACAAGTGAAGAAACAATACTTTTCACTGTGTGCTAATACATGTGACAATAATAAAACAAATCAGATCAAAAATCTGAGGTAATGCATTTGGGAAGGGCCAACAAAGCTAAGGGAATGCTGAATAAATGGGAAGGTATAGACAGAGATTGAGGACGTGTGGAATCTTGGAGTGCATGTCCACAGGTCCCTGAAGGTGGCAGCACAAAGTGGACAAGGTGATCAAGAAAGCGAGTTCCTTGATTGAATAGAAAATCAGGAATGTAATGATGGAAGTGTATAAAATGCTGGTTAGACTGCAGTCGGAATATTGTGTACAGTTTTGGTCACCACATTACAGGAAGGACATAATTGCTGTGGAGAGAGTGCAGAGGAGGTTTACAAGAATGTTGACAGACCTCGAAAATTGTTGCAATGAGGAGAGGTTGGACAGGCTAGGATTGTTTCCCTTGGAATAGAAAAGGCCAAGGAGTGACCTAATTGAGGAGTACAAAATTATGAGAGGCCTAGGTAGAGTGAACAGGACAGAACTGTTTCCCTTAGCTGCCAGGAGACATGGAGTGAAGGTGATTGGTAGAAGGATTAGAGGAGACAGGAGGAAAGGTTTTTTTTACCCAGGGGGTGGTGGGAACTCGCAGTCTAAGCTGGTGATTGAGGCTGAAATGCTTGATTGATTTAAGAGTAACTCTTTCTACATCTGAAATGCTGTACCTGCAAGGTTCCAGATCAGGTGCTGAAAAATGGAATTAAAATGAGTGGCTGGTTTCTTTCTTCTCTTTCATGGCTGGCAACAACATGATGGGCTGAATGGCCTCTTTTTGTATTGTTACTTTCTCTGGCTCACTCCAGCACCAATATGTAATGATGCACTTTCAGAAACTTGTTACTGAACAAAAAGGGCTGCACGATGGCACAGTGGTTAGCACTACTGCCTCACAGTGCCAGGGACATGGCTCTTGGCTCACTGTCTGTGTGGAGTCTGCATGTTCTCTCTGTGTCTGTGTGGGTTTCTTCTGGGTGCTCCGGTTTCCTCCCACACTCCAAAGATGTGTGGGTTAGGTTGATTAGCCATGGTAAATTGCCCCTTCATGTCAAGGGGATTAGCAGGGTGAATAAGTGGGGTTAGGGGAATAGGGCCTGGGTGGGATTGTGGTCAGGCAGGCTCGATGGGCCGAATGGCCTCCTTCTGCACTGTAGGGATTCTATGATCCTATGAAAAAGGCACAATCACCACAAACATTAAATTAGATCACAGCTGAATTGCCTTTCCATTTTTGTTCCATATCCCTAAAACTAACAAAATGCCACATATCTAAGCCTTGACAGCTCTAATTGACACCAGCAGCCATAACGGTTTGGGAGAGAGAATATCAGATTTCTCCAATAATTTTGTGAAAAGGTTTTCATAACCTCAGTCCTGAAAATCCCAGTTTGAAATTTAAGGTGATGCTCCCTTGTTCTCGGTTCCCAGCTCCGCCAGACGAAATAAATTTCTCTGTAACTGCCCCAGTGAACCACTTTATCATTTTAAACATCTCCATGCAATCTCCCTCAATCTTTTAAACTTAAGATAATAAAAACCAAGTTTGTTCAAACTGACCTCGTTATTTAATCGTTTCAGGTCTGGAATCCTTGCTATATTGGTTTTGAGGTGCAGTACCCAGATCTGAAAGCAATACTCAAGATGGGGTCTAATCAGAACTTAGCACAACTAAAATTTAACTTCCTCTCTCTATATTCCATTGTGTTGGAATAAAGACCAATATCTATGGTGTTTGTTTACATTTTGTACCTGCACTATCTTATTCATATTCACCGACATTAGTTCCCCTCTGATTCCTCGTCATTTGCCTTTTTAAGAAAATATTATGATTTGTCTTTCTTAAATCTAAACTTGCAGTTCCCTACATTAAGCTCCATTTGGCCCACTACTTTTCTCTGTTTATGTCCTGTTGTGACATCCTGTTCTCACTTCTGCAACTTACTGTTCCTCCTAATTATTCTTCAAACTTGGATATAAACGTCCTTTTCTTTCATTTGGTTTATTGATAAGCATGGTGGGAAAGTTGAGGTGCCTGAACTGATCCCTATCACCCTGATCCCCCTCATCTCTGGCTCTGACATTCATCATTATGAAGTGCTTTGAAAGGCTGGCATGAATTAATTCCAGCCTCCCGGACTACCTAGATCCACTACAGTTTGTCTATCACTCCACAACAGGTCAGCAGCACACGCCATCTCCCTGGCCCTGCACTTAACTCTGGAACACCTAGATAACAAGGACACCTATGTCAGACTTCTATTTATTGACTACAGTTCAGCCTTCAATACTATTACTCCCACAAAACTCATCTCCAAACTCCGTGGCCTGGGCCTCGGCACCTCCCTCTGCAACTGGACCTTAGACTTCCTAACCCTCAGGCCACAATCAGTAAGGATTGGCAACAACACCTCCTCCACGATCATCCTCAACACCGGTGCCCCACAAGGCTGTGTTCTCAGCCTCCTACTATACTTATACACCTCTGACTGTGTGGCCAAATTCCCCTCCAACTCGATTTTCAAGTTTGCCGACAACACCACTGTAGTGAGTCGGATCTCAAACAATGATGAGACAGAGTACAGGAATGAGATAGAGAATCTGGTGAACTAGTGCAACAACAATAATCTCTCTCTCAATGTCAGCAAAATGAAGGAAATCGTATTGATGTCAGGAAGCGTAAAGGAGAACATGCCTGCATCAATAGGGACGAAGTAGAAAGGGTCGTGAGCTTCAAGTTTTTAGATGTCCAGATTAACCACAACTTGTCCTGGTATCCCCCCATGCTGACACTATAGTTAAGAAAGCCCACCAACGCCTCTACTTTCTCAGAAGACTAAGGAAATTTGCTGCCCAAGACTGCAAGGAACTACAAATTGTAGCCCAATCCGTCACGCAAACCAGCCTCCCATCCGTTGACTCGGTCTACGCTTCCCCACTGCCTCGGCAAAGCAGCCAGGATAATTAAGGACCCCACAGACCCCGGACATTCTCTCTTCCACCTTCTTCCATTGGGAAAAAGATACAAAAGTCTGAGGTCATGTACCAACCAACTCAAGAACGACTTCTTCCCTGCTGCTGTCAGACTTTTGAATGGACTTACCTTGCATTAAGTTGATCTTTCTCTACACCATAGCTATGACTGTAACACTACATTCTGCACTCTTGTTTTCTTCTCTATGAACGGTATGCTTTGTATAGTGCAGAAGAAACAATACTTTTCACTGTATGTTAATACATGTGACAAAAATAAATCAAATCAAATCAAATTGAAGAGTAGACAGAGTGGAACCAATTCTTTAACACAAGGTGTGAGCATGGAATTCTGAGCCACAAACTCCTATACCAACAGAATCCACAAACCTTTGGAAAGCTCATTGTACTATTGGTTTTAAACTGGAATTTTAAAGGGGAATGAGAATGGGAAGAGTGGGTTTGTACAGCCTGTCATGGACTTAGTGGGCCGAATGGCCTCCTTTTATGCTGTAATGAACCTATCACTGAGGAACCAGTTAGTTGAAGCCTGATGGGCTGAATGGCCTATTTCTGTGCTGGGACAATCAAGCTGCAGCAGAGACTATGAGATGGGGATGCTGCTACTGATCTTTCAAAACACTCAATCAAGAGTTGAACTCTCTGCCACAGATGGTTGTGGAGGCCAGGTGATCGCGTGTCTTTAAGACAGAGATAGATAGGTTCTTTATTGATAAAGGGATCAAGGGTTATGAGGAAAAGTCAGGAGAATGGGGATGAGAAAAATATCAGCCATGATTGAATGGCAGAGCAGATTTGATGGGCTGAGTAGCCTCTTTCTGCTCCTACTTCTTATGGTCTAAGGCAGTGAGAGATTACAATATGACTATTATTGTACAGATACAAGGGTGCAATGTCAATGGGAAACATTTTTCCTGTAATACCACATGCTGCATTTTTAAAATTAATGTTCAGTAAATTGTAATTCTTCATTGAAGCCCATCTCTGTTGTGGACTGTGCAATAGTCTGGAGTGTGCTGGTCAGCTCCCAACACTTGCTCCATCATTATACTAACTCTACATTCCAACAAATGGTGACCATCTGCTTCGTTCAGTCACTCTTATCTCGATAATATAAATTATTTCCATCTGACTCCTGCGTGTGTGTAAAATCTCCGCCCTGCAACCTAGATTTATCTCCAATCGCTATTTGCTAAATCTCCATGCTTTCAGAGGCTGTTCTCTAAGCCTGATTATAGAGGGGGCAGAGTGGACCTGATGTTATTGTCCTCTGCTCCCTTGATCCATTCATTCTCTGTATTACTCTAGCACAGCTGTCTGTCAGTCTGCTGCCATCTCTTTTTATTTTCCTCCCTTTATACTGTGTGTCTGCACCCACTGGTTCAGTACAGGTGTAATCTGAACCCACTTTGGGGACATGTGTTCAGCGTGAGCCAGTCGAGGAGGCCACTGAAGAATCAGAATGTTGACGAGTTCCTTGAAGCAAATGAGTGGCTCCATGAAGCGTGCCTCCATTAAACGTACAATATCTGGATCACAAAAGGTGAGTAACAACAATCAAAACTGTAATTTCATCCTCATTGTCCACTGTATAAATGTTGTTGACCCATGTGTCAAGTGTAAACAATGTAAAATCTCCACAGGACACCACAGCAGGAGGTGATGATAAATCCACGCTCCATTCTTTTATAATTCCAGAACAGGTTTTAATTTAAAGAATTAAATGCTCCCTAGTTGGTGTCTGATTGAGGTCTTGCTGTTGTAACTCTTGTCATACTTTCACATTTATTTATCACGTGTAAAAGTGAAAAGTATACTGAGTATAGGTTTATTTTCCAATCTCCTGACCCTCACTGGGGTCAGAGTTCCAGATTACCCAATATGTCACGCAAGTGACATATTTGACAAAAAATGTTACTCCTTTCTTAAAGTTACAAAGTCAGTGCGCAGAATGAACGGGCAAACCCTGAATCCATTTCCTCGCTTGTTCCAAAAAAAAACTCAAATTCGAATTGAATTCAACTCATGATCCCACAAGGAGACAAACTAGATCCAAGTTGACAAGATAAGACATTGCACCCCACCTTGGGCTCGATCTGATGTTTGATCTTAGCTAAAAGGCCAAAAAATGACCTATGTTCTAAGAAAGTGAATGGCAACAGGCCATTTGACTGTGTCACTGACTATCTGATCCTCTCCACACCCAAACTTCAAAACTTTCCACTTTCTATGAGGAAGAGGGGATCAGGATATTCGATGATCAGCCGTGATCAAAGTCAGTGACTGGGCAGGCTCGAAGGGCTGAATGGCCTATGCCTACTTCTAGTCTCTATGTTTCTGAAAGCGTTCCTGATGAGATTGAGAGTATGGATTTCCAGCTGATTGGTTTTGCAGTGGCCTGTTGTTGCTACCTTGGCTCAAATCAACAGAATCTGCTGATGGAACCTGGCTCTTTTATAGATATCACAGCAGCGGTGGTAGAGTGATAATGTTACTGGACTAGTAATTCAGAGATCTAGACTGATTACATTTGAGATATGAGTTCCACCATGGCAGCTAGGGGAATTTAAATTCAATAAATAATCTGTAATTAAAAATCTAGACTTGTCAGTGACCACTAAAGCATTGTGTTGTCATAAAAATTCATCCGGTTCACTCATGCCTTGTAGGGAAGGAAATCTGCCATCCTTACCTGGTCTGGCTGACATGTAACTCCAGAACCACAGCAATCTGGTTGATTCTTAACAGCTCTCTGATAATAGCCAAGCGAGCCAAACAATTCACGGGCAATTGTGAATGGGCAATAAATGCCTGTGACACCCGGATCCTAAAAGTGAATTAAAAAATAAAAATTGAGGGTGAGAGTGGTGGTGCTGGATGAGGGAGATGGTGTTGGTTGGAGGGAGTCCTGTGAAGTTGAAGATTGTTGTGGTTTATAGCCGATGATCGCAAACTCCAACCTTGTGCTATTAGATTTCAATTTCCAGTCTCAACATTGTCTTCTCATGGATACAGTAACAATGAGGGGAATTCCTGGCATTTTAACTTCAAATTCAGGAAGGCTAAGAAATGCTTCAAAAGCTAGATATGAAAAACACTAAGGATGAAAAGAGAGAAATGCTAAAATGAAATATATTTAACACTTACTGTCACCCTTCACAATGGAGGTGATGTGCTGTGACTAGCCATTTTTTTTGATTTTGGTGTGAGTTAATGCGTCAGGTTTAACATTCTCTCTGTCCGGTGATGGCTAATCATAGAATCCCTACAGTGCAGAAGGAGGCCATTCGGCCCATCGAGCCTGCACCAACCACAATCCCACCCAAGCCCTATCCCTGAAATTCCACATATTTAACCTAGCTAAGTCACCCTGACACTGGGGGGCAATTTAGCACGGCCAATGCACTTAACCTGCACATCTTTGGACTGTGGGAGGAAACTGGAGTACCCAGATGAAACCCACACAGACACGGGGAGAACATGCAAACTCCACACAGACAGTGACCCATGTCGGGAATCGAACCTGGGTCCTTGGCGCTGTGAGACAGCAGTGCTAACCACTGTGCCACCGTGCCAGACAATTGTGTGTCTTGATCTGAATACAAGGTTATTTATTGGAACACATTCCTCTCAATGTATTACTAGTACGGTGATTAGAGACGTTAATTAATGTTTGAGCAATTTAATGATTTCCAATCTGAAAGGAGTTGGATTCTGGAAATGGTTTCTGGTATCCATCAGGGAATATTTAACTCTGAGTATGATGAATGGTGATAATGCGAGAATGTGTGGAATGACAGGAATCTGACCCTGTGTTACAGATGTGGGTAATTTTTTACTGATCAGTGCGACATTTAGGGTAGAATATTAAAACCACTTGCAACCTCAAAGTTTTAGAAAGTTCTTGTTCTGCAGTAGTTAAGCTGCATGAGAACTTTACTCTGGGATACTGAGGGTTGGGATCTAACCTGTGCTCACCCACCTGCTGAACTGTTGCTCTTAGTGCTGCTGCTTTGTGAGGCACGGAGACATTTCCACTAGGACAGGGCTTGAAAGGTTCAGTCACCACTCAGTAATTTTGGCAGTAGGTGAGAACAGACTAGCAATCAATTGAAAATAGTCATTGATGTAGCATTCTGTGTGTAGTTAATGTGTGACTTGGAGATTGGTGAGGGGGGAGAATGTCTTGACACATATATTCCAGAATTGGAACTCATATATTTATAGCAAGTAAAATTTAAGAGTGATTAATTGATCAGGTGGACATTTGATATGAATTTATTCAAAATTCCTTCCTGAGCTAAGATTGATCCATATAGCCTTACAGAATGATGTAGGATTGATAGAGATAATTGACTCGTTCATATCCATGCTGGCTCTTAGAGTTATTTAATTAGTCTCAGTTTCCTGCTTTCTTCCCGTAGTCCTGCAAATTTTTGCCTTTTAAAGTTGTTATTGAATTACCTGGTGATTCATAATCTGCTTTAGCATCTTTTCTGATTAATTCCTGAACAGAAACACATATTGTGTAAATATTTTATCCTCATCTTCCCTGTAGTTCTTATATCAAATATGTTAAATCTGTATCCACAACACCTTCAGGAACTGTCCCCCAGTGAGAGTCAGCACCTTCAGGAACTGTATCCCAGTGAGAGTCAGCACCTTCAGGAACTGTCCCCCAGTGAGAGTCAGCACCTTCAGGAACTGGATCCCAGTGAGAGTCAGCACCTTCAGGAACTGGATCCCAGCGAGAGTCAGCACCTTCAGGAACTGGATCCCAGTGAGAGTCATCACCTTCAGGAACTGGATCCCAGTGAGAGTCAGCACCTTCAGGAACTGGATCCCAGTGAGAGTCAGCACCTTCAGGAACTGGATCCCAGTGAGAGTCAGCACCTTCAGGAACTGGATCCCAGTGAGAGTCAGCACCTTCAGGAAATGTACCCCAGTGAGAGTCAGCACCTTCAGGAACTGGATCCCAGTGAGAGTCAGCACCTTCAGGAACTGGATCCCAGTGAGAGTCAGCACCTTCAGGAACTGGATCCCAGTGAGAGTCAGCACCTTCAGGAACTGGATCCCAGTGAGAGTCAGCACCTTCAGGAACTGGATCCCAGTGAGAGTCAGCACCTTCAGGAACTGGATCCCAGTGAGAGTCAGCACCTTCAGGAACTGGATCCCAGTGAGAGTCAGCACCTTCAGGAACTGGATCCCAGTGAGAGTCAGCACCTTCAGGAACTGGATCCCAGTGAGAGTCAGCACCTTCAGGAACTGTATCCCAGTGAGAGTCAGCACCTTCAGGAACTGGATCCCAGTGAGAGTCAGCACCTTCAGGAACTGTATCCCAGTGAGAGTCAGCACCTTCAGGAACTGGATCCCAGTGAGAGTCAGCACCTTCAGGAACTGTATCCCAGTGAGAGTCAGCACCTTCAGGAACTGGATCCCAGTGAGAGTCAGCACCTTCAGGAACTGTATCCCAGTGAGAGTCAGCACCTTCAGGAACTGTATCCCAGTGAGAGTCAGCACCTTCAGGAACTGGATCCCAGTGAGAGTCAGCACCTTCAGGAACTGTATCCCAGTGAGAGTCAGCACCTTCAGGAACTGGATCCCAGTGAGAGTCAGCACCTTCAGGAACTGGATCCCAGTGAGAGTCAGCACCTTCAGGAACTGGATCCCAGTGAGAGTCAGCACCTTCAGGAACTGGATCCCAGTGAGAGTCAGCACCTTCAGGAACTGGATCCCAGTGAGAGTCAGCACCTTCAGGAACTGTCTCCCCGTGAGAGTCAGCACCTTCAGGAACTGGATCCCAGTGAGAGTCAGCACCTTCAGGAACTGGATCCCAGTGAGAGTCAGCACCTTCAGGAACTGGATCCCAGCGAGAGTCAGCACCTTCAGGAACTGGATCCCAGTGAGAGTCAGCACCTTCAGGAACTGGATCCCAGTGAGAGTCAGCACCTTCAGGAACTGGATCCCAGTGAGAGTCAGCACCTTCAGGAACTGGATCCCAGTGAGAGTCAGCACCTTCAGGAACTGGATCCCAGTGAGAGTCAGCACCTTCAGGAACTGGATCCCAGTGAGAGTCAGCACCTTCAGGAACTGGATCCCAGTGAGAGTCAGCACCTTCAGGAACTGGATCCCAGTGATAGTCAGCACCTTCAGGAACTGGATCCCAGTGAGAGTCAGCACCTTTAAGAGAGAGGACTAAAGAGGCAAAATCCAAATGAAATATTTACCTATAAATCTTTGGTGTTGACTGTACATTAATGAAAAGTGACATTTATTCCATGCACAATTTGGTAAATCTTATGTGAATTAAGTCATTTGACTAGAATCACGGTCTATTAATAGAGTAGTATTATTTGTAGATTTCCAGTTGTTTGCACTGTGTAAATTAATAATGAGTCTTACTTTTCAAAATTCCTTACTGTGTTTATGCGAGTGAACCTTTTAATCCTGGATTTGATTAGTGGGCATTGGGCAGATTAACTCTGATTACTGTTGTGTGAACTCTCTTTGGCAGCCTGTTAATCTTTCCCCATCTCGAGAATGTAGAACTCTAACTTTAATGTGGGATTTTTGAGTACTTGCAGCTCCCAGTTCCAGCTTTGGAAAAGCAGCTGAATGTGGGTCCTGAGGGTTGAAGCAGAGAGTTTGGGTTCAGGGTTTATCTGCCTCGGCTGCTCAGTTATTGACACGGATCAAGGAGGAGATGGGGTGGGAGTGGGTGAATGGATCATTTAGCAATAGGCTGTGGGTTCTGATCAACACAGACTTAATGTGCCTTCTCTCATGTGTGAAGTAAAATCCTCAGGCTGGTACGAAGAATCATGCAACCACAGGAGGATTTACCTTGCAGCTCAAGTGATGAGCCAAAGAAATCAGCCCCCTTCATTCCTGGCCACGTGAGCTGTTCCTTAAGTGGCCGCACTTGGCTCATAATATCCAAAAGTCTTCCTCGCAGGCACTGGGAATCTCAGAAAAGCAACAGATCATGAGAGTGGATTGACAAAAGGAACAAGGTATTTCATTGCATTATTAGTGAGCTGAAGAAACCTCCAGCAATAAAAAGGTGAGAGAGCACAAGAAAGGGAGCACTTGGTTCAGTTAATAACAGAGAGAGTTTCCCTATTTGGTATAATTGTAAATTCAGCAACATTTCGTTATCAAGGTCGAATTAAGACATGCGTTGAAATCTTACTTTCTGATTTTGAGTGTCTGTTCTTGGAATATGTATTGCTTATATTTTTCTGCATTATATTCTTTGTTTTTTGAATTTAAATGAATTGAACATGGCTAGAAGCTAATTGCATTTCAGGGCCAGACTCCTTTTTGAGTTCTAAAGTTTATGATTAAGTTCCTTTGAATATAAAACACTACAGTCCCGAGGAGTGTTTCTAGTAGTATTGAGTCTGCTGGGTGTAGGGGCAGGGGGACCTTGTTGCAAAGGAAACATTTTCAGTTTCAAAAAAACTCAGACCCTGGTGTGAGTTTAGGGAGAGATTGTGGCTGGAATGGTCAGTGGCAGAACAGAGAAGCTAAGCTTGACAAGGGGCCCAGTTTTGAGTGATTTCCTTGCAGTCTGGAAAGTAGGAAATGTCTCTCCTTCTGATCCTCACAAAAACCTTGGACATCCCCTGCCTCATCTGCAATTGTGATGTGGATGTGCCGGCGTTGGACTGGGGTAAACACAGTTAAAAAGTCTGACAACACCAGGTTTAAGTCCAACCGATTTATTTGATAGTAAACTCACAAGCTTTCGGGGTTCGGGACTAACCCCAAAAGCTAGTGAGTTTACTATCAAATAAATCGGTTGGACTTAAACCTGGTGTTGTCAGACTTTTTACCATCTGCAATTCCCATCAGATTCTCTGTCTCCCTTACTGCTGAGATATTTGCTCTGGGGTCAAGTGGGGAGAGAACAGCAGAGTAAAATTCTATTTTCAATTTAAATAAAAGTTACCGTTTGAATTTAATTGGAACATTTTTATTTATAAATGAACGTGTTATAAGTTGGTATCTATTTATCTGTGTGTCTCATGCCCTGAGCTAAAGGATTCAAATTAAAGGAATGGCTAGATGCAGCACCAGAGAAGTAAAATTCTCCCAAATTTCACCTTCTGTAAACTTCAGCTGCACAAAACTTTACTGCTCATTTCTCCACTTACCCAAAGCCCCATTTCTGTACCATCCCTGTGGCCGCTCCAGCAATGAAACCATTTAAAAATTCTCATGTTCAAATCCCTCAATAGCCTTGCTCCATTCTCGACCTCTCCTCCAGCCCCTTGACCGTTGCAAGATCTTTCTTCTCTGTGGGTTCAGGCCTCTTGTTTATCTTGAATTTTAATTCTTCCACCATTGGTGAATGTGCTTTCAGCTTCCTGGGCTGAAATTCCCTCCCTAAATTCCCTCTTAACATAAGAACATAAGAAATAGGAGCAGGAGTAGGCCATCTAGCCCTTCGAGCCTGCCCCGCCATTCAATAAGATCATGGCTGATCTGTCGTGTCTCAGTTCCACATTCCCACCCTCTCCCCATAACCCTTAATCCCCTCGCTTCTCAAAAACCCATCAACCCGCGTCTTAAAAATATTTAGCGAGGCAGCCTCCACCACTTCAACGGGCAGAGAATTCCAGAGATTCACCACCCTTTGAGTGAAGAAGTTCCTCCTCAACTCCGTTCTAAACCGCCTCCGCTTTATCTTGAGGCTGTGCCCCCTAGTCCTACTGTCTTTTTTGAGCGGGAAGAGTCTCTCCACCTCTATCCTATCCATCCCATTCATCATCTTATACATCTCAATGAGATCTCCCCTCTTTCTTCTAAACTCTAACGAGTACAAGCCTAGTTTATTCAGCCTCTCCTCATAGCTCAACCCCCTCAACTCCGGTATCAGCCTAGTAAACCTCCTCTGCACTCCCTCCAGGGCCAAAATATCTTTGCGTAGGTGCGGCGCCCAAAACTGCACACAGTACTCCAGCTGCGGCCTCACCAATGCCCTATACAGCTGCAGCAAGACCTCCCTACTTTTATATTCAATCCCCCTCGCTATGAAGGCCAGCATCCCATTCGCCTTCCTGACCACCTGCTGCACCTGCAAGCTGGGTTTTTGTGACTCATGCACAAGGACCCCGAGGTCCCTCTGCACCGTCGCCTGCTGCAGTTTTTCGCCACGTAAGTAATAGTCCTTCCTACCATTATTCCATCAAAGTGGACCACCTCACACTTGCCAACATTAAATTCCATTTGCCATTTCCTGGCCCATTCGCCCAGCCTGTCTAGATCCTTCTGCAGACTTTTCCTCTCTCTTGTCCTTTAAGAAGCTCCTTAAAGCGCGTGCCTTTGATTAAGCTATTGGCCACCTCTCCTCCTGCAGCTGAGTGTCAGTTGGTCTGATAATGATATTCACCGGAGCAATGGAGGTTGAGGGGCTGATAGAAGTCTGCAAGATTATGAGAGGCATGGACAGAGTGGATAGTCAGAAGCTTTTTCCCAGGATGGAAGAGTCAATTACTAGGAGGCACAGGTGCGAGGGGCAAGGTTTAAAGGAGATGTATGAGGCAAGTTTTTTACACAGAGGCTGATGGGTGACTGGAACTCGTAGGTGGGGGAGGTAGTGGAAGCAGATATGGTAGTGACTTTTAAGGGTTGACTTGACAAATACATGAATAAGACGGGAATAGAGGGATATGGTCCCCGGAAGGGGAGGGTTTTTTTGTTTAGTCAGGCAGCAAGGTCGGTGCAGGAATGGAGGGCTGGAGGGCCTGTTCCTGTGCTGTAATTTTCTTTGTTATTCACCTTGAGATGTTTAATAACATTGCCATATAAATGAAAGGTGTTGTCAATGAGTGTTCAAGTCAACACAGATACCATTTTCAGTCAATAGCAGAGCTATGCTGATGATGGTGGAACATAAGGGCAGATGTTCCTTCACCACTTTTTTCAGTATTCACACATTTGCTTTTGACCTCTCTATTATGTCCATGCCATTTGAATTTTTTAAAATGTTTCTTTCTAACCCCAGGGTCACAAAGCTTGGATTGAGAAACACTTTCAGAAACGCGATTGTATTTATATTATCCCAAACTCAAAAGACCCACAAAGGTAATGAGAGTTTTGAAGAAGCTATTCAGTTTGTTGATGTTTCATATTAAATTACTATTGGACTGGTAACTTTGTGTTCTCTTGTGTTACTGTCCCTGCTTTTCCAAGGTGCTGCTGTGGTCAGCTCATTGGTCAGCATGTTTCCATTAGTCCCACTGCCTCGTCCAGTGAAGGAGGAGAAGATGACAGGCAACTGGTTCAGCCTGAGAAGTGGACGCCCAGTAAGCACACTCAGACCAGTCCTACTGATGCTTTTGGAACTATGGAATTTCAAGGTGGAGGCCACGCCAGCAAAGCCATGGTGAGGACAGATACTGAATCGTGCGTTATACACTGTGTGTGATATTTGGCCAAATCAACATCAAAGCCTTTCTCATCATGTTTTCTTGGAGAAGTTTTACCTTCTCCAATTCTTCTGTCCAAATGTTAGAACCGGAACACTGTAAATGAAAATTCCCCAACCTAATTACCTGTATAACTCTGACCACAAGCATTCCAGACCCATGATTAAATGAATGGCTATAAATGATTGAGGAAATAGCTTTGGGTATTGAGTGAGCGGAACTGATGGCTTGATCGTGAGTTGGTCTGATGATACAGGGGAGGGGGTAGAGGTGGGGCCTGAGGTGATGGAGTGGGTTTGGGTGAGGTGGATTGATGTTAGGAGTGGTGTTGGGGAATGAGGAATTCTATTGCCTGCACCAAGTGAGATTTTCATCTTTCTAAACATGAGTTGTTTTATATTATCAACTTAAATTGTGAGCAAACGGACTGGGTTTGTGCTGCATCCTCCTCTTGCTGTGGGAACATTTCCTCTTCATTGCTCTGAATGTTTATTACTGGAATTCTGCAATGAGAAAGTGATTTCATCAGCTAATCCCATTTCGACCTAGATTCGATGTTTCACTCAATTAGAGTGCAGTTAAATAAAAACCCGGGCTGTATAAAATCAGCTTTCTATGTAATTTGTGTGGTGTTGATCAGTGCCCATCTGGCCAGCTGCTGCACTACCCAACACATACAGAGACAGAACAATTTTACTCTTTAAATGGAAAGGAAATGGAGAGGGGAAAAGAGGGGGAAGAGACAGAGAACAAAATGTTATTTTCTAATGAACCCCAGTGAGAGTCAGCACCTTCAGGAACTGGATCCCAGTGAGAGTCAGCACCTTCAGGAACTGGATCCCAGTGAGAGTCAGCACCTTCAGGAACTGTCCCCCAGTGAGAGTCAGCACCTTCAGGAACTGGATCCCAGTGAGAGTCAGCACCTTCAGGAACTGTATCCCAGTGAGAGTCAGCACCTTCAGGAACTGGATCCCAGTGAGAGTCAGCACCTTCAGGAACTGGATCCCAGTGAGAGTCAGCACCTTCAGGAACTGGATCCCAGTGAGAGTCAGCACCTTCAGGAACTGGATCCCAGTGAGAGTCAGCACCTTCAGGAACTGTATCCCAGTGAGAGTCAGCACCTTCAGGAACTGTATCCCAGTGAGAGTCAGCACCTTCAGGAACTGTATCCCAGTGAGAGTCAGCACCTTCAGGAACTGGATCCCAGCAAGAGTCAGTACCTTCAGGAACTGTATCCCGGTGAGAGTCAGCACCTTCAGGAACTGGATCCCAGTGAGAGTCAGCACCTTCAGGAACTGGATCCCAGTGAGAGTCAGCACCTTCAGGAACTGGATCCCAGTGAGAGTCAGCACCTTCAGGAACTGTATCCCAGTGAGAGTCAGCACCTTCAGGAACTGTATCCCAGTGAGAGTCAGCACCTTCAGGAACTGTATCCCAGTGAGAGTCAGCACCTTCAGGAACTGGATCCCAGTGAGAGTCAGCACCTTCAGGAACTGTATCCCAGTGAGAGACAGCACCTTCAGGAACTGGATCCCAGTGAGAGTCAGCACCTTCAGGAACTGGATCCCAGTGAGAGTCAGCACCTTCAGGAACTGGATCCCAGTGAGAGTCAGCACCTTCAGGAACTGGATCCCAGTGAGAGTCAGCACCTTCAGGAACTGGATCCCAGTGAGAGTCAGCACCTTCAGGAACTGGATCCCAGTGAGAGTCAGCACCTTCAGGAACTGGATCCCAGTGAGAGTCAGCACCTTCAGGAACTGGATCCCAGTGAGAGTCAGCACCTTCAGGAACTGGATCCCAGTGAGAGTCAGCACCTTCAGGAACTGTATCCCAGTGAGAGTCAGCACCTTCAGGAACCGTATCCCAGTGAGAGTCAGCACCTTCAGGAACCGTATCCCAGTGAGAGTCAGCACCTTCAGGAACTGGATCCCAGTGAGAGTCAGCACCTTCAGGAACTGGATCCCAGTGAGAGTCAGCACCTTCAGGAACTGGATCCCAGTGAGAGTCAGCACCTTCAGGAACTGTATCCCAGTGAGAGTCAGCACCTTCAGGAACTGGATCCCAGTGAGAGTCAGCACCTTCAGGAACTGTATCCCAGTGAGAGTCAGCACCTTCAGGAACTGGATCCCAGTGAGAGTCAGCACCTTCAGGGACTGGATCCCAGTGAGAGTCAGCACCTTCAGGAACTGTATCCCAGTGAGAGTCAGCACCTTCAGGGACTGGATCCCAGTGAGAGTCAGCACCTTCAGGAACTGTATCCCAGTGAGAGTCAGCACCTTCAGGAACTGGATCCCAGTGAGAGTCAGCACCTTCAGGGACTGGATCCCAGTGAGAGTCAGCACCTTCAGGAACTGTATCCCAGTGAGAGTCAGCACCTTCAGGAACTGGATCCCAGTGAGAGTCAGCACCTTCAGGAACTGGATCCCAGTGAGAGTCAGCACCTTCAGGAACTGTCCCCCATTGAGAGTCAGCACCTTCAGGAACTGGATCCCAGTGAGAGTCAGCACCTTCAGGAACTGGATCCCAGTGAGAGTCAGCACCTTCAGGAACTGGATCCCAGTGAGAGTCAGCACCTTCAGGAACTGGATCCCAGTGGGAGTCAGCACCTTCAGGAACTGGATCCCACTGAGAGTCAGCCCCTTCAGGAACTGGATCCCACTGAGAGTCAGCCCCTTCAGGAACTGGATCCCAGTGAGAGTCAGCACCTTCAGGATCTGTATCCCAGTGAGAGTCAGCACCTTCAGGATCTGTATCCCAGTGAGAGTCAGCACCTTCAGGATCTGTATCCCAGTAAGAGTCAGCACCTTCAGGAACTGGATCCCAGTGAGAGTCAGCACCTTCACGAACTGGATCCCAGTGAGAGTCAGCACCACGAACTGGATCCCAGTGAGAGTCAGCACCTTCACGAACTGGATCCCAGTGAGAGTCAGCACCTTCAGGAACTGGATCCCAGTGAGAGTCAGCACCTTCACGAACTGGATCCCAGTGAGAGTCAGCACCTTCAGGAACTGGATCCCAGTGAGAGTCAGCACCTTCACGAACTGGATCCCAGTGAGAGTCAGCACCTTCAGGAACTGTATCCCAGTGAGAGTCAGCACCTTCAGGAACTGGATCCCAGTGAGAGTCAGCACCTTCAGGAACTGGATCCCAGTGAGAGTCAGCGCCTTCACGAACTGGATCCCAGTGAGAGTCAGCACCTTCAGGAACTGGATCCCAGTGAGAGTCAGCACCTTCAGGAACCGTATCCCAGTGAGAGTCAGCACCTTCAGGAACTGGATCCCAGTGAGAGTCAGCACCTTCAGGAACTGGATCCCAGTGAGAGTCAGCACCTTCAGGAACTGGATCCCAGTGGGAGTCAGCACCTTCAGGAACTGTCCCCCAGTGAGAGTCAGCACCTTCAGGAACTGGATCCCAGTGAGAGTCAGCACCTTCAGGAACTGGATCCCAGTGAGAGTCAGCACCTTCAGGAACTGGATCCCAGTGAGAGTCAGCACCTTCAGGAACTGGATCCCAGTGAGAGTCAGCCCCTTCAGGAACTGTATCCCAGTGAGAGTCAGCACCTTCAGGAACTGGATCCCAGTGAGAGTCAGCACCTTCAGGAACTGGATCCCAGTGAGAGTCAGCACCTTCAGGAACTGGATCCCAGTGAGAGTCAGCACCTTCACGAACTGGATCCCAGTGAGAGTCAGCACCTTCAGGAACTGGATCCCAGTGAGAGTCAGCACCTTCACGAACTGGATCCCAGTGAGAGTCAGCACCGTCAGGAACTGGATCCCAGTGAGAGTCAGCACCTTCACAAACTGGATCCCAGTGAGAGTCAGCACTGTCAGGAACTGGATCCCAGTGAGAGTCAGCACCTTCAGGAACTGGATCCCAGTGAGAGTCAGCACCTTCAGGAATTGGATCCCAGTGAGAGTCAGCACATTCAGGAACTGGATCCCAGTGAGAGTCAGCACCTTCAGGAACCGGATCCCAGTGAGAGTCAGCACCTTCAGGAACTGGATCCCAGTGAGAGTCAGCACCTTCAGGAACTGGATCCCAGTGAGAGTCAGCACCTTCAGGAACTGGATCCCAGTGAGAGTCAGCACCTTCAGGAACTGGATCCCAGTGAGAGTCAGCACCTTCAGGAACTGGATCCCAGTGAGAGTCAGCACCTTCAGGAACTGGATCCCAGTGAGAGTCAGCACCTTCAGGAACTGGATCCCAGTGAGAGTCAGCACCTTCAGGAACTGGATCCCAGTGAGAGTCAGCACCTTCAGGAACTGGATCCCAGTGAGAGTCAGCACCGTCAGGAACTGGATCCCAGTGAGAGTCAGCACCTTCACGAACTGGATCCCAGTGAGAGTCAGCACCTTCACGAACTGGATCCCAGTGAGAGTCAGCACCTTCGGGAACTGGATCCCAGTGAGAGTCAGCACCTTCAGGGACTGGATCCCAGTGAGAGTCAGCACCTTCAGGGACTGGATCCCAGTGAGAGTCAGCACCTTCAGGGACTGGATCCCAGTGAGAGTCAGCACCTTCAGGGACTGGATCCCAGTGAGAGTCAGCACCTTCAGGAACTGGATCCCAGTGAGAGTCAGCACCTTCAGGAACTGGATCCCAGTGAGAGTCACACCTTCAGGAACTGGATCCCAGTGAGAGTCAGCACCTTCAGGAACTGGATCCCAGTGAGAGTCAGCACCTTCAGGGACTGGATCCCAGTGAGAGTCAGCACCTTCAGGTTCCTGGTCAAATTCAAGCAGAGCAGGAGAACCCGTTTCAGGAGGAATAAGACATTGAGTGGTGAGGCAGGTATTGGGATGATTTGTGATAAAGGGTTTATTTGTCCAGATTTCTACCTCAGTCTGCCCTTCTGATTTTGCAGTATATCCGAGTGTCTTACGACACCAAGCCAGAACTCCTCCTCCAGCTCATGACCACGGAGTGGGAACTGGAGCTTCCTAAGCTCCTCGTCTCCGTTCATGGTGGACTTCAGAATTTTGAACTTCAGCCTAAACTGAAGCAGGTGTTTGGTAAAGGTCTGATCAAAGCAGCGATGACAACCGGAGCCTGGATATTCACAGCAGGAGTCGACACAGGTGAGGAACCAAAGCAAGAACAGAGGAAGAGTTTAATAATGATAGCCAATCAACAACTCTGACCCACGAAAATAATAGCTTGAAACTAAAGTGCAAGGGAGTTGAGTTCAGCGCACAAACATTTACAGTGAGCTAGATGAGCTAACAGCACAAATTGAGAGAAATTGTGTCGTGATGGTAATATCGCTGTAATGCAGAGGCCTAGACTAATGCTGTATAGGACGTTTGCTCAAATCCCATGTTAGCTGGTGGAATTTGAATTTCCCTAATAAAATCTGGAATAAAAAGTTGGCCGCAGTAATGGTAACCATTGAAACTATCATTTATTGTTATTCAAATCTCATCTAATTCACTCATGTCCTTTAGGGAAGGAAATCTGCCATCCTGACCCCGTCTGGCCTACATGTGATTCCAGATCCACAGCAGTGTGGTTGTCTCCTAACTGCCCTCTGAAATGGCCGAGTGAGAGGCTCAGTTCAAGGGCAATCATGGTGGGTAATAAACGCTGGTCCAACCAGCGATACCTACACTCCCTGAAAGAGTAAAAGGAAAAAACAAATGGTTTAGATTGACTAGCCAATGTACAGACATGATTAAAAAGTAATCAAGCCTGAGAAATAAATATTTCAGAGTAAACAATATTTAGAAAAGATGGACAGAATAGAACAGATGGAAGAATCATTCTGCTAGGAAAGGATGACATAAGGACAGCGGTGAGAAAGAATCTTGGCTCAGAAGATCAGTAAATCAAAACAGTGCGAGTGAAGATTGGGAATAGCAAGGGTCAGGAAATTTGTCAGCATAATTGAAAGGTCCTCTAACTGTCATTATGCAAGAAATAATTGGTACTTTTAAAAAAGACAATGTATTATGGAGCTTTAATTTTAAATAGCCTGGAAATATTAAATTGATAAAGATGTTCTGGGAATGAGTTTGTAAATGCTTTTGTGATTACTTCCTGGAGTAATACTTTGTAGGACCAACCAGTGATAAATCTGTCGCACATCTAGCATGGCCAGCACCAGTGCTTAGCACCAGGGACCCAGGTTCGATTCCTGGCTTGGGTGACTATTTGTGTGGAGTTTGCACGTTCTCTCTGTGTCGGCGTGGGTTTCCTCCAGGTGCTCCGGTTTCCTCCCACAGTCTGAAAGGTATGCTGTTTAGGGTGTATTGGCCGTGCTAAATTCTCCCTCAATGTACTTGAACAGGTGCCGGAGTGTGACGACTAGGGGATTTTCACAGTTAACTTCATTGCAGTGTTAATGTAAGCCTAATTGTGACACTGATAAACTTTAAAGTATTGTACGATGAGGCAGGTTTAATTAGCAATCTCATAGTAAAGATCTCTCTAGGGAAAATGTAATCAGAATACATTTGAATTCTAGGTTAAGTTTGAAAGTGACAAACTCTAGACAAGATCCATAAATTTAAAACCAAAATTCATCAACTTAAACAAATTGAATTCCAGAGGAGAGCTCATTAAAGTGGGTAAATATATTAACAGTACGATGGTAGATAAACTGTGGGGAACATTTTAAATAAATGATTCAACAAAAAATTCCATTGAGAAATGAAAACTGAAAGAAAGGTCTGGATGTGATTTACTGAGGAAGATGAGGATGGCATTGGATCAAAAGAAGAAGCTGTAATGTCACAAAGAATAGTGGGCCTGAGAAATGGGAGTGTTTCAGAAAACAGCAAAGAGCAACCAAACATTTGATAAAAATGGGAAAAAAAGAGTAAACTAACCAGTAATGTAAAAGCCGATTGTTAGAACTTTTGCTCGTATATAAAAAGAGGAGCTAAAGTAAATAGAATCATAGGGGTTTACAGCACGGAAATAGGCCCTTCAGCCCAACTTGTCCATGCTGCCCTTTTTTTAAACCCCTACACCAATCCCAATTGCCAATATCGGTCCCTTAGATACAGAAACAGGAGACGTTATCATTGGGTTTAGCAGATAGCAGGGGCATTAAACAAACATATTGTATCAATTGCCACATTAGAAGATACACATTACACACCAGAAATAGAGGGTAACCAAGAGGCTAATAAAAATGAGAAACTTACAATAATTAATATCTGTAGAGAAAAAGGTTTGGGGAGTTGAGGAACTAAAAGCTGACAGATCTCCAGAACCTTCTGGCCAACATCAAAGCATTCTTAAGGGATTGGCTGCAGAGACAATGGCCAGAATTCTACTGCCTCACCCACCCCAGAATCAGTGAGGCTCGAGAACAGCATTCCCCATCAGCCGCGGGCAGGATCTTACAAGCCTTGGTTGGGTGAGGTTGTAAAATACTGGCCTATGGATGCATTGTTATTATTTTTCAACTTGCAGGGACTGTTCTAGAAGCTAGGGAATTTTGGAACTTAGCAAATGTAACTACTATTCAAGAAAGAAGGAAGAGAGAGAACAGGGAATTCTCAAAGAGTTAACCTGACATCAGTCATTTGAAAAATGTTGGAATCTTTTTTAAAGAAGTTTTAACAATGGACCTAGAAAACAGTATGACTAAACAGAGTCTTATAGTTTTATAAAAGGGAAATCATGCTTGACAAACTTATTAGCATTTTTTTGAGCATGTGATTGTACAATAGATAAAGGGGAACCATTAGATGTAGTTAATATATCAGAATTTCCATTTCAGCGGAGTGTGGCGACTAGGGGATTCTCACAGTAATTTCATTGCAGTGTTAATATAAGCCCACTTGTGACACTAATAAAGAAAGTTTAAACTTACCGTTATATGTTCATATAGACTTGTATAAGGAAAGCAAATATTTCCAGCAAGTAAATAGGAAGACAAATGACATATTGATTTTTATTGCGAAGAGATTGTAATACAAGAATAAGGAAGTCTTACTACAATTGTATAGGGTTTTGGTGAGACTATACCTGGAGTGCTCTGTGCAGATTTGGACTCCATATAGGAAGGGTATACCTGACTTGGAGGCGGTTCGGTGAAGATTCACTAGCTTCATTTCTGGGATGAGAGGGTTGTCCGATGAGTAAATTGGACTTCTGTCTCTGAAATTTAGAAGAATGAGAGTTGATTGCCTTGAAACATCCGAGACTGTGATCATGTTTGACAGAGTAACACTGAAAAGCTGTGTCCTTTGGTCAGGGAATCTCGAACTTGGGGGCAAAGACAGGAAGTGTTGGAAAATCTCAACAGGGCTGATAATATCTGTAGAGACAGAACAGAGCTAACATTTCAAGTCTGGATAATTCTGACAAACAGGTGGCTGGGAGGATGGTACAGGGGAACTGGGAGAATCTGACACCATCCGGAGATTTCCCATCCCCATTCTCCTAGCCTCCTTATTTCCCTGCTCCCATTCTCCCCACCGTCCCTCTTCCCCTCCCCCGCCCTTGTTTCCCCCCGTGCATCACTAACATCTTTTGTAGCTGACAGTTCCTTCTTGTTGATTTGAAGGAGTAATACGTCATGTAGGAGATGCCTTGAAAGATCATTCCTCCAAGTCCTGTGGAAGGATCTGTGCAATTGGATTTGCTCCCTGGGGAATTGTCGAAAACAAGATGGATTTAATTGGGAAAGATGTAAGTATGAAAATTTCAAATTGGTGTCAGAAAAATGTGATTGGGATTAGATACTTCTCAAACTTTACAAATTCTCAAAATGTAACTGAGATGTGAAGCAGAGGGCCGGGAACCCCAGTCAGGGAATGAGTTGTTTCCATGTTTTGTGAAATTATTCTTCAGAGACAGCTCTTCATTCCAAGTGTTACCCAGTGAGTTAGTGGTTAGTGGGGTGTAAGCAGATCACTAACAGGCAGGGGTATAACACTAATAAGGGGGGGGTGGTTTAAATTGCCGTCAGAGGGACAGGGTTAGTTGGTAGTGGGGGGCATGAGGAACTATTAGCTGGTGGAGGAGAACAGGACACTAATAGTCAGTGGGAGGGCAGATCATAGAATCAGGTCACTGAGGGGTCAGGTGACAGGTCAGTGAGGGTTGGAGAGAAGCGTAGGTTACTGAGGGGTTGTGGGGGGGGGGCAGGTCAGTGAGAGTCCTGAAGAGGGACAGGTCACTGAGAGTCAAGGAGAGGTGAAGGTCACTGAGGGGTCGGGGGCAGGTCAGTGAGTCCTGAAGAGGGACAAGTCACTGAGTCAAGGAGAGGTGAAGGTCACTGAGGGGTCAGGTGACAGGTCAGTGAGGGCTGGAGAGAGGGATAGGTCACTGAGGGGTTGGGGGGGCAGGTCAGTGAGTCCTGAAGAGGGACAAGTCACTGAGAGTCAAGGAGAGGTGAAGGTCACTGAGGGGTCGGGGGCAGGTCACTGAGGCTCGGGGAGAGGGTGAAGGTCACTGAGGCTCGGGGAGAGGGTGAAGGTCACTGAGGCTCAGGGAGAGGGTGAAGGTCACTGAGGGGTCGGGGGGCAGGTCACTGAGACTCGGGGAGAGGGTGAAGGTCACTGAGGCTCGGGGAGAGGGTGAAGGTCACTGAGGGGTCGGGGGGCAGGTCACTGAGGCTCGGGGAGAGGGTGAAGGTCACTGAGGCTCAGGGAGAGGGTGAAGGTCACTGAGGGGTCGGGGGGCAGGTCACTGAGGCTCGGGGAGAGGGTGAAGGTCACTGAGGCTCAGGGAGAGGGTGAAGGTCACTGAGGGGTCGGGGGGCAGGTCACTGAGGCTCGGGGAGAGGGTGAAGGTCACTGAGGGGTCGGGGGGCAGGTCACTGAGGCTCGGGGAGAGGGTGAAGGTCACTGAGGCTCGGGGAGAGGGTGAAGGTCACTGAGGCTCGGGGAGAGGGTGAAGGTCACTGAGGGGTCAGGGGGCAGGTCACTGAGGCTCGGGGAGAGGGTGAAGGTCACTGAGGGGTCGGGGGCAGGTCACTGAGGCTCGGGGAGAGGGTGAAGGTCACTGAGGGGTCGGGGGCAGGTCACTGAGGCTCGGGGAGAGGGTGAAGGTCACTGAGGGGTCGGGGAGAGGGTGAAGGTCACTGAGGCTCGGGGAGAGGGTGAAGGTCACTGAGGCTCGGGGAGAGGGTGAAGGTCACTGAGGCTCGGGGAGAGGGTGAAGGTCACTGAGGCTCGGGGAGAGGGTGAAGGTCACTGAGGCTCGGGGAGAGGGTGAAGGTCACTGAGGCTCGGGGAGAGGGTGAAGGTCACTGAGGCTCGGGGAGAGGGTGAAGGTCACTGAGGCTCGGGGAGAGGGTGAAGGTCACTGAGGCTCGGGGAGAGGGTGAAGGTCACTGAGGCTCGGGGAGAGGGTGAAGGTCACTGAGGCTCGGGGAGAGGGTGAAGGTCACTGAGGGGTCAGGGGGCAGGTCACTGAGGCTCGGGGAGAGGGTGAAGGTCACTGAGGCTCGGGGAGAGGTGAAGGTCACTGAGGGGTCGGGGGCAGGTCACTGAGGCTCGGGGAGAGGGTGAAGGTCACTGAGGGGTCGGGGGCAGGTCACTGAGGCTCGGGGAGAGGGTGAAGGTCACTGAGGGGTCGGGGGGGCAGGTCACTGAGGCTCGGGGAGAGGGTGAAGGTCACTGAGGGGTCGGGGGGCAGGTCACTGAGGCTCGGGGAGAGGGTGAAGGTCACTGAGGGGTCGGGGGGCAGGTCACTGAGGCTCGGGGAGAGGGTGAAGGTCACTGAGGGGTCGGGGGGCAGGTCACTGAGGCTCGGGGAGAGGGTGAAGGTCACTGAGGCTCGGGGAGAGGGTGAAGGTCACTGAGGGGTCAGGGGGCAGGTCACTGAGGCTCGGGGAGAGGGTGAAGGTCACTGAGGCTCGGGGAGAGGGTGAAGGTCACTGAGGCTCGGGGAGAGGGTGAAGGTCACTGAGGCTCGGGGAGAGGGTGAAGGTCACTGAGGCTCGGGGAGAGGTGAAGGTCACTGAGGGGTCAGGGGGCAGGTCACTGAGGCTCGGGGAGAGGGTGAAGGTCACTGAGGCTCGGGGAGAGGGTGAAGGTCACTGAGGGGTCGGGGGGCAGGTCACTGAGGCTCGGGGAGAGGGTGAAGGTCACTGAGGGGTCGGGGGGCAGGTCACTGAGGCTCGGGGAGAGGGTGAAGGTCACTGAGGGGTCGGGGGGCAGGTCACTGAGGCTCGGGGAGAGGGTGAAGGTCACTGAGGGGTCAGGGGGCAGGTCACTGAGGCTCGGGGAGAGGGTGAAGGTCACTGAGGCTTGGGGAGCGGTGAAGGTCACTGAGGGGTCGGGGGCAGGTCACAGGCTCGGGGAGAGGGTGAAGGTCACTGAGGGGTCAGGGGGCAGGTCACTGAGGCTCGGGGAGAGGGTGAAGGTCACTGAGGGGTCGGGGGCAGGTCACTGAGGCTCGGGGAGAGGGTGAAGGTCACTGAGGGGTTGGGGGGCAGGTCACTGAGGCTCGGGGAGAGGGTGAAGGTCACTGAGGGGTCGGGGGGCAGGTCACTGAGGCTCGGGGAGAGGGTGAAGGTCACTGAGGGGTCGGGGGGCAGGTCACTGAGGCTCGGGGAGAGGGTGAAGGTCACTGAGGGGTCGGGGGGCAGGTCACTGAGGCTCGGGGAGAGGGTGAAGGTCACTGAGGGGTCAGGGGGCAGGTCACTGAGGCTTGGGGAGCGGTGAAGGTCACTGAGGGGTCGGGGGCAGGTCACAGGCTCGGGGAGAGGGTGAAGGTCACTGAGGGGTCAGGGGGCAGGTCACTGAGGCTCGGGGAGAGGGTGAAGGTCACTGAGGGGTCGGGGGGCAGGTCACTGAGGCTTGGGGAGAGGGTGAAGGTCACTGAGGCTCGGGGAGAGGGTGAAGGTCACTGAGGGGTCGGGGGGCAGGTCACAGGCTCGGGGAGAGGGTGAAGGTCACTGAGGCTCGGGGAGAGGGTGAAGGTCACTGAGGGGTCGGGGGGCAGGTCACTGAGGCTCGGGGAGAGGGTGAAGGTCACTGAGGGGTCGGGGGGCAGGTCACTGAGGCTCGGGGAGAGGGTGAAGGTCACTGAGGGGTCGGGGAGAGGGTGAAGGTCACTGAGGCTCGGGGAGAGGGTGAAGGTCACTGAGGCTCGGGGAGAGGGTGAAGGTCACTGAGGGGTCGGGGGGCAGGTCACTGAGGCTCGGGGAGGGGGTGAAGGTCACTGAGGGGTTGGGGGCAGGTCACTGAGGCTCAGGGAGAGGGTGAAGGTCACTGAGGGGTCGGGGGGCAGGTCACTGAGGCTCGGGGAGAGGGTGAAGGTCACTGAGGGGTCGGGGGGCAGGTCACTGAGGCTCGGGGAGAGGGTGAAGGTCACTGAGGGGTCGGGGGCAGGTCACTGAGGCTCGGGGAGAGGGTGAAGGTCACTGAGGGGTCAGGGGCAGGTCACTGAGACTCGGGGAGAGGTGAAGGTCACTGAGGGGTCGGGGGCAGGTCACAGGCTCGGGGAGAGGGTGAAGGTCTGAGGGGTCAGGGGCAAGGTCACAGGCTCGGGGAGAGGGTGAAGGTCACTGAGGGGTCAGGGGGCAGGTCACTGAGGCTCCGGGAGAGGGTGAAGGTCACTGAGGGGTCAGGGGACAGGTCACTGAGGCTCGGGGAGAGGGTGAAGGTCACTGAGGGATCGGGGGCAGGTCACTGAGGGGTCAGGGGGCAGGTCACAGGCTCAGGGAGAGGGTGAAGGTCACTGAGGCTCGGGGAGAGGTGAAGGTCACTGAGGGGTCGGGGGCAGGTCACTGAGGCTCGGGGAGAGGGTGAAGGTCACTGAGGGGTCAGGGGGCAGGTCACTGAGGCTCGGGGAGAGGGTGAAGGTCACTGAGGGGTCGGGGGGCAGGTCACTGAGGCTCGGGGAGAGGGTGAAGGTCACTGAGGGGTCGGGGAGAGGTGAAGGTCACTGAGGGGTCAGGGGCAGGTCACTGAGGCTCGGGAGAGGGTGAAGGTCACTGAGGCTTGGGGAGAGGGTGAAGGTCACTGAGGGGTCGGGGAGAGGGTGAAGGTCACTGAGACTCGGGGGCAGGTCACTGAGGCTAAGGGAGAGGGATAGGGATAGGTCACTCGGACAGTTGTGGGATGACAGTCACTGATTTCCTTTTGGTTACAGGTCACCAAACCTTATCAAACAATGTCCAATCCTCTGAGCAAACTGACTGTGCTCAGCAGCACACACTCGCACTTCATCCTGTCTGATAACGGCAGCCTGGGAAAGTATGGAGCTGAGGTTAGACTCCGGCGACAGCTCGAGAGACACATTTCCCTGCAGAAAATCAACACACGTAAGGAAACTTTCAGCACAAAGTGTAAGCGAGTTGTGCAGCTCCAATGTGTCCTCCTGTGACACTGACATCAGAAGGCAATTCACAATGATCAGTGACGAGTGGGTTTCCCTTTCTCATCCTATGCCTGGGAATATTGATGAGGCAGGGGGGAGAAAGGATCACTCAACTGTCTCCAGTTCACACTCTCACCTTTCAGTCCTGTTCTCTATCATAGAGTCGCTGTGACATTCAGCAGAAGATAAAGACAAGCAATTTATTTGAAGTTTAGAATTTAGTCTGACACTCATGATGTTGCTTCTTTAGAGACTTTAGATCCACTAAGTTCAGTTTCAAAATGGCAATGTATATGATCCTTGTAGCAGTTAATGATGAAATTGTCTGAATTCTGCACTTTGAAAAGATGTCATCCTTTCCTTACATACAAAGTAAAACTCTCTCTTAACTGTCCCCATCAAACACTCCCAAGACAGGTACAGCATGGGGTTCGATACAGAGTAAAGCTCCCTCTACACTGTCCCCCCATCAAACACTCCCAGGACAGGTACAGCACGGGGTTAGATACAGAGTAAAGCTCCCTCTACACTGTCCCCCCATCAAACACTCCCAGGACAGGTACAGCACAGGGTTAGATACAGAGTAAAGCTCCCTCTACACTGTCCCCATCAAACACTCCCAGGACAGGTACAGCACGGGGTTAGATACAGAGTAAAGCTCCCTCTACACTGTCCCCATCAAACACTCCCAGGACAGGGACAGCACGGGGTTAGATACAGAGTAAAGCTCCCTCTACACTGTCCCCCCATCAAACACTCCCAGGACAGGTACAGCACGGGGTTAGATACAGAGTAAAGCTCCCTCTACACTGTCCCCATCAAACACTCCCAGGACAGGTACAGCACGGGGTTAGATACAGAGTAAAGCTCCCTCTACCCTGTCCCCCCATCAAACACTCCCAGGACAGGTACAGCACGGGGTTAGATACAGAGTAAAGCTCCCTCTACACTGTCCCCATCAAACACTCCCAGGACAGGTACAGCACGGGGTTAGATACAGAGTAAAGCTCCCTCTACACTGTCCCCCCATCAAACACTCCCAGGACAGGTACAGCACAGGGTTAGATACAGAGTAAAGCTCCCTCTACACTGTCCCCATCAAACACTCCCAGGACAGGTACAGCACGGGGTTAGATACAGAGTAAAGCTCCCTCTACACTGTCCCCCCATCAAACACTCCCAGGACAGGTACAGCACAGGGTTAGATACAGAGTAAAGCTCCCTCTACACTGTCCCCATCAAACACTCCCAGGACAGGTACAGCACGGGGTTAGATACAGAGTAAAGCTCCCTCTACACTGTCCCCATCAAACACTCCCAGGACAGGTACAGCACGGGGTTAGATACAGAGTAAAGCTCCCTCTACACTGTCCCCATCAAACACTCCCAGGACAGGTACAGCACGGGGTTAGATACAGAGTAAAGCTCCCTCTACACTGTCCCCCCATCAAACACTCCCAGGACAGGTACAGCACGGGGTTAGATACAGAGTAAAGCTCCCTCTACACTGTCCCCATCAAACACTCCCAGGACAGGTACAGCACAGGGTTAGAATCCCAACAGTGCAGAACAAGGCCACTCTGCCATCGAGTCCCCTCCAACAGAGCATCTTATCCAGGGTCCATCCATCCCCATTGTAATTTGATGTAACCCCTCAAATTTACTGCTAATCTCCCTAACCTACACACCTTAGAACACTAAGGGGCAATTTAGCGTGGTCAATCCACCTAACCCAGACATCTTTGGACTGTGGGAGGAAACCTGAGGAAACCCACACAGACACGGGGAGAATGTGCAAACTCCGCACAGGCAGTGACCTAAGGCAGGAATCAAACCTGGGTCCCTGGCACTGAGAGGCAGCAGTGTTAACCACTGTGCCACTGGTACAGAGTAAATCTCCCTTTGTCCAATGAATGTGCCTCAACTCCAACTTCAGAAGCTTTCTTTTGACCACACACAAGTGTTGCTTGGGGTTAACTTTGAGACTGGACAAACTTGCCCTGTAAACCCAGTCCTGCAGGAACAGGAGGAGTCTCGAGCTGCAGTCCCCTTACAGCCAGCAGATGGCAGAGGTTTTCATGGTATTGGTCTAGGCTGTTTGAAACCTTGTTGAAGGGTGTGGCAGTCATTGTGTGACCTTTCTCATTGTCAGGCTGTATGTTGTTATTCTAAATTTACTATTAATTACTATTTGAATACAGGAGTTGGGACGTCTTGTTGAAGTTGTATGAGACATTGGTAAGGCCACATTTGGAATACTGTGTGCAATTCTGGTCACCCTATTTTAGAAAGGATATTATTAAACTAGAAAGAGTGCAGAAAAGATTTACTAGGATGTTACCGGGACTTGATGGATTGAGTTATAAGGAGAGGCTGGATAGACTGCAACTTTTTTCCCTAGAGTGTAGGAGGCTGAGGGGTGATCTTATAGAGGTCTATAAAATAATGAGGGGCACAGATCAGCTAAATAGTCAATATCTTTTCCCAAAGGTAGGGGAGTCTAAAACTAGAGGGCAGAGGTTTAAGGTGAGAGGGGAGAGATACAAAAGTGTCGTGAGAGGGGAGAGATACAAAAGTGTCCAGAGGGGCAATTTTTTCACCCAGAGGGTGGTGAGTGTCTGGAACAAGCTGCCAGAGGAGTAGAGACTGGTACAATTTTGTCTTTTAAAAAGCATTTAGAAAGTTACATGGATAAAATGGGTATAGAGGGATATGGGCCAAATGCGGGCAATTGGGATTAGCTTTGGGGTTTTAAAAAAGAAAGGTTGGCATGGACAGGTTGGGCCTCAGGGCCTGTTTCCATGCTGTAAACCTCTGTGACTTTATGACTATATTTTGGAAAAGGCAGTGTGTTTTTTTGTTTGTGATTTCCAGGCTTTCTGTATGGTTGTTTTGTGTCTAGGACTTGGCCAGGGCGTGCCAGTCGTTTGTTTGATCGTTGAAGGTGGTCCCAATGTAATATCGATCGTGCTGGAGAGTCTCCGTGAAGATCCGCCTGTGCCCGTGGTGGTCTGTGACGGCAGCGGAAGAGCTTCTGACATTCTGGCATTCGCACATAAGTACTCGGCAGAAGGAGGGTACGGCTTTAATTCACTCACTGCCTCAAAATGTGCCAGAGCGTCCCAGTATCATCTGACCCAGAGATCGTGTGTCAGCCTAACAGCATTGAGGGGCATTTCTAACTCACAAATTCCCCAATTTCTTCACAACTAATTTGACCCAGGCTTTGATCTGAATTTTGGAGAAATATGATTTGTTAAATCAGCTACAGCGAGCCCCTCATCTCTCAAACTCATGGCAAAACTCAAACTCATCCAAGCTTTTCTTGTCCTTTCCTAACTCACTCCAAACCATGTCCACTGATCACCCTGTTTCTTCTGAGCTGCACTGGATCCCTAACTCCTTTTAAAATCCTTATCTGGATGTGTCTGGGGGTGGCACGGTGGCACAGTGGTTAGCATTGCTGTCTCACAGCGCCAGGGACCTGATTCCTGACTTGAGTCGCTGTCAGTGTGGAGTTTGCATGTTCTCCTTATGTCTACGTGGGTTTCCTCCAAATGCTCGGGTTTTCTCCCACAGTTTGAAAGACGTGCTGATTAGGTGAATTGGCTGTGCTAAATTCTCCCTCAGTGTACCCGAACAGGTACTGGAGTGTGGTGACTAGGGGATTTTCACAGTAGCTTCATTGCAGTGTTAATGTAAGCCTACTTGTGACTAATAAATAATCTTCCTATTTAGCCGCCTCTCTGGTCTCAACCCCTATCTCTGGAATCTCTTAGAGATCTCCAACTTTCCAAGGTCTCTGGATTTCTCTCAGATCCACCAGTCGTGACTGTGACTTCAGCTGCCTGGAGCCTGATCCATAAAATTCCCTCCTTTAATCACCTCCCTATTTTCAGTTGGTTGACTTGCCTCATTGACCAAGATTTTTGTTACCTGTTCCCATATTTCTCCATGAGGCTCCGTATCGCATTTTGTTTGAGAATTTGACCGGGAAGAGCCTTGGTATGTTAAAGGAGCTATATAAATGCAAGTTGTTGTAGATTTTCCAGGGGACTGACACACAGGCCCATCGTTTTCACTTGTTTGGTGCAGGATCATCAGTGAATCGGTGAGAGATCAACTCATGGTCACAGTACAGAAAACCTTCAATTACAGTCGACACCAGGCACAACAACTGTTTGTCAGCATCATGGAGTGTATGAAGAAGAAAGCTTTAGTGAGTCTCGTGTGTTTCCAGCACATTTATGATATTGAATATTTGCAATATACTGTTTAATATTTATTTTACATTTAGTTTACATTCTTTCTAATTTGAACAAAAGAGAGTTTGACTGATCAGTGTGTGTGTAAACACTGGGCTGTTTTGTGTGTGTGTGTGTGTAAACACTGGGCTGTTTTGTGTGTGTGTGTGTGTAAACACTGGGCTGTTTTGTGTGTGTGTGTGTGTAAACACTGGGCTGTTTTGTGTGTGTGTGTGTGTGTGTAAACACTGGGCTGTTTTGTGTGTGTGTGTGTGTGTGTAAACACTGGGCTGTTTTGTGTGTGTGTGTGTAAACACTGGGCTGTTTTGTGTGTGTGTGTGTGTGTGTAAACACTGGGCTGTTTTGTGTGTGTGTGTGTAAACACTGGGCTGTTTTGTGTGTGTGTGTGTGTGTGTAAACACTGGGCTGTTTTGTGTGTGTGTGTAAACACTGGGCTGTTTTGTGTGTGTGTGTGTGTAAACACTGGGCTGTTTTGTGTGTGTGTGTGTGTGTGTGTAAACACTGGGCTGTTTTGTGTGTGTGTGTGTGTAAACACTGGGCTGTTTTGTGTGTGTGTGTGTAAACACTGGGCTGTTTTGTGTGTGTGTAAACACTGGGCTGTTTTGTGTGTGTGTAAACACTGGGCTGTTTTGTGTGTGTGTAAACACTGGGCTGTTTTGTGTGTGTGTAAACACTGGGCTGTTTTGTGTGTGTGTGTGTAAACACTGGGCTGTTTTGTGTGTGTGTGTGTAAACACTGGGCTGTTTTGTGTGTGTGTAAACACTGGGCTGTTTTGTGTGTGTGTAAACACTGGGCTGTTTTGTGTGTGTGTAAACACTGGGCTGTTTTGTGTGTGTGTAAACACTGGGCTGTTTTGTGTGTGTGTAAACACTGGGCTGTTTTGTGTGTGTGTGTGTAAACACTGGGCTGTTTTGTGTGTGTGTAAACACTGGGCTGTTTTGTGTGTGTGTAAACACTGGGCTGTTTTGTGTGTGTGTAAACACTGGGCTGTTTTGTGTGTGTGTAAACACTGGGCTGTTTTGTGTGTGTGTGTGTAAACACTGGGCTGTTTTGTGTGTGTGTGTGTAAACACTGGGCTGTTTTGTGTGTGTGTAAACACTGGGCTGTTTTGTGTGTGTGTAAACACTGGGCTGTTTTGTGTGTGTGTAAACACTGGGCTGTTTTGTGTGTGTGTAAACACTGGGCTGTTTTGTGTGTGTGTGTGTAAACACTGGGCTGTTTTGTGTGTGTGTAAACACTGGGCTGTTTTGTGTGTGTGTAAACACTGGGCTGTTTTGTGTGTGTGTAAACACTGGGCTGTTTTGTGTGTGTGTAAACACTGGGCTGTTTTGTGTGTGTGTAAACACTGGGCTGTTTTGTGTGTGTGTAAACACTGGGCTGTTTTGTGTGTGTGTGTGTGTGTGTAAACACTGGGCTGTTTTGTGTGTGTGTGTGTGTAAACACTGGGCTGTTTTGTGTGTGTGTGTGTGTGTAAACACTGGGCTGTTTTGTGTGTGTGTGTGTAAACACTGGGCTGTTTTCTGTGTGTGTAAACACTGGGCTGTTTTGTGTGTGTGTGTGTGTAAACACTGGGCTGTTTTGTGTGTGTGTGTGTGTAAACACTGGGCTGTTTTCTGTGTGTGTAAACACTGGGCTGTTTTGTGTGTGTGTGTGTGTGTGTAAACACTGGGCTGTTTTGTGTGTGTGTGTGTGTAAACACTGGGCTGTTTTGTGTGTGTGTGTGTGTGTAAACACTGGGCTGTTTTGTGTGTGTGTGTGTAAACACTGGGCTGTTTTCTGTGTGTGTAAACACTGGGCTGTTTTGTGTGTGTGTGTGTGTAAACACTGGGCTGTTTTGTGTGTGTGTGTGTGTAAACACTGGGCTGTTTTCTGTGTGTGTAAACACTGGGCTGTTTTGTGTGTGTGTGTGTAAACACTGGGCTGTTTTGTGTGTGTGTGTGTGTAAACACTGGGCTGTTTTGTGTGTGTGTGTGTAAACACTGGGCTGTTTTGTGTGTGTGTGTAAACACTGGGCTGTTTTGTGTGTGTGTAAACACTGGGCTGTTTTGTGTGTGTGTGTGTAAACACTGGGCTGTTTTGTGTGTGTGTGTGTGTAAACACTGGGCTGTTTTGTGTGTGTGTGTGTGTGTAAACACTGGGCTGTTTTGTGTGTGTGTGTGTAAACACTGGGCTGTTTTGTGTGTGTGTGTGTGTAAACACTGGGCTGTTTTGTGTGTGTGTGTGTGTGTGTAAACACTGGGCTGTTTTGTGTGTGTGTGTGTGTAAACACTGGGCTGTTTTGTGTGTGTGTGTGTAAACACTGGGCTGTTTTGTGTGTGTGTGTGTGTGTAAACACTGGGCTGTTTTGTGTGTGTGTGTGTGTAAACACTGGGCTGTTTTGTGTGTGTGTGTGTGTAAACACTGGGCTGTTTTGTGTGTGTGTGTGTGTAAACACTGGGCTGTTTTGTGTGTGTGTGTGTGTAAACACTGGGCTGTTTTCTGTGTGTGTAAACACTGGGCTGTTTTGTGTGTGTGTGTGTAAACACTGGGCTGTTTTGTGTGTGTGTGTGTAAACACTGGGCTGTTTTGTGTGTGTGTGTGTGTAAACACTGGGCTGTTTTGTGTGTGTGTGTGTGTAAACACTGGGCTGTTTTGTGTGTGTGTGTGTAAACACTGGGCTGTTTTGTGTGTGTGTGTGTAAACACTGGGCTGTTTTGTGTGTGTGTGTAAACACTGGGCTGTTTTGTGTGTGTGTGTGTGTAAACACTGGGCTGTTTTGTGTGTGTGTGTGTGTAAACACTGGGCTGTTTTGTGTGTGTGTGTGTGTAAACACTGGGCTGTTTTGTGTGTGTGTAAACACTGGGCTGTTTTGTGTGTGTGTGTGTGTAAACACTGGGCTGTTTTGTGTGTGTGTAAACACTGGGCTGTTTTGTGTGTGTGTAAACACTGGGCTGTTTTGTGTGTGTGTGTGTAAACACTGGGCTGTTTTGTGTGTGTGTGTGTAAACACTGGGCTGTTTTGTGTGTGTGTGTGTGTAAACACTGGGCTGTTTTGTGTGTGTGTGTGTAAACACTGGGCTGTTTTGTGTGTGTGTGTGTGTGTAAACACTGGGCTGTTTTGTGTGTGTGTGTAAACACTGGGCTGTTTTGTTTGTGTGTGTGTGTGTGTGTGTAAACACTGGGCTGTTTTGTGTGTGTGTGTGTAAACACTGGGCTGTTTTGTGTGTGTGTGTGTGTAAACACTGGGCTGTTTTGTGTGTGTGTGTGTGTAAACACTGGGCTGTTTTGTGTGTGTGTAAACACTGGGCTGTTTTGTGTGTGTGTGTGTGTAAACACTGGGCTGTTTTGTGTGTGTGTAAACACTGGGCTGTTTTGTGTGTGTGTGTGTGTAAACACTGGGCTGTTTTGTGTGTGTGTGTGTAAACACTGGGCTGTTTTGTGTGTGTGTGTGTGTAAACACTGGGCTGTTTTGTGTGTGTGTGTAAACACTGGGCTGTTTTCTGTGTGTGTAAACACTGGGCTGTTTTGTGTGTGTGTGTGTAAACACTGGGCTGTTTTGTGTGTGTGTGTGTGTAAACACTGGGCTGTTTTGTGTGTGTGTGTGTGTAAACACTGGGCTGTTTTGTGTGTGTGTGTGTGTAAACACTGGGCTGTTTTGTGTGTGTGTGTGTGTAAACACTGGGCTGTTTTCTGTGTGTGTAAACACTGGGCTGTTTTGTGTGTGTGTGTGTAAACACTGGGCTGTTTTGTGTGTGTGTGTGTGTAAACACTGGGCTGTTTTGTGTGTGTGTGTGTGTAAACACTGGGCTGTTTTGTGTGTGTGTGTGTAAACACTGGGCTGTTTTGTGTGTGTGTGTGTGTAAACACTGGGCTGTTTTGTGTGTGTGTGTGTGTAAACACTGGGCTGTTTTGTGTGTGTGTGTGTAAACACTGGGCTGTTTTCTGTGTGTGTAAACACTGGGCTGTTTTGTGTGTGTGTGTGTGTAAACACTGGGCTGTTTTGTGTGTGTGTGTGTGTAAACACTGGGCTGTTTTCTGTGTGTGTAAACACTGGGCTGTTTTCTGTGTGTGTAAACACTGGGCTGTTTTGTGTGTGTGTGTGTGTAAACACTGGGCTGTTTTGTGTGTGTGTGTGTGTAAACACTGGGCTGTTTTCTGTGTGTGTAAACACTGGGCTGTTTTGTGTGTGTGTGTGTAAACACTGGGCTGTTTTGTGTGTGTGTGTGTAAACACTGGGCTGTTTTGTGTGTGTGTGTGTGTAAACACTGGGCTGTTTTGTGTGTGTGTGTGTGTAAACACTGGGCTGTTTTGTGTGTGTGTGTGTGTAAACACTGGGCTGTTTTGTGTGTGTGTAAACACTGGGCTGTTTTGTGTGTGTGTAAACACTGGGCTGTTTTGTGTGTGTGTGTAAACACTGGGCTGTTTTGTGTGTGTGTGTGTGTGTGTGTGTGTGTGTGTGTGTAAACACTGGGCTGTTTTGTGTGTGTGTGTAAACACTGGGCTGTTTTGTTTGTGTGTGTGTGTGTGTGTGTAAACACTGGGCTGTTTTGTTTGTGTGTGTGTGTGTGTGTAAACACTGGGCTGTTTTGTGTGTGTGTGTGTGTGTGTAAACACTGGGCTGTTTTGTGTGTGTGTGTGTGTAAACACTGGGCTGTTTTGTGTGTGTGTAAACACTGGGCTGTTTTGTGTGTGTGTAAACACTGGGCTGTTTTGTGTGTGTGTGTAAACACTGGGCTGTTTTGTGTGTGTGTAAACACTGGGCTGTTTTGTGTGTGTGTGTAAACACTGGGCTGTTTTGTGTGTGTGTAAACACTGGGCTGTTTTGTGTGTGTGTGTAAACACTGGGCTGTTTTGTGTGTGTGTGTAAACACTGGGCTGTTTTGTGTGTGTGTGTAAACACTGGGCTGTTTTGTGTGTGTGTGTGTAAACACTGGGCTGTTTTGTGTGTGTGTGTGTGTAAACACTGGGCTGTTTTGTGTGTGTGTGTGTGTAAACACTGGGCTGTTTTGTGTGTGTGTGTGTAAACACTGGGCTGTTTTGTGTGTGTGTGTGTAAACACTGGGCTGTTTTGTGTGTGTGTAAACACTGGGCTGTTTTGTGTGTGTGTGTGTAAACACTGGGCTGTTTTGTGTGTGTGTGTAAACACTGGGCTGTTTTGTGTGTGTGTGTGTGTAAACACTGGGCTGTTTTGTGTGTGTGTGTGTAAACACTGGGCTGTTTTGTGTGTGTGTAAACACTGGGCTGTTTTGTGTGTGTGTAAACACTGGGCTGTTTTGTGTGTGTGTGTGTGTGTGTGTGTAAACACTGGGCTGTTTTGTGTGTGTGTAAACACTGGGCTGTTTTGTGTGTGTGTAAACACTGGGCTGTTTTGTGTGTGTGTAAACACTGGGCTGTTTTGTGTGTGTGTAAACACTGGGCTGTTTTGTGTGTGTGTAAACACTGGGCTGTTTTGTGTGTGTGTGTGTGTAAACACTGGGCTGTTTTGTGTGTGTGTGTGTGTAAACACTGGGCTGTTTTGTGTGTGTGTAAACACTGGGCTGTTTTGTGTGTGTGTAAACACTGGGCTGTTTTGTGTGTGTGTGTGTGTAAACACTGGGCTGTTTTGTGTGTGTGTGTGTGTAAACACTGGGCTGTTTTGTGTGTGTGTGTAAACACTGGGCTGTTTTGTGTGTGTGTGTAAACACTGGGCTGTTTTGTGTGTGTGTGTGTGTAAACACTGGGCTGTTTTGTGTGTGTGTGTGTGTAAACACTGGGCTGTTTTGTGTGTGTGTAAACACTGGGCTGTTTTGTGTGTGTGTGTGTAAACACTGGGCTGTTTTGTGTGTGTGTGTAAACACTGGGCTGTTTTGTGTGTGTGTGTAAACACTGGGCTGTTTTGTGTGTGTGTGTGTAAACACTGGGCTGTTTTGTGTGTGTGTGTGTGTAAACACTGGGCTGTTTTGTGTGTGTGTGTGTGTAAACACTGGGCTGTTTTGTGTGTGTGTGTGTGTAAACACTGGGCTGTTTTGTGTGTGTGTGTGTGTAAACACTGGGCTGTTTTGTGTGTGTGTAAACACTGGGCTGTTTTGTGTGTGTGTGTGTAAACACTGGGCTGTTTTGTGTGTGTGTGTGTGTAAACACTGGGCTGTTTTGTGTGTGTGTGTGTGTAAACACTGGGCTGTTTTGTGTGTGTGTGTGTAAACACTGGGCTGTTTTGTGTGTGTGTAAACACTGGGCTGTTTTGTGTGTGTGTAAACACTGGGCTGTTTTGTGTGTGTGTGTGTGTAAACACTGGGCTGTTTTGTGTGTGTGTGTGTGTAAACACTGGGCTGTTTTGTGTGTGTGTAAACACTGGGCTGTTTTGTGTGTGTGTAAACACTGGGCTGTTTTGTTTGTGTGTGTGTAAACACTGGGCTGTTTTGTGTGTGTGTGTGTGTAAACACTGGGCTGTTTTGTGTGTGTGTAAACACTGGGCTGTTTTGTGTGTGTGTAAACACTGGGCTGTTTTGTTTGTGTGTGTGTAAACACTGGGCTGTTTTGTTTGTGTGTGTGTAAACACTGGGCTGTTTTGTGTGTGTGTGTGTAAACACTGGGCTGTTTTGTGTGTGTGTAAACACTGGGCTGTTTTGTGTGTGTGTGTGTGTAAACACTGGGCTGTTTTGTGTGTGTGTGTGTGTAAACACTGGGCTGTTTTGTGTGTGTGTGTGTGTAAACACTGGGCTGTTTTGTGTGTGTGTGTGTGTAAACACTGGGCTGTTTTGTGTGTGTGTGTGTGTAAACACTGGGCTGTTTTGTGTGTGTGTGTGTAAACACTGGGCTGTTTTGTGTGTGTGTGTGTGTAAACACTGGGCTGTTTTGTGTGTGTGTAAACACTGGGCTGTTTTGTGTGTGTGTGTGTGTAAACACTGGGCTGTTTTGTGTGTGTGTGTGTGTAAACACTGGGCTGTTTTGTGTGTGTGTAAACACTGGGCTGTTTTGTGTGTGTGTAAACACTGGGCTGTTTTGTGTGTGTGTGTGTGTAAACACTGGGCTGTTTTGTGTGTGTGTGTGTGTAAACACTGGGCTGTTTTGTGTGTGTGTGTGTAAACACTGGGCTGTTTTGTGTGTGTGTGTGTGTAAACACTGGGCTGTTTTGTGTGTGTGTGTGTGTGTGTAAACACTGGGCTGTTTGTGTGTGTGTGTAAACACTGGGCTGTTTTGTGTGTGTGTGTGTGTAAACACTGGGCTGTTTTGTGTGTGTGTGTGTGTAAACACTGGGCTGTTTTGTGTGTGTGTGTGTGTAAACACTGGGCTGTTTTGTGTGTGTGTGTGTGTAAACACTGGGCTGTTTTGTGTGTGTGTGTGTAAACACTGGGCTGTTTTGTGTGTGTGTGTGTGTAAACACTGGGCTGTTTTGTGTGTGTGTAAACACTGGGCTGTTTTGTGTGTGTGTGTGTGTAAACACTGGGCTGTTTTGTGTGTGTGTAAACACTGGGCTGTTTTGTGTGTGTGTAAACACTGGGCTGTTTTGTGTGTGTGTAAACACTGGGCTGTTTTGTGTGTGTGTAAACACTGGGCTGTTTTGTGTGTGTGTGTGTAAACACTGGGCTGTTTTGTGTGTGTGTGTGTGTAAACACTGGGCTGTTTTGTGTGTGTGTAAACACTGGGCTGTTTTGTGTGTGTGTGTGTGTAAACACTGGGCTGTTTTGTGTGTGTGTAAACACTGGGCTGTTTTGTGTGTGTGTAAACACTGGGCTGTTTTGTGTGTGTGTAAACACTGGGCTGTTTTGTGTGTGTGTAAACACTGGGCTGTTTTGTGTGTGTGTGTGTGTGTGTGTGTGTGTGTAAACACTGGGCTGTTTTGTGTGTGTGTGTGTGTAAACACTGGGCTGTTTTGTGTGTGTGTGTGTGTAAACACTGGGCTGTTTTGTGTGTGTGTGTGTAAACACTGGGCTGTTTTGTGTGTGTGTGTGTGTAAACACTGGGCTGTTTTGTGTGTGTGTAAACACTGGGCTGTTTTGTGTGTGTGTGTGTGTGTAAACACTGGGCTGTTTTGTGTGTGTGTGTAAACACTGGGCTGTTTTGTGTGTGTGTGTGTGTAAACACTGGGCTGTTTTGTGTGTGTGTAAACACTGGGCTGTTTTGTGTGTGTGTAAACACTGGGCTGTTTTGTGTGTGTGTGTGTGTATAAACACTGGGCTGTTTTGTGTGTGTGTGTAAACACTGGGCTGTTTTGTGTGTGTGTGTGTGTAAACACTGGGCTGTTTGTGTGTGTGTGTAAACACTGGGCTGTTTTGTGTGTGTGTGTGTAAACACTGGGCTGTTTTGTGTGTGTGTGTAAACACTGGGCTGTTTTGTGTGTGTGTAAACACTGGGCTGTTTGTGTGTGTGTGTGTGTAAACACTGGGCTGTTTTGTGTGTGTGTGTGTGTGTGTGTAAACACTGGGCTGTTTTGTGTGTGTGTAAACACTGGGCTGTTTTGTGTGTGTGTGTGTGTAAACACTGGGCTGTTTTGTGTGTGTGTGTGTGTAAACACTGGGCTGTTTTGTGTGTGTGTGTGTAAACACTGGGCTGTTTTGTGTGTGTGTGTGTGTAAACACTGGGCTGTTTTGTGTGTGTGTGTGTGTAAACACTGGGCTGTTTTGTGTGTGTGTGTGTGTGTGTGTAAACACTGGGCTGTTTTGTGTGTGTGTAAACACTGGGCTGTTTTGTGTGTGTGTAAACACTGGGCTGTTTTGTGTGTGTGTAAACACTGGGCTGTTTTGTGTGTGTGTAAACACTGGGCTGTTTTGTGTGTGTGTAAACACTGGGCTGTTTTGTGTGTGTGTAAACACTGGGCTGTTTTGTGTGTGTGTGTGTGTGTGTGTGTGTAAACACTGGGCTGTTTTGTGTGTGTGTGTGTGTAAACACTGGGCTGTTTTGTGTGTGTGTGTGTGTAAACACTGGGCTGTTTTGTGTGTGTGTGTGTAAACACTGGGCTGTTTTGTGTGTGTGTGTAAACACTGGGCTGTTTTGTGTGTGTGTGTGTGTAAACACTGGGCTGTTTTGTGTGTGTGTAAACACTGGGCTGTTTTGTGTGTGTGTGTGTGTGTATAAACACTGGGCTGTTTTGTGTGTGTGTGTAAACACTGGGCTGTTTTGTGTGTGTGTGTGTAAACACTGGGCTGTTTTGTGTGTGTGTAAACACTGGGCTGTTTTGTGTGTGTGTAAACACTGGGCTGTTTTGTGTGTGTGTGTGTGTATAAACACTGGGCTGTTTTGTGTGTGTGTGTAAACACTGGGCTGTTTTGTGTGTGTGTGTGTGTAAACACTGGGCTGTTTGTGTGTGTGTGTAAACACTGGGCTGTTTTGTGTGTGTGTGTGTAAACACTGGGCTGTTTTGTGTGTGTGTGTAAACACTGGGCTGTTTTGTGTGTGTGTAAACACTGGGCTGTTTGTGTGTGTGTGTGTGTAAACACTGGGCTGTTTTGTGTGTGTGTGTAAACACTGGGCTGTTTTGTGTGTGTGTGTGTGTGTGTGTGTGTGTGTATGTGTAAACACTGGGCTGTTTGTGTGTGTGTGTAAACACTGGGCTGTTTTGTGTGTGTGTGTGTGTAAACACTGGGCTGTTTTGTGTGTGTGTGTGTGTAAACACTGGGCTGTTTTGTGTGTGTGTGTGTGTAAACACTGGGCTGTTTTGTGTGTGTGTGTGTGTAAACACTGGGCTGTTTTGTGTGTGTGTGTGTGTAAACACTGGGCTGTTTTGTGTGTGTGTAAACACTGGGCTGTTTTGTGTGTGTGTGTAAACACTGGGCTGTTTTGTGTGTGTGTGTAAACACTGGGCTGTTTTGTGTGTGTGTGTAAACACTGGGCTGTTTTGTGTGTGTGTGTAAACACTGGGCTGTTTTGTGTGTGTGTGTAAACACTGGGCTGTTTTGTGTGTGTGTGTAAACACTGGGCTGTTTTGTGTGTGTGTGTAAACACTGGGCTGTTTTGTGTGTGTGTGTGTGTGTGTGTGTAAACACTGGGCTGTTTGTGTGTGTGTGTAAACACTGGGCTGTTTTGTGTGTGTGTGTGTGTGTGTGTGTAAACACTGGGCTGTTTGTGTGTGTGTGTGTGTAAACACTGGGCTGGTGTTTGTGAGTGTGTGTGTGTGTAAACACTGGGCTGTTTTGTGTGTGTGTGTGTGTAAACACTGGGCTGTTTTGTGTGTGTGTGTGTGTAAACACTGGGCTGGTGTTTGTGAGTGTGTGTGTGTGTAAACACTGGGCTGTTTTGTGTGTGTGTGTGTGTAAACACTGGGCTGTTTTGTGTGTGTGTGTGTGTAAACACTGGGCTGTTTTGTGTGTGTGTAAACACTGGGTTGTTTTGTGTGTGTGTGTGTAAACACTGGGCTGTTTTGTGTGTGTGTGTAAACACTGGGCTGGTGTTTGTGTTTGTGTGTGTGTGTGTGTGTGTAAACACTGGGCTGGTGTTTGTGTTTGTGTGTGTGTGTGTGTGTGTAAACACTGGGCTGTTTTGTGTGTGTGTGTAAACACTGGGCTGGTGTTTGTGTTTGTGTGTGTGAGTGTGTGTGTGTGTGTAAACACTGGGCTGGTGTTTGTGTTTGTGTGTGTGTGTGTGTGTGTGTGTGTGTGTGTGTAAACACTGGGCTGTTTTGTGTGTGTGTGTAAACACTGGGCTGTTTTGTGTGTGAGTGTGTGTGTGTGTAAACACTGGGCTGGTGTTTGTGAGTGTGTGTGTGTGTGTGTGTGTGTGTGTGTGTGTAAACACTGGGCTGTTTTGTGTGTGTGTGTGTGTAAACACTGGGCTGGTGTTTGTGAGTGTGTGTGTGTGAGTGTGTGTGTGTGTAAACACTGGGCTGTTTTGTGTGTGAGTGTGTGTGTGTGTAAACACTGGGCTGTTTTGTGTGTGAGTGTGTGTGTGTGTAAACACTGGGCTGGTGTTTGTGAGTGTGTGTGTGTGTGTGTGTGTGTGTGTGTGTGTGTGTGTAAACACTGGGCTGTTTTGTGTGTGTGTGTGTGTGTGTGTAAACACTGGGCTGGTGTTTGTGAGTGTGTGTGTGTGTGTGTGTGTGTGTGTGTGTGTGTGTGTGTGTGTGTAAACACTGGGCTGGTGTTTGTGAGTGTGTGTGTGTGAGTGTGTGTGTGTGTAAACACTGGGCTGTTTTGTGTGTGAGTGTGTGTGTGTGTAAACACTGGGCTGTTTTGTGTGTGTGTGTGTGTGTGTGTAAACACTGGGCTGGTGTTTGTGAGTGTGTGTGTGTGTGTGTGTGTGTGTGTGTGTGTGTGTGTGTAAACACTGGGCTGGTGTTTGTGAGTGTGTGTGTGTGAGTGTGTGTGTGTGTAAACACTGGGCTGTTTTGTGTGTGAGTGTGTGTGTGTGTAAACACTGGGCTGTTTTGTGTGTGAGTGTGTGTGTGTGTAAACACTGGGCTGGTGTTTGTGAGTGTGTGTGTGTGTGTGTGTGTGTGTGTGTGTGTGTGTGTGTAAACACTGGGCTGTTTTGTGTGTGTGTGTGTGTGTGTGTAAACACTGGGCTGGTGTTTGTGAGTGTGTGTGTGTGTGTGTGTGTGTGTGTGTGTGTGTGTGTGTGTGTGTAAACACTGGGCTGGTGTTTGTGAGTGTGTGTGTGTGAGTGTGTGTGTGTGTAAACACTGGGCTGTTTTGTGTGTGAGTGTGTGAGTGTGTAAACACTGGGTTGTTGAGTCTATGTGAATGCTGGGCTGATTATGCAGAAGACTGCAGTGTTATGGAGAAAGACACAAGGTGAATTGCTTATTTGGAGTGCCAGATCAGACAAAATAGGCCGAATGGCCTTCTCTGCGCTGTAACCATTCTGTGATTCATTTATATTGTGCCATAAACCGTTGTGCCTTTACTGCTGCAAATTCTCTCTATATTTGTCTCCAAGTTGGTTTGGCCTCAGCAGGGCAATTCTATAACCAAACTCCCCTTCAGCACGGGTAATCAGCTTAGCTGTGAGGCCATCTGTGACCAAACAGCCGGTTGTTAATGTGTCGGGTGACAGATGGATGACTTGTGGGAAGCTGGGTGAGGAAAATGGAAAGATATTTAATGGCCTCATATCCTTATGGGTTGGTGCAATTATACCAGCTGATCCTTCTACTGATTAATTAATGTTTAGGCTAACCCATTAACTCTTCCCTGGGCTCAGGCTAACCCATTAACTCTTCCCTGGGCTCAGGCTAACCCACTAACTCTTCCCTGGGCTCAGGTTAACCCCCTAACTCTTCCCTGGGCTCAGGCTAACCCACTAACTCTTCCCTGGGCTCAGGCTAACCCACTAACTCTTCCCTGGGCTGAGGTTAACCCACTGACTCTTCCCTGGGCTCAGGTTAACCCCCTAACTCTTCCCTGGGCTCAGGTTAACCCCCTAACTCTTCCCTGGGCTCAGGTTAACCCACTAACTCTTCCCTGGGCTCAGGTTAACCCACTAACTCTTCCCTGGGCTCAGGTTAACCCCCTAACTCTTCCCTGGGCTCAGGTTAACCCCCTAACTCTTCCCTGGGCTCAGGTTAACCCCCTAACTCTTCCCTGGGCTCAGGTTAACCCACTAACTCTTCCCTGGGCTCAGGCTAACCCACTAACTCTTCCCTGGGCTCAGGCTAACCCACTAACTCTTCCCTGGGCTCAGGCTAACCCATTAACTCTTCCCTGGGCTGAGGTTAACCCACTAACTCTTCCCTGGGCTCAGGTTAACCCATTAGCTTGTCGCTGCAGTTACATAAGAACATAAGAAATAGGAGCAGGAGTAGGCCATCTAGCCCTTCGAGCCTGCCCCGCCATTCAATAAGATCATGGCTGATCTGTCGTGGCTCAGTTCCACTTTCCCACTTTCTCCCCATAACCCTTAATCCCCTTGCCTACCAAAAACCTATCTACCCGCGTCTTAAATATATTTAGCGAGGCAGCCTCCACCACTTCAACGGGCAGAGAATTCCAGAGATTCACCACCCTTTGAGTGAAGAAGTTCCTCCCCAACTCTGTTCTAAACCGCCCCCCCCCCTTATCTTGAGGCTGTGCCCTCTAGTCCTGCTGTCCTTTCTGAGCGGGAAGAGTCTCTCCACCTCTATCCTATCCATCCCATTCATCATCTTATACGTCTCAATGAGATCTCCCCTCATTCTTCTAAACTCTAACGAGTACAAGCCTAGTTTATTCAGCCTCTCCTCATAGCTCAACCCCCTCAACTCCGGTATCAGCCTAGTAAACCTCCTCTGCACTCCCTCCAAGGCCAAAATATCCTTGCGCAAGTGCAGCGACCAAAACTACACACAGTACTCCAGCTGCGGCCTCACCAGTGCCCTATACAGCTGCAGCAAGACCTCCCTACTTTTATATTCAATCCCCCTCGCTATGAAGGCCAGCATCCCATTTGCCTTCCTGACCACCTGCTGCACCTGCAAGCTGGGTTTTTGCGATTCGTGCACAAGGACCCCGAGGTCCCTCTGCACCGTCACCTGCTGCAGTTTTTCGCCACGTAAGTAATAGTCCTTCCTACCATTATTCCTACCAAAGTGGATAACCTCACACTTGCCAACATTGTATTCCATCTGCCAGTTGTGGTGACAGTGGTCAAATCTTGAGGTTGTTTTCTCTCTCACAGATCACAGTTTTTCGAATGGGTTCAGAAGGACAACAAGACATTGATCTTGCCATTTTAACGGCATTGCTGAAAGGTAAGATGTCTCCTCCGTTTCTCTATTTACATTCCTCATCCTCAATCCTCCCATTGTTTCCCTCAACGGGGTTAAAATATCTTTCATCAGAATCTCCCCAAGCGAAATGCTTAATATTGTGAAATAATCCCCAAGAGCATTGGCTCAGTTCCCTTCCATCTTCCACCTGGGCTTCAGGAGTTACTCCCAGTTTCTCCTTGATTAATTATTTAAGTAATTAGACACACTCTCTCCCTCTCTCTCTCTCTCTCTCTCTCTCTCTCTCTCGGTCTCTGTTTCTTGGGGTTTGGTGCACTGGGAGCAAAGGGCGAGTGTGGGTGAATGTTTAAAATGCTTTGGAAAGTTGGATTGGTTAAAAATCAGCTGGTACCATCACAATAGAGACCATCAACCCTTTAAAGAAAGAAATTAACATCCAGTTAATTACTGAAAGGTGTATGACAAAAATTTAATGTTTTAAGACTTTTACTGTAATAAATTAATAGAAGCACTGTGGCTAACTGCTGCTTTTTAGGCAGTTTATACTTTTGAACCAAATTCTCCCTTTTACTTTTAACACAACCAAAGATGCTCTTTTGCAGAGTTGATGCAGAGTTAATAGGCTGAATGGCCTCCTTCTGCACTGTTGGGATTCTATAATTCTATGATATATTTTACACTGCCCTTTAATTTTGAAATTAAATTTTTCTAGACTCAGTCCCAAGCGATTATCAGCTTCTTTTGAGTTTACTTGCATTATTTTCCTTTCCACTCTTGGTAACTTATAACCCCAGAACTGTGCTTCACAATGAAGGTTTTCCCTGCAGATTCCTCCTTTTATCTAAAGCAAGGTGAATCTTCCGGTCTTGTTTAAATCCTTAAGAATTTGGTCTTTTCCATCCAAATGTGAGCTCCTACCTATCTTTCTGCAGGATGAACCTTTTGATCTCTGGCTGTACTTTTTCCTCCTGGATTCTGGCAGACCAGCTGTGCCTGAGAGTTTCAAAGCAATCTTGGAAAATCTCCCTTCTCAAAGCCCATCTCCCTGGCAACATGAATTACACGGGCCTTGTATCCAGTAAAATGCTGATTAACAATCTTTCGAGCCCAATTCTCTTTTACCTTGGAACTAAATGGACAGTTTAAAGCACAACTGTTTACAACTTGACATTCTTCACGCCTTCCTGGAACTTTAAAAAGTAGCAGCCTAAACACTGTAAGCACAGATGCTGCTGCCAATGTCTCCACCTTGCACCTTTTTTTCAGCAATCTGTTCCTCCTATTTATCTTAAACAGCCATTTCACCCAGACCCATTGTCAGGCCTGTTTCAGAACAGGCACATGGCCACCTTAACGTAAAGAGATAGTCCAAAATATTGCATAGAAACTTAAGAACCAGGAGCAGGAGTGGGCCATCTGGCCCCTCGAGCCTGCTCTGCCATTCAGTAAGATCATGGCTGATCTTTTTGTGGACTCAGCTCCATTTACCCACCTGCTCACCTGCCCTTAATTTCTTTACTGGTCAAAAATCCATCTATTCTTGCCTTAAAAACAGCCTCAACTGCTTCACTGGGCAGGGAATTCCACAGATTCATAACCCTTTGTGTGAAGAAGTGAAACATTAGCTGAGTTTTTGGATTAATAATGTGCTGATAATAACACCACTTGCAATCTCATTAACTTCATATTTCTGACTCAGTTCTGAATATTTTGGATAGATTTGTGATTTCTGAACTGTTAGCAGATCGCCCCCTGCGTCCCCACCCCTCACATTCCCCCCCCCCCACCCCTCACATTCCCCCCCCGCCCCTCACATTCCCCCCCCCCCCCCACCCCTCACATTCCCCCCCCCGCCCCTCACATTCCCCCCCCCTCGCCCCTCACATTCCCCCCCCCACCCCTCACATTCCCCCCCCCCCACCCCTCACATTCCCCCCCCCCCACCCCTCACATTCCCCCCCCCCCACCCCTCACATTCCCCCCCCCCACCCCTCACATTCCCCCCCCCCACCCCTCACATTCCCCCCCCCGCCCCTCACATTCCCCCCCCCTCGCCCCTCACATTCCCCCCCCCACCCCTCACATTCCCCCCCCCACCCCTCACATTCCCCCCCCACCCCTCACATTCCCCCCCCTCGCCCCTCACATTCCCCACCCCCCGCCCCTCACATTCCCCCCCCCCTCGCCCCTCACATTCCCCCCCCCACCCCTCACATTCCCCACCCCCCGCCCCTCACATTCCCCCCCCCTCACATTCCCCCCCCCACCCCTCACATTCCCCCCCCCCGCCCCTCACATTCCCCCCCCCCTCGCCCCTCACATTCCCCCCCCCACCCCTCACATTCCCCACCCCCCGCCCCTCACATTCCCCCCCCCCACCCCTCACATTCCCCCCCTCGCCCCTCACATTCCCCCCCCCTCACATTCCCCCCCCCTCGCCCCTCACATTCCCCCCCCCTCGCCCCTCACATTCCCCCCCCGCCCCTCACATTCCCCCCCCCTCGCCCCTCACATTCCCCCCCCCTCACCCCTCACATTCCCCCCCCCCACCCCCACCGCCCATATCCGGATTTTCCTGCTTTAATCCATGATGTTTCTCTGTTCTAGGTACGAATGCATCTGCTCCGGACCAGCTGAGTCTGGCAATGGCCTGGAACAGGGTGGATATTGCCCGCAATCAGATCTTTGTCTTTGGAAACCACTGGCCGGTAAAACTGCTAGAAAACTCTTTGGTCTTCTGAGATGTTTCAGAGTTTAGAGTTTTAATGCCTGTTACAGAAAACAGCAGCATCGCATTGACAAAACAATCTGATGTGGAGATACCATTCACTGGAATACGAGCCACAGCCTCACCATGGCCCCAGGTTCTCTCTCAGGCCAGGCTGTGATTTCCCACAGGGGATTTGGTGGGTAGATTTGGGATGGAGTTTGGGGAACAGAGTTTGTGATCTCCATTGGAAGGTTTAGGAGAGGGAGCATAAAATACAGAAATAGATTTGCAGTGATACCACCAATCGTAACCTTACCCATCCTCAACTGCTTTACAGCCAAGTTTGAAATGTAGTTCCTGTTGCATCATGGGAATTGTGCCAGTCAGTTTGTGCACAGCAAGATCCCAGTGTGATCATAATGAGAAAATCTGCTTCAGTGAAGTTGGTTGAGGAATAAATATTGTCTCAGACACTGGGGGAAACTTTCAAAATGGTGCCATAGAATCCTTTACATTCAACTGAGAGGGCACACAGAGCTTTAGTTTAATGTCTCATTTGAAAAAAAGATATAGAAACAAAAAAAATAGGAGGAGGAGGTCATACAGCCCTTTGAGCCTGATCGTTAAATTCAACATCCTGATTCCCACCTCCCACCACTGCCAGATCCCTCTAGTCCCTGGAGCTACATCTGATTCCTTCTTGAAGTAATCTCCCAACTGTCTAGTGCTCCTCAGTACTGCAGTGAGTTATTTCTGGAGTAGAACTGGGATACACGATGAGAGTGTTACCCACTGAGACACAGCTGATATCTTGTAGAATTCAAATTGCCCAAACTCTCTCCTGAGCTAAATGAAATGTTTGTACAGTTTGATGTGTAAATTGCCGCTCCCAATCCCTTCAATATTCACGTTGCTGTCTGCTTCTGTCTTTCAGCCAATGGGCAGTAGTTCTGCGGCCGTTACTCAGGAATCAAAAAAATCTGTAAAACAGCGGGTGACAAAATCAAAGGGAAAAGGGAAAAGGAAAGGGAAAGATGAGGTGAAAGAGGAAACTGACCCCCGGAAAATTGAGCTGCTGAACTGGGTGAGAGTGGCGGTGTTGTGGCTTTATGTCCTGATTGCTAACGCGTTAGTTACCTGTGTACTAACTGGTTTGTGCTGGTGCTGCAGGTGAACTCACTGGAACAGGCCGAACAGGCCATGATAGATGCACTGGTTCTGGACCGCGTCGACTTTGTGAAGCTGCTGATTGAGAACGGAGTAAATATTCACAACTTCTTAACCATCCCTCGGTTAGAGGAGCTGTACAACACGGTGAGTCTCCATACCTCACATCACACTGTTGTCTGGGGCCAGAATGCTGGAATAACAATTCATTGGATAGATATGGTCACTTTCACAATAAGCCAAGCTCTCCTTATTTCTCTCTTGCTTCCTCACCTGAGTTCCCAGCCTGTCCAAAGTATGGAAGCTATAGTTCCACTCACCCTCTAACACTGAGATAGTCACTGAGAATCTGAGCGGGAAGGGGACTCCTGACATCAGTTCACTCAGAATGGCTGGCTGCTAACAGCTACAGGCTTGGCCATTCTGATAATCTTTTGAAAAGTTAAAATAATAAATGACTTGGACCAAAATGTTTATAATTTTCCAGAAATGAGGCTGGGTGGGGATGGGGGTTATTGCCTGATGTAATGTATCACAGACCGGGAAAGTCCTTGATTCCACTCCCAGTTAATCTCGGGCCTCTCTCCAATTAGCTTATGGCCCTTTGGGTTAGGGAAGGGAATCCAGAAAGGGTACCCAATCCTGATCACCATCCCAGCAAGATCTCCAGTAAAAGATCTGTGTGTTTGGTGTGTGTGTGTGTGTGTGTGTGTCTGTGTCTGTGTCTGTGTGTGTGTGTGTGTGTGGGGGTGTGTGTGTGGTATGTGTGGGGGTGTGTGTGTGTGTGTTTGGGGTGTGTGTGTTTGGGGTGTGTGTGTTTGGGGTGTGTGTGTTTGGGGTGTGTGTGTTTGTGTGTGTGTGTGTTTGGGGGGTGTGTGTGTGTGTGTGTGTGTTTGGGGGGGGTGTGTGTGTGTGTGTTGGGGGTGTGTGTGTGTGTGTGTGTGTGTGTTTGGGGGGTGTGTGTGTGTGTGTGTTTGGGGGGTGTGTGTGTGTGTGTGTGGGGGGTGTGTGTGTGTGTGTGTTGGGGGTGTGTGTGTGTGTGTGTGTGTTTGGGGGGGGTGTGTGTGTGTGTGTGTTTGGGGGGGGTGTGTGTGTGTGTGTGTTTGGGGGGGGGTGTGTGTGTGTGTGTGTTTGGGGTGTGTGTGTGGTATGTGTGTGTGTGTGTTTGGGGGGGGGGGTGTGTGTGTGTGTGTGTGTTTGGGGTGTGTATGCATGCACCAGTTTCATCATTGACCATGGAGACACTGATTTAAGTTTGGCTCTCCTGTCTGGGCTGACACAGGGCTTTGGCCGTTTGGGTCAGATGCAGGAGTTAAAGCCGGGAAGTCTGGTATCTGTGGAAAGAGGCAGCTGAAGGGACATTGAAACACAAGTGAGTAATGACTTTGGTTTTGTTCCAGAGGCTGGGCCCCCCAAACACGTTGCATTACCTGGTCAGAGATGTCAAAAAGGTAAGAGCGGCTGGAATGAATGCTGATGACACCTGATTGTGCTGCAGGTTTCTCTCAACCCTAACAAACAACATGAGTTAAATATCAGCAATCAGGAGAGAGGTCAGAGGACACGACAAGGTCGAGGGTGAAAGTGAGGACCTGTGCAGTTCTGAGCTTGGTTATCGATAAGGTTATTCAAACAATGTGGGATTGGGAAGATTGGAGCGAGCGTGAGTTTAGGACAAGAGGAATGTGTTCATGTGGGACTGGGAAGTGGGTATCAGTGTGTGGGTGGAGGACAGATCATTGTGTGGACAGGGGGAGCTGTGGGGGAATGGGGCATGATTGAGTAGGCTGGGGAGGGAGGGATCAGCGTGGATGGGGGGGGGCAGAGTGTGGACAGGGAAGTGGATGTGGCTGGTGAGGGAGGGGAAGACTGGGCAGTGCAGGGGAGATGTCAGTTAGCTGAGGAGGGGTGTGAGCAAAGAGGTACACTGTGCAGGGAAGGATCAGTGTCACATGTGGCATCATTCAGGTCAACTTTCCTTCAGGAGATGAAGGGGGGAAAAGGGTTCATTTCACTGGCTAGTTACCAGCATACCTAGCACAGGACCCTGTACTGTGATTGGTGGAGAATGCCAAGGATAAAGGTTCCCTGCCTGGATACTGGTGTTGCCACCATGATTAATTATATTCCTGGAGGTTTTTATTAGAGAATTACTCCCACACTCCAGCCAAATCACCCATCCTTATGACGTGCTGTCTTCCTACACCAATCAGAAATTAAAAACATTCATTATCCAATTGGATGATGCTTAACTTTCTGTAGAATAACAACAGTGCAGAAGGAGTCTGCTCTGTCTCTCTGAAAGAGCATCCCACCCAGGGCCTTCTCTTTGCCCCAGGGCTTTCCCTCTGCCCTCTTCCTGTAACCCCACTTATTTCACCATGCTTAATCCCCCCTAACCTACACATCTTTGGACATTAAGGGGCAATTTAGTGTTGCCTACGACCTAGTCTGCATATCTTTGGACTGTGCAAGGAAACCAGAGCATGTGGAGGAAACCCATGCAGATACGGGGAGAATGTGCAAACTCCGCACAGGGAATCGAACCCGGGTCCCTGGTGCTGTGAGACAGCAGTTCCAGCCACTGTGCTGGCCCCCTCAACCAAATGTCCTCTCCTCCCTATTTTCAATATTTTTATATCTGGGCAAGAGAATTGCTCAAAGGAAATGAGAAAAGAATATTTTTAACATCCCAATTATTTTTATCCAGGATTGCACAAAGTTATGTCCTGGAGACTCCAGGCCAATCCTGGAGGCTTAACAACCCTTTGGATGAACCCTAATGCCTGGCTTTGACCTTGTGTTCTGATGGCTCTTCAAGATGCCTGTCTGGGGAATTTAGTCTGACAGATTCAGTGAGCTTGTTAACTGACTCCAGATGATGCACATTCTGACTGTGATGAGTTCAAATCTAACTGTCTTCCTGTAGGAGAACACTTCAAACATGCAAAACACTTCACTTGTGCCTTGGATATTTTTCTCATTCTGATTAAATCTGTGTAAGAAATGCATCAAAATCTTCATCTGCAGATTACATATCCCATCATCTCTGTGCATTTTGGACACCTCAGCAGCCAGATAATACAGTGAAATCTGTATTATCCAGCACGTGCAGAGAATGGGTGATGCTGGATAATAAAAACTGCCACACTAGAACACAGTGCAGCATGAACTAATATACAAGTACTCAGAGTAAAGAATGGTATTCTATTTGCTTCTAATCTTCAACAGTACATTAACACGTGAAGTATTAAATAATACAGTATCCAGATATGGGTTTCCGATAACTTTGCAACTGATTCTGATTGGTAATGTAATGATTAGCATTGGGAGAACATTGGGAGGGGGGAGGGTGTTACTGAGCCCCATCAAGAGCAGACTTAATGCCCACAGAATAGGATGCTCATTCACTGCAGCCTCAGTTCAGGGAGTGAACAATGAGCCAAGACTCTCAGTGCCCTGGCTCCCCCCTCCCTGGGTCTGTAACAAGAAGCTGTCCTGTTGCTTTGGGCGTGTTTCTGGGGTGTGACGCATGTTGATCTATTTCTGTTCTCTCTCTCACAGGGGAACCTGCCCCCTGATTACCACATCAGTTTGATTGACATTGGGTTGGTCATCGAGTACCTGATGGGAGGAGCCTATCGCTGTACTTACACAAGAAAAACATTCCGCACACTCTACAATAATTTATTTGGGCCAAAGCGGGTAACTTTAAAGCTTATTCTTTGTGTGGAATTGCTGACTGAACCCAAAATTAGAATGAAAAGTGTTCAAAGCAGTTGTTTTGTAATCCCATGTGTTTCACTTTAGTCAGTGGTCACTCACTGGCCACAGCAAGACCTAATCCAAAGGACATGACCCTAGTGACCTTCTGTCTCTCCACCTGTTATTCTCTAATGTGGATCTGCTGGGAGTGCCTCCTGTGTAAATCGTTCACACTGAGTCCAGCATGACTATGTGATTAAAGAGATGGTAACTAGAACCTGTCCTCAGTTGTGTTCGGCTAGGCACTTTGGGTGGAATGGGAGAGAGTTTTCATTTACTTTTGAGATGTGAGTGTGGCTGGTAAGCCCAGCATTGCTTGCCCTTCTCTAAGAGGTGGCGGAGTTAGTGTGCCACCTTCTGAAGGTTTGGTTCCACTAGGTAGTTAGTTACTTTGGAGGGCAGTTGACCCATGCAGCTGTGGACTGGTATTACATAAACCACCAGACTTTCCAGTCCTTCCTGCCACTGGAATCATCAGCTCCCTCTGAAGTCGACCTGCCATCCCCTGATGGTGGGATGAGCAAACTGTGCAAATTACCACTGACTCTGATGGGACCAGAAGGTTTCACCAGCAGCCAATGCTGAGCCATCTCAGCTGTGGGAAAACCTGGTATGGAAAGGCTGGCAAATTGTGGTCCTGGATTCAGACTGCGAAAGGAAGGACATCAGTGAAGCAACTGGATTTTTATGACAATCTGAAACTTTCGCTGTCACTTTTACTGGGACCAGCATTTTATCCCCAGAGTTTTCAGAAATAATTCAAATTTCAAAACTCTGCATTGAAAATGGAACTGATTGGATGGGGCTCTGGGTCCCTGGCTGGAGAGCTGGCGGGAGCCTTGTGTTCGTAAAGTGAAGGCCCATTGACAATCAAACACGTAGGTGACCAGAGGCAGGTCTTTCCAGTCCCTGGAGCAGTGAGGGAGCTAGGCCACCAGTGAGTGAGGACAGAATGGGGGTCACTGAGGGAGGTTATTGGCTATGGAAGGGTAGGGAAATCAGTGGAAAGATCAGAGGGTGGTTTTCAGTGGCTCTCATTGATAAAAGGGACCTGCTCTGGATTCAAGGGCTAAATATCTGCAGCGGCAAGGTGAGGCCCTTAGCAGATTTAATCAGGCAGAAGTGGGAAAGTGCAGGATCCACCACACCTCTGGGGAGGGCATTCCATCCCACCCTCTGTTTTAGTAATCCAGTGACAATCACTACAATCGCATAGCTCTTTAAAGCGTCAATATCCTGTATCTGATCAGTGACTCCTCATCCCCTCCTGATACTCCTTTATTGGTGATCTCACTGAATATGAAATTGCTGCTCACTTCACCCCACATTCACCGCTCAGTCTAACATTGTCGATGAGGCACTCAGGTTAACTAACAAAAAAGCAAAGAGTGGGGGTAAATGGGTGTTTTACTGGTTGGCAATCAGTGACTAGTGATGTGCCTCAGGGATTAGTGTCAGGGCTGCATTTGTTTACGATGTGCACAGATGATTTGGTGTTGGGGACCAAGTGTAATGTGTCAAAATTCACAGATGACACTGAGATGGGTGGAAGCGCAAAGTATGCAGAGGATGTTGAAAGTCTGCAAAGGGATCTAGATAATCTAAATGAGTGGGTGAGGGTCTGGCAGATGGAGTACAATGTTGGTAAATGTGAGGTCGTCCATTTTGGTAGGAATAACAGCAAAATGGACTATTATTTAAATGGTAAAAAATTGCAGCATGCTGCTGTACAGAGGGACCTGGGTGTCCTTGTGTGTAAATCACAAGGAGTTGGTTTGCATATGCAGCAGATAATTAAGAAGGCAAATGGAATTTTGTCCTTCATTGCTAGAGGGATGGAGTTTAAAAACAGGGAGGTTATGTTGCAGCTGTATAAGGTACCGGTGAGACCACACCTGGAGTACTGTGTACAGTTTTGGTCTCCAAAACTGCAGAGGAGATTCACTCGGTTGATTCCGGAGTTGAGAGGGTTGGCTTATGAGGAGAGACTGAGTAGACTGGGGCTATACTCATTGGAATTCAGAAGAATGAGGGGAGATCTTACAGAAATGTATAAGATTATGGAGGGAATAGATTAGATAGAAGCAGGGAAGTTGTTTCCACTGGCAGGTGAAGTTAGAACTAGAGGTCATAACCTCAAAATAAGGGAAAGCAGATTTAGGACTGAATTGTGGAGGAACTTCTTCACACAAAGGGATGTGAATCTGTGGAATTCCCTGCCCAGTGAAGCAGTTGAGGCTATCTCGTTGAATGATTTTAAGGCAAGGATAGATAGATTTTTGAACAGTAAAGGAATTAAGGGTTATGGTGAGCAAGTGGGTAAGTGGAGCTGAGTCCACAAAAAGATCAGCCATGATCTTATTGAATGGCGGAGCAGGCTTGAGGGGCCAGATGGCCCACTCCTGCTCCTGGTTCTTATGTTCTTATGTTCCTGATGCAGTGAGAAGAGCCTGTGTGTAGATATTAGTCATTCCTCTCCTTCACTGACCAATGCCTTGTTAAAGGACCCAGCCTCTGTTCTCCATCTTTCATCTATTTCATTTTGTCTCTCCACAGCCAAAAGCTCTTAAACTTCTGGGAATGGAGGTGAGTAATGTTTGAAGTGTTCTTGTGTAATGTTTCTGATTAGATTTGGTACTTGGTTCCTTTTGATCCTTGGTGTGCCTCCTTTGTCCCTCTCATACCTTGGCTTCTCCCAGAGCTGGATCTCACTCCAGCCTAATCCACCAACCCCTGGGGTTTGACTTCTGTTCCTGCAGTCTGCTCCCCTTCACACTGAGAACAAGTCTTCGCTATCTTATGTGCACAAGACTGGCCCTTAAACAAAGATGATATTTTCACAAGGTTTCCTATGAATGGAATCCTCCGACGACTCTTAAATGGAAGGTAAACAATGTAATGATTTGGGGTAATCAGATAATTCTGCGTATAACAGGACAATGGGTAATAGAGCAATTAACCCTGTAATCAAGTAACTACATGGATAGTAGGGAAGTTATATGTGTAATATGGTAACTACACATAATGTACTTACACATGGTAACTGTTGGATAAGGGTTTGGCACCTGTAGGGTTAATGTGGGACTGAATACAGCACCGCCTACACAATGACGTAAGAGAACACATGACCTGCACCTCGGGGGGCCAGTCTAGGGCTGGAGAGAGCCATGTGTACAAACAAGCATGGAGACAGTTCCTCGCTTGAGCCATTTACTATCAATATAATGTGTAGATAATGCTTGTAATTAATAAATGCATTCAGTTAACTTATTTTGTAAAAATATGCTTTATTCATAAAATATCTGAAAGAACATTACAAACATTTCAAAATGTCTGTCATACAAGGTGCAATAATATTGAGGTTCTCTACGTACATTCTGTTGTAATCTTGAGGTGCTTCAATGCAGTCAAAGAAACATCACAGATATTTCAAAGTGGTTTTTACAAATGGTGCAAAGGTAGTTAAGCTGTCCAGCTAGAACAAGTTGCACCCTGAGTGCTTCCATACAAGAGTGATATGAATAATATTCACTGTATACGTTCAGTGGCTCATACAGTTTGAGAAGGTTCTGTACAATTGCACTCCCCTCGATTCACTGTGGCTGAAAGGTTTTAGACAGCGGCCTTCCCCATTGCTCCTCTGAGTACAGTTAACTTACTCAGACCACAAAGACTTCATTAGGATTTACCGAACAGTATCCAACACCCTATAATAGTAGCTCTGTGTATGACAGTAATCACATTTGTGACAGGATTGCTACATGTGTAACAGGGAAGGGACACGCATGGTAAATAGGTCAGTGACCAGTTATCCACACACGTGACAGTAAAATGAAAGCTGCCACTTTAAATCCATGCTCCAATAGCTTTGTGTTTACATTGCGCCCCCTATGAGGCAGGCAGAGGAACAACCGTCAGAGTAAAAATCTCAAATTAAACCTTCTTGCTTTGTATTCTCAATACTGATTTTCCAATTAGCTTAGGACAATCTCTACCAGCTCCCAGTTCTTTAACCTTTCCTCAGTACCCGTGTTACCCCCCGGACACTCTCGGTATAATAATCTCCTTCCTGTGAATGAGTGTTCAGGATGTTCCTGGTTCTCTTTATGGGAAAACACAGTGAAAAGTCTGACAACACCAGGTTTTAGTCCAACCTATTTATTTGATAATATACTCACAAGCTTTCGAGGGGACTGCCTCTTCGTCAGGTGAATGGAGAGTTCTGGCCTCAGACAGAGCATATAAAGCACAGACAGTTTAGAGATTACTGATTAAAATGCGAATCCTTACACCTAACCTGCTGTTCAAGACCTGAAGTGGCCGACAATGTGAGTGGAAGGAGCACTGATCACAGTTTAAAGAGATGTGTATTAATACACATCTCTTTATTAATACACATCTCTTTAACCTGTGATCAGTGCTCCTTCCACTCACATTATCAGCCACTTCAGGTCTTGAACAGCAGGTTAGGTGTAAGGATTCGCATTTTAATCAGTAATCTCTAAACTGTCTGTGCTTTATATGCTCTGTCTGAGGCCAGAACTCTCCATTCACCTGACGAAGAGGCAGTCCCCTCGAAAGCTTGTGAGTATATTATCAAATAAATAGGTTGGACTAAAACCTGGTGTTGTCAGACTTTTTACTGTGTTTACGCCAGTCCAACGCCGGCATATCCACATCATCTCTTTATGGGATCAGACTGACCCTTACAGCAGCAGTAGCACCTTGTTCAGCTGCTCCATTCTGTGACTCTCAGTTAGTGAAACTCAATGTCTAACTCATGGTGTTACTGTGACTAAAACCTGTACTGGATTTTATGGAGTTTTTAAATATACACCATAAAAACTTGATTTCTCCTGAATCTGTACTTTGCTGCCAAAATAAAAGTATGGAATTTTCAGATTAAAGAAATATATAGATCCTTTGAGATGAGCCACGTTCCTCTCAATCCTGATACCTTGGTTTCTGCCCTGGCTGCAGCTGAGTGATGTTTGAACTCCTGGTAAGTGAAGGGATGTTCTGCTCACTCTGCTTGTTGGCTTTTCCCAGGATGATGAACCACCCTCTAAATCCAAGAGGAAGAAAAAGAAGAAGAAGAAGAAGGAAGAAGAGATTGACATTGATGAGGATGACCCAGCCATCGGCCGTTTCACTTACCCCTTCCACGAGCTGTTGGTGTGGGCAGTGCTGATGAAGCGGCAGAAAATGGCATTATTCTTCTGGCAGCACGGAGAAGAGGCTCTGGCCAAGGCTCTGGTTGCCTGCAAGCTTTACAAAGCCATGTCAAATGAATGCTCTGGCAGTGAGCTTGTGGATGACATCTCACAGGACCTGGACAACAACTCAAAGTCAGTCACCCTTCTTTTGTTATTGCTCCTATTTTCTCTCCGATTTTTAAAATGTTGCTCCTTTTCTTCTCATCAATTTGATTATCTGTTCAGACTTGCATTCCAACCATTATCTTGCAATTGTGTCAATGCTGATATATGTCCTATTTGTGGAACCTACCTCTCCACTCACCTGATGAAGGAGCATCGCTCCGAAAACTCGTGATTCCAAATAAACCTGTTGGACTTTAACCTGGTGTTGTGAGACTTCTTACTGTGTCCACCCCAGTCCAACACCAGCATCTCCACACCTTTTCTCCTCCAGCAGGAAGCTGCTTTGTGCAACACCTGAATGTGATGATAACATTCTGGGTCAATTCCACACATGGTGATATTGGTCTCAGGCCTGTTGCACACAGGGTGGTCTTACCCAGGTAATCATAAAAATCATCAGAACTAGGAGTAGGTAATTCAGCCCCTGAAACCTGCTGCACCATTCACCACGAACACAGCTTATCTCATGGGGGTTAAGGCTGGTTTCACGTGTGCTGGGTGTCAGACTCAAACTGGTCCCCACACGTTCAGCTTCCATGGCAAGTTCATAAACCTGCAGCACATACCCCAGGGAATGGATGTACGAGGCAGATTTTTTACACAGATGGTGGTGGGTGCCTGGAACTCATTGCTGGGGAGAGGTAGTGGAAGTGTCTTGACAAATACATGAATAGGATGGGAATAGAGGGATACGGTCCCCGGAAGGGTAGAGGCTTTTAGTTTAGTCGGGTAGCATGGTTGGTGCAGGCTTGGAGGGCCGAAGGGCCTGTTCCTGTGCTGTAATTTTCTTTGTTTTTTGGATGGATCTGACATAGGATTCAGGCCCCAAGTCCTCTCATCTCCCAAGTTACTGCACAGTTTCACTTTGTCACAAGATTAAACATTCCTTGTATTGGATCTAGGAATCTGGATGCAGGACCAATAGCCTGGAGTTTTCTCAAACACAGATCCATTATTACTGATTCTATCAGACAGAAAGTTTAAAGCTAGAATTGGACAGGAACCTGTGAGCAGCTCAGTTGTGTCTCTGTGTTAACCTCTCTCCACTTTCCATCTCTCCCATTTCTCTGTCTCTCTGTTTGAAGGGATTTTGGCCAGTTGGCTGTCGACTTGCTGGATCAATCGTACAAACATGACGAGCAGGTGGCTATGAAACTCCTGACGTATGAGCTGAAGAACTGGAGCGACTCGACCTGCCTGAAGCTGGCAGTGACAGCCAAACACCGTGACTTTATCGCACACACCTGCAGCCAGATGCTGCTAACAGACATGTGGATGGGACGGCTTCACATGTGCAAAAACCCTGGGCTGAAGGTGCCGTCTTCCAGATCCATCACAGACTATAAATGCAGACCAATTCATTGTGCTCTGTTGTAATGAAACACCTTTAACAATCTTCTATGAAAGTGCTATATAAAAATGCAAATAGCTGCTGCTGTTTTGTGGGAGCTTGCTCTGTACAAATTGGTTATGGTGTTTCTTCCATTATAACCAATAACTACTCTTCGCAAATACATAACTGACTATAAGATGCATAACTGAGACACCTTGGCAGTGTGGAAAGTGTTATATAGAAAGAACTTGCATTTATGTAGCACCTTACAAACATGAACATGTTTGTAGTGAATTGCTAACATATAATTAATCTGCAATTTTATATATTATCACAGTTTAGTCATTTCTACAGTCTGTCTCGTGTTCTAATTCAGATCCAACAATTCCCATCTTAAACCGAACCCTATATAACCTGTAGCAGGTTAGCCCCGTGATTCCACTGCTTTACTAACACCTTGCTTTGCTCTCCTATCAGATTATGCTGGGAATTGTATTCCCACCAGCCATTCTCTTCATGGATTTCAAAGGCAGTGATGATCTGTCGTATGAGGCATCTGGAGACAATGAGCAGGCAAAGGAAAAAGAGGAGGACAATGTAAGTGGGGTAGAGGGGTGGGGGTGGGGAGACAGTGGGATGAGGTGGGGGTGGCAGGGGAGTGGAGGAGGGGGATGGGCAGTCAGTGGGGTGATGGTAGGAGTGGAAGGGTACTTGGGATGAGGGGACAGTCCATGAAATTTAGCATTAAAGAATGAAAACAGAAAATCCAGAATATCAACTATGAATAATCTGCTGAGTGTGGGACTGAGCTATACTGACTGGGGGGGGGGGGGGGGTGCAGCATGTTACCCAGTACTGAGTGGGGGTGGGGGATGGGGGGGGGGACGTTACCCAGTACTGAGTGGGGGTGGGGGATGGGGGGGGACGTTACCCAGTACTGAGCGGGGGTGGGGGATGGGGGGGGGGACGTTACCCAGTACTGAGCGGGGGTGGGGGATGGGGGGGACGTTACCCAGTACTGAGCGGGGGTGGGGGATGGGGGGGGGGGACGTTACCCAGTACTGAGCGGGGTGGGGGGGGGGGATTGGGGGGGGGGGACACGTTACCCAGTACTGAGCGGGGGTGGGACGTTACCCAGTACTGAACGGGGGTGGGGGATGGGGGGGGGGGGGGGAACGTTACCCAGTACTGAGCGGGGGTGGGGGATGGGGGGGGGACGTTACCCAGTACTGAGCGGGGTGGGGGGGGGATCGGGGGGGGGGCACGTTACCCAGTACTGAGCGGGGGTGGGGGGTGGGGGATGGGGGGGGGGGGACGTTACCCAGTACTGAGCGGGGGGGACGGGGGGACGGACGTTACCCAGTACTGAGCGTATTACACTAACCAGGGCTATAAGACAGTTGTGTGTAAAACACTGCTCCTTTATTTCAGGACGCAAATGCTGAGGCAGTTTCCAGAAAAGGGGATGAAGAAGATGGGATGGAAAATCACAGAAGTATTCCAATTGGAAGAAAGATTTATGAGTTTTATAATGCACCGATTGTTAAATTCTGGTTTCACACTGTAAGTTCCACAGTAAATATGGATGCTTATAGCCTGGCAATGAAAGGCTGGTAATTACACCCAGGAGAAGGGGAATAGCGTACTCACTGGCTGGAATTTTATAGCTCCTCCCAGCGGTGGGATTTTCTAGTCCTGTATTTGAACAGCTTGCCACATTAACCAGTCCAGCTCTGTCCTATAAAATTGCAGCATCAATATTGTACAGTGTGATGGAATTAAAGGACCATGGGAATATGTTTCAATAGGGAATTAGATAACTATTAGAAAAGGAGAATGTCCGAGGAAAGATGAGGAAATGGGACTAATTGTTGACTCTTGCCGTGTGGGTGAAGTGGAGCCCTGTTTACAGATTATCTTTGTATGCTCTGTCTGAGGCCAGAACTCTCCATTCACCTGACGAAGAGGGAAACCCCTCGAAAGCTAGTGAGTTTACTATCAAATAAATTGGTTGGACTAAAACCTGGTGTTGTCAGACTTTTTACTGTGTACACATAATCGACCAGTGCAAAAAGAGTCCATTCTATCCACTGTGCATGTGTTGGCTTTTTGATGGAGTCATCAATTAGTCCCACTCCTCTGACCTTGCATTGTAAATACACTTCATCTCCTTATTGATCCTGACATACCCTGTGAAATTACAGATCTCTCTTATGTCTTCATAAATATTTAAGAGAGTGTGCTAATCTTACAGAAGGTGCTTGTGTCCGTTCTTTCGCAGATGGCATATCTTGCATACTTGTTGCTCTACAACTATGTAATTCTGGTAAAGATGGAGGGTTTGCCCTCAATTGCAGAATGGGTTCTCATCTCGTACATTTTAATGTTGGCTGTTGAGAAAATCCGAGAGGTGAGCAAGTCACAAAAGTTTTATCATTTTCAAACCAAAATGGAAATCTTTGTTCCTCTGTGTATGAGAAACCTTAACATGAGCGAATGCAAAGCGAGGGGGTAGACCACCATGGAAAAAGGTCACCGACTGTGAAGAAAGATTACTGACTGTGGAGAAAGGTCACTGGCCACATGGGAAGGTCGCTGATGTGGGGAAGGTCAGCATCTGTGGGGGAAGGTCACTGGCGCGTAAGTTAATTGGCCTTTTGGGGAGGGAGGTGACCACCTTTTAGGAGAGAGCCACTGGCTACAGGGGTAGGTACAATGTCCTAATGTTATGGGTTGTGGTTTTAAACAAAAAGAAACTATGTGATTTGTATATGTTGATTCAGAGCAACATGCAACAGGTTTATTGAAGGAGCTGTTGCCTGTATAGAGGACAAACTGAAACTAAAAGCAGGAGCTTCTGAAACACCCCAATAACATCATCATCAAATCCTGTGACCTGCTCTTAAAGCAATCATGCAACTATTTAAATATGAGTAGGTGACTGATTATGGGGAAGGTCTCTGACTGTTGGTTTCATTCACTTTGCTCTCTGTGAAACCTTTGGCCTGTATATTAATTGTCTTTTATCTGAACAAATCTATCCCCCTTTCAATAAACCTGTTGCGTGTTGCTCTGAATCAACATATACAAATCACATTGTTTCTTTTTGTTTAAAACCTCAACCCATAACATTAGGACATTGTACCTACCCCTGTAGCCAGTGGCCTTCTCCTAAAAGGTGGTCACCTCCCTCCCCAAAAGGCCAATTAACTAACGCGCCAGTGACCTTCCCCCACAGATGCTGATCTTCCCCCACAGACGCTGACCTTCCCATGTGGCCAGTGACCTTTTTCCACATTTGGTAACCTTTCTTCACAGTTGGTGACCTTTTTCCATGGTGGTCTACCTCCATTGTGTACTTTTTGGGATCCACATTCTCCTTGTTTACATTGACTTGTCAAAGCAAACGCTCCATAAATTACTGGAGGAGAACAATTTGGAGACTGTAGATTTGTTCCTATTGAATTATAACAAACTCAATCTTGTTCATTTGATTTTTAAATGCAGATCCTAATGTCGGAACCAAGTAAACTCAGGCAGAAGGTGAAGGTGTGGATGCAGGAGTACTGGAATGTCACTGACATGGTGGCAATTGCTATCTTCAGCTTTGGTGTATTACTGAGGCTCCAGAATCAGCCCTACATGAGCTACGGTCGTGTCATCTACTGTGTGGACATTATCATCTGGTATATCCGTGTCCTTGACATCTTTGGTGTGAACAAATACCTGGGACCGTACGTGATGATGATTGGAAAGATGGTGAGTGAGGCCATGCACCTAAATCATAAACCCTTGGGATTTGTGTTTTGATCTGGAGCTAGGTCTCACTTCTTACCTGCCCTACATTCTAATGAACACTCTAATAAAATCAGAATTAAAGGGATTGAATCTTAACATGGGATAGGGAGGAAGGGGCAGAGTATTTCCATCGAAACCTGGAACAGACCTTTTCCAGGCCATTTTAATACCCTCAAGAAATGACTTGCACGTTTTTGCTTGGCTACGTGCTGATAGAATGTTGTGTTTGGATTTCCTCTACACAAACTCCAGCACAGCCACTACTGACTCTCATGCAGTTCCTCAAATCAAGCTCCACATCCTCATTTTCAGATCTTGTTCTGGTTTCGTTCAGCGTAACCTTCATAACTTTTATAGAATCCCTACATTGCAGAGGGAAGCCACTCAGTCCATTGAGCCTGCACTGACCACAATCCCACCCAGGTTCTATCCCCGTAGTCCCATGTATCTCCCTGCTAATCTCCCAGACACTAAGGGGGAATTTAGCATGGCCATGTCGCCTAACCGGCATGTCATTGGACTATGGGAGGAAACTAGAACACCTGGAGGAAACCCACACAGACACGGGGAGAACGTGCAAACTCCACACAGAGTGACTCAAACTGAGAGTAGAGGCTGTGAGGCAGTAGTGCTAACCACTGTGCCACTGTACAGCTGTTTTTCTGCAGTTGAATTCCTAACTTATGCCCTTAAAACCCTGTAAATCCTGTTTTAGCCTCAGTTGCTGGGCTTCTCCAAGCCTGTGTTTTTGGACTCTCTATAGACCAAAAGATGCCTTAAATTTCTGGACCGTGTCTTTGTCTCCCAGCCTTCGCTTCCTTCCTGTCCCTACTCATTCTTTTCCTCGACCCTTGTGAATTCTCTAGAAATATTTCTCTGTTGGACTGTGACTGAGTGTAGAGAAGCAGATAGTATCAGGAGTTTAAATCTCTAATGCAGGATTTGTAGATCATGGGGTTGTGGAGAAATGGTGGCACAGTGGTAATGTCACTGGATTAGTAATCCAGTTAGAGGTCCAAGCTAGTGTTCTGGGGCATGGGTTCAAATCCCACAATAGCAGCTGATGGAATTTAAATTCAATTAATAAATCTGGAATATGAAGTAATAAGGAACAAAGAAAATTACAGCACAGGAACAGGCCCTTTGGCCCTCCAAGCCTGCACCGACCATACTGCCCGACTGAACTAAAACCCCCTGCCCTTCCAGGGACCATATCCCTCTATTCCCATCCTATTCATGTATTTGTCAAGACCACCCTTAAAAGTCACTACCATTTGGAGGCCTCATTTGGAGTATTGTGCGCAGTTCTGGTCGCCTCACTATAGGAAAGATGTAGAAGCTATTGAAAGGGTGCAGAGGAGATTTACAAGGATGTTGCCTGGACTGGGAGGCATGCCTTATGAAGTTAGGTTGAGGGAGCTGGGACTCTTTTCCCTGGAGAGACGAAGGTTGAGAGGCGACCTGATAGAAGTTTACAAAATGTTGAGAGGAATAGATAGGGTGGACTCTCAGAGGCTATTTCCCCGGTTTGAAATGGTCGCTACGAGAGGACACAGATTTAAGGTGCGGGGAGGGAGGTTCAGAAGTGATGTTAGGGGTAAGTTTTTCACTCAGAGGGTGGTGAGTGAATGGAATCGGCTGCCGTCAGTGGTGGTGGAGGCGAACTCGCTGGGGTCTTTTAAAAGACTTCTGGATGAGTATATGGGGTTTAATGAGATTGAGGGTTATAGATAGGTCTGTAGGTTGGTAGGTGATGTGGTCGGCGCAACTTGTGGGCCGAAGGGCCTGTTTGTGCTGTAGTGTTCTATGTTCTATGTTCTATGTTCTATATCTGCTTCCACTACCTTCCCTGGCAACGAGTTCCAGGTACCCACTACTTTGTGTAAAAAATCTGCCTCGTACATCTTCTTTAAACCTTGCCCCTCGCACTTTAAACATATGCCCCCTAGTAATTGACTCTTCCACCCTGGAAAATAGTTTCTGACTATCCACTCTGTCCATACCTCTCATAATCTTGCAGACTTCTATCAGGTCTCCCCTCAACCTCTGTCATTCCAGTGAGAACAAACCAAATTTCTCCAACCTCTCCTCATAGCTAATGCCCTCCATACCAGGGCAACATCCTGGTAAATCTTTTCTGTACCCTCTTCAAAGTCTCCACATCCGTCTGGTAGTGTGGTGACCAGAATTGAACACTAAATTCCTCGTGTGGCCTAACTAGGGTTCTATAAAGCTGCAATATGATTTGCCAATTTTTAAACTCAGTGCCCCGGCCGATGAAGGTAAGCATGCCGTATGCCTTCTTGACTACCTTCTCCACCTGCATTGCCACTTTCAGTGACCTGTGTACCTGTACGCCCAGATCCCTCTGCCTATTAATACTTCTAAGGGTTCTGCCATTTACTGTATATTTCCTATCTGTATTAGACCTTCCAAAATGCATTACCTCACATTTGTCCAGATCAAACTCCATCTGCCATCTCTCCGCCCAAGACGCCAACTGATCTATATCCTGCTGTATCCGCAAATCCACCAACCTTTGTGTCATCCGCAAACTTACTAATCAAACATTTTTTCTCCAAATCTGTCGTCTTTGACCAAGCCAGTTTTGTATCCACCTTGGCAGCTCGTCTCTGATCCCATGTGACCATGGTAACCATAACCTTAATGGTAACCATAAAACTATCAGTTGTTGTAAAAGCCCATCTGGTTCACTAATGCCCTTTAGGAAAGGAAATCTGCTGTTTTCATCTGGTCTGGCCTCCATGTGATACTTCTGAGCCACAACAGTGTGGTTCACCCTTAATTGGCCAGCAAAACACTTAGTTCCAGGGCAATTAGGGATGGACAATAAATGCTGGCATTGTCGGTGACACCCACATCCACCTGGAAAGAATTCCCAGTGCTCGGGAATAAGGGGCTGTCCACCACCAATTGGTTTTATTTGGTGGTCAGCAAAGGGAGGCAGTAGCCAGCAGATTTAGGATATGTATAAAGAGGACTGTGCTGGAGATGGAAAGTACTGAAATAATCTGGAGGAGATTGTGTGACAATGGGAGGGATGAAAATGCTGGTTAGGCGGTGTCCATTTTGCGGTGATTTTGGCTCCAATTTCCTGTGCCTTCTGTGAGTTTCCAACAGTCTGGTATTCTCAGGATGGAATAGACAATGAATACATCAAACACAGATAAAACCCAAGAGACACAATGACTGTCTCTGAACATAAAGAGCAGAGAAAATTACAGCACAGGAACAGGCCCTTCGGCCTTCCAAGCCTACACCGACCATGCTGCCCGACTGAACTAAAACTCCCTACCCTTTGGTGACCATATCCCTCTATTCCCATCCTATTCATATATTTGTCAAGATGCCCCTTAAAAGTCATTATCGTATCTGTGAGTTTCAGGCACCCACTACCCCCTGTGTAAAAATACTTGTCTTGTACATCTCCTTTAAACCTTGCCCCTCGCACCTTAGACCTGTGCCCCCCGAGTAATTGACTCTTCCACCCTGGGGAAAACTTCTGACTTCTGACCATCTATTGAAAATTTCAAACCATCAGGCAAAATAATTCTCTGAATAATATCCAAACATTTCTTGGAGGAATTTTATGGATATGATTTTAATTCTGTGAATTCTAAAAGAATTGCTGCTCCATCTGGTCCTTCTTAAAGGGAACCTGCTTTATGTTTCATATAAAAAAGATCTTTGAAGTGTTTTTGAATTATTGTTTTTGGCCCTCTATGTGTAGAAATGAGTTCTGATAAAGTATTTAATTGTAGAAGCTTTTATGCCATCGACAGATTGTTATTCTCATATTCATGACAGAGTTTCTATAAACAGATTGAGGCTCCAATGGGACAAAACCTGTGTGACACAAGGAGGTTAGCATACCATAGGATTAACAATTACCCTTTAACTATATATTAAACAGCAGAGCTTGCATCGAAAGTCCATCACATTCTCCAATCTCCTCTGGAACATACTATCTTCAGGCTGAAAGCATGAGTCACTTACAACCAAGGTAATTGCACAGTGAGCCAACAAGAATTTGAGAATATAATGCATAAAACAGCTAGAATTGATCCATCAGGTTTTTGACTTGGAACATGTTTAATATTCAACCCCACCAGGAGCAAGATTTCCAGATGAAACAATCACTTGCAGACTTCCCAATGATTTTTATTTTGTCCCTAACAGTGTCCAACTTTGCCAGTTTATTGTCGTGAACTGAAGGATTGAAGTTTCCACAACTTTGATTTGGATGATCAGTTTGCTTAATCTGAATAACCACACACACATGTTTCAAAAACAGATTGCCCAGAATAAATTCTGTACTGACAAGAGGAAGTGACCTGATTAAAAAAAACTACTGAAGCTCACTGAGTCTGTGGATGCATCTCGGCAGTTTTGTGCTGTAGCTTCTGCCACACACATTCCTCCTCCCCCCGCAACCCTCGCCCCACGCTTTCTCCTCCCTACCCCAGCTCCATCCCAGCTCTCTCTCCCCCATCCCAGTTCCATCTTCAAGAGAAATAGATTTCTTTAAATGTAGAGACAATTAATTGGATTATGAAATTAGTTTCATTTATCTCAAACCATGCGGACATGCAATTTAGAAAGAATACACATCATTACACACCCATTTTGTCAAAATGAAGGGATCGGGTTTCAGAATGGGATCCAGTCAATAGAAATAAATAGGCACAGTTGATAAAAATTGTGATAACAGAAAGTGCCTCCCCCCACCCCCCCAATCATAAGTATATCTGAGTGGAATTGCGCGGAGGGTGTGGAGAGTCTGCAGAAGGATCTAGATAGGCTGGGCGAATGGGCCAGGAACTGGCAAATGGAATTTAATGTTGGCAAGTGTGAGGTGGTCCACTTTGATGGAATAATGGTAGGAAGGACTATTACTTACGTGGCGAAAAACTGCAGCAGGCGACGGTGCAGAGGGCCCTCGGGGTCCTTGTGCATGAGTCGCAAAAACCCAGCCTGCAGGTGCAGCAGGTGGTCAGGAAGGCGAATGGGATGCTGGCCTTCATAGCGAGGGGGATTGAATATAAAAGTAGGGAGATCTTGCTGCAGCTGTATAGGGCACTGGTGAGGCCGCAGCTGGAGTACTGTGTGCAGTTTTGGGCGCCACACTTACGCAAGGATATTTTGGCCTTGGAGGGAGTGCAGAGGAGGTTTACTAGGCTGATACCGGAGTTGAGGGGGTTGAGCTATGAGGAGAGGCTGAATAAACTAGGCTTGTACTCGTTGGAGTTTAGAAGAATGAGGGGAGATCTCACTGAGACATATAAGATGATGAATGGGATGGATAGGATAAAGGTGGAGAGACTCTTCCCGCTCAGAAAGGACAGTAGGACTAGGGGGCACAGCCTCAAGATAAAGGGGGGGCGGTTTAGAACGGAGTTGAGGAGGAACTTCTTCACTCAAGGGTGGTGAATCTCTGGAATTCTCTGCCCGTTGAAGTGGTGGAGGCTGCCTCGCTGAATATATTTAAGACGCGGGTTGATGGGTTTTTGATAAGCGAGGGGATTAAGGGTTATGGGGAGAGGGTGGGAAAGTGGAACTGAGACATGACAGATCAGCCATGATCTTATTGAATGGCGGGGCAGGCTCGAAGGGCTAGATGGCCTACTCCTGCTCCTATTTCTTATGTTCTTATGATGTCTGTGTTTTAGCATCAAAACAGAAGACACTGGACAAACACAGCAGGTCCGGCAGCCTCTGTGGAGAGAAAAGCAGAGTTAACATTTTGATGACCTTCTCAGGAAGTGAGAAGGGAAGCTGTGTGATGAAACATTATCTTTGTCTATGATGGACTCACTATTCAGCTGCTCTGTTACAGATGGTCGACATGTTGTACTTTGTTGTCATCATGCTGGTAGTCTTGATGAGTTTTGGAGTGTCGAGACAGGCGATTCTACACCCAGACGAGGAGCCTTCCTGGAGACTGGCCCGGAACATTTTCTACATGCCGTACTGGATGATCTATGGAGAGGTGTTTGCGGATCAGATAGACCGTAAGACTAGAATTTATAGTAAGACTCTGCTACCTGTTTCTTGAGCAGATGATTAGTACTAAAACAGCCAAGTTGATTCCAAGGATTGCTGTCACCATTATTGTCTGAAGCAGTAACATCCTGATCATGTGGCACACTGCCCCATTAATATCTCTATTTTCTTCCCATCTTCTATGAAGGTGCTTACCTCTGTCAGGGTACAGTTCCATAGGCACAATTGCATTCTACTAATTAACTAGAATATTTACCCATGGTAAACCTGATCATGTCCTCATTCACATCTGCAGAGTTTACTGGGCTAACCCGTAACTGAACAGATCTCAAACTGATCCTTTCCTGACCTGAACTGAGCCATAAAATCCAATCAATGAAGCACTGAGGAATTAAATAAAAATGATCAGACTGTTTAAATCCAACTGGTTACTAATTTCAGGAAATGAGCCTATAGAAGAGCAAGAAACAACTTGTAATAAATAATAAAAAAAATACGCATTGAGAGATTTTTAACCTAAAACCAAATTAGAACAATAGAACCCTTACTGTGCAGAAAGAGGCCACTCAACCCATCGAGTTTCTGCCAACTCTCTGAAAGAGCATCCCATCCCATATTGTACTACTTCACTGGGAAAAGGGATAATGCAGTTTAAAGTTTTTATCAGAGTCACAAGTAAGCTTACATTAACACTGCAATGAAGTTACTGTGAAAGTGCCCTAGTTGCCACACTCCGACATCTGTCTGTGTACACTAAGGGAGAAATTAGCATGGCCAGTGCACCCTAACCAGCATGTCTTTTGGACTGTTGGGGGAAACTGGAGCACCTGGAGGAAACCCATGCAGATACGGAGAGAATGTGCAGACTCCATTACAGATAGTGACCCAAGCAGGGAATGGAACCCGGGTCCCTGGCGCTGTGAGACTGCCGTGCTAACCCACTGTGTCAACCAGATCTTCAGTTTCAGAAATCACTACCACTCTCTAGCAATTGGAGTAATATTGATGGAAATATTGACAGTTGATAAACAGCGATTGGCAAACACAACTTGGATTATTCCGATTTAAAAGTTGAATTAAGTTTTATCTGACAATTTCACAGCAAAAAGGGGAAAATGCCACATAATTGAATGACTCATGGAAATCTGATGGAAGGTTTTACGTTAGCTGTAAATAGTTGTGAAGAATTGTCTACAATATCTAATCTTTGTATTCACAGTGAGTGAGAGCATGTTCCCAACTCCTCTGTACACACTGTCAATATCAGCGTCTTTGTCCCAAAGAGCTGGTTGGGATTTGATTCAGTTTACACTGGGTGAAACTCTCCAAAAAATTACATTAGTGTCATTTTGGATGAGAAAATGCACTGTGAATCCGATTACAATTTTCCCAAATGTAGTCAGTGAGATTTACATTGGGTCAGAGAGGGATGGGACTGACACATGCCAATAAGCTGGGCTTCACACAGATTGGGACACATTTATAAAGGGTGCCCTGATTTCAAATCAAAATTGAGGACCACCCTCCCTACCCACATGGACACGGGGACCCCTCCCCCACCCTCCCTACCCACATGGACACAGGGACCCCTCCCCCTCCCCCACCCCCACCCCCCCTGCCCACACGGACACGGGGACCCCTCCCCCTCCCCCACCCACCCCCACCCTCCCTACCCACATGGACATGGGGACCCCTCCCCCTCCCCCACCCCCACCCTCCCTACCCACACGGACACGGGGACCCCTCCCCCGCCCCCACCCTCTCTACCCACACGGACATGGGGACCCCTCCCCCGCCCCCACCCTCCTTAGCCCCACGGACACGGGGACCCCTCCCCCACCCCCACCCTCCTTAGCCCCACGGACACGGGGAATCCTCCTCTCCCGCCCTTCCCCACAGCCATGGGGACTCCTCCCCCATCCTCCCTGACAAATATCGCCAGTATTGGGGACGTCCCAATGGGACCAACTTCATGATCCATCCCTCTATCCCACCCCCCCAGCCCCTTCGTGCCCCCCCCTCCCCCCCACTCCCCCGCAAGATGGATAATACCCAGACATGTGCCTGACTCCAGGACCCCAGGCATGGCCATCCCACTTGGTCTCCATTTGTGGGCTCCTGCTGTGCCCAAGGGTTGGAGAATCCCGGGAGTTGTGAGAATCAGACTCTGCATATTTAAATACTCATTTAAATATGCTGATTGGTTCCCATGAGAATGTCCAGCAGCGCTGGGTAATACCATACCGCCAATGCAAAACGTGCTAAATCACTAAGTGGTGATTCTCCAGCCCCGCTGCGCTGTAACGCGTTCTGCGCCAGGGATGATGCAGCTGGAAATGTGCAGCCAGTCTGTTTTTCCCTGCCTGAATTGTCCAGACTTTGTTCTTCAGCATTGCTGCATTATTTTTGTTTTAATTATGTATGATTTTGATTTTGTAGAGATCTGCTCTCATTTCCTGTTTTGCTTTATTCATTTTTGTGCGACGTGATGGGATTTTGCACTAGTATACGCCATGGAAATTAATCGTAAGTGTGAAACGTGTATCTGCTGTTAGTTTGTATTGTGGGTATAATTTGATGATGAAATGCGATATTTGCATTTGTGATTCTGTTTTCTGGCCACAAAGGACAGATAGAAAGCTGCCAGCCTTTCACTGAGATTTTCCTGTTATTAAGTTAATTTGACCTTAAAGGGTGTCAGTTTTTACGCTCGCTGTCGTAAAGGCAGTGGCACAGATGATGTTATTGCCTCATTGATTATTAGCCTTGGTTTCCTGTGTCACAAAGTTTTACTCATTTCACAGTGCTATCCATGCAGGCAGATTAACTCTCATGTGCAGGGATGAAGCTGTGGACTTGTCTCTACATGTCAATGTTTGCTCACAACAGTCTCATAAGAACTTAAGAAATAGGAGCAGGAGTCGGCCATCCAGCCTGCCCCGCCATTCAATAAGATCATGGCTGATCTGAAGTGGATCAGTTCCACTTTCCCGCTTTCTGCTCCTCTTAGCTCCACAAAAACATGCTACAATTCTACTCTGCACAAGCGTGCCCCCGCGGTGTGGGCAGGTGATGGTGTGGGTGGATGTGCCCCCCGTGGTGTGGACGGGTGTGCGGTGTTCCCGTGTTCTGATTATCCTCTTTTTCAGTCCACATGACAGCTGGATATGAGGTCACCCTCTCTGTTCCCTTAGTGATGAGGGACAAACAAAAGGAGAGAAGTTACTCTTTGCTGAAGTAATTGTCAATGAAACAGAGCGTTTGGTTAATCCTATGTCATTCCCTGTTTTGACCAAACTGAGGAATTTCTTTTGCTGTAGCGCCATGTGGAGAGAATCTATTTGATGATGATGGGAAGCGTCTCCCTCCCTGTATCCCAGGAGCCTGGATTATTCCCGCGATCATGGCTTGTTACCTGTTGGTCGCTAATGTCCTCCTGGTAAATCTGCTGATTGCTGTCTTCAAGTAAGTTTCTGAGTTGAGGCCTTATTTTAACTGACAGTTTAAACAAACTGCAGATTGTAATCAGTCTCACACCAGTCCATCATTTCTCACATTTCTTCAGAGCTCCAGTACTGATTGTCCTCCCCACCATCCTCTCTGGATAAAACCAAGGTTCAATACATTGTTTCTGGCCTCATTTCTGTTTTACTTTGAGTCACCACTCTGCACCATCCTGCCCCTGCCTCCCCCTCCCCACACACACACAACACACCCCCTCCCTCTCCCCTGTGCCGCTTCCATTCCTTGCTCTCTCCTTCAACCCCCTCCCCTGCCCCTCTCCTTCAACCCCCTCCCCTGCCCCTCTCCTTCAACCCCCTCTCCTTCAACCCCCTCCCCTGCCCCGGACTATAGACCGTGCTCCTTGTTTGGTTTTCTGCTTGCGGTTTGTTGATTGAGATGTCCTCTGTTCTGCAGCAACACTTTTCTGGAGGTGATTTCCATCTCGAACCAGGTGTGGAAGTTCCAGCGCTATCAGCTGATCTTAACATTCCATGAAAGGCCAGTCTTCCCTCCGCCGCTCATCATCTTCAGTTACCTGTCTATGATCGCACACTATTTCTGTCGCAGGAAGGGCAAGGAGGTGGAAGAACGAGATCGGGGGTTGAGTGTGTACATTACCATACCAATAATTACCATGCCTTACACTCCCATTACAATCCCAACAGCTATTGCAACCGAATCTCTGCTGCAAACTCCTTCATTCCCTCCCGATCCCTGGAATTCAGTGTTATAATCCCTGGGATCATTACCTGGACCATGTGCAAATAGCCAGCAACAAGCAAGTTAGGGAGATAAAAACATGACTGAAGGAGTGATGTGAGAAAGAGGGACTCCATTTCACCAAACCAGTATTCACATGGGAAGGAAATGTACCATTGAAATAGACAGCATCTGGACTGGACAATGACCAGAATCCTGGAGAAAGAGAGATAGGGCAGTCACAGGACTTTTAATTAGTAAACGGCTGAGGACTTTGGTCAGAAAATAGAACAGATAATAGTTCAAAACAAAGGGGAATAGAGTGTAGTAACACTTCAAAATTGTGCTTTTAGTATCCCTGGGGCAGAGAAAACAAAAATATGAAAATTAATTTCAACAGAAAAGAGAAATAATGTTAGAAGTAAAACATTGCAGCAGAATGGGCTGCATTGCCCAAAAATTCTTTATCAAAATGCACGCAGATAAAAAACAAATTGAATGGATTATCGACACAAATTCAGTTTGGAAGGTGTGACGTAATCACCATTACTGAGGCATGGCTGCAAGGGGATTTGATTTGGGAACTATATACACCAGGATATAAATCCTACAGGACATTTGGGAAAATGGTAAATGCGACAGAGTAGCCACAATGATTACGGGATGAAATCACATCCATGGCAAAGGTCAAAAAAAAGTTAGTTTCTTTACAGTGCAGACGGCCATTCAGCCCAGTGAGTCTGTACTGGCTCTCTGAAAGAGCTTTCTATCTAGTTTTACCACCTCCCTACCTTATCCCTATAACATTGCACATAACAAAGGGTAGGCAGGCACTGGGGACTTTATAGATCGATGGGGGTGGGCGTTATTGTAACAAAAAATGGCAATGTTATTTTGGTGAGAGAACCATTGTGTTTCTCTCCAGAGAAATTTGCCAATTTTCTCTTCAGCTTTTTATGACACTCTGTCAAAAAAAAATCAAGGAGGCGTGTTTCAGGCTGTCATGGGGCGTGGGGGGGGGGTCAACATATGGGCAAAAGCCAGTTGCACAGAGACTGGGGTGCCATGCCACTGCCTCTTGGTACAGGTTGATACTGATGTGGAGATGCCAGCATTGGACTGGGGTAAACACAGGTTGATACTGCCGGGTTGGCACCAGACCCATACCAGTCTAGCAGTGTTAACCTGGGCCAATGATTGGTGGGGTTGGGGTGGGGTACGGAGAAGAGGTGATCTTGTCGGCTAGAACAGTGACTTCTGGATCTTGAGGCCCTGATGTGGATGTGCCGGCGTTGGACTGGGATAAACACAGTAAAAAGTCTGACAACACCAGGTTTTAGTCCAACCAATTTATTTGATAGTAAACTCACAAGCTTTCGAGGTTTCCCTCTTCGTCAGGTGAATGGAGAGTTCTGGCGTCAGACAGAGCATATAAAGCACAGACAGTTTACAGATTACTGATTAGAATGCGAATCCTTACACCTAACCTGCTGTTCAAGTCCTCAAGTGGCTGACAATGTGAGTGGAAGGAGCACTGATCACAGTTTAAAGAGATGTGTATTGTCTCCAGACAGTACAGTGAGTGAGGTTTTGCAAACCCAGGCAAGTCATGGGGGTTACAGATAGTGCGACATGAACCCAAGATCCCTGTTGAGACCGTCCTCATGTGTGCGGAACTTGGCTATCAGTCTCTGCTCAGCGACTCTGCGCTGTCGTGTGTCGTGAAGGCCGCCTTGGAGAATGCTTACCCGAAGGTCAGAGGCTGAATGCCCGTGACCACTGAAGTGTTCGCCAACAGGAAGGGAACAGTCTTGCCTGGTGATTGTCGAGCGATGTAGGAAACTCGGGATCAAGATTGCCCGCAGAATTAAGAAATGGAAAGGATTTAAGACGGTGGTGGGAGTTGTGCATTGGACTCTAGGTAGCAGTCGTGGAGTGGTAGATTGTTTAAATATGGAGGTTAAACAAACACGAAGTAAAGGCAGAATGGTCTTAATGCAGGATCTTCATAGGCACCTGACTCATATCAGAACGATAGTGAATTTTTAAACTGTTTCTGGGATAGTTCTCTGCAATAATATGAGCTAAAAACAATAAGGGGACAGTCCATTTAGTACTGAGTAATAAGCCAGGTTTACCTAACCATTTAACACTGCATTAACATGAATCTAATATAGATCACAAAATGATCAAATGTGAAATGGTTACTAACATTTTAGATTTGGGTTGGGCTGACTTCATTGAGATGAGGCAATAAACCAGACACATCTGTTCATGGGTAAAATGACAGAAGATCTATGGAAGTGTTTAAAAAAATAATTTAAAGTGATACATACCAGTTTATATCCCAAAGGGACAAGAAGTCTACCTGCCAAAAGAGAGAGCCAAAGACAACCAGAGATTAAGGGATAACATTAGAGAATGCATTCAAAAATGCAAAATACCAATGATCCTGGCAACTGGGAAAGATAAAAGAAGAACAAAATCAACAAAAGAGATTAAGAATGATAAAAAGAAACAAAAGAATTTACAAAGCAAATCAGAATCAACATGAAAAGTTTTTACGATGGTCAGGAGCAATGTCTCTGAAATAAGAAGGTTCTGAATGTGCTAATTATCTTGCTTCAGTATTTGCAGTTGAGATAGAGGTTAGTTGGCCAGATATGGTGACTAGTAGAGTGCCCCAGGGGTCGGTGCTGGGGCCTCAGCTATTTACCATTTATATAGATGATCTGGAGGAGGGGGCTGAGTGTAGGGTGTCGAAATTTGCTGATGACACAAAGATTGGGGGAAAGGCAAATTGTGCGGCGGGTGTGGAGAGTCTGCAGAGGGATCTAGATAGGCTGGGCGAATGGGCCAGGAAATGGCAAATGGAATTTAATGTTGGCAAGTGTGAGGTGGTCCACTTTGGTAGGAATAATGTTAGGAAGGACTATTACTTACGTGGCGAAAAACTGCAGCAGGCGACGGTGCAGAGGGACCTCGGGGTCCTTGTGCATGAGTCGCAAAAACCCAGCTTGCAGGTGCAGCAGGTGGTCAGGAAGGCGAATGGGATGCTGGCCTTCATAGCGAGGGGGATTGAATATAAAAGTAGGGAGGTCTTGCTGCAACTGTACAGGGCATTGGTGAGGCCGCAGCTGGAGTACTGTGTGCAGTTTTGGGCGCCGCACCTGCGCAAAGATATTTTGGCCTTGGAGGGAGTGCAGAGGAGGTTTACTAGGCTGATACCGGAGTTGAGGGGGTTGAGCTATGAGGAGAGGCTGAATAAACTAGGCTTGTACTCGTTGGAGTTTAGAAGAATGAGGGGAGATCTCATTGAGACGTATAAGATGATGAATGGGATGGATAGGATAGAGGTGGAGAGACTCTTCCCGCTCAAAAAAGACAGTAGGACTGGGGGCACAGCCTCAAGATAAAGGGGTGGCGGTTTAGAACGGAGTTGAGGAACTTCTTCACTCAAGGGGGGTGAATCTCTGGAATTCTCTGCCCGTTGAAGTGGTGGAGGCTGCCTCGCTAAATATTTTTAAGACGCGGGTTGATGGGTTTTTGATAAGAGAGGGGATTAAGGGTTATGAGGAGAGGGCGGGAAATGTGGAACTGAGCCACAACAGATCAGCCATGATCTTATTGAATGGCGGGGCAGGCTCGAAGGGCTAGATGGCCTACTCCTGCTCCTATTTCTTATGTTCTTATATCCAAGAGAAACCAATATCTGAAAGGCCTTGCCAAATTAATGTGTTTCAGACAGGGAAGATAGGCTAAACTCAGCTTAGTTTTTCTTGTCCTCTGTCTGTCAGCAGATGTTTTAATTTTTTGAAGTCAATTTTAAAGTGACTCACAGCAAACTTTAGCGTTCAAAGAATCCTACAATGCAGAAGGAGGCCATTCGGCCCATTGAGTCTGCGTGACTACAATCCCACCCAGGCCCTATCGCCATCACCCTAGCTAGTCCCCCTGACACTAAGGGGCAATTTAGCATGTCCAGTCCACCTAACCTGCACATCAATGGACTGTTGGAGGAGACCAGTGCACCAGGAGGAAACCCACGCAGACACAGGGAGAATGTGCAAACTCCACACAGACAGTGACCCGAAGCTGGAATCGAACCCAGGGTTCCTGGCTCTGAGGCGGCAGTGCTAACTGCTGTGCCACCATGCTGCCCTCAATCAGAAGTTTTGTTTATTCATACATTCAAACCTACAGGATGGTTGTTATAATTATGTACACGCAATCACACAGAAGGAGGTAGGAAAGAAAATAGTTTTACAACTAGGACTAACTTGAAACAAAAAATACCAGATGTTGATATTAATTCAGGTGAGTCCAGAATGTCAGAGTCCAGTGAGGCTTCCTTCACATAGGAGATAAAGTTTGAGTGGGTTCAGCTAAATGAAAGCAGGAGTTGTCAAATGCAAAGTTGGTTGATAATGCAGTGAGAAGACGTTGGCATACAGAGACTTGGTATGTTCGACAGGCGGTGCAAGAATCTTGCAGGGAACCCGACTTCGAGGAAGTTTAGACTTGAGGTGAGCTTTGTTATCAGCCTAGAGTTCTGCTTTGGTGTTGACAGGCTGAATGTTAACAGCAGATTGCCCTGGGAATCCAGGAATGTAACATTCAAACTTTCCAAAGGCCAAAGGAGCTTAGGTCAAGTAGTGTTGCCCATTGATGAGTCTGTTTCAGACTAACAATTACTGTATATGTCTCTGGTTAACTTTAGCAGATAGAGCCTCTCCACAGGTGTAACAAGTTTTTTTTGTTCTAAGGCCAGGCTGAGCAGACAGATCGAGCTCCTTTGTTTTCCTGATTTATAATGTGTCCACATGATGATAGGTATGACATTCCACAAGGATAAGAGTTGAGTTTTGTCCTATAATTACTGTTGGAAATTTCCAGAATTGTAGCTAACTTGATCCAGCAATGTCCATTTTTGAAAAAAAAACAGAGTATGGTTTGATTTAAATTATCCTTCCTGTCTTCTGGATATGACATGAGCAAAATTATAGGAAAAAATAACAGCACCAAACAGCCACAGACCCCAGAAGCAGAGACCCTACATCTTCAGATTTTGAAGGAAGTGGTTGAGAGCATTGTAGATGCCCTAATTATAATCCAAAGTTCTCTTGATTCACAGCCATTCCTTTAAATAGGAAAATTGTCCATGTTATTTAAGAATGGTGAGGGAAACGAGGGACTTATTGGCCAGTTAGTCCAACTGATTGGTAAATTACAAGCCTATAGTTAAGGATAGGGCGACTGAGCACTCTGAATATTTGTGAAAAATGTATTGGAGCGGAAGATGCCTGTGGATTTCTTTTTGGACTTCCACAAGGCATGTGATAAAGTCTGTCAGAAGAGACAATATGTTATAGATCATGGAATTAAAGACAAATTATTGACGAGTTAGTAAATTGGCTGACTGTACCTGAAGTATTGTGAGCAATGCTGGGTACCACCTCTCTGGCCTTGGAGGGAGTACAGCATAACTTTATCATATTTATACCAACTCCAAGGGTTAATTTACAAGGGAGAGATTACATAAACTAGGATTATATTCCCTGGAATTTAGAAGGTTAAGAGTTAATTTAATCAAAGTTCTCATGGTGTTTAGCGGATTGAGAAATAGAAAAACTATTTCTGCTAGTTGATGAGGTTAGAAATTGGGGCATAGTCTAAAAATTGGAACAAGGTCTTTGAGAAGTGAAATTCGGAAACACTCCTATACACAAAGGGAAGTAGAAATTTGGAACTCTCTTCTGCAAATGGTCATTGATACTAGATCAATCAGCGGTAGACAGAGGGGAACTGGTGGATGTGGTGTTTCTAGATTTTCAAAAGGCGTTTGATAAGGTGCCTCATAAAAGGTTGCTATAGAAGGTTAGGGTGCATGGAGTTGGCGGTAGGGTGTTAGCGTGGATAGAGGATTGGTTGTCTAATAGGAAGCAGAGAGTTGGTATCAATGGGTGTTATTCTGATTGGCGGTTGGTGACTAGTGGAGTGCCACAGGGATCGGTGCTGGGGCCTCGGCTATTTACCATTTATATAGATGATCTGGAGGAGGGGGCTGAATGTAGGGTGACAAAATTTGCTGATGACACGAAGATGAGTGGAAAAGCAAATTGCATGGAGGGTGTGGAAAGTCTGCAGAGGGATCTGGATAGGCTGAGCGAGTGGGCGAGGACCTGGCAGATGGAGTACAATGTTAACAAGTGTGAGGTTATCCACTTTGGCAGAAATAATAGTAGGAGGGATTATTATTTAAAGGGCGAAAAGCTGCAGCATGCTACGGTGCAGAGGGACCTGGGGGTCCTTGTGCATGAGTTGCAAAAACCCAGTCTGCAGATGCAGCAGGTGGTCAGGAAGGCAAATGGGATGCTGGCCTTCATAGCGTGGGGGATAGAATATAAAAGCAGGGAGGTCTTGCTGCGGCTGTATAGGGCATTGGTGAGGCTGCAGCTGGAGTACTGTGTGCAGTTTTGGTCGCCGCACTTACGCAAAGATATTTTGGCCTTGGAGGGAGTGCAGAGGAGGTTCACTAGGCTGATACCAGAGATGAGGGGGTTGGACTATAAAGAGAGACTAAATAGACTGGGTCTGTACTCGTTGGAGTTTAGAAGGATGAGGGGGGGAATCTTATAGAGTCGTATAAGATAATGAAGGGGATGGATAGGGTAGAGGTAGAGAGATTCTTCCCGCTTAGAAAGGACAGCAGGACTGGAGGGCACAGCCTCAAGATAAGGGGGGCACAGTTTAGATCAGAGTTGAGGAGGAACTTCTTCACTCAAAGGGTGGTGAATCTCTGGAATTCTCTGCCCGTTGAAGTGGTGGAGGCTGCCTCGCTGAATAGATTTAAGTCACGGGTAGATAGGTTTCTGATAGACAAGGGAATTAAGGGTTATGGGGAGAAAGCGGGAAAGTGGAACTGATCCACGACAGATCAGCCATGATCTTATTGAATGGCGGGGCAAGCTTGAAGGGCTAGATGGCCTACTCCTGCTCCTATTTCTTATGTTCTTATGTATTAATTATTAATTTTAAATCTGATCGACAGAACCTTGTTAGCCAAAGGTATTTAAAGGATATGGGACAAAGGTGGGTGTATAGAGTGAGGTCACAGATCAACCATGATCTCGTTGAATGTTGGAGCAGGCTTGAAGATTTAAAAGGCCTCCTGAAGTAGCTGTTCCATCCATCCCTCACTCCCCATTCCCATTCCCAGCAACATGTCACGACGCTTTCATCTTTGCCTCGTCAGACACATTCACTTGCATTACCTTACCGTGTGTGTATGAATAATGTTCTTTGTCCCCCTTCCTTGTGACAGAGCTAATCCTCAGTGAGGAAGAATTGAAGAAACTACAGGAATTTGAGGAGCAGTGTGTTGAACAATACTTCACACAGAAAGAGGATAGAGAGCAGTCATCGAATGATGAGCGCATTCGGATCACAGCTGAAAGGTGGGTTGTTTGCTTTGATGGATTTGCCTTTCATTCCGAGAATAAATCCTGTCAGCTGTAACTTCTCATTATTGTGACATGTTCTGTTCTGGGTTTTCTGGTGAGAGTTTCCTGCCTCTACCCATGGTTCTTCCTCTATACATAGAATGAGAGGATAGGAACAGAAGGCGACAGTTCTGCCCTCAAACCTGTTCTGCTATTTAGTTAGATCACAGTTAATCTGTAATCTCAACCTAATCTACTCATGTGTTCTGTATCCTTAGTATCTAGTGATCTCAGTTTATAAATTTCGAATGAATCCCAGCCTCAGAGTTTGGGGGAAGGAAGGTCCAGATTTGCATGAGTCTTAGTGTGAAGAAATGCTTCCTGGCGTCACTCTGGAAATCCTGGCTCAATGTTCTGTCCCCTTGTTCTGGGCTTCCCCACTGGAGCAAATAAATTCTCTTGTCTATCCTGTCAAATCCATTCATCACCTTGGAACTTCAATTAGAAAAGCTTCAATCTTTTATATTTGCTGGAATATTAATGCCAGTATAAGATTCTCTCATCCTGCTGCGCTGTTTTTGGAGAGCAGTGGTTTGGGAGACTCGAGCAGAGGCCGTTTTGTGGGTTTCCTGCCAGGCTCACTGCCTGTGCGATTCTGAGTGCCGGATTTCCAGTGCCATCAGCTCCACACCAGAAATAGGTGCAAAGCTGAATAATTTATGTAAATTTGAATGCAATTTAAATGTCATTATTGGGCCCAGGACTGAAGTCTCTGGGCCTGCTTGTGTCTTCCTCCCTTGTCAGCAGTTGTTCACTCCAGTGGAGTGTAACTCCCCACTTGCGGGGAGCTGGTGACCTGTCCCCGCTGGAGTGAAGGGGGGCCATCGAGGTATGGGGGAGTTGCCCCCTGGGATCTAATGGTCCTGTTCATTGTGGGTGCAAATCCTGTAATGGGCAGTAAATCTTTTGAGAGGCCAAAATGCAATTTACGTTGCTGAGATCTCAGAATGACATCTTCCCCGTCCCCTACCCAAGAAGGATATGACCCTGATTTGCATAAATTAACTTCACATTATCTTGTCGCTGTTATTCCTGCTCATCCTAACGAGCCAGCCAGTGTCAATCACTACCAACTTTCAAAACCAAAAACCAGTTGAGGTGGCCACACCGGGGCACACCCAGGCATTGCCCCTGGCATTCTGGCACTGCCCCTGGGAGGGTACTTTTATTTAAATTGGAGGTTGCAATGCCCTTTAGGCCCTGCCCCTCCAGTGACTATACGGGTCTCGGTTGTCCTTTGAAATTACAGGGAGCTGCTCAATGTGGCCAGGGAGGCCTGCGAGCTTTTGGAAATATTCCGGCCAATGTTCTACATCAATATCATTTCAGTAGAACTAAAATGTTGGACCCAATTTTTAATTGGTGATGGGGTCAGGAATGGGTGCGGATGTTATTTAAAAATTGGGTTCTTGGGAATGTCTCGATCTAACCTCTCTAGGATATGCTCCAATTCTCAAAGTGAGTGGGGATCCCATTCACCTCCAATGAATGGTCTATTAAGCTCAGGTCAGGAGGGCAAGAATGCAAATTTTAATGGTGCATTTGGCGAACCTGGACAGTCTGGCACTTGCCTATGTGGGGCATGTAGATGTTAAAGTTATTTTGATAAGATGAAGGATCTCAGCACCTGGGGGTCTTGTGTTGAATCATGTGGATTACCTCTCACTAGGCTATGTGGCCACTTTGTGCTTGTTCAGGCTTCTGGCTCTCCCAGCAGCTGCCTGCTCTCTTCTGAAAGGCGGAAGGCCTCATTCTAGCTTTCATCTGCCTTATTCTAGCTTTCATCTGCCTTTGCTAGTTGTGGTCTATAGGCAGCTCCCACCACCCGGTTATGTAGCACCACTAATCAGATGCAAAGCTCACCTGTGGCCTGATTTCAGGATTGTGCTACATGAGTGATACAGCTATGGAAATTATCCAAGCATTGGGTTCCTAACACCAAATTGCAAATCAAGCCCTGAAATCAGACCCGTTCTTTACTCGTGCTCTCTGACTTGCTGAGTATTTCAGATTTTCAGAATACACCAAGTGTAATTTCTGTTTGGGACTTCACTCAGAAACTCAATCTCATTAACTTGACAAATGCTTCCCTCTGTATTACAGGGTGGAAAACATGGCGATGCGTTTGGAGGAAGTGAATGAGAGGGAACATTTCATGAAAGCTTCACTTCAAACTGTTGATATTCGACTGGCCCAGCTGGAGGAATTCTCTGGTCGTATGGTCAATGCGATGGAAAAACTGGCCGGAATAGACAAGGCAGAGTTAACCCACACTCGGTCTCGATGCCCTTCAGAATGTGATGCCTCCTATCTGATCAGGCAAAACAGCACTGAGGCAACGAGTATGTATCGCTTCCACATGGATGGGGATGACAATTTTGAAGACAGCACGGGCCTAATGTCTCCTTTAATGGGTTCTCAGAGGAAGAGTTATTCTACAGTTGCACCGAGGGATGAAAAGGAACTTGTCGAGCAGAAAATGAACATGACACCCAAGCATCGGTTTGGCCTACACCAGTCCTCCAGCTCCCGGAGGATGAAGAAGAGCAGCCTGAGGCTGGGAATTGCACAGGAACCTAGGAATTTCAACTCCTGTGTTGATATCTTTGTTTCCTCTGATGGCTATCCTAGTTCCTTGACAACAAAAGAGGAAGCTAATTACCAAAGATTCATGCAGGCAGTTGGAGCCGGGTTTAACGGACAATTAGTGAAAGAAGCTGGGTCAGCAGCACGAACAAGATTGAAGGCTTGTTTCTCGTTTCCCTTAGAGAAGTCCAAAACAGCTAACTACTTGCCTTCACAAACCTATGGTGCATGCCAGACCACAGTGGTAAAGGCTAGAAGCATCATCTTTGGACTGGAAGGTATGGTATCTGGTCCAGAAGAAAGCTGGCGATCAGACTGTGGCTATATTATAGACCATGTGTGTTCTGCTAGCACCTCTTCTACAAAGACTCCTGAATGGGTCACTCAGTGCGAGCGCAAGTTTTATAAAAATCTTCCTGAAGAACGAGGGATGGGAGAAGACATCAATCGCAAACCATTGCCATCCTCTCCTGAGACACTGGCTGAACAGAAACAGGAGCTGACAGACACAGAGGATGATATTGACACTGGCAGCTGTACCATGGATCTCTCCCTACCCAGAGCTGAGGTGCCAAGAACAGTCCCAAAGTCCACAAACTTCTTAACAGTCACACCAGATAGATTCATCTCCTCAAGGTCAAAGAGTCTTCACGGACACAGCAGGAAAACAACACCCATGATGGAAGAAAACTTCAAACCAAAACAAGCATTCAGCACAAAAGACCTGCGACAAGTCTGTGGAGAACCCCCATGGGTCTGTGGAGACCCTCGGCAGGTCTGCGGGGACCCTCGGCAAGTGTACAAAGACCCCCAGCAGGTGTATAGAGACCCCAGGCGAACAGGCAGTAGTCGAACAGGTCCGAAGAAGAAATCCACTGAGACCTTTTGCTAAAAGATTTCCTTCAACTTTCTGTTCCCTGAAATCCCAATTATTATCAGATGAATCATCCTCCACAGATTTAAAACACCCTTAGTCTATTTTTCTCATCAATTTCTCTCCTTCCTCCCTTAAACACATTGATCCTTGCCGTGGGCCAGATAGACCTCTGGAACATCCTCAAATGACCATTCTTTTGTGAGTCCAGACAATGAATAAAAACATTCATAGGATGTTGGGAAAACTGACAAGAACAGTATTTATTACCATTCCTGAGTTCTGCTGACAGGATGGTGAGCCGTCATCTTGAACTGCATTCCTTGTGCTGTTAGGGAAGGAGTTTTAATCCAGCAACAGAGATGGAACGGTGATATATCTCCAAGTCACAAAGGCACATGGCTTGGAGCTGGACTTGCAGGTTATGATGGTCCAATGCCTTGTCTTCCTAGGTGTTGAAATTGTAGCTTTGGAAAGAGCCTTTGGGAGTTGCTGCTGTATATTTCATAGATAGTACACACATAGTACACACTGCAGCCATCGTGTACGAGTGGTGGAGGGAGCGAATGTTTAAGGTGGTGGATGGAAACAGATTGCCTTATCCTGAATAGCATTGAGATTGGAAAGGTCCAGGACCTTTCCTGCATCCCCCAGCTCAGTCACATTGTAAATTTACCCACAGATATTCTAGCTCCCGGGGTGGTGATGAGGGTACATTGTCCATCTTAGATCAGAGAAATTAGATCAATCTTGTTGACATGAACTGTGTAAAAACCCACAAGAATTGAATGAAGCTTAATCTCATTACAGCAAATACTGGACAGCCTGATCGGTAAATATATCATTTGATTGAAGCAGATGCAAAATAAAATAGGTTTTTTGCAAATTGAATGGTTTTTATCAATGGATTCCATCCTTCAGGATGTAAATTACACTGCTGAAGCTGTTTTTGATTTGAGAATTGCACTGATGATGGCATTTTTACTTGCTTCTGAAACCTTGATTCCAGCACTGCAGATATTGAATGTTAACTAACAACGTGCTGTAACTGTTCACACTCTGACATTATTTGATCAAATTAACTTTATTTGATCAAATAAACCTGTTGGATTTTAACCTGATGTTGTGAGACTTCTTACTGTGTTTACCCCAGTCCAACGCCGGCATCTCCGCATCATTTCACCCTTTCAGTCAGTGGACCCTGCTGTCTGGATGTGGACACCCAAGTTTGTTTCTTTATACACATTGAATTTGCTGATGCCAAATCTGTAGGTTTAAATTGTTATAGAGGTTTACAGCATGGAAGCAGGCCCTTTGGCCCAACTTGTCTATACCCCCCAGTTTTTACCACTAAGCTAGTTCCAATTGCCCATGTTTGCCCCATATCCCTCTATACCCATCTTACTCATGTAACTGTCTAAATGCTTTTTAAAAGACAAAATTGTACCCGCCTCTACTACTACCTCTGACACTCATTACCCTCTGTGTGAAAATATTGCCCCTCTGGACCCTTTTGTGTCTCTCCCCTCTCACCTTAAACCTATGCCCTCTAGTTTTAGACTCCCCTACCTTTGGGAAAAGATCTTGACTAATTAGCTGATCTGTGCCCCTCATTATTTTATAGACCTCTATTAGATCACCCCTCAGCCTCCTACGCTCCAGAGGAAAAAAATCCCAATCTATCCAGTCTCTCCTTATAAGTCAAACCATCAAGTCTGATAACTTATGGCAATGTGCAGAGTGGCTCAAAGTACTTGTTTTTCTCATGTTTAAGATTCTGGTTTACATAAAAATACACCTTTTGGTTTTGGATGGTATCTTTCTGGTGCAGATGGAGGAGGAGAAAGTGGGTTCCCGGACACGCGTCCTTTGTTTGAACAGAGGGGAGTATGGTAGGATGAGAGAAGAATTGGCGAATGTTGACTGGGGGAGTGCGTTGGAAGGTAGGTCTGCTGAGGAGCAGTGGAGGATCTTTAAGGAGATCTTTCTTGGTGCTCAGCAGAAATTTATTCCGATGGTCAAAAAGGACCGTAGGAGGAGAGGTAATAAGCCGTGGATAACGAAGGAGGTAAAGGAAAGTGTTAAATCAAAAGCAGAGGCGTTTAGAGTAGCTAAGAGTAGTGGGCGAGAAGAGGATTGGGAGAGGTTTAAATGTCAACAAAGATTGACAAAGAAGTTGATAAAGAAGGGTAGGAGAAACTATGAAGCTGGGCTAGCGCTTAATATAAAAAAGGATAGCAAGAGTTTTTATAAATATATAAAAAGGAAGAGGCTGGTTAGGGTGAACGTTGGACCCTTAGAGGATGAGAGGGGGACTTAGTGGTAGGGGATGGGGAAATGGCTGAGGCCTTGAATAACTTTTTTGTTTCTGTCTTCACGGAGGAGGACGTGAATAATTTGCCGGGTGTTAGCGACGAAAAGGTGGTAGGACTGGAGGGTCTCAATGACATTATTGTTACTAGAGAGGCGATGCTCGACAGACTGGAGGGACTGATTGTGGGCAAGTCCCCAGGACCGGATGGAATGCATCCGAGGGTTCTGAAAGAAATGGCAGAGGTGATAGTGGATGCCTTGGTGGTTATTTTCCAGATGTCGCTGGATTCCGGGGAAGTGCCGGAAGATTGGAAAGCGGCTAATGTTACGCCGTTGTTTAAGAAAGGAGCCAGGCAAAAGGCAGGGAATTATAGGCCGGTTAGTTTAACGTCTGTTGTAGGTAAAATATTAGAATCCGTCATCAAGGAGGAAATAGCGAGGCATCTTGAGGGGAATTGCTTGATAGAGCAGACGCAGCACGGTTTCGTTAAGGGGAAGTCGTGTCTGACAAATTTATTGGAGTTTTATGAGGATGTGTCTAGGGCAGTGGATAGAGGAGAGCCGGTGGATGTGGTCTGTCTTGATTTTCAGAAGGTGTTTGACAAGGTACCTCACAAGAGGTTATTGCAGAAGGTAAGGGGGCATGGAGTTGGGGGTAGGGTGTTAGCGTGGATAGAGGATTGGTCCTCAAATAGGAGGCAGAGAGTGGGGGTCAATGGGTGTTATTTGGATTGGCGGTTGGTGACTAGTGGAGTGCCCCAGGGGTCGGTGCTGGGGCCTCAGCTATTTACCATTTATATAGATGATCTGGAGGAGGGAACCGAGTGTATGGTGTCGAAATTTGCTGATGACACCAAGATTGGTGGAACGGCAAATTGCGCGGAGGGTGTGGAAAGTCTGCAGAAGGATCTAGATAGGTTGGGCGAATGGGCCAGGAACTGGCAAATGGAATTTAATGTTGGCAAGTGCGAGGTGGTCCACTTTGGTAGGAATAATGGTAGGAAGGACTATTACTTACATGGCGAAAAACTGCAGCAGGCGACGGTGCAGAGGGACCTCGGGGTCCTTGTGCATGAGTCGCAAAAACCCAGCCTGCAGGTGCAGCAGGTGGTCAGGAAGGCGAATGGGATGCTGGCCTTCATAGCGAGGGGGATTGAATATAAAAGTAGGGAGGTCTTGCTGCAGCTGTATAGGGCATTGGTGAGGCCGCAGCTGGAGTACTGTGTGCCGTTTTGGTCGCCATACTTACGCAAGGATATTTTGGCCATGGAGGGAGTGCAGAGGAGGTTTTACTAGGCTGATACCAGAGTTGAGGGGGTTGAGCTATGAAGAGAGACTGAATAAACTAGGCTTGTACTCGTTAGAGTTTAGAAGAATGAGGGGAGATCTCATTGAGACGTATAAGATGATGAATGGGATGGATAGGATAGAGGTGGAGAGACTCTTCCCGCTCAGAAAGGACAGTAGAACTAGGGGGCACAGCCTCAAGATAAAGGGGGGGCGGTTTAGAAACGGAGTTGAGGAGGAACTTCTTCACTCAAAGGGTGGTGAATCTCTGGAATTCTCTGCCCGTTGAAGTGGTGGAGGCTGCCTCGCTAAATATTTTTAAGACGCGGGTTGATGGGTTTTTGATAAGAGAGGGGATTAAGGGTTATGGGGAGAGGGCGGGAATGTGGAACTGAGACACGACAGATCAGCCATGATCTTATTGAATGGCGGGGCAGGCTCGAAGGGCTAGATGGCCTACTCCTGCTCCTGTTTCTTATGTTCTTAGAGAATAATGGTAATAAAAATATTGGGTTTATTAGGACTGAGTTATTTGTTTTTTTTAAATAAGTTATTTGTCATTTTTAAATCATTCCACCCTCCCACCTCTATTTATCGTGATTCTGTTTCCATGTCTTGCTAATTTCCATTGCTGAATAGTGTTTTTGGGAAGTTCAGTTCATGCTGAGTCGTTCTCTACCCACGATCATCATTGTTCTGCCTGTCTGAGACCGAACCTTACCAATCTTCTTGCCAATTTAATTCCTGCTGATTACACCTGTGCCATCAGGTTCTAATTCTGGACTCCTTCATCTTGTCTCCTATCTATTCCCTATTTACTACCAGGTTTTAATGTATCCTAGTTGACTATATCACTGGTCTATACAACTTGAATGTTCCCTGCATCCATTTTCATTGATATTCATACTCTGCCTCCAATTCCCCTTTGGTACAAATTTAGGCAGTGTGGTGGAGAAACTCTGCAGAGCTTTACACATGGCACTGGGACTTGGATCTGGAGCTCCTGTCCCCCTTATAACAAATCCTATTTTTGCCTGAGGGGGAAAGAAGGCAAGGGCATGCTTCACAAATGAGGAAAACCCAAAATCAGATGGCCATTTAAACTTGGTGCTGAACTCAAACAGATGCCATTTTCCCTGTAGCAAGGGCTACAGTATGGGAGGTACACATTTTTATCATCATAAATGCTCTTGAAGGGTGGATCAAGTCTGTAGAATTGTCAAGCTGTGAAGCTATTTAAATCTTCTGCCCTTTAAAAAACTTAAAATAGGATGCTTGCATCAGTGAAAGTTGAAAGAAATCTGTTCCAATGGTTACAAGAGCTGTTCGTTGATACTTCACCAAAGGCTATCATTATGTCATTATTGATGTTTGCCTGTTTTCCACAACCTAAAATTATTTTAGTAGCTGTCTTTGGTATAGGATTATGAATAAAAGTCTTCCTCAAAATGGCTCCAGTGGTGGATACTGGGTGAATTGGGGAAGGTGTAAGGGCAAAGGGTGGTGGGTGAGTTGGTATTAAGATGGCATGGGGGCTATAAATGGCCATGCAGCTGGGTTGAGGGCATGAGTTGGCATGGAGGATATAAGGGGCCATTGAGGTGGGGATGGAGGACATGAGGGGCCATTGAGGTAGGTGGGAGTGGGACATAAAGGATTTGAGGCTATCGGGTGAGGGTATGGGTTGGCATGGATGGGGTAGGGCAAAGGGTGGGGTGTGAGAGGTGAGGGTTTAATATTTGATAAAACAACTGGAATAAAGTCCCAGAGAAGCATGTTGGGCCTTTTGAACAACGCACCTTGGCACTTTCCATGAACATTCACTCCCTTCACCACTGGCTCACAATGACTCCAGAACCAGTTACAAGATGCAATGCACAAATTCATCAAGCCTCCTCGGATAGCACCTTCCAAACCCACACCTCACCTTTAAAATGACAAGGGCAGTAGATATATGGGAACACTATTACATGGAAGTTCCTCTTCAAGCCACCCACCATCCTGATTTGGAAATAAGGACATAAACATAAGAACTAGGAGCAGGAGTGGGCCATCTGGCCCCTCGAGCCTGCTCTGCCATTCAATAAGATCATGGCTGATCTTTTTGTGGACTCAGCTACACTTACCCACTCACTCACCATTACCCTTAATTCCTTTACTGTTCAAAAATCTATCTATCTTTGCCTTAAAAATATTCAATGAGGGAGCCTCAACTGCTTCACTGGGCAGGGAATTCCACAGATTCACAACCCTTTGGGTGAAGAAGTTCCTCCTCAACTCAGTCCTAATATATCAGTGTTATTCATTGTCACTGGGTCAAAATCCTAGAACTCACTCCCTAACGGTTACTGTGAGTGTACGACACATGGACTGTTGTGCTTCAAGAAGGCAGCTCACCACCACCTTCTGAAGAACAATAAGGAATGCAAAATGCTGGCCTAGCCAGCGACACCTAAATCCCAAGAATGTATTTTTTAAAATTCAGCCACATCCAATCAGCATTTGGGGATGACAGACCCAACTCCATCCCACAACTGGAGCAAAGATCCTGCCATTTGGGGGAATTTCTCATGAGGCTGGTGCGCTGAGCCAGGCTCCACAGCAAATGTCTGGGCCAAAACTCTTAAGCACTCTTCCAGCTTCCTGTTCTCCTGCTGCTGTCCAAGGTTTGGCTTCCTCTCAAGGCTGCCACCTTGACCTTGCCAGCTCACATGGTCTTGCTACTCCCAGATAAGGCCATCTCTGGTCACTTCTGTGTATCGCTCTCCACCCTCATCCCCCCTCCTATATCCCAACCCACTTCTCCCTACATTCATTGCTGAAAAACATTATCCCCAATTTGCTTAAATTACTCTTTCAAAATCCCAAATAGTTAGCCTTTGGCTGTGCATTTTCTATGAGCAGATTAATATCTGAAGCAACATCAATCACATTCTCACCTCAGCCTTTGATATCTGGTTCCCAGTTACTCTCTCTGATCTCAGTATTTCCCCCAAGTATAGCCTGTATCTCTGCTCCCTTAAATCCAAGAGATGAATAGCTGTGGTGGACAACTGGTCTAGTTATTCACGATGTGGAGATGCCAGCGTTGGACTGGGGTAAACAAAGTAAGAAGTCTCACAACACCAGGTTGAAGTCCAACTTGATTATCTGAAAAGACTCACATTCCATTATTTTGTAAATTGAGTCTGTGTCTTTATATGCCCTGTTTGTGAACAGAACTCCCACTTACCTGATGAAACAGCAGCGCTCCAAAAGCTAGTGGCTTTTGTTACCAAATAAACCTGTTGGACTTTAACCTGGTGTTGTGAGACTTCTTACTATTCACTCCAGATGTGGCTGGATTACACAAAGCACTATTGGATCCTATTCTTGTCTGCCAAAATCATTTAATAATCCAGGATAATCCTGGAATGTAAAGATAACCCTAATTTATTTTCTCTATTGCAAGTTGCCTTCTGAAGTACTGCTTCTTCCACACTCTCCAACAATATGTGCAAAAATCTAATGATTTCTTTGTTGCTAAGATTGCCACTTTCACCAAACATTCCCATATTATTGTGTAGTTTCTTTCCTATCTCCCCTCATGTTCTTTCCAAGCTCATGTTGTCCAGGAGATCCATTTCCTATGCCTTCAATACTATTCTTAGTAAACGACTTTCCGCCTGGGCAGCATGGTGGCACAGTGGTTAGCACTGCTGCTTCACAGGGACTCGGTTTGATTCTGGCCTCAGGTTGCTGTCTACATGGAGTTTGCACATTCTCTCCATGTATGAGTGGGTTTCCTCTGGCTGCTCTGGTTTCCTCCTGCAGTTCAAAGACGTGCAGGTTAGGTTGATTGGCCATGCTAACTTGCTCCTAGTGTCAGGAGATTAGTAGGGGAAATATGTGGGGTTATGGGAATAAGGTCTAGGTAGGATTATGGTTGGTGCAGACTCAATGGGCCAAATGGCCCCCTCCTGCAGGGGTTCTATGACTAACCACCCAATTTTCCTTCCTGGTTCCTATTTTAGCAAATGTCTCTCCTGCTACCACACTAGAACAGGAAGTTATTGTTCTCAGCACCCATTCTGTCCTTAGGCACATAAGTACTCCTTCCATTGGTGTAGGCACAATGCCTCCAACATCATGATTGTGTACATGGTATCTGTTTAACACTTGCCAGCTATTTGTTCACCTGTTAGCTGCCCACCTCACTGCCCTGCTTGCCATTCAAGGTAGGAAGGGAAGCGGGCTGGGCTCAAGGGCAGAGGGACAGTGAGTGGAGCAGAGAGATTGTCAATAAGAGGGACAGCAAGGGGGTGGTGAATGAAACAGCGAGGGGGCAGTGAGGAGGTGGTAATCAGAGTAGTGATGGGGCTGGTGAGGAGAGCAGTGAGTGAGGTGGAAGGTTGTTGGGAGTGGGGCAGTGACCAGCAGCATCCAAACAGGGTTCTTTGATGCAGGTGCTGGTGCTACAGACTCTGCAACAACATGTGCAGTCAGTGCATCTCCTGCAGGTGTGGGGACAGCAAACAGCCTTGTCTAGCAGGTGGGGGCATGACTGTGACCTAGTTTCATTCTTTCTTTTATTTAATCGTAGCTGCAGTATCACTTGCAATGACTTCTCACCTTGTTCTCAGACTGTTAGTTCTGATATACCCCAAGGATTTGTCTCCGACTCTTCCTTCTTCTCACCTACCCTTGGATCAAAAACAACATTGGTTTTCACTCAGAATCAAGCAATCCCTACAGTACAGAAGGAGGCCTTTTGGCCCATTGAATCTGCACCAACAACAATCACATCCCGGAATGTCCCGAGGCATGGTACATTGAGGCAACTACGACAACAAATGAATGAACACCGCTCAACAATCACTAGGCAAGACTGTTCCCTTCCTGTTGGCGAACACTTCAGCGGTCACGGGCATTCGGCATCTGATTTTCAGGTAAGCGTTCTCCAAGGCGGCCTTCATGACACACAATGCAGAACTTGGAACTGATAGCCAAGTTCTGCACACAGCTGGGATCTTGGGTTCATGTCACACTATATGTAATCCCTACACTTTGTCCGAGCTTGCAAAATCTCACTAACTGTCCTGTCTGGAGACAATACACATCTCTTTAATCTGTGCTTAATTAACCCTCTCTCCACTCTCACTGTCTGTTCCTTTAAGACTTGATTAGGTGTAAAGACTTGCATTCCAATCATTAATTTGGCTTTTGCTACCAAATAAACCTGTTGGATTTTAACTGTTTACCCCAGGCCAACGCCAGCATCTCCACATCATGACCTCTCCCTGGCACCAGGCTCAGGTTAAAGCCAGACACTCCAGGGCAAAGATTTAACCCCAAAATGAGCTTTAGACACACTCTCAGCAGCCTGTTAGGATATTGCTCCCTTACACTTGATTACTGCACTGGCTGCTCTGCCCCATTCCACCCTCCCAAAGCTTCACTGCTGTCAAACCCCGCCGTCCCTCTGCACCCTGCCTCCTTCTCCAGGCCCGCCTCCTTCTCCAGGCCCGCCCATCCAACCCGCCTTGGCCCAGCCTCCGGGCGCCTCCCCTTACCCGGGCCCCGCCCACGGCCCAGTCCCTCTTCTGGCCCATTGGCCCCGCCCGTCTCCCCATACCCGCCCCAGCCCCGCCCCTCTCCCCAAGCCCCGCCCCCCACTTTCTTCTCAGTCCCCGTGCCAGTCTCCCCGCTCTCCCGCTCCCCGGGCGCCGCCGCTGGCCCCGCCCCCTCCCCTTTGGCCCCGCCCTGAGCCACAGCCCCTGGCCCATTGGCCCCGTCCTCAGGTACCGCCCCACTCCCCGTTCCGCCCGGGCCCGCCCCTGTCCTATTAGCTACTCCCCTCTTCCCGCGCCCCTCCCTGTTACCGCTCCCGTCCCCGCCCCTTTCCCCAGACCCCCTACCGGCGCCCCCGCCCTCCCGCTCCCCAGGCCCCGCCTCTGGCCCTGGCCCCGGCCCCGCCCCCGCCCCGGCACATTGGCCCCGCCCTCAGGCACGCCCCAGTCCTATTGGTCACGTCCCTTTTCCCGGGCCCCGCCTTCGCCGGTCGTCTAGGCCACGCCTCTCTCCCCAGGCCCCGCCCCCGGCGCCGCCTCGCGCTCGGGCTGTTCAGTCTCCGGGATGAAGAGCTCGAAGCCGAGTTTCAGGAGCTATCTGCCGCCGGCGGAGGTGAGGCCCAGTCCGCTGCCGGGGCTGCGCTGGGCTCGGGGGCTCGGCTCTGAGTCTATGTAACGGCTATTTTATTTCCCGCAGGGCTCTTTCCCCAGCAAGGCCGAGGTGAACCGGGTGTGCGAGGCCGCACTGCTGCCGGGTGAGTCTGGGCTCGAAGCTGGGGCCTCGGGGAGGACCGGGCCGGGATGGGATGTCGGAGCCGAGCCTTCAGACCGCGGGAGGGAGGCAGTCTCCCCTTGTCCGGGAGGCCCCGAGATTCTGCCCGGTGAGGGGAGAAACTCCCGTCTCAGGCCGGGATCCTGATCCAAAAACTGAGGGAAAAGTTCCAGAGAAACCGAAGGGGAGGGAAGGGGGCGGGGGAGGGGTGACGGGGTGAGGGGAGGGGGCACGGGGGGGAGGGGGCACGGGGGGGGGGGTGGGGGCACGGGGGGGGGTGGGGAGGGGGGAGGGGGCACGGGGGGGGTGGGGAGGGGAGGAGGGATGGGGCACGGGGGGGTGGGGAGGGGGCACGGGGGGGGTGGGGAGGGGGGAGGGGGCACGGGGGGAGGGGGCACGGAGAGGTGGCGAGGGGGAGGGGGGAGGGGGCACGGAGAGGTGGCGAGGGGGAGGGGGGAGGGGGGCACGGAGAGGTGGAGGGGGAGGGGGCACAGAGGTGGCGAGGGGGAGGGGGAGGGGGCACGGAGAGGTGGCGAGGGGGGAGGGGGCACGGAGAGGTGGCGAGGGGGAGGGGGCACGGAGAGGTGGCGAGGGGGGAGGGGGCACGGAGAGGTGGCGAGGGGGAGGGGGGAGGGGGCACGGAGAGGTGGCGAGGGGGAGGGGGGAGGGGGCACGGAGAGGTGGCGAGGGGGGAGGGGGCACGGAGAGGTGGCGAGGGGGAGGGGGGAGGGGGCACGGAGAGGTGGCGAGGGGGAGGGGGGAGGGGGCACGGAGAGGTGGCAGGGGGAGGGGGCATGGGGAGGGGGGAGGGGGCACGGGGAGGGGGAGGGGGGAGGGGGCACGGGGAGGGGGAGGGGGGAGGGGGCACGGGGAGGTGGCGAGGGGGAGGGGGCACGGGGAGGTGGCGAGGGGGAGGGGGCACGGGGAGGTGGCGAGGGGGCACGGGGAGAGGGGGAGGGGGCACGGGGAGGTGGCGAGGGGGCACGGGGAGGTGGCGAGGGGGGAGGGGGCACGGGGAGGTGGAGGGGGGGAGGGGGTACGGGGAGGTGGCGAGGGGGCACGGGGAGGTGGTGGGGGCTGCGGGGAGGGGGAGGTGGCGAGGGGGAGGAGGGGAGGGGAGGTGGGGGGAGGAGGGGAGGGGAGGTGGGGGGAGGGGCGCGGGGAGGTGGCGAGGGGGGGAGGGGGCGCGGGGAGGGGGGGAGGGGGCGCGGGGAGGTGGCGAGGGGGGGAGGGGGCGCGGGAGGTGGCGAGGGGGGGAGGGGGCGCGGGGGGGAGGGGGCGCGGGGAGGTGGCGAGGGGGGGAGGGGAGGGGGCACGGGGAGGTGGCGAGGGGGGGAGGGGAGGTGGCGAGGGGGGGAGGGGAGGGGGCACGGGGAGGTGGCGAGGGGGGGAGGGGAGGGGGCGCGGGGGGGAGGGGAGGGGGAGGGGGGAGGGGAGGGGGCGGCGGGGCGGAGGGGAGGGGGCGCGGGGGGGAGGGGAGGGGGCGGCGGGGAGGAGGGGAGGGGTGGGCGGGGAGGGGCGTGGGAGGAGGGGAGGGGTGGGAGGGGAGGGGTGGGCGGGGAGGGGGCGTGGGGAGGTGGCGAGGGGGGAGGGGAGGGGGGCGCGGGGAGGTGGCGAGGGGAGGGGGCGCGGGGAGGGGGGGAGGGGAGGGGGTGCGGGGAGGTGGCGAGGGGGGGAGGGGAGGGGGGGAGGGGGGGAGGGGAGGGGGCGGGGAGGGGAGGGGGGAGGGGAGGGGGCGCGGGGAGGTGGCGAGGGGGGGAGGGGAGGGGGCGCGGGGAGGTGGCGAGGGGGGGAGGGGAGGGGGCGCGGGAGGTGGCGAGGGAGGGAGGGGAGGGGGCGCGGGGAGGTGGCGAGGAGGGGAGGGGGCGCGGGGAGGGGGGGGAGGGGGCGAAGGGGGGAGGGGAGGGGGGGAGGTGGGGAGGGGGGGAGGGGGCGCGGGGAGGTGGCGAGGAGGGGGGGAGGGGGCGCGGGGAGGTGGCGAGGAGGGGGGAGGGGGCGCGGGGAGGTGGCGAGGAGGGGGGAGGGGGCGCGGGGAGGTGGCGAGGAGGGGGGAGGGGCGCGGGGAGGTGGCGAGGAGGGGGGAGGGGGCGCGGGGAGGTGGCGAGGAGGGGGGAGGGGGCGCGGGGAGGTGGCGAGGAGGGGGGAGGGGGCGCGGGGAGGTGGCGAGGAGGGGGGAGGGGGCGCGGGGAGGTGGCGAGGAGGGGGGAGGGGGCGCGGGAGGTGGCGAGGAGGGGGGAGGGGGCGCGGGGAGGTGGCGAGGAGGGGGGAGGGGGCGCGGGGAGGTGGCGAGGAGGGGGGAGGGGGCGCGGGGAGGTGGCGAGGAGGGGGGAGGGGGCGCGGGGAGGTGGCGAGGAGGGGGGAGGGGGCGCGGGGAGGTGGCGAGGAGGGGGGAGGGGGCGCGGGGAGGTGGCGAGGAGGGGGGAGGGGGCGCGGGGAGGTGGCGAGGAGGGGGGAGGGGGCGCGGGGAGGTGGCGAGGAGGGGGGAGGGGGCGCGGGGAGGTGGCGAGGAGGGGGGAGGGGCGCGGGGAGGTGGCGAGGAGGGGGGAGGGGGCGCGGGGAGGTGGCGAGGAGGGGGGAGGGGGCGCGGGGAGGTGGCGAGGAGGGGGGAGGGGGCGCGGGGAGGTGGCGAGGAGGGGGGAGGGGGCGCGGGGAGGTGGCGAGGAGGGGGGAGGGGGCGCGGGGAGGTGGCGAGGAGGGGGGAGGGGCGCGGGAGGTGGCGAGGAGGGGGGAGGGGGCGCGGGGAGGAGGGGGGAGGGGGCGCGGGGAGGAGGGGGGAGGGGGCGCGGGGAGGTGGCGAGGAGGGGGGAGGGGGCGCGGGGAGGTGGCGAGGAGGGGGGAGGGGGCGCGGGGAGGTGGCGAGGAGGGGGGAGGGGGCGCGGGGAGGTGGCGAGGAGGGGGGAGGGGGCGCGGGGAGGTGGCGCGGAGGGGGGAGGGGGCGCGGGGAGGTGGCGAGGAGGGGGGGAGGGGGCGCGGGGAGGTGGCGAGGAGGGGGGGAGGGGGCGCGGGGAGGTGGCGAGGAGGGGGGGAGGGGGCGCGGGGAGGTGGCGAGGAGGGGGGGAGGGGGCGCGGGGAGGTGGGGGGGAGGGGGCGCGGGGAGGTGGCGGGGAGGGGGCGCGGGGAGGTGGCGAGGAGGGGGCGCGGGGAGGTGGCGAGGAGGGGGCGCGGGGAGGTGGCGAGGAGGGGGCGCGGGGAGGTGGCGAGGAGGGGGGAGGGGAGGCGGCGAGGAGGGGGGAGGGGAGGCGGAGGGGGCGAGGGGGGAGGGGGAGGGGGCGCGGGGAGGGGGGAGGGAAGGGGGCGCGGGGAAGGGGGCGGGGGCGCGGGGAGGTGGGGAGGGGGGAGGGAAGGGGGCGTGGGGAGGTGGGGAGGGGGGAGGGGAGGGGGTGGGGAGGGGGCGCGGGGAGGTGGCGAGGGGGGAGGGTAGGGGGCGCGGGGAGGGGGGGAGGGTAGGGGGCGCGGGGAGGGGGGAGGGGAGGGGGCGCGGGGAGGGGAAGGCGGAAGGTGTGGGGGAGAGGGGGAGGGAAGGTGGGGGGGCAGGGGGAGTGGCGAGGGGGAAGGTGGGGAGGGGCACGGGAAGGGGGTGGGGGAGAGGTAAGGGGAGGGGGTGGGGGAGTGGCAGGGGGACAGGGCACGGGGAGGGGGTGGGGAGGCTGAGGGGGACGGATGGGGGGGCTGAAACTCCTGTTGTTGAACTTGTGGAAATATGAGTGACTGTTGGAGCAGCGATGTTTCATCCACACTCTTGAGGGGCAAACTGAGGATGTCTGTGTTACTGGGGTTTAGGGAGAGGTTGTAATGAAGGGTTGAACTCTTTGTCGCTGCTTGTTCTGTCCAGGGTTTGCTGCTTTACTTTAGGCAAAGTGATAAATTTATGGTGATTGTGCAGAGGAAATTCACAGAGCCAGTCACTTGGAGCTTTAGTTGAGGACACCTAACGGAGGCAAGGGTTTGGAAACATGACAAATTAGTTTGCCAACTGGTAAGTATGGTTTGGGTGAAGGAGCCACGGCAGGATGTATTATGACAAAAAGTAAAAGTTTGATGGGCTGAATGAAATTTGACCTTGAGACACGTAAAGAAATATTAATACAGGTGCCCACAGACTTGGTTTTAAGGAGCATCTTAAAGTGAGAAATGTGTGAAAACAGGGCTGCCAGTGGTGGAACAGAGGACAGAAGGCGTGCTTCAGAGGCCAGGGTAGAGGAATGTAGAAATCTTGGAAGATTTGTGGGCCTGTAGGAGAATACAGATAAGCAGGCTGAGGCTCTGGAAGGATTTTAAAATGAAGGAGAATTTTAAAATTAAGGTGTTGCTTTTACTGTTCAAGTAGATTCTGATTGCCTCAAGTTCTTCATAGGGATAGATGAATATGTGAAATTCAAAACAGATCTGCCATTATCTTATTGGTGGAGCAGGCTTGAGGGGCCGAATGGCTGCCTCTTGCTCCAAATTCATATGTTCCTAGGTTCTACTGTGTATTGGGAGGTCAGTTATAATTGGTAGAGGTGTGGAATGTTGTGTAGAAACCAGCCCACACCATAATTCCAGTTAAATCAAACAGGTGACACTAGAGTTGATCGAGGGAAGAGAACAAGTTCCGTTCCCTCGGCAGAACCAAGTTACAGTGAGTGGTTTAATGATATGTGCTTAATAATGACCAAGGTTTTTTCCGTTAGTGCTTGCTCTTTCCTAGGGTAAAAAAGTCATCTGACTATCCACTCTGCCCATGCCACTCATAATCTTATATCTCTCTATCAGGTCACCCCTCAATCTCTGTTGTTCCAGTGAGAACAAACCAAGTTTATCCAACTTCTCTTTATGGCGAATAAACTCCAGACCAGGCAACAACCTGGTAAACCTCTTCTGTAACCTCGCCAAAGCCTCCACATCCTTTTGGTAGTATGGTGACCAGAATTATACACAATATTCTAAATGAGGCCTAACTAAGGTTCTGTACAATTGCAACATGACCTGTCAATTTTTATACTCCATGCCCCAATCAATAAAGTCACGCATGCTGTATGCTTTCTTGACTATCTTAATCTCATGCTTTGCCACTTACAGTGATCGGTGGGCATGTACGTCCAGATTTCTCTGTCAGTATTCCTAAGGGTTCTACCATTCACTATATAATTCCTAAATACGTTGGACCTTCCAAAATTCATTACCTTACATTTGTCTGGATTAAACTTCCAACTGCTATTTCTCCGTCCACATCTCCAATTGGTTCTCATCTTGCTGTATCCTCTGACAATCCTCTTCACTATCCGCACCAATTTTTGTGTCACCGACCTGAGTAATCGGACCAGCTACACTTTCCTCCAAATCATTTATATAAACTGCAAACAGTAAAGGTCCCAGAACTGATCCCTGTGGAACACCACATTACATTAACACTACAAAGGAGTTACTGTGAAAATCCCCTAGTCGCCACACTCTGGCACCTGTTCAGGTACGCTGAGGGAGAATTTAGCGTGGCCAGTGCACCTAACCAGCACATCTTTCAGACTGTGGGAAGAAGTCGAAGCACCCAGAGGAAACCCACGCAGACATGGGGAGATTGTGCAGACTCCGCACAGACAGCGACCTAGGAATTGAACCTGGGTTCCTAGCGCTGTGAAGCAGCAGTGCTAATGACTGTGCTGCCCATATACATCCTTTAACTTGGAGCAGATTGAGATCTCCAGCTGTTGCAGTGGTGTCACACCAGTCTCTCGAAAGTCTCAGTTACTCTGGTGTGATTTAGTGAGAAGTTGAGCACATGATAGCAATATAACCCATCACTGAAGGAGGGAATTCTCATTTGTCTCGCTAGGAACACAAACTTTAGCAAAAATAATTTATTTCTATAAAATAAGGCTGGAAAGCTTTCTCTTATTATTCCACTCCCACCGAGTGTTTTCTATATTGGAAGCAGTAGTCACTAGCATGGGCAATAATATGGGAAACCTCCACATTAGGGATTCTGATGTGTCTGGAAGGAGCAGTTCGTCTCAGCGTGGCGCTTACCATAACTCCATAAATTAACTGCTCTCCAGTATTCAGACCTAATCTTAAAATGTAACATCAACTACTGATGCACTGCGCTGGAGGGAGGGCGGGCGCACTGCACTGCGGGGGGGTGGGGGTGGTGGGGGAACGTGCGTGCTGCACTGGGGGGGGGGCGCACGTGCGCTGCACTGGGGGGGGGGCGCACGTGCGCTGCACTGGGGGGGGGGGGGGGCGCACGTGCGCTGCACTGGGGGGGGGGGGCGCACGTGCGCTGCACTGGGGGGGGGGGCGCACGTGCGCTGCACTGGGGGGGGGGGCGCACGTGCGCTGCACTGGGGGGGGGCGCACGTGCGCTGCACTGGGGGGGGGGCGCACGTGCGCTGCACTGGGGGGGGGGCGCACGTGCGCTGCACTGGGGGGGGGCGCACGTGCGCTGCACTGGGGGGGGGGGCACGTGCGCTGCACTGGGGGGGGGCGCACGTGCGCTGCACTGGGGGGGGGCGCACGTGCGCTGCACTGGGGGGGGGGGCGCACGTGCGCTGCACTGGGGGGGGGGCGCACGTGCGCTGCACTGGGGGGGGGGCGCACGTGCGCTGCACTGGGGGGGGCGCACGTGCGCTGCACTGGGGGGGCGCGCACGTGCGCTGCACTGGGGGGGGCGCACGTGCGCTGCACTGGGGGGGGGGGCGCACGTGCGCTGCACTGGGGGGGGGGGCGCACGTGCGCTGCACTGGGGGGGGGGCGCACGTGCGCTGCACTGGGGGGGAGCGCACGTGCGCTGCACTGGGGGGGGGGCGCACGTGCGCTGCACTGGGGGGGGGGGCGCACGTGCGCTGCACTGGGGGGGGGGCGCACGTGCGCTGCACTGGGGGGGAGCGCACGTGCGCTGCACTGGGGGGGGGGCGCACGTGCGCTGCACTGGGGGGGGGGGCGCACGTGCGCTGCACTGGGGGGGGGGGGCGCACGTGCGCTGCACTGGGGGGGGGGGGCGCACGTGCGCTGCACTGGGGGGGGAGGGCGTGCGCGCACACTGCACTGGGGGGGAGGGGTGCGCGTGCTGAGGAAGTGCTGCTCTGTGGGAGGGAAATATTTTCACTGAGTGGTGGGAATCTGGAACTCGCTGCCTGAAAAGGTGTTTGGAGCAGAAAACCTCAACATTGAAAAAGTACTGGGAATGTACCTGTTTTACAAGGCAATGGACTCGGACAGGATGAGTGTGTTCAGCCCATCTTCTCTAAACAGAGCAAGTTGGCACCCAGCCTATGATTTTCTATGCTTCTATGCAGGTGTTTAACTTGGTGCCATTAAACTATGTAAATCGAGTGGATTACGCGATCCACATAGACTATGTTGAACTGGATTTGATTGAGTGAAAGATAGTTAGTCACAAAGTGGGTAGCATTCTTGTCCCTGTTTTGTAACCACCTTGGTTGTAATAATGTGAGGTGTTCTACTGTGTTACATTGAACACATTCTACCAGTGCTACACTCGTGATAACAGCAATGATTGCATGACTCACTCACATGGCAATTGGTTTAATATTCCAACAGAAAAGTTATTGTTTAACCCATCACAAAGAATGTGTTTTATGCAGTGTGAACAGATTAAGAAATGGCAGGACAGAATGAATATCTTGTGTACGCTGTCGGAAGGCACAGCCTTATTACTAACTGTTGCTGCTGTAGTCATTGGGCGTTTGATTATCTTTACTAATGATGAACTGGTGCTATTTCGAACACCGCTCTTCCTCTCTTTCCAGGTGCAAGAATTAGTCTGTGGCCAAGCCGCACCAACTTTCATCCGCTAACGTTATTGAGAACGCCTTGTGACTATTTAATTTTAAAATGAGGATCTTTTTACTTAGTATGAAGGAAGCCATTTGGCCCATCAAGTCTGCACTGACTCTCTGACAGAGCAATTTAGCTAGGCCCTCTCCCCTGTAATCTCACATGTTTACTATGGTTAATCCATCTAACCTACACATCTTGGGATACTAAGGGACAATTTAGCATGGCCAACTCATCTAATTCGCACATTTTTGGAGGGTGGGAGCGATTTGGAGCACCCAGAGGAAACCCATGCAAACATGGGGAGAAAGTGCAAACTCCACACAGTAAAGGCTGGAATTGAACCCAGGTCCCTGCCGTTGTGAAGCAGCACTGCTAACCACTGTGCTGCCCTTTGACAGATCTTTGTGTCACAATGCCCTTTTTATTCCAGTTCCCAGCACCAGAAACATGGATCAGAGGGTGACCATTCAGCCCTTTAGTTAGATCATGGCTGACTTGTTTCTTGGCTTATCTCATCTACCTTGGTCCCACGATCCTTTCCTACAGAATATGTATTTGTCTCACTTTAGACATTTTTGATTTTCCGTAACAGCTTCTGGGTTGTGTGTTCCAGATTGCTACTGCCATTTGTGTGAAGATGATGTGCTGGAATTTTGAGGTTATTCAGTTGCTTGGGCTGTCACAGTCAAGTCGAAGCCTGTTTGTGTGATGTTAATAAATATTCATTTCATCAAGAGTTTGTCATTTTTGTTGTACTAGCAAAAGTGTTCCAGACAGAACTGGAACTTGTGAAACCGCAGGGATTCAGGGTTGGGTTTTTTTTTCAGACAAAAACCAGCTGAAAAACAAAAACAGGTTTAGGAATTTTTAAAATTCAGAACATCAGTTTTTAAAAATCAAATGGATGGAAGGGAAAATTTATTTGGACTGAATTTTAAGTATTGATTTGTGAGAGATTTCGGTATCTGAGCTGGTACTGATTGGAATGCTACAAAATGCAGACTTTGCTTAGTGTGTAGGTAAATCTGGCTGTGTCCTTGGATGGAATTTTCCTGGAGTTTCTGCTCAGCGGTATGAAGGTGTTTGGTCTGTAATGGGCTGCGTTCTCCGATTAACTGTGACAAGCAGCTACTAATGAGGCAGTTTTACAACCTGGAACCTGTGCCCCGGCTGAACTTTCCTTCAGTTTTTGATATGAAGCAGCAGATGTTTGATTATGAACGCACAAACATGTCACATTTTTGAACTGATTTATAACCATGTTGAGTAGGAACATTTGTAATCCTGCTGGGAGACTGGATTAAAACCCCAGCCTGGAATGATGTGTTAATTAAACCTGAGAAGTGAGGTATTGCACAATACTGACTCTCTCCCATTCAATTAGAAATCTTTAGTCAATATCGACCCATAGGTAAATGTCCCAGAATCACAGAAGGTTTACAGCACAGAAAGAGATCACTTGGATAGTTGTGTGTGTAGCAACTGAAAATGTTCCACTTTCCAGCATTTAGTCCATGGTCCTGCAGGTTACGGCACTTGAGGTGTATGTCCAGACACCTTTGATTCACATGAGCGGTTCCCCAAAAGCTCGTGATTCCAAATAAACCTGTTGGACTTTAACTTGGTGTTGTGAGACTTCTCACTTTTTAAATGAGTTGAGGGTTTCTATCTCTGCTAGCTTTTCAGGCAGTGAGTTCCTTACTGGGTGAAACAACTTTTGTCCATCTCCCCTCTAACATTTCTGTTAATCACTTTAAATCTAGTCACTGTCCTCTGTGCTAAAGTAAATAGGCCTTTATCCAGGCCCCTCACAATTTTGTTAACATCAATCAAATCTCCCTTCATCCTCCTCTGTTCCAAGGAGAACAACCCCAGCCTCTCCAATCTTTCCTCAGAGCTGCAATTTTCGAGAGATCAGACATCCTCCTAAACCTGCTCTGTTCGCTCTCTAATAAAATTACGACCTTACTGTAATGAAGTGACCAAAACTACCCACAGTTCTCAAGTTCTGGCTTAAGTGATCTTTTATGAAGTTGGAGCATAACCTCCCAGCTCTTATATTCAATGCTTTGGTTAATAACTGTAAGGATTCACGTGCTTTCTTAATCACCTTATCAACCTGTGTGAATTCTCAAACAATACCATCATCACTGTTTTTGCTTCATTCTTTCACAAGCTGTGAATGTCGCTGGCAAGGCCAGCATTTATTGCTCTTGAATAGATGGTGGTGAGCTGACTTGTTGAACTTTTGCAGTCCATGTATGGTGGATACATGCACAGTGCTGTTTAGGATGGTTTTAATCTTGCAGCAGTGATCTCGTTGAATGGTGGAACAGGCTCAAAGGGCTAAATGATCTCCCCCTACTCAGGTGTTCTCCCAGCACAGAAGATGGATGAATGCAGTTTTAAAATCTTTCAAAACTAGGATTTGATATTTTTTAATAGTCCATGCATAACACCAGAATTAAGAATGGAAGTTTATAAAAACTACATTGAATACAATCAATTTTCTCTGTTCCTTTTCCTGACTCCTCCCCCCATCAACCCAAAAGCACTTGGTTTGGATTCTATTTGGAATGAGTAGGTTGTGAAATGTTGGGTTGAAAGTTAAACCATTGATTGTGGATAGCTGGATACCCTGCAGTGAGACAGTGGGTCGTGATGGGGACTAATGTTGGGGGGTGGGCGTAGTACTTCTAATAACAAGTTGCTTTATTTCAGGCGAACTTGTGGTGAGTGAGACCAGCAATGTTAGAAAATGTATTGCTACGGACACAAGTGCACATGACCTCTATGGGACACTGCTATGCACCAACTTCAAGATCTCCTTCATCACAAAGGATGTGACACCTTTTCGGGTTTGTGCATTCTTGTAAACGTTTAACACTTCTTTTATAATTATAAATAAATAGGAATTTGCATTGCATAGAATTCTAGACTAGAGAAAATGGAGTTGTTCAACATCAAACAGTAAAGTTTAGGTAGAGATTTAATTGAAGTTGAGAATTGAAAAGGATTTTGATAAATCGTTTCCACTGACATGAAGGTCAGATACATATACCAGAGGACACAGATTTAGGATAATTGACAAAAGAAGCAGAGGGGGAGATGAGAACTATTTTTGCAGTGTAATGATCTGGAATGCTGTGCCTGAAAGGGTGGGGAAAGTAGATTTAATACTAATTTCCGAAAGGGAATTGGATATTGAGTTGCAAAAGAGAAAATTGCTATGGGGTTTGAGCTGAGTAGAGAAGTGGATAACTCTTTCAAAGAGAACTGCATTCAAAACTTTCTACTGTTTCAGCTGCAGTTTCAGAAGTGGGCTGATGACTGCAGTTCTGACTGAGCTGGAACCAATGTCTGAATATGGTGAGAGGTTAATGATGTACGCAACACTGTGGCAAAGGGGAAACTCAGGTAATTGGCTAAGAACAGGGATCGGAGAAAGGTAAGATTGTTTGGATTCTATAGGAATGGCAGGAAAGATGTTATGTAATAGGATGAAGGACAGAGTTTGAGGATGTGGTTGATAGGGAAAAAGGAAGATCGGTGGATAACGCCAATCTAGGAAATTACCTGAGTAGAGTAGGCTGCTCTCCCCTTTGAGGGGGAGGACTGACTGGTGGCAATTTAACCTGAGGATCCTTCATGAGTAATCTCAGCCGGTACAGAATTGAAGCATCGTGGACCAGCTGTTCAACCAACTGAGCAAAGTGACTCCTTTAATACCACATACTGTATACCAATGAGGGGTGTGTTTATTGGATAGTGCAGTGTGTGTTATAAAGCAATGAGGGTAGTGTACAATGATGGGAGCGCTATACTGGATAGTGCACAGTCAGGGTGCTCATACTTTACAGTCCATTTCTGATGGGCAATCTGAGGAAAGCTTTCTGCTTCTCATGGTGAGTCTTGAATCACTACCCCATTGACCTAAATCTATTAAACAATTTAACAGTGATGCACTCTTCTGAGAGGAAGCATGTGCTGGGACTGGCTGTTCAGCGGGAGAGCATGTATTAATCACTCTCATTTCACCATTGTAAACAAACCCTATGCAGCTGAGTTGGCCATGAGACCAATATGCAGGAAAAATCCAACTCTCTTGCAAGACTATATTAGATATTTACACACTTAAAGTGGAAAGCAGAGTTAATCATTCTTACTGGATGTCCTTCTGTGTAGAGATGAAAGTTTGATTCTAATCTTTAACTTTTGAACCACAGAAATTTCAGTACAGAAACCTTCTGTTGGAGGAACATGACATCTCCCTGACCTGTGTGGACCAGGTAGTGGCAGGTAAGGTGCTCTTCAGCCACCTGTTCTATTATTCATTCAAACTAATACCTGGTCCTTTATTGCTGATTAGTTAAATCAAAACTTGCCAAGCCTAAAAGCAGTGAAATCAAACCCCACAATGTTGAAAAATAAATGTGAAAAGAGTGAGAGCTGAATACTTTATTGTCTTTACAGGCTGTGACTGAGTTGCTGTTTATTTCTGATTTAACTGGCTCCTTGTTGCCTTTTGTAAAGGTATACATTAAGGAGGTTGGGTTGTGAATCAGTCTCCATCTGGTGTTTATTGGCCAGTCTCAGAGATTACTGGAGGAATTTGTGTTTGACTCTGATTTCACTGCCACTTCTGATGATCATTATCACATCTCAAAGGTTTTTTTGTAAGTTCTCTCTTTATGCCTGTACAATTCCTGAGTATATTTTTTTCACTACCCAGTGCACAGCAGGAATGGGCTCTGGGAGTTTCTCACTGTGTGACTCCATACCGTACCCAGTGAAGAATTGATCTACAGAATCCAAACATTCTATCACCATGTCCTCTAGGTTTACCTCCTCTCCATGGTTGCTTTGCACCTTAATGTATTCTATACTGTGAATCATGACTCTTCACACTTGGTGCTGTTCTCTACTTAGGTTTTGATACTTTATCTGCAATTCTCAAACTGAGAATTTTAAAGTTTGAAAATAAACATTGGTATTTGGCTAGATTTAAGTGTTAAAATGTGATTGCGATCTGGTAATTTGTACTTTTGGAAACTTTCTTTGCTGTTGAAGGGCTGAATTAATCATTGCCAATGCCATGTCTTAGACCTAGTTTAATTTATATGCAATAATAAACCATCCAGGTACTTGCACCTTGCTGGATTGCTCTTACTCCATCCTGGGTCAAATGTCACCATCCACAGTAAAAAAAAAAATCTTCTTTCATGAATATGTGCAGGAACCTATTTGTGTCTGTAGTGTTTTGAACATTTCTATTCAGCATAGCCTACACCTGTTCTGACTATAGCTCAAATCTAGCTTTGACAAGGTGCAGCATAAGAGGCTGGTGTATAAAATAAAAGCCCATGGAATTGGCAGAAGTGTTTTAGCATGGATTGAAAACTGGCTGCCACGCAGAAAACAGAGCTGGAATAAATGGGTCCCTTTCAGAGTGGAAAGATGTAACGAGTGGAGTACAGCAGGGATCAGTTCCTGGCCTGCTATTGTTCACTATTTACATGAAAGGCCTGCAGGACAAAACAGATGCAAGATTTCCAAATTTGCCGATGATACAAAGATGGTTGGAAGGTCAAGAAGATATATCGATAGGGCGAAAACCTGGCAAACAGAGTGGAAGTGTGAGGTCATGCGCTTTGGTGGGCAGAATATTATCCAAATATATTGCAACTGCAGATGAGTTAAGTGCAGACGGATATAAGTGTTCTACTTCATAAATTATAAAAACAAACTAGCAAGCAGGTCCAACAAGTAGTTAAGAAGGGAAATGGCATTTTGGCCTTTATTGCAAAGGGGTTGGAGTTTAAAAAATAGGGAGGTTTTGTTGGAATTGTGCAGGATGTAGGTGAGGGCTCACCTGGAACACTGTGTACAGTTTTGGTCCTGTTACCTGGAAAAGGATATTTAAAGGCAATCCAAAGGAGACTCACCAGGCTAGTTCCTGGGACAAGAGGATTGGGCTATCAAGAGAGGGGTGATCTTATTCAACATTTAAGATAATTTAGAAATGTTACAGCACAGAAAGAGGTCACTCAGCCCATGCTAGCCCCAGGACACCCAGGTGCTCTTTCTAATTCCACCTTCTTGCGACAGTCCATAGCTGTGGCGGCTGTGAATCTTTAGTGGAGGTGAGGTCATTAAAATATTCATAATGGAGGTGGATAAATATTAGATTGGAATAGAGGGCTGTGGGGATTTGGCACAGAAAATGAGTTAGAACATAGAAAAACTACAGCACAAACAGGCCCTTTGGCCTACAAGTTGCGCCAATCATATCTGTACCTACTAGGCTTACCTATAACCCTCAATCCTACTAAGTCTCATGTACTTATCCAGAAGTTTCTTAAAAGACCCTATTGAATTCGCCTCCACCACCACTGCCGGCAGCCGATTCCACTCACTCACCACTCTGAGATCTCCTCTGTACCTACTCCCTAGCACCCTGAACCTGTGTCCTCTTGTGGCAGCCATTTCAGCCCTGGGGAAAAGCCTCTGAGAGTCCACCTGATCAATACTCCTCAACATCTTATACACCTCTGTCAGGTCACCCCTCAACCTTCGTCTTGTTGAGGCCGGCATCAATCAGCCATGATTGTGCTAAATGGTGGGGCAGTTTTGAAGGGCCTGGTGGCCTATTCTGCTTCTGTTTCTTGTGTAGTTAATCTGAGGGCAGCTGCTGAACAAGGTTGCTGCAAGTTGGAGAACTGGGCTTGGCAAGTTCTCTATTAAAGGAGGATTGAAGCTGTTCTGAGTTGTTTGTCAGATTATCCTTGTTAGCTGGCTCTTGTCTTTATCGTAATGACAGCTGACAGTCTACATCACCTTCCTGCACTACACCCAAGTTTTAGAATTCAGTGGGTGCCATGAACACCTGTTACATATTCAGCTAGCTTTTCTTCGAGATGTCTGGAAGTGAGTGTCGGCAAAGTATTTCACCACAATCCATTAATGCAACGTCTTTTCCTTAATCCAAGGCTGCTGAGACTAATTGTATTTCAGACTGAAATCTGTCAACTCAACACAAACTAGAGTTAGGACATGGAACATCTTGCATGAAATAATCATAGAGACAAAATCAACAATTTTTTAAAGGGAAAATGCATACATATTCTGGTGTGTGAGGCTAAGTATCACACAGGTCAGTAAGGTATTGGTATGATTGCTAAGTAGTGATGTCTGTGAGCCACTTGATGGTTGGCTGTAGTCACTATGCTGGAGGGCTTCTCTGCTAATGTGAATGACCTGTAGCAGAGGTTTGTCTACATGTACTTAATACTTAAAGGAATCCAAAGTTGTCTGTACTCTTCTGAACAAATATGGGCACGTTGTTAGCAGGGTGAAGAGCAATTCCATCTATAGGGTGATCAGAGTTGATAATTGAAGATACTTTAATGTCCAGTGCTTTGTCTCCGAAGAGGAAGCTCATTTCATGTAGGTAGATTCCCAACGAATGGGGAAATGGCAGATCCAGCAAAGAAAGGCACACTGAACTATGAAATGTAATAAAATCGAATAATGTGTTTTTCACTTAATGTATTTGTTGAAGACGGAGGTGGTCAGGGGAGCTTGTTTCTGACCATGGGTTGGTCTAATGTTCTACTTTTCTTTGTCCAGTGAACGATGAGAAGAAAAAGAGGAAGGTCCTGGGACCCAACCAGTGCCTGAAGTTTAAACCCACTGAGCTCATCATTTACTGCAAGGATTTCCGTATCATTCGCTTCCGTTTTGATGAATCTGTTCCAGAATCTGCCAGAAAGGTGAAATGTGTATCTGGATAGGTGCAGTGTGGCACTGGCGCAATAGGCACAGTGTGGCACTGGGTATTGGTGGTTGTACAGACAGAATAGCTACATGAAGGAAGTGACAGGAATGGAAATGGCGAGCTGGCATTTGAGCCTGGGCTCCCCTGTCTGAGATGTGTAGCTGCTTTCTTGATGAATGGTAGTGATTGTATTGTGTGTACAATAAAACTGAGACTCTGGAGTAGTTCAGGAGCAGTCATGTGCTGTGCATAAAACACTCTTTGTGTGCGACAGGAATTACTACAGTAAAGTGAGCTCTGTACCCAAGTGGGGACTTTAACTATCTTAACTATTTACTTACCCTTGCAGGCTGTGAATAACCAACCCACACTCTCGTGTAACTGCCATCTAACAGAAGGTTATCCAAGGATATAAAAATATATTCTAAAAAGTTAGCTTTTCCTTTAGTGTGTGCTGAATTCTCCCTGTCTGAAACTTGCTGGAACGTTGTGGAATGTAACTTTCCAAAATCCTGACTCCCTCAGCGGGGCCCTTACAGTTAGCCTCAATCCCCACAGATTAGGTGGAGGAGGGGGGGGGGGGGGTGAGTGAAGGGGGAGAAAGGAAAACCAGTTAGGATTCCCACATTCATTGCAATCCTGTGAACCAGGATGGAAATTGCATGTATGAGGATGTCAGGCTCTCCTCGTGTCTGTGTGGGTTTCCTCCCACTGTCTGAAAGTTAGGGTGCATTGGCCATGCTAAATTCTCCCTCAGTGTACCCAAACAGGTGCCGAAGTGTGACTGGGGATATTCACAGTAACTTCACTGTAGTGTCGATGTCAGCCTACTTGTGACTAATAAATAAACTTAAAGGGCACGTCATCACTCCCTCCGCATCCAAGTTTTGTTTGACCTTTACCGATGCTGATCATTTTTGCCATCATCTCCTGCCTCCTTTTAATAGCTTTCCATGCAATTCCGTATGTTTTTAATTCAACGGGATGTGAAGGGATTGGGTTTCTGTGATGTCATGATGTGGAGATGCTGGTGTTGGACTGGGGACATCACAGAAAGAAGTCTCTCAACACCAGGTTAAAGTCCAACAGGTTTATTTGGTAGTAAGCACCACTAGCTTTTGGAATGCTGCTCCTTCGTCAGGTGAGTGGGGAGGTCTGATCACAAACAGGGCATATAAAGACACACAGTTTGCAGAATACTGATTAGAATGCGAGTCTTTACAGCTAATCAAGTCTTAAAGGTACAGACAATGTGAGTGGAGATAGCATTAAGCATAGGTTAAAGAGATGTGTGTTTGAAGAATTTACTGGATTTCTATGAGGATGTGGCTAGTGCAGTAGACAGAGGGGATCCGCTGGATGTGGTGTTTTTAGATTTCCAGAAGGCGTTCGATAAGGTGCCTCACAAAAGGTTGCTGCAGAAGGTTAGGGTGCACGGAATTAGGGGTAAAGTGTTAGCGTGGATTGAGGATTGGCTATCTAACAAGAAGCAGGGAGTTGGAATAAATGGCAGCTGGGGACTAGTGGAGTGCCGCAGGGATCGGTGCTGGGGCCTCAACTGTTTACCATTTACATAGACGATCTGGAGGAGGGGGCTGAGTGTGGAGTAACAAAGTTTGCTGATGACATGAAGATGAGTGGAAAAGCAAATTGCGTGGAGGGTGTGGAAAGTCTGCAGAGAGATCTGGATAGGCTGAGTGAGTGGGCGAGGACCTGGCAGATGGAGTATAACGTTGGCAAATGTGAGGTTATCCACTTTGGCAGAAATAAAAGTAGGAGGGATTACTATTTAAAGGGCAAAAAGCTGCAACATGCTACGGTGCAGAGGGACCTGGGGGTCCTTGTGCATGAGTCGCAAAAACCCAGTCTGCAGGTGCAGCAGGTGATAAGAAGGTGAATGGGATGCTGGCCTTTATAGCGAGGGGGATAGAATATAAAAGCAGGGAGGTCTTGCTGCAACTGTACAGGGCACTGGTGAGGCCGCAGCTGGAGTACTGTGTGCAGTTTTGGTCCCCTTATTTGCAAAAGGATATATTGGCCTTGGCGGGAGTACAGAGAAGGTTCACCAGGCTGATACTGGAGATGAGGGGGTTAGCTTATAGAACATAGAACATTACAGCGCAGAACAGGCCCTTCGGCCCCCTATGTTGCACCGACCAGTTAAAAAACAATGACCTCTAACCTAAACCAAACCCTTACCATCCATAAACCTATCCACGGATCTCTTAAACGCCCCCAAACTAGGCGCATTTACAACTGCAGCAGGCAGGGCATTCCAATCCCTCACCACCCTCTGGGTAAAGAACCTACCCCTGACATCCGTCCTATAACTACCCCCCCTTAATTTAAAGCTATGTCCCCTTGTGCTAGCTTTCTCCATCCGAGGAAAAAGGCTATCACTGTCCACCCTATCTAAACCTCTAATCATCTTATATGTTTCAATAAGGTCCCCTCGTAGCCGCCTTCTTTCTAACGAAAACAACCTCAAATCCCTCAGTCTCTCCTGATAGGACCTCCCCTCCATACCAGGCAACATCCTGGTAAACCTCCTCTGCACCCTCTCCAAAGCCTCCACATCCTTCCTATAATGTGGGGACCATAACTGCACACAATACTCCAAGTGCGGCCGCACCAGAGTTTTGTACAGTTGCAACATGATGCTGCGGCTCCTAAATTCAATCCCCCTACCAATAAACGCCAAGACACCGTATGCCTTCCTAACAACCCTATCTACTTGATTCTCAACTTTCAGGGATCTATGTACACATACACCTAGATCCCTCTGTTCATCTACACTATTCAGAGTCCTACCATTAGCCCTATACTCTACACATCCGTTATTCCTACCAAAGTGAATTACCTCACGCTTCTCCGCATTAAACTCCATCCTCCACCTCTCGGCCCAGCTCTGCAACTTATCCAAGTCTCCCTGTAGACTAAGACACCCTTTCTCACTATCAACCACACCTCCGACTTTGGTGTCATCAGCAAATTTACTAATCCACCCAACTATACCCTCATCCAGATCATTTATAAAAATTACAAACAGCAGTGGCCCCAAAACAGATTCCTGAGGCACACCACTCGTAACTGAACTCCATGTCGAATACTTACCATCAACCACCACCCTCTGTCTCCTATCCGCCAGCCAATTCCTAATCCAATTTCCTAGATCACCCTCAATCCCATACATCTGCAATTTCTGCAGAAGCCTTCCATGGTGAACCTTATCAAACGCCTTACTAAGGTCCATATATACCATGTCAACTGCCTTACCCCCATCCACCTCTTTGGTCACTTTCTCAAAAAACTCAATAAGGTTAGTAAGGCATGACCTACCCTCCACAAAACCATGCTGACTATCTCTAATCAATTCATTACTCTCCAAATAACCATAAATCCTACCCCTAATAATTTTTTCTAAAACGTTGCCCACGACAGAAATAAGACTCACCGGTCTATAGTTCCCGGGGAAGTCTCTGTTCCCCTTCTTAAACAATGGGACAACATTCGCTAACCTCCAATCTTCTGGCACTATACCGGTGACCAACGACGACCTGAAGATCAGAGCCAAAGGCTCTGCAATCGCCTCCCTTGCCTCCCAGAGAATCCTAGGGTAAATCCCGTCCGGCCCAGGGGACTTAACTATTTTCAAACCCTCAAGAATAACTAGCACATCCTGCTTATCAACTGCAATACTGTCCAGTTTACAACCCTGTAACCCAGTGTTCTCCACAGCTACATTTATGTCCCCATGCGTGAACACCGAAGAGAAATATTGGCTCAATGCCTCACCAATCTCTTCCGGTTCCACACATAAATTCCCACTGCTGTCTCTAACTGGCCCTAATCTTGCCCTAACCAACCTTTTGTTCTTAACATATCTATAGAACGCCTTAGGATTCTTATGAGGAGAGATTGAGTAGATTGGATCTGCACTTGGAGTTTAGAAGGCTGAGGGGGGATCTTATAGAGACATATAAGACAATGAGAGGGCTAGATAGGGTAGAGGTAGAGAGATTCCTTCCACTTAGAAAGGTAACCAGAACTAGAGGGCACAACCTCAAAATAAGGGGGGGGAGCATTTTAGAACAGAGGAGGAACTTCTTCTCTCAGAGGGTGGTGAATCTCTGGAATTCTTTGCCCATTAAAGTGGTGGAGGCTACCTCGCTGAATATGTTTAAGTCACGGGTAGGTAGATTTCTGATCGATAAGGGAATTAAGGGTTAAGGGGAGCAGGCGAGTAAGTGGAACTGATCCACTTCAGATCAGCCGTGATCTTATTGGATGGCAGGGCAGGCTCGAAGGCCTACTCCTGCTCCTATTTCTTATGTTCTTATGTATTGTCTCCAGACAGGACAGTAAGTGAAATGTTGCAAGCCCAGGCAAGTCATGGGGGTTAGAGATAGTGTGACGTGAACCCAAGATCCTGGTTGAGGCCGTCCTCGTGTACAGAATCTGCTCAGCGACTTTGTGCTGTCGTGTGTTGTATGTCACAGGAAATGCTGAGTGTACTTGTCCAACCCTGGGTGTGCTATTCTCCCTCAATGCTATCCAAGTTGGAAAATCCTTTGTATAAAATTGTCTATCTGGATGTCCATGTGGTTATGGACTTGATTAATTTTATCAGCAACCCAGTGTGGACAAGATGGGGTAAATGGTCTCTTTCTGTGCTGTATGATTCTCTGGGTGTTTGCAGGAGGATGGATTGCATTGGTGTCAAACCCCTCAGAAGTGTTGAGAAATAAATGTAAAAATATGAGATAGAGACTTGTTTTTGGGCGAGTGTCAGATTCTGCCGTTTCAAACTGAAAAGTTGGTGAGGGAGCAGCCTGGGAGCTGGATGTTTTCGCTTAATAATGCACAAGGTCCGACGTGACTGTTTTGGCAACAGCAACAACCCGTAACTTACAGAGTACCTTTAATGTAGCGGGATGTCAGCGTATTCACAGGATTATTGTCACTGGAACACACAGGAGGGGTGACCAAAAGCTTGGTTAAATGTATAATTTTTATGAAATACTTTAGAGAGAGATGGAGAGATATAGGGTATGAATTCCACAACTTGGGGGTCCAGCTAGCTGAAGGCAGAGTCAGCAATGGGGGAATGATTAAAATTGGGAATGTAGAAAGCCCAGGAATCTTCCAGGCAGTTAGAACTGAGGGAAATTATTGAGCTAGGGTGAGGCTGTGTGAGGGTGGGAAATGTTAAAACATTCGCTGGATAGAATTCAGTCTCGGTCAGCGGGCACAGGAGTGATGGGTGAACAGGATTTTCTGTGGGTTAGGATGTGCCCTTGGACCACCAGCAAAGTGAAACTGGACCTTTGTGAAACTGAAGAGGACTTCCTTTTTGGCAGCTTATTGTTCCCCACTGTCAAGCACCTTTGGGGAACAGTTATAGACTTGGGGTCAGAACTGTATGGAGGATAATCACTTTGCTTTGGTGACTGCTGCCAATGTGGAGAGTCACCAAAAGACTGTGGCTGCTCTGTGATGCTCTAACCTGACTGTTTCACTGTTTCCGATGAGGAACAGAGCTCACAGCTCAGCTGTTGCAGGAGGTTCTGTCTCTAATTGTGGATTGCTGCTTTGTTCCAGATCTGCCTTGTGATTGCACATTACTCTCAGCCTAAAGATCTCCAGTTGCTGTTTGGTTTTGCTTATGCCAGGGAGAAGTGCCAGAATTCAGGTAAGGCAGTGGAAATATCAGCGCACTCCTAGTGTTAGTGAGTCACATCTTTTATTGAATAGATTGTGCTCGACATTAATACCTCCAGAGTAAGTTTACTTACTTCTGACAGGCCTGGGTAGTCAGTGCAGGGAGTCTGTGCAGGTGAGGCTCTGTACTGAGTTTACTGTCCTTGGCTGGAAGACTCATCTTCTTAGAAACCCTATGGTGCAAAAAGAGGCCATTTGGCCCATCGAGTCTGCACTGAGCAAGCCCTATCCCTGTAACCCCACGTTTTTATCCTGCCTAAGGATAAAAGGCACTAAGGGGCAATTTAGCATAGCCAATCCACCTAACCCACACATCTTTGGACTGTGGGAGGATATCAGAGCGCCTGGAGAAAACCCACGCAGACACAGGGTGAATGTGCAGACTCCACATAGACAGTGACCCATGGCCAGAATTGAACCTGAATCCCTGGTATTGTGAGGCAGCAGTGCCAACCACTGTGTCACCTTGCCATCCTGAGTACCAGTGACCTGTAGAGGGAATAATTCAGCCAGGGTTTCTGAGCCTAAACACTCTTAGCGATCCTTTTAGATTGTATGCTTGAGAATTATTGGTTGAGGACAGAATTTGAGATGACTGGAACTGGATCCTATTGACTTATTCTGGAGGTAATGAAAAGAAAAGTGCAAAAAAAGTCTCACATTTATATAGCGCCTTTCAAAGCACTTCACAGCCAATGAGGTGTAGTTAGCCACTGTTGTGATGTAGGAATTGCAGCAAAAGCCAGTTCCCCAACAATTAGAATTTCGCTGTAAAGTTGAGAGGGTGAAGCTGGTTGGAAAAAAAATCACATGAACCAATATCGTGCTTGATTACAGTCGCAGACTGAGTTACCAGCGTAAAAACTCTAAGCCCTGATTGTCTTCTCTTAGTTAGCAAAGTGAATGGGACAGAGCCCGAGGTGGATGGACTGCAGACATCACTGTTTGAAACCTATTCGGACTGGGATAGGGAGATAAAGCGGACAGGGGCATCGGAATGGAGAGTTTCCTCTGTGAATGAACACTATGCCACTTCCACAAGGTAGGGAAAATGTCAGAAACCTTCAGTGTGGCTTGGAAACATGTAACATGCGACTGTATTTCAGCATGTGATTGAAATATCTAAAGAACACTGTAAAAGAGAAGTTGGGTGTCGTAGTGGGAGGAGTGGGTGGATGGAAATGGGATAGGGGAGAGTGGGGTTAAACTGCTGTGCCACTATGTGCAGAGTTTAAAAGTATGAGTGCTTTAATGTGAGAAGTCTGACTGTGTTTGTTCTGTTGTGGTTTATAGCCTTCCAGAGTACTTTGTTGTTCCATCTTCTCTAGCGGATGAAGACTTGAAACAGTTGGTTCTTTCTTTCAACGGTGATCGAATTCCAGTGAGTATGGATCTGTAATCAAGGTTGGTGAATGGGAGGGACGCCTGAGTGATTTAAACACTTCAGTTGCATCGAGATCTCCCATTATACTATGTGCATGCAGCACAGACTAGTCTTTAACTGGATAGTTTAATTGCTGAGCATGTTAGTACGTATGGTGCAGCAATACCATTAGCTCATTGTTTCTGCTCTGCTTTCTGCAATTGATCTAATCCTTTGAAGTATGGAAGGTAGCAGAAAGTACCAGTAACTCCTTTTATTTATACTGCAGGTTAATACATCAACAGGTCAGACTGAGAGGCTAGTGTAGTTCGGGGAGAAAATACAACTATTTCTAGGCAGCAATAAGTCAAATATTTCAGATTTTCCAAATGGAGTTTATTCTTAAAAAGTTCACTTGGACATTGACACTTGGTAAAAGCGGGAGATGTCTAGGGAGGGGCACACCTGGAATTAAGCAGTTTTGGTCATTGTGGCTTTATAGGTGTGAGGTCTGTAATGTGATTTGATCCAAATAGTTCCTTCCATTTTTCCATTTGTAAAGTAACAAAATTGTTTGTAAAACATTTGTAAAAAGATTCAAAAAGGGTGGCACAGTGGTTAGCACTGCTGCCTCACAGCACCAAGGACCTGAGTTCGATTACCGGCTTGGGTCACTGTCTGTGCAGAGTCTGCACATTCTCCCTTATCTGCGTGGGTTTCCTCTGGGTGCTCCAGTTTCCTCCCATAATCGGAAAGACATGCTGGTTAGGGTGCATTAGCCTTGCTAAATTCTCCCTCGTGTACCCAAACAGGCGCTGGAATGTGGCAATTAGGGGATTTTCACAGTAACTTCATTGCTGTGTCGATATAAGCCTACTCATGACACTAAATGAACTGTTAAAAGCAGTTATTCAGATGAAAAAAAGGACTGTTTACAGATTATGTATTTATTTTATGAGTGCTGTATTTTTGAAATGAGCCAAGATTCTGATGGAATGTTTAGCTTTGCCTCTGGTTTTGTTACAGATCTGGTGCTGGTATCACTGGACTGGCAGTGCCCTGGTGAGAATGGGCAACATTAAACCTGGGCCAAAGCTCAGAAAACACAACACAAGGTAGGGAGGCACTAATTCTGTCTGTATCTAGTGTTTGGCTCAGATTACTAATTTACAATACGAGTAAATTCCTCAAACTAGTTGATAATAACCACATTGTGGTTCAGTTGTTTTTCTCTTGTATATTGTGCTGAGCTACTGCACAATCAGGTGCCTTGGTTTCAAGGGACGACGACGACGACCCCCCCGCCCCCACCACTATTGAGTTGACCTTTTAAGATTTCTCCAAATTCTGGGTGATTATTGGTGGATATTTTTTGTTAGAGGATAAATGCAATGTTCAGTTCAGACAGACAATACTGGATTTGAGATTTCCACTGGGGTCCAGTTCCTGAAGGTGCTGACTCTCACTGGGATCCAGTTCCTGGATCAGCCTGTCTTGCATTCAGTGTTGTATACTGAAATCTTCCCTGTTTTTGTCAGGATCCTTAAAGCAATCGCACAAAGCCATCCAGAACGGAGTGAAGTATTTAAATCTGACTTGGATAAGAATTTACCCAGCCCGTCTGAGGTTCAGGCATCGCTGGTGAGACTCAAGCAACTGTGCATTAATGGTGAGGTGCGATTCAGGATGTCCCAACATTGTGTTCATTGTCTGTATGTTTCACTGGGTTCCTCAAATTGTTTGGATTGTTTTGTATGTGGTTGGTTTGTGGGAGGAGGTGTTTGTGTCCCTGTGGTTTCTTGTCTTTGAGGTAATTAGAGGAATGTTTCCTCAGCTGCAGGCTCTTGCGTTTTAACTAACTGAGCTCAGTGCCTGGGTTAGGGATGGGAGTTAACACAGATCACCATTGCTGGTGGTTTCTTCCCCCCTTTCTCATGCTGCCTGTCGATGGGGAGTGTGGACAGAATTGCGGGAGATTGCAACATTATTTTCATGAGTTGTTTCACCAGTGCCTGCTTGCTGGTTGCAGATCCTTCATAAACTCTCAACATATGCGCTAGTCTACTCTGCTGTGCGCCCAGCACCCTGTCCTCATTGACTTACACCAATTTCCTATCACTGACATTACACTGAAAATCATTGTTCTCAATTTCAAATGCATCCATGGCTTTGTCCCATCTTCTCCAATCCAGCCAGATTGTGTTTCCTCTATTCTCCCCCAAAACCCCTTTCAAGTCACCCCTTTCCGAAATCACTTCCTTCTCTTTCCTGCCCCACTCTCTCTAACCTGTTAACACCCCCGAGCCTTATCCCTCTGTGCTTACACTGAATCTTTAAGCACCTTTAAACATCTAGGGGTACATGTTCATAGCTCCTTGAAAATGGAGTCACAGGTGGACAGGGTGATGAAGGTGGCATTTGGCATGCTTTGGTTTCATCAATCGGAGCATTGAATACAGGAGTTGGGTCGTCTTGTTGAAGTTGTACAAGACGTTGGTAAGGCCACACTTGGAATGCAGTGTGCAATTCTGGTCACCCTATTATAGAAAGGATATTATTAAACTAGAAAGAGTGCAGAAAAGATTTACTAGGATGTTACTGGGACTTGATGGATTGAGTTATAAGGAGAGACTGGATAGACTGGGACTTTTTTCTCTGGAGCGTAGGAGGCTGAGGGGTGACCTTATAGAGGTCTATAAAATAATGAGGGGCATAAACAAGGTAGATAGTCACATCATTTCCCAAACTAGAGGGCATAGGTTTAAGGTGAAAGGGGAGAGATACAGAAAGGTCCAGAGGGGCAATTTTTTTACTGAGGGTGGTGAGTGTCTGGAACAAGCTGCCAGAGGTAGTAGTAGAGGCGGGTACAATTTTGTCTTTTAAAAAGCATTTGGATAGTTACCGGGGTACGATGGGTACAGAGGGATATGGGGCAAATGTGGGCAATTGGGATTAGCTTTGGGGTTTAAAAAGAAGGGTGGCATGGATATGTTGGGCCGAAGGGCCTGTTTCCATGCTGTAAACCTCTATGACTCTATGACCTTCTGAAAACTAAGCTTTCAGACCAAAGCTTTGAGCAGTTTGCCCAAACCTCACCTCTCGGTTTAGCAGCTGCTGCTTTATCTATTGCTGGATTTTTCATTTCACCCCGACTAACCCCAGTCTAATAAAGTGCCAGTCAGCGATCCTTTCTGCATTAAAGTTGCTATTATAATGGAGTTGACTAATTGTCCAATGCAGTAATTACACCTGAGGTTCCTGATAATATGGAGCCGATATTTGCAATTCCATTACTAGGAAACTCCCTGTTCCCAAACGTCTGCAATCTCTGTAACCTTTTGATTAAACAGTGAATAATCCAATGAATATAATCTGCCTCATTGTAGATTTATTTGAAGAAACGGATGAGAAGTGGCTGTCCTTGTTAGAAAACACTCAGTGGCTGGAATATGTCAGGTAAGAACTAGAAGCAGAAGAGGGAGAAAAGGCCACTCGGCCCATTAAGAACATAACAGTAACTTAATTACTTAAGAACTGCAGTTAAACATTGAAGATCTACATTCTTTTGTCAATGCTGCTGTTTTTACAACTCTGAACATTAGGAACAGGAGAAAGCAACTCAGCTCCTTAAATTTGCTCTGCCAAGCAGTCAGATTATACCTAATCTGTATATTACCCTCTTGGGGAAACCAGACCCAGCATCCATAGCACCCATACTCTAGTGTGGATCAATGCCCACTAAACCTGTAGTCCAGGAGTATGTGCTGCCAATAATTCCAATCCCACAGCACATGTACCTCAGGTGGAGTCAGTGTGCCCAGAACCTGTGCCCCAACATGAATCAGTGGCTTCAAATCCTCTTCCCCCAGCGCATGTCAGTGTCTGCAGAACCTGTACCTCAGCATGGGCCGGGAACCATAGACTCATATTCAATGTGGCCACTGCTATCAAGTAAGGAGAGAGAGAAAGAATAAAAGGAAGTGCTTGTTTGAACCTACCCTGTGTGGTCTTCCTATCTCTATAAAAAGGAAGAGGCTGACTAGGGTGAACGTTGGACCCTTAGAGGATGAGAGGGGGGACTTAGTGGTAGGGGATGGGGAAATGGCTGAAGTCTTGAATAACTTTTTTGTTTCGGTCTTCACGGAGGAGGACGTGCATAATTTGCCGGGTGTTGGTGATGGAAAGATGGTAGGACTGGAGGGCCTGAATGACATTATTGTTACTAGAGAGGCGGTGCTCAACAGACTGGAGGGACTGATTGTGGACAAGTCCCCAGGACCGGATGGAATGCATCCAAGGGTTCTGAAAGAAATGGCGGAGGTGATAGTGGATGCCTTGGTGATTATTTTCCAAACGTCGCTGGATTCCGGGGAAGTGCCGGAAGATTGGAAAACAGCTAATGTTATGCTGTTGTTTAAGAAGGGTGGCAGGCAAAAGGCAGGGAATTATAGGCCGGTTAGTTTAACATCTGTTGTAGGTAAAATGTTAGAATCCGTGATCAAGGAGAAAATAGCGAGGCATCTTGAGGAGAATTGTTTGATAGAGCAGACGCAGCACGGTTTCGTTAAGGGGAAGTCGTGTCTGATGAATTTATTGGAGTTCTATGAGGATGTGTCTAGGGCGGTGGATAGAGGAGAGCCAGTGGATGTGGTGTTTCTTGATTTTCAGAAGGCGTTTGACAAGGTGCCTCACAAGAGGTTATTGCAGAAGGTCAGGGGGCATGGAGTTGGGGGTAGGGTGTTAGCGTGGATAGAGGATTGGCTGTCAAATAGGAGGCAGAGAGTGGGGGTCAATAGGTGCTATTTGGATTGGCGGTTGGTGACTAGTCGACAGGGGTCGGTGCTGGGGCCTCAGCTATTTACCATTTATATAGATGATCTGGAGGAGGGAACCAAGTGTATGGTGTCGAAATTTGCTGATGACACCAAGATTGGTGGAACGGCAAATTGCACAGAGGGTGTGGAGAGTCTGCAGAAGGATCTAGATAGGCTGGGCAAATGGGCCAGGAACTGGCAAATGGAATTTAATGTTGGCAAATGTGAGGTTGTCCACTTTGGTAGGAATAATGGTAGGAAGGACTATTACTTACATGGCGAAAAACTGCAGCAGGCGACGGTGCAGAGGGACCTCGGGGTCCTTGTGCATGAGTCGCAAAAACCCAGCCTGCAGGTGCAGCAGGTGGTCAGGAAGGCAAATGGGATGCTGGCCTTCATAGCGAGGGGGATTGAATATAAAAGTAGGGAGGTCTTGCTGCAGTTGTATAGGGCACTGGTGAGGCCGCAGCTGGAGTACTGTGTGCAGCTTTGGTCGCTGCACTTACGCAAAGATATTTTGGTCTTGGAGGGAGTGCAGAGGAGGTTTACTAGGCTGATGCCGGAGTTGAGGGGGTTGAACTATGAGGAGAGGCTGAATAAACTAGGCTTGTACTCGTTAGAGTTTAGAAGAATGAGGGGAGATCTCATTGAGACATATAAGATGATGAATGGGATGGATAGGGTAGAGGTGGAGAGGCTCTTCCCACTCAGAAGGGACAGTCGGACTAGAGGGCACAGCCTCAAGATAAAGGGGGGGTGGTTTAGAACGGAGTTGAGGAGGAACTTCGTCACTCAAAGGGTGGTGAATCTCTGGAATTCTGCCTCGCTAAATATATTTAAGACGTGGATAGATAGGTTTTTGATAGGCAAGGGAATTAAGGGTTACGGGGAGAGGGCGGGAATGTGGAACTGAGCCACGACAGATCAGCCATGATCTTATTGAATGGTGGGGCAGGCTAGATGGCCTACTCCTGCTCCTATTTCTTATGTTCTTATGTTCTATATAGACTGTTCCTGAAGCACTCAGCAGAACTTACACAATGGATATACAGCGAGAATATTTCTGTCATCATTCAGGGTGAGTAATATGTTTTTCACATGGTTAACAACCATTTGTAGTGTTCTAGTGCGTGCCATGTCATGTGTACTGAACAATGTCAGATGCAGTGTGCCCTGTGTGCTGAGCAGTGTCGGGTACGCGGTGCCCTGTGTGCTGAGCAGTGTCATAGAACATAGAACACTACAGCACAAACAGGCCCTTCGGCCCACTAGTTGCACCGATCACTTCTATACCTACTAAGCCATAGACCTATCTATATCCCCCAATCCCATTAGATCCCATGTACTCATCCAGAAGTCTTTTAAAAGACCCCAGCGAGTTCGCCTCCACCATCACCGACGGCAGCCGATTCCACTCACTCACCACCCTCTGAGTGAAAACTTACTCCTAACATCACCGCTGTACTTGCTTCCCTGCACCTTAAACCTGTGTCCTCTCGTAGCGACCATTTCAACCCGGGGAAATAGCCTCTGAGAATCCACCCTATCTATTCCTCTCAACATCTTATAAACCTCTATCAGGTCGCCTCTCAACCTCCTTCTCTCCAGGGAGAAGAGTCCCAGCTCCCTCAACCTATCCTCATAAGGCATGCCTCCCAGTCTAGGCAACATCCTTGTAAATCTCCTCTGTACCCTTTCAATAGCTTCCACGTCCTCCCTATAGTGAGGCGACCAGAACTGCGCACAGTACTCCAAATGGGGTCTGACAAGGGTCTTATAAAGTTGCAGCATTACCTCCCGACTCCTAAACTCAATCCCTCGATTAATGAAGGCCAGTACACCATACGCCTTCTTGACCACATCCTCCACCTGCGAGGCCGATTTAAGAGTCCTGTGGACCTGGACCCCAAGATCCCTCTGCTCTTCAACACTGCTAAGACTCCTACCCTTGATATTGTATTCCTTCATCCCATTGGTCCTGCCAAAATGGACCACGACACATTTATCTGTGTTGAAGTCCATCTGCAACTTCTCCGCCCAGTCTTGGATCCTATCTATGTCCCGCTGCAACTTCTGACACGGCGGGTACGCGGCCTCCCCGTGTGCTGGGCAGTGTCGGGTACGCGGCCTCCCCGTGTTCTGGGCAGTGTCGGGTACGCGGCCTCCCCGTGTTCTGGGCAGTGTCGGGTACGCGGCCTCCCCGTGTTCTGGGCAGTGTCGGGTACGCGGCCTCCCCGTGTTCTGGGCAGTGTCGGGTACGCGGCCTCCCCGTGTTCTGGGCAGTGTCGGGTACGCGGCCTCCCCGTGTGCTGGGCAGTGTCGGGTACGCGGCCTCCCCGTGTGCTGGGCAGTGTCGGGTACGCGGCCTCCCCGTGTGCTGGGCAGTGTCGGGTACGCGGCCTCCCCGTGTGCTGGGCAGTGTCGGGTACGCGGCCTTCCTTAAACAACATCAGTGAACTGGATGGGATTTTGCAACAATTGATTGTTGGACGGCTGCCATTTCTGAGACTAGCTTTGCATTCCATATTCTATTAATTTGAATTCAAATTCCACCAGTTGAACCCGTGCCCTAGGGCATTCTTTGGACCTCCTGAACTTCTAATCCAATAGCATTCCAAGTATATCTGTCTACCCACGCTGATGGTAAATATGGAGCAGGGCATTAGGTGTCAATCTACCAGAAAAAAGGGATAAATGAGTGTTGAGAGAGAGAGAGAATGCTTGTCACGGATGGGCACCATTCTCTCTCTGCTGCTTCGAATGTACGCCTTTTAATGGCACTCTGTGTTTGAAATGATGTTTTTTACCCATGTTGACTATATTATGTCCCTTCATCAGAGGAGGAAGGAAGAGACCTGAGCTGTGTGATTTCCTCAGTGGTGCAGGTGATGTTGGATCCACATTTCCGCACTCTGCTGGGTTTTCAGAGCTTGATTCAGAAAGAGTGGGTTGTGGCTGGTTACCGTTTCCTGGATCGCTGTAACCATCTCGGAGAGTCAGAAAAACACGAGGTGAGGGTTACACCTGCTTTCCCTTTATCTTAAAATGGGTGTGTTCAGTTCAAATCAAGCGACCTGCAGTAAGGCAGTGCTGGGAAGTGGAGTTCCCCCACAGCCACCTCTCAGATAGTCAATCATTTGAAATGCCCAGTGGATTGGATTTTAGATCAACGTTTACATTTCACATGAACCCCACTGTAGCAGAGAATTGTCCCACGGAGAGTTTTGATCACATTGTCCCTCTCAGAATCCCTCTCCCCCACTATTTAGTTAAAACCCCTCAACCGTCCCAGTTACACAACTCATCACAGTATTGATCCCAGCATGACTCTGGTGAATACAGTCCCACTTCTCCGAATACTGCAGTCATTGCCCCATGAATCCATTTCTGCTAAATTTTGAGCCACAATTTAACTTTCTAATACTATCCCTGTCTGCCATTACATTCCATTCCATTTCATTCTGCTGGAAAGGCTTCCTGCACTACAGTGCCTTGGTCTGTTTGCTGAACCACTCTGTAGTTCCCGATTTTGTCCAGAACCTCAAACCTGTTGGACAGTTGCAAAGGCTGAGGCCCCTCCACTTCTGCTTTCACCATACCTGCCTCCCTCACAGTCTCACCTTCCTGTCCCTGACCAAATCAAACCATCCTATTCTAAAGGGTGTGACTGCCTCCCTGAACAAAATGTCTGTGTAACTTTCCCCTTTCCTGCTGTATTGTAGTGTTTCCGGCTCAGACTCCAGTTAGTGACTCTGAACTAAAATTCTTCCAGCCGCTGACACTCGTTGCAGATGTGTTTGGATGGATTATACAGATGTCCACATGCTAGCACCTTGCCACCACACATCACCTGCCCTGCCATCTTTTAACGTTTAATTTAAATTCATATCTTTACTCCTGTCTGTGCTGATATTGTTTTTTTCAACCAATGTTCTATTACCCTTATCGATATTCCCTAATTAAGATAAATAGGAAATACCAGCCAATCTAGTAAACATTACACTAAACCTTCCCCTGGTAATAAAACATTCCAATTCCTAAAATTACACTAGTTTTGAAAGACACATGAGGAAACTATTCATCAAGTAATCAATGACCTCCTTTCCTGTGGCTTCATGTTTATATTTATAAATGCTCTAAAGACACATTCCTGCGCTGTTTGAGCTTGAGAGTGAGGCAGCTTCTGTGATGTACTAATTCTATTATGAATGTATTAAAGTTACAACTGTGTTTTTCTGTGCACTGAAGTGTCCCTTGTTCCTGCTGTTCCTGGACTGTGTGTGGCAGCTATTGCAGCAATTCCCAGCTGCATTTGAATTTACTGAGACCTACCTGACTGTTTTATATGACAGCCTGAGGATTCCCTTGTTTGGTACCTTCCTTTTCAACAGCCCCTATCAGCGGATGCAACAGAGCCAGGTGGGTGCTGACAACGATAGAAGATGTTGCCTGTTGGGAGGATAATTTACCCTCCCTGTATGTGTTGTCTATTGGGTGCAATTGCTGGAAGCTCGCTGTCCAGTGGGTAGATAACCATGAGCGATGTTATAAAAGGCCTGATATTGCCCTTCCCCAGTGTCCACGTGCACTTGGGGCTTGGCTGTGGCTGGTGTGACTGAATGTACCATGAGGAGCTGCGCTGATTCGATGAACTGTTTTAATTCATAAACCAGAGCAACATACTGACCAGTGATTGAATCCTCACACAATTAACATTGGACATATTGCAAACCAACTTAATTAGACTAAACAATTAGATCTGTATTGAATTTAGTGTCTGCAATGTTACACCAAGTGATTAGGTTTAATTTAATTTCCTTTGCCCACATATGCAGGATTTTGCCACGAATGGGAACCTGCAATGTGAAGGGAAAGGTCTGGAGCTGCCCCCTGTCTGGAACTGGTCACTGCAGTTCACAGCTAAAGATCTGACACTGTTCAATAACCCTCTGTACATTGGCAAAAGTGTGACGTGTGTGCAGAATGGGACAATCAAATCCTTCAAAAGAGTGAAGGTGAGTGTGCCTGCAAGTTTGTGTATGTGCTTTAAATGTTGACCTGAGACTTGTGCCCAGTTCTTACCCCAGACTGCCATTTGTCTGTACGCTGAGAAAATGATGCACTTTCTACAATATTGGCTAACTTGTAATTGGGGGACAGGAATCCCAGGAGCTTGAGTTCCTTCCTCAGTAAAATTAAAAGCTGATCTGAGGGAAGGATAAAGATTCTAAGGCCACAGGGCAAGGCAAACTGGAGAAAAGCTGGCTGAGGGTTTGCTTGGGTACAAAAGCCTGGAAATTGGAGGAACGAAGGGTTGAGGAGCTTGAGATGGTGGCAAGGTATTAGAGAGGACTGTGATGTGCTTTGATTGTAAGGCAGCGAGGAGAATTATGTAGAAGGATGTGAAATACTGGAAGTATTGGAGAGGGGGTTGCTGGCATTTTACATTGCCTGTTACTGTTCTGTAATTAATGGAGACTGCCAAAGTAGCTTGTTTATTTTACTGCTTTTTTCTTACCAGAAAAATTCCTCCTCCTCCATCTATTCAGTGTACACGATGAAGAACGGAAAACTGAGTGACCAACATGATTTCCTCCCCCGCAGGAACTCGATACAAAGACCAAGCTCTGATTTAATGCAACTCAATGAGAGCCATGATCGCAGTGTGGAGCGTTATTTCAGGGACTGGTTCTCAAAGCCTTTGGACCTGCACGGAATGATCCTGCCACATCTCAGCAGCGCACATGTCCAGCTGTGGAAGCAGTGTTACTTACGCTGGATCCCCGAGGCACAGATCACCAACGGAGGATTTATCAGCGCTTTTCACAAGATCTCGTTACTGGCAGATGACATTGAAACTCTCCAGCAACGTCTCCGCCAGTGCTGGAGTGAGCCCTGTCTCTCCGACACTCCTGACTCCTGCAGTCGCAGGATGTACTTCCGAGCCAAAGACTTCAGTCAAACCCCTGGTGAGCTGGACTGTTTCTCCTCATCTTTTCCCTTCTCTCCTATTGGGAACCTCTGTCGACGGAGCATTCTGGGAACACCACTCAGTAAATTCCTGCTCACTGGTGCCAAGACATGGCCTTCTACAGAAACCCTGGCCAATGAAGATTGAGGATCCCTGGAATGGGAACAGTGAGGCACTGGGCATCCAGTAAAGTCCAAAAGCTAAACTTAATCAAACTGAACGCTGCTCTCTAACACTGACAAGTAATGCAAACTGGTATGTTAGAGATTTGCACAGATATTTTAAGAGGAAGGAGGCTAGATGGAGAGAACTTGATGTTTGTGCATCTCCGCTCCCAGAGAGTTTCTTTAACGTTTCTGTTGAAGAAGCCCTTTCTCTTTTCTCAAAGCATAATTGCAACCATAAGCTGTCGCTCCTTGCCTGCTTTATGTGCAAAGTCCCTGTAATGGGAGGCACTGTAGGTGAGACACTGGTGTTTTTCTGGGGCCAGTCTGAGCTGGAGCTTTGCCAGCTGTGATCCTGACACCTAGTAACAACGTGGCAGCAGTAACATTGCACTAATTGTGATCTCACTGGGTGCCTGAAATGAAAAGTGTTTCTCAGCACTAAGATCTCATGCCTTAACGGCTACGTTTGCCGAAAGAGTTTAATAAGATTCCAATAATTTTTTTTAAAAAAGCTATTCCTGAATAAATTATTTTTTGTACATTTTCAAAAAGACACAATCTCTGACCAGCCTTGAATCCAGTTGGCCACAAGGCCACATTTGGGAGTTTGGGGCAATGAATATCCCAATAATGGGGAATTAAATTCCATCGCACCATGGGAGATGGAGGCTCTTCCTTGTGTTGTGTTTGATGAGGATGCACCTTCAGAGCAGAATTACTGAGCTTACTCTGTCAGAGTGAGCATCTTCCCCTCCCCCACCCCATTACCCCTCTCAGCGCACAATACAACACACGAGGCCTTCAAAACTAATGTAACTAAACCTTGCAAAAGGAATATAGAAAATTAATCCTGGAGCAGCAAACCGTGAGCATTCAGCATGATCTCAATACTGATCATTGCCACCATCCTGCATATTCTGGTGACCTGGATTCGGTTTTTGCAGTGTTCACACCGTGTTTTGATTGTAAGGCAGTGAGGAGAACTCTGTGGAAGGACATGAAGTATAGCAGACACTGGCAGAGATTGGAAAGGGGGATGTTAGCATTTTACGTTTCCTGTCACTGTGCTGTAAATAATGGAGATTGCAAAAGCAGCTTATTCAACCATTCACAGAGAATGCACCTCTTCCGATTTTACTCTGTTCCCAAAGGTGCTGACTCTCACTGGGATCCAGTTCCTGAAGGTGCTGACTCTCAATGGGGGACAGTTCCTGAAGGTGCTGACTCTCACTGGGATCCAGTTCCTGAAGGTGCTGACTCTCACTGGGATCCAGTTCCTGAAGGTGCTGACTCTCACTGGGATCCAGTTCCTGAAGGTGCTGACTCTCACTGGGATCCAGTTCCTGAAGGTGCTGACTCTCACTGGGATCCAGTTCCTGAAGGTGCTGACTCTCACTGGGATACAGTTCCTGAAGGTGCTGACTCTCACTGGGATCCAGTTCCTGAAGGTGCTGACTCTCACTGGGATCCAGTTCCTGAAGGTGCTGACTCTCACTGGGATCCAGTTCCTGAAGGTGCTGACTCTCAATGGGGGACAGTTCCTGAAGGTGCTGACTCACACTGGGATCCGGTTCCTGAAGGTGCTGACTCTCACTGGGATCCGGTTCCTGAAGGTGCTGACTCTCACTGGGATCCGGTTCCTGAAGGTGCTGACTCTCACTGGGATCCGGTTCCTGAAGGTGCTGACTCTCACTGGGATCCGGTTCCTGAAGGTGCTGACTCTCACTGGGATCCGGTTCCTGAAGGTGCTGACTCTCACTGGGATCCGGTTCCTGAAGGTGCTGACTCTCACTGGGATCCGGTTCCTGAAGGTGCTGACTCTCACTGGGATCCGGTTCCTGAAGGTGCTGACTCTCACTGGGATCCGGTTCCTGAAGGTGCTGACTCTCACTGGGATCCGGTTCCTGAAGGTGCTGACTCTCACTGGGATCCGGTTCCTGAAGGTGCTGACTCTCACTGGGATCCGGTTCCTGAAGGTGCTGACTCTCACTGGGATCCGGTTCCTGAAGGTGCTGACTCTCACTGGGATACAGTTCCTGAAGGTGCTGACTCTCACTGGGATCCGGTTCCTGAAGGTGCTGACTCTCACTGGGATCCGGTTCCTGAAGGTGCTGACTCTCACTGGGATCCGGTTCCTGAAGGTGCTGACTCTCACTGGGATCCGGTTCCTGAAGGTGCTGACTCTCACTGGGATCCGGTTCCTGAAGGTGCTGACTCTCACTGGGATCCGGTTCCTGAAGGTGCTGACTCTCACTGGGATCCGGTTCCTGAAGGTGCTGACTCTCACTGGGATCCGGTTCCTGAAGGTGCTGACTCTCACTGGGATCCGGTTCCTGAAGGTGCTGACTCTCACTGGGATCCGGTTCCTGAAGGTGCTGACTCTCACTGGGATCCGGTTCCTGAAGGTGCTGACTCTCACTGGGATCCGGTTCCTGAAGGTGCTGACTCTCACTGGGATCCGGTTCCTGAAGGTGCTGACTCTCACTGGGATACAGTTCCTGAAGGTGCTGACTCTCACTGGGATCCGGTTCCTGAAGGTGCTGACTCTCACTGGGATCCGGTTCCTGAAGGTGCTGACTGTCACTGGGATCCGGTTCCTGAAGGTGCTGACTCTCACTGGGATCCGGTTCCTGAAGGTGCTGACTCTCACTGGGATACAGTTCCTGAAGGTGCTGACTCTCACTGGGATCCGGTTCCTGAAGGTGCTGACTCTCACTGGGATCCGGTTCCTGAAGGCGCTGACTCTCACTGGGATCCGGTTCCTGAAGGCGCTGACTCTCACTGGGATCCGGTTCCTGAAGGCGCTGACTCTCACTGGGATCCGGTTCCTGAAGGTGCTGACTCTCACTGGGATCCGGTTCCTGAAGGCGCTGACTCTCACTGGGATCCGGTTCCTGAAGGCGCTGACTCTCACTGGGATCCGGTTCCTGAAGGCGCTGACTCTCACTGGGATCCGGTTCGTGAAGGCGCTGACTCTCTCTCAGGTAGGCTTGGCTCCAAGTGACTGTTTCTCAAGTCATTAGAATAAGAAGTGATTGTTGGCAGCATAGTTGAGATGGCGAATTCACAGATTCAGTTCTGTTGTAAGCAGTCACTGATATGTAGCAGTTGCTGATGGATAGGAGCAGGAGGGGCTGGTCTGGTAATTTCTCATTCAGGAATGAGAGCCTGTGACAGGACCAGTGTATATAGGGTTTAGCTCTGACCCTAGACCCTGGGTCCTGTGGCTTGTGTGAGTAACATTCCCACTGTTCATAAAATCATTTGAAAACCCCTGAGCTTGGCTCCTGAAACATCCTCTCACCACAAGTGCCTGAAGTTGTAATTCTGAACTGTGATTGGTTTATACCCAATACAGTTACATTCACCTGCTGCAGATAGATTTTCCTTGTGTCGCATTGCAGCAGTGTGAGGGAACCTTGATATGAGACTTCTGCCTGTGCAACTTAACACCAATGGCTACAGAAGAGCCGCTTATATATCACCTTGGAACATGGGTTCTGATTCTCCATTTAGCCCTGTAGGAAGTTGGTGGCCGTGTTTAAAACTTCTCTCCTTTTGAGGCAAAGCTGCAAGCTCCGCCTTGGTCTGACGGCACCACTCTGATCCAAGATGATGTTGTGACGAATGGTTGTCTTCATTCGCAGTTACCCTCAGTGAGGATAACTTCAATATATCATTGTCATCTTTAATCTAAGGATGTATTATTCACACACAATGCTGAGCAGGAAAGTTGTAGAAATCACAGAGAGGAAAGATCTGATAGCACAGCCCATATCAATAAACACTTCCATATGTCTCTGCCAAGATTCTGCAGATCCCCATCGAGTGTCCTCCAGCTAGCTTAGGTTACATAAATGTTGTAATTTCTTAAACGCTGCCACCTCGGGTAGCAGAGCTGTGATGAAGAAGCTTCATAAATCTAGAAAATAGAGAATTCATAAATTCTTAAGTGAAATGAAAACTGCAGCATCTACACAGCAGGTTGGTTAATCTGAAAGATCAAAGCAAGTTAATGGGTTGTGTGAGATTCAGCCACTATCTGAAGAGTTGTCTCAGTCAGTCTCTTCACTTTCAGGTGTTGATCATTGCTGCTTTGTCCCACAGTTTGCACTTTTTCTCAGTAGATTGGGGTCTGTTTTGCCTTTTACCAGTCATTAAGCTTTGAACAAGCAGAAACGTTATTGGAAAAATATTGACACAATCCAATGATTCCTGTGATCCTTTGACTGTTCTGAGCTCCGACAATGATTCAGTGACTGGTGACCAAGGTACCTTGATGTGGGAAAATGAATTTCTCCTCCAAATGTCCTCACTCTGGGATCATCCTCCAGCTGTTCTTGATTCCACAACAATCTCTCTGCCAGACAAGGTTTAGAAAAAGATTCTGGAGACCTGGAACAAGAAAGCCTTAAGGTGAAAAAGTTCTGTAGAATGTGGAGATCAGAGGGGGAGAATTTACCACACGTCTTCCTTGACACTTGGTGAATAACAGGCAGTGTTGTATAACATTTATGATCTTAAGGGCTGAGACAGTTTGGTGCTCACCTCTGGACTTGTCTGAGATCTTAATTATAAATTTAATTTAAAAAAGTTTACTCTATATTCTAGAAAATAGTTCTATTTTTAATAATCATACTGAGTTATCTTTTCAGTCTAATTGCAGCTTAACCCAAAGCCATGTTGTGTCCTGTGGTCAGTCTCCTCCTTGGCTGAGGAATGATCTGTCTGCACACTTTGCCCAATGTTGTCTTAAATCGCAGATGGGGATACATTAATTAAGTGCCTGTATCCTCCTTTGCAATACAGTCCTTGCCATAAAGTGTCCAACCAGAGCATTGTGTCCTGGGATAGAGTGTTGGCTTAGACAAACTGAATCCTGTTAAGAATAAATCTTGTCTTATTAAACCGAGAAAGTCCCACACAGCTACTAGGAACTTCTGAATAGGGAATAATTCCAATGAGCCTCTGTAACAAAGCTTGATCATTATGAAATTCTTTGCTTTGAATGGCTGCAGTGTTTCAAACGGGAGTATCCTGGGTGTTGTCAGTACAAGGGAGTTATTCAGTAAGGGTTTGATCTGTTAAAAGTAAGGCATTAAAGCTAAAAATGATAGCAGCAGCAAATGCACAGACGTGGGGAGTATTGTAACCATTTGAAAATCTTTTGCATTTTAGTATTAAATGTCTCTAAATACAGGATGTTTGCTTTTCTTTTGCACATTCAACCCATTCTTGACAATGTTATTGCTTTCCCTTTCTTGATTGTTCCTGTGTTCTGTTATTTATTCAATGCCTGTTATTTAATTCCATGGTTAGCAGGTATTTCTGTCAGCGGGTGTTGGAAGGGATGAGCTAGGTTTCAGCTGCTGTGCACTGTGTGCATTACAATGTATTTTAATTCCTGTTTTTCCTGTGTGCCTCAAATGAAGCAATAAATACTTAGGTGTAAATGTTCTTAACTTACCTGTTTTAAAGCCTCTCATTGTATAGTGAGCATTATAAGACAGTGGCATGAAGGTTGCAACACTGTTGACTTAAACATTCCCAACAAAATCACCACTTCCAGCCAATGAGCAGTGTCTCATTAATCTTCTGCGTCTATCCCAGGGTGAGGACCAGAGGAAAGAATTTCTCTGCTGATCAAGAATGTTCAATAATCTAGGTTAAGAAATTAGCTAAAGTTAACAAGATTGTGTTGAATTAATTGAATTATTCAATATACACCAAGTAACACATTGTGATATTGTGCAAGTCACTAGTCAGACTGCACCCTGAAGGCTGGACCTAGTTCATGTCTCCTCTTCATGGTGCAGAGGGAAGTCATGATGTGGAGATGCCGGTGTTGGACTGGAGTAAACACACTAAGAAGTCTCACAACACCAGGTTAAAGCAGCACTCTGAAAGCTAGTGGTGTTTACTACCAAATAAACCTATTGGACTTTTACCTAGTGTTGTGAGACTTCTTACATTGCAGAGGAAAGTGACAGGATCAATTCCTCATCTATGGGTCTTGGTCTATTTTCATTTCAAGCATTGTGCCCTGGGATAGAGTGTTGGCTTAGACAAACTGAATCCTATTAAGAATAAATCTTGTCCTATTAAACCGAGGAAGTCCCACACAGCTACTAGAACTTCTGAATAGGGAATGATTCCAGTGAGCCTCTGTAACAAAGCTTGATCATGATGAAACTCTTTGCTTTGAATGACTGTAGTGTTTCAAACTGGAGTATCCTGGGTGTTGTCACCACAAGGGAGTTATTCAGTAAGGGTTTGATCTGTTAGAACTAAAGCATTAAAGCTAAATAATGTTCATTTCAGAAGCAACCAAGTAGAATGTGTGTGTGGGTCAAGGGGAGGTTAGCGTTAAAATAATGGAAGCCTTGGATAGTATCTCTGTTGATAGATTATTCTTGATTAACAAATGGGGAGGATGAGGGAATGTGGATTTAAACTCTGGAAAAAGTAAGCCCTTGACTTCCAATCCTTTTCTACTTTTCCAAAGTGCAATAAGCCTCTAATGTGTTGCCAGCTGGTGTGATGGATGCTGACTCTTTCAAGAGAGTTGGACTTCTCTGATATTTGTGGGGAAAGGAGGCAGTGGTTAGCAAACCTGAGAGATCGGGATTGCTTTTGATCACCTGAGGAGTCTGAGTGAACTCTTCCTTAGTAATTTTTCCATTATTGGCCTTGGATTCTTTTGCTTTTGCCCATTTTGACATTATATGAGAGGGGGAGAAGTATTTAGCTATTGAGATTTGTCAGGCTCAATGGACCAACTGGACTTTCCCTGCCCCTCAAATTCCTTTTTTGTCACGCTGTCAGTCCTGTATAAGGTTTTGCGTTTGGGAATCACACAAACCGAGAGCGGGCAATTAAGTCTTTGTGTGTATAATTCTAAGGTTTAGATATAATGCATTAGCTAAATAGAAAACTGTGATGGTAGAGAGCAGTTCATTAATCCCAGAGGACAAATGGGTGGTTAGAACAATGTGCTGATCTCAGTAGCATGTGAACAGTCGGGAACACTCTCCTCTGTCATCCTTGCTCTTTCTTGTTCCATCTGTATCTGAAGAAGGCGGCTGCCTAACGTGGGGACTGCCATATCTCTGAATGCTCATACAGAACTTGAGTATTGCTGAAAAAGGAGAGATGCTGTAATCTTGCACTCATCAAGTCAGTTTGCAAGAATATCAATAGTAAGGAGAACATTAGTTTATACTGCACAACAGTGCTGATTGGTTAGCAAGTGGACTCTGGTAGGGGTGTTGCTGTGGAGAATGCATCAGGAAAGTTACCAGTTCAGCTTATATTCAACCAGCCCATGCTTGAAAAACTTGAAACATTGTGTCCAACGTTGGATATGATTCTATCACGTTAGGATTATTGAGCAATTGTCCAGATTGTGCTAAGAATTACATAAACCAAATTTAAGATTATTGGTTGAGATGACAGCTCCATATATTCACATACATGGCACTGTGCTTTGCAGACTGAAGGAGCATATCCAGGAATTGCATCCTTTGAACAAAAATTTCGGGGTACAGCCATTCCCTGGTTTATTTCCCATAATGCCTTGACCAATTAGAGTTGACCTTCCTGGTTTACATTTGAATTAATTAGTTAATTATTCCCTGGTACATTTGTCATAACAACGTGTCTTGAGTTCACTTGCCAAACAATGAGCACACTCATGCAGTATAAATTGTAGTTCTCTTTGTGATTGATATTCTTGCTAAGTATCCTGATGGGTGCATGGTGCAAAGCTTTGACAGTCCATCTCTTTTGCAGCTAGTTTACTCAATGTCAATCATGTTTTAACCGAATTAATGCAGGGTAGGTACCAAGGTGTCTGAATGTTTTTCACCTCTCTCAATGCAGCTCTAAGCTCACAAGGTACCAGATGACTCCCTGCTAAGTCTTTGTTTTACCTTAATCTTTACTAAAAATGTTATTTTTCCTGAGAATCAGAACACCTATAAGGTTCTGCTGATGGTTACAATAGAATGAGCAGTTTGTATAATATTCTTAAACACCATTTTGTTCACCTCTTTAGTTTATTGAACATTGAGGGCAACAGAGTGTAAATGTGGTCTTTCACTTAGAAAGGTGTTCTTTTTGAGTACAGGTATTTGTATTTGTTTATTTACAGTAAACCTGGGTTTTAAATTGCCCTGCTTTAAGGTTTTTGGCAGTTTTTAGGGCTTGTATTCCCAATTTACAGGGTCAATTTTGCTTTATCATTGTTTTGTACTATTGTGTGTTTTGTGATGTTGAATCTTGTGATCTGATTAGCATCATTCTGAAGTGTGTGTGCAGAAGGAACCCACTTTTTGACTCTGGAAACTGATTTTAATGTTGTAGGTGTGCCTGTGATGGCGCTTAATGGGTGAGACAGAGGCCATCTTAAAGTCGGTGAGAGAGATTTGCCATTGTAGGTAAAGTTGCTTTTCTTGTCTCAGGACTTGTTTGAGTAAAAACTACAGGCTCTCGTACTTACTACTCAGGAGCCTTGCTCTGCAATTTTCTGATTAATTTTGGAGTCCCAAGTCACTACCTCTCCTGACTCATGGTGACCAAGCAAAATGAGATCAGATGAATTTGGAAAGGGAATCAAACTCAGCCTTCATACAGAGGCAAAGTCAAGGCAAGGGGACGAATCCAAAAACCTCCAAGCAACATCTGTGCCACGTGGTATCTGCAGATTGCACATTGGATCTATCAGCCATCTATAAACCCATCCCACTGAAGTGGAAGCAATTCAGCCCTGAACCTGTGGGATTGCTTATGAAGGAACAGACTAGTGAGTGCCACCTAACTTGAATTTATAGTATTTCTGCATTGTGATTTATTTTGCAAGTTATTTCAGTCACAGTATAGCACAGACATAGAACATTACAGCGCAGAACAGGCCCTTCGGCCCACGATGTTGCGCCGACCAGTTACAAAACAATGACCCACTAACCTAAACCAATCCCTTTTCGTCCATAAACCTATCCACGGACCTCTTAAACGCCCCCAAACTAGGCGCATTTACAACTGCAGCAGGCAGGGCATTCCAATCCCTCACCACCCTCTGGGTAAAGAACCTACCCCTGACATCTGTCCTATAACTACCCCCCCCTTAATTTAAAGCCATGCCCCCTCGTGCTAGATTTCTCCATCAGAATCAAAGTTTGACTTTTGAAAAGGGAGAATTGTAAAAAGATCATGGTAGACAGTGATGGTGTGCCAATGGGGAGGTAATGGCCTAGTGGCATTATTAATCCAGAAACTCAGCTAATGTTTTGGGGACCATAGCAGATGGTGGAATTTGAATTAAAAAAGAGGCTACTGATGACCATGAAACCATTGTTAGTGAACCAGATGTGTTTCTCGTGTTTCTCCAGTGTCCTTCAGGAAAGAAAGTCTGCTGTGTTACCTGGTCTGGCCTACATGTGACTTGAGCCATAGCAACTAGGGATGGGCAATAAATGCTGGCCAGCCAGCAACATCCACATCCCACAAATGAATAAAAAACTTAGAATTTCTTGCTCTGGACTTCTGTTGACTATTACAATGTGCTTGTGATAAAGGGAATTACCTGTGTAAGCATTTAGTATTGGGAATTATTACTTTGCTGTTGTGTCTCATCAGTGTTAAGTTTACTCAATGTGAACAATCACAACGTGTGGGTCCTGTAACATGACCATGACACAACAATACTGCAGAGTATGAGATATTTAATGCATTTTCAATATGGGGACATCACCACCAGCACTCTCCTTATACAAGAACAGTAGTTGTGCATAAAAGCAACAATGCTGGAAATCTGAAATAAAAAGTGATGAAAATGCTCAGCATTTGTAAAGAGAGAAAGAGTTAATGTGAAAATTACTGAAGTGTTTTTAATTTCTGATTTCCAGCATCTATGTGAATTTGAATTTTTCTTAAAGGTTTGGCAGCAAAAACATGAGTCAATGGAAGAGCTCCTTGGGCTATTTTAGAATATCTTGCACAGCATTGCCAGAGAGTTATTGATGCTGGCCAACTTCCAGCCAGGAATCCTATTTAGGTTGCACCCACCCTGTCCTGCAGGGTGAACAGAATCCTCATTCTAGCTGCTGGGTAGTAGCTCCAGTGTGGGGACAAGTACAAGAGCGGTGGGGGATTGAGCTGTCCTCTCACTGGCATTAGCTGAGCTTGTGACTCTGTGCACCGACTGCACTGACATGGCAAACCTCAACATCAGCCCCAAGTCTCTGCAGTTGATCCAGCCACACCATCTGCTTGTGGGAGAGTTGGTCACTTGGACCTTTCACTTCTGCCAGCTGGAAACCACAGAAATAAAAAGCAGGTGAGAGGAATATTGATATTCGGACAATGCAGCATGTAAAGGTGTCTGACACATGGTGATTCTCCCATTAAAAAAAATCAACACAGTGGGCTGGGAGAATTGCGATTTGCATGAGCGTTCGTTCTGCAGGGCGCTGGGTCTAGCATTTAAATAATATTTTACATACTTTTTAAATACAATTAGCAGGCCTGATCTCCCATCTGCCAAAATGTTTCACTCCAACAGGATTGCTATAGCTCCCCACTTTCAGGGAACTGGGAGTGAGGGGGGAAGCGTGCAGCAATGAAGGTGTGTCCCAGCACTCCCCAAAGGACAAAGTGCACATGCTCAGGCAGCATCATGATACTGCCCACCAGACATGGGGCACTGCTGTGGGGGTGTGATACCCTGCTGTCACTCTACATTGGGCTCCAGTCAGGGCTGTAGGGAGGCCAGCGATCGGGGTGGCACTGGACTGGGTTACTATTCTCATGTGCAGCAGACTTCTGCTAGTTTCAGCCTCTCCAGTGTGAATGGGCCATGCCCCTGAAATCTAATGATATTCATGCTGGTGTCTGCCGCAGTGCAGACAGTGGGAGATTCTACTCTGAACTCTCATTGAAAAAAATCAGTGTGAATTACTCCAGTTTTCCCACAAATTCAACACTTTGGGAGAGTTGCCCCCAGTTCTTTGGGCACAGCTGCTTCACTGGATAAGTGTGTTAGGAAGAATGAAAAACCTCAATACTGAGTAAGGAGCAGGAACTAGGGCCAATTTCTCTGAACACAAGGGCTTGAGAAGCAGTGGTTACCACACTCTGGCTGAGAGCCCTCAATAGGGGATTGTTGTTACTTCAATGCAAGTGAACAGGACAGAAACTAACAGGCAATTGTGAAAGGGTTCAGAGAGGCTGCAGGCTAGCGATGTCTCTGGAAACACCAATTACCAGATTGCCTCGGTCTTACTTACTCACCTTGTACTGGAGGCTGTGGCTGTTCCAGACAACAAGATCAGGGAGGCCCCCACGGCAGTGCCTCAAGTCTTTGACCAGAATGCTACAAATGCCACTCAGGAACAGACCACCCAGACAGCTCACCAGGCTCTGAAAACATGGACCAAAAGGGAACAACTTCAGTACAAATCAAACAGTCCACCATCTAATCATAGAATAGAAATGTACAGCACAGAAAGAGGCCACTTGGCCCATTGTGTCTGTGCTGGTCCAGAAAAGAACATGCCAGCCTAATCCCACTGTCCAACTTTAGGTCTGTAGCCCTAAAGTTTACATCACAGGATGTATACTTTGACACCCTTTAACTAAGTGAGTGACCTTTAGCTGAGATTGTAACAGGGTACAGTGGGTGGGAAAAGTTTAATTCTGTGTCACTGGGATAGAAGCTGTTTACCTGTGCTTGCTGAAGAGAGCTGAAAATCTCCCAGTTGATTAACGTGGTCATTGTGCCTTGATGGTTGTTCCACACATCAGCAATGAGTTTGTGCAGAGTTTCTACAGACGTTTCTTGTAGGAACTGGAGCCTCAATTCAACAGGCATTTTCCGATGCTGATAGAAACACTCGGTGTAGAGATCTAGAGGACAAGCCTAGACATAAATAACCAAGGCCTTTATAAAGAACAAAGAACAACCCAGCACGGGAAACAGGCCCTTCGGCCCAACCAGCCCACGCCACCATTTCAACAAAGCATTTTCCTACACCTACCCTGCCCCGTGTGTATGTGAATGGTACCCCTAATGTAGCCAGATTCAGGGGAGAATAGTGTAGGGTCAATTTGGTACACCAATCAGCCTAAGAGCACATCTTTGGGGATGTGGGAGGAAACCGGAGCATAGAACATAACAGCGCAGAACAGGCCCTTCGGCCCACGATGTTGCACCGACCAATTAAAAAAGCAATGACCCTCTAACCTAAACCAATCCCTTTCCATCCATAAACCTATCCACAGATCTCTTAAATGCCCCCAAACTAGGCACATCTACAACTGCAGCAGGCAGGGCATTCCAATCCCTCACCACCCTCTGGGTAAAGAACCTACCTCTGACATCCATCCTATATCTACCACCCCTTAATTTAAAGCTATGCCCCCTCGTGCTCGCTTTCTCCATCCGAGGAAAAAGGCTATCACTGTCCACCCTATCTAAACCTCTAATCATCTTATATGTTTCAATAAGGTCCCCTCTTAGCCGCCTTCTTTCCAACAAAAACAACCCCAAATCCCTCAGTCTCTCCTCATAGGACCTCCCCTCCATACCAGGCAACATCCTGGTAAACCTCCTCTCCAATGCCTCCACATCCTTCCTATAATGTGGGGACCAGAACTGCACACAATACTCCAAGTGCGGACGCACCAGAGTTTTGTACAGTTGCAACATGACGTTGCGGCTCCTAAATTCAATCCCCCTACCAATAAACGCCAAGACACCGAATGCCTTCCTACCTATTTGATTCCCAACTTTCAGGGATCTATGTACACATACACCTAGATCCCTCTGTTCATCAACACTGTTCAGAGTCCTACCATCAGCCCTATACTCGACACATCTGTTATTCTTGCCAAAGTGAATTACCTCACACTTTTCCGCATTAAACTCCATCTGCCACCTCTCGGCCCAGCTCCGCAACTTGTCCAAGTCTCTCTGTAAACTATGACACCCCTCTTCACTATCTACCACTCCTCCGACTTTGGTGTCATCAGCAAATTTACTGATCCACCCAACTATACCCTCATCCAGATCATTTATAAAAATTACAAACAGCGGTGGCCCCAAAACAGATCCCTGAGGCACACCACTTGTAACCGAACTCCATGACGAATACTTTCCATCAACCACCACCCTCTGTCTCATATCTGCTAGCCAATTCCTTCCAATTAACTAAATCACCCTCAATCCCATACATCTCCATTTTCTGCAGAAGCCTTCCATGGTGAACCTTATCAAACGCCTTACTAAAGTCCATATATACCATGTCAACTGCCTTATCCCCATCCACCTCTTTGGTCACTTTCTCAAAAAACTCAATAAGGTTAGTGAGGCACGACCTACCCTGCACAAAACCGTGCTATCTCCAATCAATTCATTACTCTCCGGGAGCACCCGGAGGAAACCCACGCAACCACAGGGAGAACGCGCAAACTCCCACAGACACAGGCCCAAATCCATGTATCTGCACAGCTAGCAGTGATAGTCACTGAGCTGTTGTGGTGCCCATCTGCTGGTCCAGGATTAAGCACACACAGCGACACAAAGTACTAGGCCACTCTCGAAACCTCCAAGAGCAGCCCACGCACAACCCACCGTGTGCATGCCCCTCGTTTGACAACAAGGTGGACCGACACCTGTGGATTAAAAGAGACAAAACATTAACATGTAATACTACATTTCCAGTGTCGTCCCGAGGCTCTGACCCTTTTTAATACCGTCTACTATAACCCTCCATCCCTGTTTCGCTCATCTAAGTAAACCTTAAACAAGTCCAACGTGCCTGCCTCCACCACCTCACTTGATTACGTTATACAATGATCATCTCTATCAATGAGTTCACAACAGATCCAGACATCAGGTCAGGAAAACTCCCAGTGCTGGAGAGCTTTGGGATCCATCAATTCAAAGCTACCTGTTCCTCCACAGCAAGACATCTTCATGATACAACATGGCATTTTCTGAAAGAAATTAATCTAAGGGGAAATTTGATACAGCTGTACAAGATTATAACAGTTTAAATTTACAGACAAAAACACTGCTGCTGTTAACTGATTGCAGAAGGACAAGGGAACACTGATTTAAGGTTTTGGGTAAAAGAATACAAGGGAAGATGGGAAGATCTAGAGAACAATTTTGTACTTTAAGCAGTAAGTGGTAATGACCTGAAACACTGCCTATATGAGTGGCACAAGTGGAGTCATAGAGCTTTACAGCAGAGAGGGGCTCTTCAGTTCATCAAGCCTACTTAAATCCCATTCCCAGAAATCTTCGCTAAGGTGTTCCAAGTGCTCAAAGTACACAAGAATTTTGGTAAGAAATTGAATGCAGTTGGCACTTCAGGAAGATAAACTTACAGGATTACACTAGAGAGGACTGACTGAACCACTCCAGAGTTCAGTGGTATGCTCCTGTGTCTCTATAACAGTCTGAATTGACACTAGCAGCTTCCACCAGCATCTCTCAAACATGACCTTTTAGCAAATACCTGATAGGGGTTGCGGAAAACATCTGGGATTCCAGGCAGAAAGATGATGTCCCAGAAGAGGAGTCCAAACAGCGTTAAGAATGTGGTTCCTTCACCATGTATTCCTGTAATAGACAGGGTAATAAATCATCATGCACTTTTGTTCCTCAACAACAGTGAGCAGATACCATCAAGTAATTACCCTGATCGAAGCCTTGTTGCTTATAGTAGGCCAAAGAAACCTCCTCCACTGAACAGATCACTGTAGAGCAAGGCTCCCCCTGACCCAGATTTGGCTGCTCACTGCGGTTCTCCACCAGGAACAAAGCATTGCCCATCCCTGGGCATGTTCTGCCCTTCACTGTCACCTAAAAAGAAAATAAAAACTTGAAATTTTAACAGCTTGGAACCCAAGACACTACTGCCCTGAAATCATTTAAAGGGTTATTTAAGAGTCCCTGGGCCAGGAAAACCCCTGGGTAGTTTTGAATTCCAGGTCTGCTCCCACCTATGGGAAAACGACTACAATTAGTCCCAATCTGACTGAACTGGAGAAAGTTCAGCCACAGTTCCAGCTGGGGATCTTCATGAGGAAGATTCCTGTGAACAGATTGCACAGGTGAGGTGGCTGCCTGGCAGGCATCCTTGGACAGGTAGCCAGCGAATGCCAGCATCTTCAGGAGCAGAGCTGGGTAAATTAGGGCTCAAGGTAGGGAGAGGAGGGCAATGTGCTGGTCCAACCATGCTTTGATCTAGGGAGTTTACTTCACTGGTTTTGCACACAGATTCTGTCAGGCTTATGCTGAACCCAGTCAATAAAATGATAAAAACAAAATAAAATCATCCAAATTTGAAAAAAATGCAATGTTTGGCACTGGGTAAATTATTAATAGCCGTGGGTCCCTGAGCTCTGACCCTCAAACACTCACATGAGACACATCTTCCACTCTCATCACTGGCACATCCTGGAGAAGGTGCTTCCATTTCTTGCAGCTCGGAGAATCCCGTATCCGCAGGGCCCTCTGGTATAGAGCCAACCGGTGTCCTGTGCGAACCCACACATCGTCCAAACCTTTCAGCATACAGTGAATTGTCTGGAATCCAAAATCACATGAAAAGGAATCCATTCTAACAATCATCTGGAGAGAGTCAGTGAGCCAAGAGAGAATCAGCTTCTGCCTGTTAAATCTTGAGCATTCCTCAACCAGGTTACCTTAACCGTTAGTGAACAAACCTGGCTTATTGTGCAGCCAAACTATCAGAATTCAGACATTTGGTTTCAATCCTCTCCACTGTCTGTGTTAAATATGGGTGGGCATTCTGTGATGGAACCTTAGAATTACTACAATGCAGAAGACCATTTGGCCCATTGAGTCTGCACTGGCTGACAGAATATCCTATCCAGGCCCACCCATTGCTCTATCCCTGTGACTCCACATATCTACCCAGCTAATTCCTTTCACCTACATATCTTGGGCAATTTAGCACAGCCAATGCACCTAACCCGCACATCTTTAGACTGTGGGAGGAAACTAGAGAACCCAGAGGAAACCTACGCAGTCACGGGGAGAATGTGCAAACTCCACACAGTCACCCAAGGCCAGTATCGAACCTGGGTCCCTGGCGCAGTAAGGCAGCAGTGCTAACCACTGTGTCACCATGCCAGCCCTAAATCAAATCATTCAGAACTGGGATCTGCCCCACATCTACATCAATGCACTGACGTATACTAGGACTTGGCAATGATGTGACTCCTTGATTTTCCCTCTCTGTTACCTCGTCAATCCGTTTTAAATGTTGATGGAGATTCAGACTCAGTCGATTCCACCAGTGCCCACGGCTGTCTGGGCAATAGATGCTTTGTTCCAAAAGACTTTGCAATTCCTCCACTGCCTCCTGGGAATGAGATTCAAAGACAGAGTTTAATATTCTGACACCAGCAGCTTCAGTCAGATCCATAATAAGCTTAACTAAACAAAATGAGCGATCAAAACTGCCCTTACTCCCTGCACAGAATCCCTACAGAACCAAACTGAATCACCAGATTACCGTACACGACTGGATCACCAATTTCTCCCATTTGATTGTCAAAGCACTGTACTGGATCATACTATCCCCCCACTGGGTCACTGGATCCAAAAGTACCAGATCAGTGGATCATCACACCCTGTACAGAATCACAAGATCACTTCCCTCTGGTGGATCCCTGAACTGCACCACTAGATTACCAGAACATCTACAAGATGTCACGGGTAGATAGAGTCATAAGAACATAAGAGATAGGAGCTGGAATAGGCCGTCTAGCCCTTCGAGCCTGCCCCGCCATTCAATAAGATCATGGCTGATCTGAAGTGGATCAGTTCCACTTTCCTACTTTCTCCTCATAAACCTTAATTCCCTTGTCTATCAGAAATCTATCTATCCGTGACTTAAATATATTCAATGAGGTACCTCCACCACTTCAATGGGCAGAGAATTCCACAGATTCACCACCCTTTGAGTGAAGAAGTTCCTCCTCAACTCCGTTCTTCACTCGTAAAAGTGGCTTTGGAACATTGGCCTTTATAAATCAAAGTATTGAGTATAAGAGTTGGAATATTATGGTGAGGTTGTATAAGACATTGGTGAGGCTGAATTTAGAGTACTGTGTGCAGTTTTGGTCACCTATTAACAGGAAGGATATTAATAAGGTTGAAAGAGTGCAGAAAAGGTTTACAAGGATGTTGCTGGGACTTGAGAAACTGAGTTACAGAAAGAGATTGAATAGGTTAGGACTTTATTCCCTGGAGTGTAGAAGAATGAAGGGAGTTTGCGCATTCTCCCTGTGGTTGCGTGGGTTTCCTCCGGGTGCTCTGGTTTCCTCCCACGCCCCACAGATGTGCTTAGGCTGATTGGTGTAACAAATTGTCCCTAAATTATTCTCCCCTTAATCTGGTTTCCAATGGCGGTACCATAAGCATAGACATGGGTCAAGGGTGGAGTAGGAAAAACACATTGTTAAGATGGCAGCGTGGGCTCGTTGGGCCGAAGGGCCTGTTTCCCGTGCTGTGTTGTTCTTTGATAGAGGTGTATAAGATTTTGATGGGTACAGATAGAGTGAATGCAAGCAGGCTTTTCCCACTGAGGCTAGGGGAGAAAAAAAACTAGAGGACATGGGTTAAGGGTGAAGGGGAAAAGTTTAAAGGGAATATTGCGGGGTGGCGGGGGGTTCTTCACAGAGAGTGGTGGGAGTGTGAAATGAGCTGCCAGATGAAGTGGTAAACGCAGGCTCACTTTTAACATTTAAGAAAAACTTGGACAGGTACATGGATGAGAGGGTGTGGAGGGATATGGTCCAGGTGCAGGTCAGTGGGACTAGGCACAAAAATGGTTCAGCACTGCCAAGGGCCAAAAGGCCTGTTTCTGTGCTGTAATGTTCTATGGTTCTAAGATCAGAAGCCTGCACCGTATCACCAGATCACCATACCTCGCATTGTCTCCTTGGCACCAGACTCGATCACTATTCTCAGCACTGGGCTAGATCCCACTATTCTTGGGACTGGATCATGAGGTTTATATAACTTTTGAATGTTTACCTCATACATGTGTAGTCGCTGTAAAATTTCCACCCCATAGGATCGGATTCGAGTGTAGACCCAGCCTGCAGTGAAACGTCGCAAAAACATTGGCAGCTCCTGATAGAACCTAAAATTAACCAACATTCAATCGCTGTAAGATCAAAACAAACACTTATTAGATATTTAATGTTTATAATGTGACTGAGTTTTATCAGCATTTTGTCCTCATGGTCCTGGGCTCAAACCCACCTGTCCGTTCACTGTTATGGACTGCAGTGAGCTTCAGGAGCTGGATCAACAACACTAACAAGCAGAGGAGAGAGTGTGAACATGCAACACTTGGAGCAGTACAAAGCAACACCAGGGAGCTTTACTCTATGTCTAACCCTGTGCTGTACCTGTCCTGGGAGTGTTTGATGGGGGACAGTGTACTCTGTATCTAACCCCGTGCTGTACCTGTTGTGGGAGTGTTTGTTGGGATGTATCCAAGCCTCTGCTGATTGCAAGGGACTATGAGTCTGGTTATCTTTTCCTGCCAATCGTCACAATGAATTAATCAGGGCCTTAGTTCAACTTTGCCTTGCAAATGGTCACCTCTTTAGTTATTTGATCACTGCTCTGTTTTGTCTCTCCCAGGAATATTTATTACATTAAACGCTTCATGTGAATGCAAGGTATTATTCTTCTGATCCATTTTCCCACCCTCTATCCAAGCTTCTCCAAGGACACTGGGGTGTTGCTCCCCAGCTCCCTGATCTGTCTGTTTCCACATGCTGTCAACCCACAGTTCTGGAATTAAAGGAAAGGTGCTTCATTCAGTCATTATTTGCTGATGGGGGTGGGAGTTGCAGTACCACCCGGAGAGGGGTCATTATCTCCACTGAAGGCTGTTAGCACCTGACACAGCCTACTGGGAGAACCACAGTCCCTGTGTGTGAAGTTAAAGATGGCTGATGAGAAGAAAGCATCAAAACCAGATTCCAAGGAGGGAGTGAAAACTGTCATTAAGAAATAGGAAGAAGCAGCAATGGTGGAGAAAGGAGTTACTCCATTTACATCTACAAAGTGATGAAGCGGGTTCACCCTTAAACCAACATTTCCTCCAAGGCCATGAGCCTCATGAACTTGTTTGTGAATGATATTTTCAAGCTTCCTGCCTGGTCCATTACAAGCAGCACAGCAGCAGCAGCCCCTGATAGATCCAGACTGCCGTGCGCCTGCTGCTGTCTGGGGAACTGGCTACGCACGTGGTGTCAGAGGGACAAAGGTGGTGACTAAGTACACCAGCTCCAAGTAAAAGTCTACAATGCACTCAACACCACCCCACGTGTGCTGTGAATTCCCCCTCATTACCCAACATCGCTGCTGTTCTCCAGATTCATCCACCTCTCTTTGGCAGCTTTAGAAATCTGGAGAGCGTCACTCCAGTTCCCATTGGCCATTGCTGTCACCACCTCAGCCTGAGAATGTACAGCCTCAGTGTACCTGTCAAGGAAGGAACAGAACATTGTTTGATTCAACTGGCAGCAATCCTTGGCAGAATACTCTAATCTTATTGGGAACTTCACTCATCCACTTACACACCCACCAATCTGATGTTTCCATCTATTATATATATCAATCCTTAATTATCCTGTTAACTGGATGGATGTTACATTGTGTATGTATTTATTGAATAGATCAGAGTGAGGCATCACCTGAGCAGGTCAGCTCTGTGCTGGAATATTTTCCTCTCCCTCAGGACGGTGTAGCTGGGGAACGTCACCTGACCCATATTGACCAGGATCACTGTGGAGAGCTGACTCTGGCCTGCACTGGCCATCTCCTCTTCATCCGTCAATTCCGTCAGATTAAAAAGCAACAACACCCGTGAGAACACAGCACGGGCTGGCGCAGCAACTCTGACACAAGGTCCCACCATTTCCTTCACCCTGACAACATACAACAACATTAAACACATTCAGCACATGCCAGTTTACTGCAGATTCACAGCATAGCTGGTTAATGCTAATGTTTATTCTGCATATCAGCCTCCTCTCACCTCTCTTCATCAAACCCATTTCGATATCCTTTCATTCCTTTCTCTCTAAAATAGATAGAATCATCTAGAACCATATACAAATATACTTATCTACTTTCCCTTTGAATGACTGATGCCATTGGCCTCAAAAAGGGAAGAAAGGCCATTGGGCTCACTGACTGCATCACCCCTCCACCCACTATAACCTGGGACTGGGACGCAGCATCGTCTCCTTTTGCAGGTTAGGAGCTGCCCAGGCTCTGCCCTCTCCCACAAGCAAAACTCTTCCTTTGTTCCCCGCACCCCGCAGTGGGTTCTGCTCTGGTCAAACAGTAGCTGGTACAAAGGTTAAACGGTGCCTTGTGAAAGACCTGTTAAAGATGGCGAGGCCAGGGCTGGACGGCTTCTGTGTGCAACTGAAGATCGATTGCTGTCTAGCTAAACATAGCAGAGACTTCACGATCTCTGTCTTCCGACCCTGGGTTCGCAGGTGGAAGCTTTTAGCCAATAGTTTGAGCTCAGGAGCCGATAGTAGGTTCAAGGCCTCGGAAATATCACATAGCTCAGACCCTGCAAGAGCAAAAAGAACATCGTCAATGTGTAAAACAGTGCCCTGGAAGGGGAATGTCTGTGACAAGTGGTGTTCCTCAGGGATCAGTGCTGGGACCTTTGCTGTTTGTAATATATATAAATGATCTGGAGGAAAATGTAACTGGTTTCATTAGTAAGTTTGCAGACAACACAAAGGTTGGTGGATTTGTGGATAGCAATGAGGACCATCAGAGGATACAGCGGGATACAGATTGGAAACTTGGGCGGAGAGATGGCAGATGGAATTTAATCTGGACAAATGTGACAAAGTCGGAGGTGTAGTAGATAGTGAGGAAGGGTGTCATAGTTTGCAGGAAGACTTAGACAGGTTGCAGAGCTGGGCCGAGAGGTGGTGGATGGAGTTTAATGCAGAGAAATGTGAGGTAATTCACTTTGGTAGGAATAACAGATGTGTTGAGTATAGGGCTAACGGGAAGACTTTGAATAGTGTGGATGAACAGAGGGATCTAGGTGTATGTGTACATAGATCCCTGAAAGTTGGGAATCAAGTAGATAAGGTTGTTAAGAAGGCATACAGTGTCTTGGCGTTTATTGGTAGGGGGATTGAATTTAGGAGTCGTAGCGTTATGTTGCAACTGTACACAACTCTGGTGCGGCCGCACTTGGAGTATTGTGTGCAGTTCTGGTCCCCACATTACAGGAAGGATGTGGAGGCTTTGGAGAGGGTGCAGAGGAGGTTTACCAGGATGTTGCCTGGTATGGAGGGGAGATCCTATGAGGAGAGGCTGAGGGATTTGGGGTTGTTTTCGCTGGAAAGAAGGCGGCTAAGAGGGGATCTGATTGAAACATATAAGATGATTAGAGGTTTAGATAGGGTGGATAGTGATAGCCTTTTTCCTCTGATGGAAAAATCTAGCACGAGGGGGCATGGCTTTAAACTAAGGGGGGGTAGTTATAGGACAGATGTCAGGGGTAGGTTCTTTACCCAGAGGGTGGTGAGGGATTGGAATGCCCTGCCTGCTGCAGTTGTAAATGCGCCTAGTCTGGGGGCGTTTAAGAGGTCTGTAGATAGGTTTATGGACGAAAAGGGATTGGTTTAGGTTAGTGGGTCATTGTTGTTGTTTTTTTTTAAACTGGTCGGCGCAACATCGTGGGCCGAAGGGCCTGTTCTGCGCTGTAATGTTCTATGTAATGCATTTTGGAAGGTCTAACACGGATAGGAAACATATAGTAAATGGCAGAACCCCTAAGGGTATTGATAGGCAGAGGGATCTGGGTGTACAGGTACACAGGTTATGAAAGTGGCAATGCAGGTGGAGAAGGTAGTCAAAAGGCATACAGCATGCTTGTCTTCATCAGCCAGACATTGGAGTTTAAAAATTGGCAAGTCATGTTGCAGCTTTATAGAATGCTGTTGGGCCGCACTAGGAATATTGTGTTCAATTCTGGTCGCCACACTACCAGAAGGATGTGGAGGGTTTGGAGAGGGTGCAGAAAAGATTTACCAGGACATTGCCTGGTATGGAGGGCATTAGCTATGAGGAGAGGTCGGAGAAACTTTGTTTGTTCTCACTGGATCGACGGAGGTTGAGGGGAGACTTAATAGAAGTCTACAAGATTATGAGAGTCAGAGTGGATAGTCAGAAGCTTTTTCCTAGGGTAGAAGAGTCGATTACTAGGGGACATAGGTTTAAGTTGTGAGAGGCAAGGTTTAAAGAAGATGTACGAGGCAGATGTTTTGCACAAAGGGAGGTGGGTGCCTCGAACTCACTGCCCTGGGAGGTAGTGGAAGCAAATACCATAGTGATTTTTAAAGGGTGTCTGGACAAATACATGAATAGGATGGGAATAGAGGGATATGGTCCCCAGAAGGGTAGGGGATTTTAGTTAAGTTGGTGCAGGCTTGGAGGGCTGAAGGGCCTGTTCCTGTGCTGTAATTTTTCTCTTTGTAAGTACACAGAGCCCTGGGAGGGGAAGGGCTAGGACTGTCTTGGTAAGTGTTGATTGATGCTGAGGAAGGGATTGGCGGTTCACATCTTGCTCCTTTTACATCGCAGGTGCATCGGTCCACCTTGTTGTCTAACGAGGGGCATGCACACGGTGGGTTGCGCGTGGGCTGCTCTTGGATGTTTCGAGAGCAGCCTAGTACTTCGCGTCATTTGTGTATGCTTAAAACTGGACCAGCAGATGGGCACCACAACAGCTCAGCGACTATCACTGCTAGCTGTGCAGATACATGGATTTGGGCCAGTGTCTGAGAGTTTGCGCATTCTCCCTGTGGTTGCGTGGGTTTCCTCCCTCACCCCAAAGATGTGCTCTTAGGCTGATTGGTGTAACAAACTGTCCCTAAATTATTCTCCCCTTAATCTGGTTTCCAATGGGGGTACCATAAGCATAGACACGGGTCAAGGGTGGAGGAGGAAAAACACATTGTTAAGATGGTGGCGCGGGCTCGTTGGGCCGAAGGGCCTGTTTCCCGTGATGTGTTGTTCTTTGTTCTCCCTCCACACATCCTACTGTACTCCAGGGTGGCTCAGGCCTGCTCCTGACTCTGTATCCAGAGAAGAGCAAATGGCCTGAGACCCTTCATGAAAGATAGCAGCAGTGTAGTAGAAATAAAAGGGCAGACACAGTCACTGGGAACAAGGTTATCAAAAGCTTGATTAAAGAGATATTTTGAGAAGGTCTGTATAGATGAAGGGAGAAGGGGATTGGTTTGGGGGGAGAAGAGTTCCAGAGAGATGCTACACTAATGGAGGGTTGAGTTGGGGTTCACAACAGACCGGAGTCTGTTCGGGCAGTGGGGAGCGCTGGCGGTTAAGAACATTTTAAATTTAGTAAGGTGACTTTCTTCAATTTTCTGTTGAGAAGCTGCCCTCCCCTTGGGAGCCTGTACCTGTCTGTAACAAGCGTGCGAGCCTCAGCTCCTCAATGGCGGGCGTCAGATCCAAAGCAATCTCATCATAATTCAGTTTCGACACTTTCAGCCAATTCAGCTTCCGCTGAAAGAGTCGCACGTATAGCATCTGCCCGACCGCTGTGAATAAGACGGAGCACTCTAAGTACAGCAAGAACATCAGACTCAAACAGCAGGAGAAATTGTCAAACGTGCACGTGGGTTTTCTGCCTTCATTTCCTTCAGACTAGACTAGTTTTTGAATGTTCAAAAACATTCCTGGCTGCTCTCTCACATTCTACCCTCTGTAAACCTGAAGTCATCCAAAACTCTGCTGCCCATGACTTAACTCTCACCAGGTCCCGTTATCACTCGACTTGATTTTAAAATTCTCATCCTTATTTTTTTTTTTAAATCGCTCCATATCCTTCCCTCTCTCAATCTCTGGAATTTCTTCCAGGCCCACAAGCCTCTACATTCCTCTAATTTTGACCCCTTACGTAATTCTAGTCATAATCGGTCTATCATTGGTAGCTTATGCCTTCAATTGTCCAGGCTCTAAGTTTCAGAATTCCCTGCCTACACTTCTCTGACTTTTGAACTTACTTTCCTATTTCAATACAATCCTTAAAACCTAGCTCTTTGACCAAGCTTTTGTTCATCTAGCCTAATATTTCATGATGTGACTCTGTATCATACTGTTTTACCATGTAGCACATTTTAATATTTCATTAAAGGTTCTAAAGTTGTTTTTGTTAGTAAACCTTTATAAAATATTGCTTAATCCTCAATTGCATTCATGTCTCCAATTCTGGACACTACGGAATGACTTTGAAGAGGATGCAGAAGAAATTTACTGGAACAAAAGCAGAGATGGGAGACTTCAGTAACATGGAGACAAGAGAAACTAAGCGTGTTATCCTTAGTAAGAAATCTCACAACATCAAGTTAAAGTTTAACAGGTTTATTTGGAATCACGAGTTTCAGAGCGCTGCTTCTTCTTCATGAGGTGATGAGTCAAAAAAGCTCATGATTCCAAATAAACCTGTTGGACTTTAACCCGATGTTGAGAGACTTTTTACTGTGCCCATCCAGTCCAATGCCAGCATCTTCACATCATATTATCTTTAGAATAGAAAAGGATAAGGGAAGATTTAATAGCAATGTTCAAATTATGAGGGATTCTGCAAATAAGGAAAAACTGTTTCCAGTGGCAGGAAGGTCAATAACCAGAGGACCCAACATTAAGGTGAATGAACGCAAGCATTGAGGAGACTTTTTTTTAAATACAATGAGTTATTAAGATTGGAATGCACTGCCTGAATGGGTGACAAAGCAAATTCAATTACAACATTCAAGAGAGAATTTGAAAACATCAAGAAAAATGTAGTGTCAAGGTGGCATAAACTGGACAGTTCTATTTGCCTGAAATAGATCAGGAATAGAGCCAAGCAAAGTCAGGGTTCTGGGACTCTGGAGCTAAATATGGCTCATTAAAGATTGTTCACCTCCCAACTTTGATCATTTTGAGGGCCATTAAATGGCTTGCCTCCCTTTTTAAACATCATCAACATTGTGCATTGAGAAAATATTTAATTATTTTAAATGTTCTATTGTTTATTTATATCAGCCTGTGTATAACAGCACTGTGGGGATCACAATAATAGCTCTGTTACGTATGGATGGAGATCTGAAATCTACTGGAAAATTCACCCAGTTTCTCTCCACAAGCGGCTGCTGCCAGAGCCGCGGGATTCTCCCTGCACCGTCTTATTTGGGGCCGAGGGACGGAGTCCAACTATTCAACCACCAGGGGCATCACCACAAATCCACCAGGATTTCACTGGAAAACCCGCCAGTGTCCGACAGGAATGTCAGCAACCTGGACCCGGAGGGGAAAACCGACAGTTCACCTGAGAGTTTCTGGAATGTTCGCAGCCAGCGCTGGTCCTCCTCATTGAAAAGCTCCTCATCTTCACCGCCCAGAACCGCCCGCAGCACCGCCAGGAAAGCCCGCAGGTAATAGGGCTCCTCCCCTGACCCCGCTCCCTCCCCCGGGCGGCCCGGCCCCGCTCCCTCCCCCGGGCGGCCCGGCCCCGCTCCCTCCCCCGGGCGGCCCGGCCCCGCTCCCTCCCCCGGGCGGCCTTTCCAAAACCGCCGGGAGAGTTTAGACGGCCGGCGGTTCCCCGCCTCCTCCTCAGCCGCGGAGCCGTAGTTGTCCCCGGGAAGAGCGGCCTCTCCCGAGCTTCGCTTTGCAACTGGAGGGTCGCCCCCACCAGCAGCGCTTCCCCTCCGCGCCCTGAGAGACAACCGAGACCGCGGCCACTTCTCAGACATGGCGAGGCCGGCCCGCGCTCAGCAGAGCAGCCAATCACAACGCTGCCCCGCCCACGCATACTCGGTCCCGCCTACACCATAGCCAATGACAATCCAGGTTATGGTCCGACCACGCCCACACCTTCCTAGCCCCGCCAATCACAATCCCGGTCTCTGCGCAGCGGAACAGCCAATCACAACCTGTGCCCGCTCATATCAGTTCGACCAATCACAATCTAGTTCTCTGCCCCACCCTCAGGAACTCGACCAATTACAACCTGGACTCGCCATACATCACTACCAATCACAAGTCTTGCTCTGATTCAACCAATCATAATCCCGCAGCTCCAAGGCGGGTATTTCCAAATGTTTCTCCACTTTGATTGGAGCTGAATGATCCAATCCTGATCCAGTCAGACTCCCATTCACACAATTCAGTCTGACAGGGAGAGGGGGGTCTTTGTGCTTGTCACCAGTGTCTGGAACTGGCTGGTGGAAACAGTTACGATAGTAAGTTTTAAGGGGCGTCTGAACAAATATTTGAATAGGATGGGAATAGAGGGATACGATCCCCGGATGAGTAAGGGTTTTAATTCAGTTGGGCATCATGGTCGGTGTAGGCTTGGAGGACTGAAGGGCCTGTTCCTGTGCTGTAATTTGCTTTGTTCTTTGTATAAATGAGTAAGAAATAACCCAACAGAAACTGCGAGTTATCACTGACCAACTGAACTGATCGTATAAATACAGTGGCTGCAAGACTCACCTGATGAAGGAGACTGAGACTCCAAAAGCTTGTGCTGCCAAATAAATCTGTTGGACATTAACCTGGTATTGTGAGGCATCTTACTGTGCTGTAACAGCAGGTCAGAGGCTGGGAATTTTCGTAGAATTGTACATCACAGAAGAGGCTCTTCAGCCAAGCGAGTCTGCACCGATACATTAGAAACATCTGAACTGTCATCTAATCCCATCTGCCAGCACTTGGCCCATACCCTGAATGTTATGATGTGCCAAGTGCTCATCCATATACTTTTTTAAAGGATGTGAGGTAACCTGCCTCCACTACCCTCCCAGGCAGCACATTCCAAACCGTCACCACCCTTTGGGTGAAAACATTTTCCCTCACATTCCTCCCTAAACCTCCTGCCCTTCACCTTGAACCTATGTCTCCTCCTACATAAGAAATAGAGCAGGAGTAGGCCATCTAGCCCTTTGAGCCTGCCCCGCCATTCAATAAGATCATGGCTGATCTGAAGTGGATCAGTTCCACTTTCCCGCTTTCTCCCCATAATCCTTAATTCCCTTGCCTACCAAAAACCTATCTACCTGTGACTTAAATATATTTAGCGAGGTAGCCTCCACCACTTCAATGGGCAGAGATTCACCCCCCTTTGAGTGAAGAAGTTCCTCCTCAACTCTGATCTAAACTGCACCCCCCCCTTATCTTGTCCTCCTCTAGTCCTGCTATCCTTTCTAAGCGGGAAGAATCTCTCTACCTCTACCCTATCCATCCCTTTCATTATCTTATACGTCTCTACAAGATACCCCCCTCATCCTTCTAAATTCCAATGAGTACAGACCCAGCCTATTTAGTCTCTCTTCATAGTCCAACACCTTCATCTCCGGTATCAGCCTAGTGAACCTCCTCTGCACTCCCTCCAAGGCCAAAATATCCTTGCGCAAGTGCGGCGACCAAAACTGCACACAGTACTCCAGCTGCGGCCTCACCAGTACCCTGTACAGTTGCAGCAAGACTTCCCTGCTTTTATATTCTATCCCCCTCACTATAAAGGCCAGCATTCCATTCGCCTTCTTGATCACTGGATTCCGGGGAAGTGCCGGAAGATTGGAAAATGGCTAATGTTACGCCGTTGTTTAAGAAGGGTGGCAAGCAAAAGGCAGGGAATTATAGGCCAGTTAGTTTAACGTCTGTTGTAGGTAAAATGTTAGAATCCGTGATCAAGGAGAAAATAGCGAGGCATTTTGAGGAGAATTGTTTAATAGAGCAGACGCAGCACGGTTTCATTCAGGGGAAGTCGTGTCTGACAAATTTATTGGCGTTCTATGAGGATGTGTCTAGGGCGGTGGATAGAGGAGAGCCGGTGGATGTGGTGTTTCTTGATTTTCAGAAGGCGTTTGATAAGGTGCCGCACAAGAGGTTATTACAGAAGGTCAGGGGGCATGGAGCATGGAGTTGGGGATAGGGTGTTAGCGTGGATAGGGGATTGGCTGTCAAATAGGAGGCAGAGAGTGGGGGTCAATGGGTGCTATTCGGATTGGTGGTTGGTGACTAGTGGAGTGCCCCAGGGGTCGGTGCTGGGGCCTCAGCTATTTACCATTTATATAGATGATCTGGAGGAGCGAACCGAGCGTATGGTGTCGAAATTTGCTGATGACACCAAGATTGGTGGAACAGCAAATTGTGCGGAGGGTGTGGACAGTCTGCAGAGGGATCTAGATAGGCTGGGCGAATGGGCCAGGAACTGGCAAATGGAATTTAATGTTCGCAAGTGTGAAGTTGTCCACTTTGGTAGGAATAATGGTAGGAAGGACTATTACTTACATGGCGAAAAACTGCAGCATGCGACGGTGCAGAGGGACCTTGTGCATGAGTTGCAAAAACCCAGCCTGCAGGTGCAGCAGGTGGTCAGGAAGGCGAATGGGATGCTGGCCTTCATAGCGAGGGGGATTGAATATAAAAGTAGGGAGATCTTGCTGCAACTGTACAGGGCACTGGTGAGGCCACAGCTGGAGTACCGTGTGCAGTTTTGGTCGCCGCACTTACGCAAGGATATTTTGGCTTTAGAGGGAGTGCAGAGGAGGTTTACCAGGCTGATACCGGAGTTGAGGGGGTTGAACTATGAGGGGAGGCTGAATAAACTAGGCTTGTACTCATTAGAGTTTAGAAGAATGAGGGGCGACGTCATTGAGACATATAAGATGATGAATGGGATGGATAGGATAGAGGTGGAGAGGCTCTTCCCACTCAGAAGGGACAGTAGGACTAGAGGGCACAGCCTCAAGATAAAGGGGGGGCGGTTTAGAACGGAGTTGAGGAGGAACTTCTTCACTCAAAGGGTGGTGAATCTCTGGAATTCTCTGCCCGTTGAAGTGGTGGAGGCTACCTCGCTAAACATATTTAAGACGCGGGTTGATAGGTTTTTGATAGGCAAGGGAATTAAGGGTTATGGGGAGAGTGTGGGAAAGTGGAACTGAGCCACTTCAGATCAGCCATGATCTTATTGAATGGCGGGGCAGGCTCGAAGGGCTAGATAGCCTACTCCTGCTCCTATTTCTTATGTTCTTATGTTATCACCTGCTGCACCTGCAGACTGGGTTTTTGTGACTCATGCACAAGGACCCCCAACTCCCTCTGCACCGTACCTAGCATGCTGCAGCTGTTCACCCTTTAAATAGTAATCCCTCCTACTATTATTGCTGCCAAAGTGGATAGCCTCACACTTGCTAACATTGTACTCCATCTGCCAGGTCCTCACCCACTCGCTCAGCCAATCCAGATTCCTCTGCAGACTTTCCACACCCTCCGCGCAATTTGCTTTTCCACTCATCTTCGTGTCATCAGCAAATTTCATCACCCTACACTCAGCCCCCTCCTCCAGATCATCTATATAAAATGGTAAATAGCCGAGGCCCCAGCACTGATCCCTGTGGCACTCCGCTAGTTACCAACCGCCAATCAAAATAGCACCCATTGATACCAACTCTCTGCCTCCTATTAGACAACCAATCCTCTATCCACGCTAACACCTTACCCCCAACTCCATGCACCCTAACCTTCTGAAGCAACCTTTTGTGAGGCACCTTATCAAATGCCTTTTGAAAATGTAGAAACACCACATCCACTGGTTCCCCTCTGTCTACCGCACTAGTCACATCCTCATAGAAATCCAATAAATTCGTTAAACACGACTTCCCCTTAACAAACCCATTCTGCGTCTGCTCAATCAAACCATTCCTTTCTAGGTGCCTCGCTATTTCTTCTTTGATGACGGATTCAAGCATTTTTCCAACTACAGATGTTAAACTAACCGGCCTATAATTCCCTGCCTTTTGTCTGCTACCTTTTTTAAACAGCGGCGTAACATTAGCTGTTTTCCAATCTTCCGGCACTTCCCCAGAATCCAGTGAATTTTGGTAAATAATCACTAAGGCAACCACTATCACCTCTGCCATTTCCTTCAGAACCCTGGGATACATTCCATCCGGTCCTGGGGACTTGACAACCATCAGTCCCGTTAGTCTATCAAGCACTACCTCTCTAGTGACAGTAATTACATTCAGGCCCTCAACTCCTACCATCCTTCTATCTTTAATATCCGGCAAACTATTGGCGTCGTCCTCCATGAAGACCGAGGCAAAAAACTTACTTAAGGCCTCAGCCATTTCCTCATCTCCCACCACTAAATCCCCCCTCTCATAAGTAGGAGCAGGAGTAGGCCATCTAGCCCTTCGAGCCTGCCCCGCCATTCAATAAGATCATGGCTGATCTGTCGTGTCTCAGTTCCACCTTCCCGCCCTCTCCCCATAACCCTTAATCCCCTTGCCTATCAGAAACCTATCAACCCGCATCTTAAATAATCCTCTAAGGGTCCAACATTCTGACCCTTCAACTAAGCTGCCACTTATCCACTCTGTCCATGTCTCTCAATCTTGTCAAGTCACCCCTCAGTCTTCTCTGCTCCAACGAAAACAACCCAAGCCTATCCAACCCTTCCCATCTTAAATGTTCCATCTCAGGCAGCATCCTGGGTAATTAGGGTAATGCTGTTCTAGCTGGTGCTGCCCACATTGCACGCATGAATAAAATATTTAAAGAAAGATTATTTTTGTCACACTGGTCAGTAAAGTTTAGCAGGTGTCTGCTGCAGCTCCATCACACGACCTAGAAATATTATAAAGTAACTCTGTACAGTGTAGAGAAAAATCAGTATTTTATTTGGGAAAAAAGCCATAGTTTGAGATTGCTTTTTTGGAATGTTCTACTATTAGGTACATGATGAGTCAGTAATGTAGAGGAGCTGAAGGGGCTGTATTAAAGTTTCAGCTTGCTTGCTGAAAGCTTTTGGTGTTTGTTGGGTTTCTTGGCTCCAACCTTGGCTCCTTTCAGTTCAGCTTTCACTTGATCTTGTAACTGGGAGAAAAAAGCCTTTGACGAACGTAGAGATTTGTCTTTCCCTTCATCCTTTTAATAGTAAAAAAAAAAGCAAGTTAGCTTTTGAAAATAGAAAATTTAGCTTTTCCTTCCTGGTGAATTAAAACCAGAGAGGCCATTAAGTCTATTGAGCCTGCACCAACCACAATCCCGGCCAGGCCCTATTCTTGTAAGCCTACACATTTACTCCACCAATCCCCCATGACACTAGGGTCAATTTAGCATGGCCAATTCACCTAACCTGCACATCTTTGGAGTGTGGGAGGAAACTGGAGTATCTGGAGGAAACCCTAATTACATTGAGAAACAAAGGAATTCGCGAATGCAGATTATCCCAGACAATGCTGCATAGTGCCAGGGTCTACTGCATAAACAGGAGCTCCTATTCAGAGCAGTGATGCCCCAGGGATATCTAAACTAGTGATGGGCAACGAGGCTGGTGAGAGGGTCACATGATTGTCGTCCTCCATCGCCAGGCCACAAGACTGAAAACTATTTCCCTTGAATAAGGATGAATACTTACCAAAATTTTATAAGTTATAGAAAATGCTTAATCAGTCATATATTAATAGAACTATCAACTTCAAGTGGTAAAAACAAAATGTTTACGCATGATTACACAGAGGGAATGCACGGCTCTCACAGTCAATATTGTGAGCAACCAGCATTCATCTCACTTGCCCTTGCTTCATGTATGTATCACTTCCATCAGGTAAAAAACTACATGAATGGAAACCAGCAGCAACCTTGCAACAGTCAACAATATGTTTTGTGGGCCACATCCTGAACCCTAATGGGCCACATGTTAGCCCTTGGGCTGCAGGTTAACCACTACTGATCTAAAGGAGTGAGTTTAAATGATCTTAACTACTTCACCATCTAGAGCCTTAAATAACTCAGTAATTGATTAAGTGAGAGTATTAAGAACGAGTAGGTAATGTAGAGACGTGAAAAGCAATTTGGGCAAATGATCTAATCCAAATATTTGCGTATTTCCAGCATTCAGTTTATCTTAATGGGTCAAAGGTTAGGTTAACATTTCGGGCTGGTTCTTTGTACAAGGATCCAACCATAACATTAACCCATCTTTTCTCTCTCAGATAGTGTATTTTCTGATATCAACCCCAACATCTGAAACTGTCAGGACTTTGAAGGAGAACAGAAGCAATTGAAATGACGCTGATGGGGAGAAGATCTATTTGTATTTGCAATGCCGTACAGGGAAGGAACTGGCCTGAACATTTTGTAAAGGAAACAGGGAATTGATTCATTCACTCCTTGCTGTGAACAGGACCAATGGTGATTAGCTGACAAAGGGAGAAACCATTGAAAGGAAATCAATTATAAATTTAACCTCAGTCAGTGAGGGACGTATTAATCAGCTTCATTACATAGCTGACTTGCCTGTAATATTGATCAACGTATATTGTACTCACCTTCAGCAAAGTTGCCTTTCCTTCCTGGGACAATTTCTTCACTTTCTCCATATTCTTTTCCTTCAATCGTTTGTTACTCAGCTTCACATTCATCTTCTCCAACATTTTCTGACGCGCTTCCTTCTCTCTCAGTCGCAGACGCTTCACTTTTTTCTTCTTCCTTCTCTCCCGTTTCTTGTCTGTTGCTGTCTTTTCCATGTCCCCCTGGATGTCCCCAGCTCGACCCTTCTCCTGTAATTATCAACCCAATTAGCAATGCTCAGACATTAACTACAGGTCTTGCATCTCATTCAATACAGTAAGCAGCCAGGTTCTGTACCAAACAGCCTCAATAATAAATTTCATGAACAACCTCAATAATAATATAGGAAGTCAGTATTCATTGAACTACAGCCTCCCTACTTGCCCATCACAGCACCCCGCCCTTTACATACCCACTGACAACAGATTGGCTGTGCTGCAGCCCCTTATTGAAAGTGTTCATCCTCACGCTCCATCAAGGAGTAACACAATTAGCAGCAGAGGGACAAGCTTAGCTTCTTTTTCTAAAGCTAAAAGGCACACTCATCTCGTACTTGTTTTCCAGCTGCCATCAGTTAGCACAGACTGGGCACCGTGGAAGTTAGTACCATTCCAAGGTGGAGATCAGCACTGTTTGCCCTCCTCTTGGTGGGCCGTGCGAGGGCTGCTCTTGGATGTTGAGAGTGGCCTAGTACTTCGCGTTGTTTGTGTGTGTTTAAAACTGGACCAGCAGATGGGCACCACAACAACTCAGTGAATATCACTGCTAGCTGTGCAGATACATGGATTTGGGCCAGTGTCTGTGGGAGTTTGCGCATTCTCCCTGTGGTTGCGTGGGTTTCCTCCCACACCCCAAAGATGTGCTCTTAGGCTGATTGGTGTAACGAATTGTCCCTAAATTATTCTCCCCTGAATCTGGTTTCCAATGGGGGTACTGTAAGCATAGACACGGGTCAAGGGAGGTATAGGAAAAATACATTGTTAAGATGGCGGTGTGGGCTCGTTGGGCCGAAGGGCCTGTTTCCCATGCTTTGTTCTTTGTTCTCTTTAGTCTCTTACCTTGACTTCTTCTGGTGCCAGTAGAGTGGCATCACTGATATTCACTGGTGCCACTTCCTCCATACTGATGGATGGCAGATTAGAGACCACCTTCACTTCAGGCACAGGCTAACAAAAGAAACACAAATACCATTACAAACTCACCCCGATCACCAGAGAAGTTTAAACAACCCTTTCTTTACTCCTCTGGCACAATGCCAGCTGAAAACAAGAAGAACGTAAGAACTAGGAGCAGGGGTAGGCCATCTGGCTCCTCGAGCCTGCTCTGCCATTCAATAAGATCAATGCTGACTGCGCTCTGGGTAAGGCAGCAAACAGAAAGACAGCATTATGATCAGAGAGTCAGAGTGCTGTGAGCTGTAGCAATAAACCTGCTCTTCAGGTAAGTGTGTGAAGGTCACAAACTGACTGCATCCAAACAGCAAGTGCAGTCAACTACAAAATTAACAGTTAAAATATCAAAGGAAATACACAGCACTTAAATTTTACACTTTATGTTTTGATGCCAGAATCTGAAATGTGAAATTCTACTCCAACATGGAGGGAAGAGTGCTTATGATTTTACCAGGTCCATCTGACAGTCGCCTCTTCTGAAAACCTAACTCACAATGTCCACAGTACCACAGGTATTGCTCAATGAAAGTGGACATTCTTCCTGTATGCGTCAAGATTGTGAGACATCGAATCACATTTTCCAGCAGGGTTGACAACAGCAGTTTCACGGAGCAAGAATTGTAGCTGCTTTGCCCTTTACCAATGTGCTGAGGCACATTGTGATTCTCCTCTGTCTTAGCTAGCTGGAATCAGCTCGACCAGCACAGTCCACAATAGTGCATGAGATCTCGTCACACTTAATGTCAAACAATGTAAGGGAAGTAATGACTGTCCAGTGGGGGTAAGTACAGCCTGTGATTGCAGCGGACACAGACAGTCCACACTTGTCTCCAGTTAGTCTCCAGCATGACACAATTTCCTTTACTCACCGGTTTGGGTGTGAACTGGAAGTTTGAAAGTGCATCCAGTTTGAGGAAAAGGGAATCCATACGCTTCTGGATCTCTGCATGCTGCACGTTTTCCTCTACTTCTGATTTTTGCTGCAATGAGAACAGTTTGATTAAAAATGGACCATGCATATAGCCACCCAACAGCATTGTGATCTCACACACTCAAACAGTGGACTCACAGTGACAATTTAAAAATTACAACCTCAACCTACCAAATATCAGATCACTAATAAACAAGAAACTCAAAATATTTCTGCACTCCTCAAGGTGCAGACTCTCGCTGGGACCCAGTTCCCAAAGGTGCAGACTCTCGCTGGGACCCAGTTCCCAAAGGTGCAGACTCTCGCTGGGACCCAGTTCCCAAAGGTGCAGACTCTCGCTGGGACCCAGTTCCCAAAGGTGCAGACTCTCGCTGGGACCCAGTTCCCAAAGGTGCAGACTCTCGCTGGGACCCAGTTCCCAAAGGTGCAGACTCTCGCTGGGACCCAGTTCCCAAAGGTGCAGACTCTCGCTGGGACCCAGTTCCCAAAGGTGCAGACTCTCGCTGGGACCCAGTTCCCAAAGGTGCAGACTCTCGCTGGGACCCAGTTCCCAAAGGTGCAGACTCTCGCTGGGACCCAGTTCCCAAAGGTGCAGACTCTCGCTGGGACCCAGTTCCCAAAGGTGCAGACTCTCGCTGGGACCCAGTTCCCAAAGGTGCAGACTCTCGCTGGGACCCAGTTCCCAAAGGTGCAGACTCTCGCTGGGACCCAGTTCCCAAAGGTGCAGACTCTCGCTGGGACCCAGTTCCCAAAGGTGCAGACTCTCGCTGGCACCCAGTTCCCAAAGGTGCAGACTCTCGCTGGGACCCAGTTCCCAAAGGTGCAGACTCTCGCTGGCACCCAGTTCCCAAAGGTGCAGACTCTCGCTGGGGGACAGTTACTGTCTGTTACCTCACCCAATTAGTCATCTTGTGTTCAAAGCCAGTGAGTGTTGTCAAATTATTTCATTTTTTTATTTGCAGGTGGAATGTGAGCATCACTGGCTAGGCCAGTGTCTCTTGTCCATCCCTAATTGCTCTTGACAAGGTGGCGGTGAGCTGCCTTCTTGAACACCACTGCAGTCCATTGTTGTGAGGACACACACCCACTGTTGTTAGGGAGGGGGTCCAATGAATTTGACACAACTGTGCACGGTCTCACCCGAGGCAGATTCGGCTCCGATTTCTCGCCTTTAGCCTTGGTGTTGAGTTTGTAGCAATTCCATTCAGATTAATCACTTGTTCAAACCTCATCTAAACACAAAACTGTTTGAGCCTCATGAGATTACCGAAGGTGATTACCTCAGTTTGCTTTAAGTATTCCTGCTCATAGATTTCAGCCAGGCTCTTTTTGCTTTTCTCATGGTCCAGGGTGAGTCGCTTTTTATATTCAAAGATCTCTTCTTTTGGTTTTTCTTTACGTACAACATCGTCCCAGGCCTGTAACACAGATCACACGATGTTTACTCATTAACTGATCAACCTCAAGTGACAGAACTTACAAAACAGGAATAGTGCAGTGAATCAGACCCAACTGATTCCAACATGGCTTTAGATACATCAAAAGGAACCTCAAGGAAAATCCACTGTTTATTGCAAAGTAAACGCATCAATACTGAACATTCATCTCATTAATCACAGCAGAAACAGAAAATGTTGCACAAACACATCAAGCCCAGAGTGAAGAAGTGAGGGTGACTTTGGGTGGGCCTCTCACCACAGCTCCAGCTCCAACCCAAACTGATCCAGCCATTGCCTGAACCTCCTTTTGCATCCTTAGCTACGATTCTTCTAGGATTGTGCTATTCTGATTGGTGAATAGATATTTTATCCCAAAAGGGGACATTTAATACTTGTCACCATAATGAAAGTGAGGCTTCTCTCAGGAACTGGTTTTGCATTTTCCTTTTTTCTTGGATTATATGTAGCCGCAAGCAATTAGAATATTAAATTATTAAACCTAAAGTTAGCCACAGCTGGCAAAGCATTGCCTTTCCAACAAGTTCCTCCTTACACTCCTGCTTACCTCAAGATCACAGCCCCGCCTATGATTGACTGACTGATGGAAATCATATTGGCATCACTCCATGACCACCACACCCCCGCTCCCAACTAATCTCTCTGCTCTCACATACAAAATACAGTAATATTTTCTCAATCTAATTACACCAATATATACTGCCAGATTTCCAAGGGTGAGAAAGATTAGTTTTATTCAGACATACAATAATTCAAGAATAGAGTTTGTTATAAATTTTGCAGATAAATGAATCATTAATCTAACTTCAATAACTCCATTACTTTCCACTCTTTACAATATCTTCATTCTCTACCCTATTCACTGTCACTTTCTTTTGCATTTCCCACTCTTTGTTCTTGGTTAAGACTTGGTTTTCCTGCCGTTTTGTGTTTGGTTTTAATGGAGCCACACTGTCTCTGCAGCACCTCATGTGAATACTTGGCGAGCACAAGCTGCCCATGTAATTTGGCACTAATTCACAGTTAGAATATTCCAAGCCATCCATTGCTCAACATACCAGAGTATGGGGCAGAAGCTGTGAGGCTGGAGATTTTCCTCAGTAACTTATTTCACAGTTTTGTGGTTTGTTACTCAGGAAAATCTCCAACCTCAACAGATAATATGGTCCAGGAGTTATTGACAAAGCTTTCCACAGACCTGGTCTTTAATCCTCTGCATAATAATATCCTCCAGTTGAAGTGTTGTCTCCTCAGTAATGACAGGAGCTGAGAAGACAGATCAGAAATTAGCACAAACTCAGTACAAAATAAAGTATAAACAGCTTAATGTTTCAGGTCAATGTTCCTTCATCAGAACTATGAATCTGGATGTAAATTAACATATCTGAAGAGTTAAATCCTTTCTGGCTGTACAGATGCTGTTTGATCTGTTGAGAATTTCGAACATTTTCCATTTTAATATCCGATTCCAGGATGCACAGTGTTTTGCTTTTCTATAACACAGCTTAATGCTTTGCCAGTAAACGCACTGTCTTATACATCCAGACAGACCAAAAACATTTCAAGTGGTCATTGTTAGCCTCTCTGCCCGTTTTGCAGTGAATGTGCGAGGGAAAAACGTACCCTTCCTGACTGCGTGATCAAACAGGAGATCCTCCTCCAGCAGGCTATTTTCTGGACGTTTCTGGGCAGTGACCTCTCCCAGGAGCTGCCAAGGCTTCTGCTCCAAGGCGGATTTCTCCAGCTGCTGGATTTGTGCATTTAGCTATAGGAAACAAAACACGACACGGGTTATCTATGGAATTACATAGAAAACACAGACTGGACACCAAGGCGCTATTCTCCACACTAACTGTATTCTTAGCCCATGCCAATGTTCTGTTCTTTCAACCACTGATCCAACCCTTCCCTAAAGTCACTCCACAACCTCTCAACCTTTAGCAAACATGTTTCTCTTGCTCTGTACTATAATCATTTTACACTTAACCTTGCATGCATATCTCAATCACAAAGAACAGTCTGTTTTTATCTACTCTGTCCAATCCCCCCAGAATCTTAACCTCTTGTAACAACAACAACAACCCTAATCTTTCTAGAGCAAATTTCTGCAGCTGCTGGAAATCTGAATTAAAACTGGAAACACTGGAAATACTCTCAGAGGTTCAGGTTGCACCTGTGAAGAGATAAAAACGCCTGATCTTTTCAAGGGTGGCATGGTGGCACAGTGGTTAGCACTGCTGTCTCACAGCGCCAGGGACCTGGGTTCGATTCCCAGCTTGAGTCACTGTCTGTGTGGAGTTTGCACGTTCTCTCCATGTCTGCGTGGTTTGCTTCGGGTGCTCCGGTTTCCTCCCACATTCCAAAGATGTGCGGTTTAGGTGCGTTGGCCATGCTAAGTTGCCCCTTAGTGTCAGGGGGACTAGCTAGGGCAAATGCATGGGGTTATAAGGTTAGGGCCTGAGTGGGATTGTGGTTGGTGCAGACTCAATGGGCCAAATGGCCGTCTTCTACACTGTAGGAATTCTATGATTATAAGGCTTTCTTTGTATTGAGTTCTAATATTACCTCTTGCTTCCCCACAAATTTAAAAATGCTCATTCTCAAATTTAAATCCTTTCACAGTTGTTACCCTCCCTGTATCTGTAACTTTATTGAGCCATATACTCTCCAACCCAAAAATCTCCTTCCTCCAACTGCAATCCTTAATGTCTCCCTCAGCCCCATCGTGGCCACTATTGGTAATCCTACCATCAGCCACATAGACAGAGAGCTCTGGAACTCCTCCCTAAATCTCTTTACCTGCAAGACCATCCTACAAACTCATTTCTTTGACTAAACCTTCGATTATCTCCAGGCTAACTCTTTTGGGGCTGTTTATGGCTCAGGGAAGTGTTTTGAGATTTATTTTCTGCTGTAAGTGGGGGTGAATATTATACCCTGAATTAAGTTTAATTACAATAATTACCTTTTCTTGACGTATTTCGAAGGCTGATTTGGGCTCCTCTGGCTGCTTTTTTCTTATGTGTTCAGCTGATTCATCCCCATCACTGTCATCTGACAGATTAAATCTAACTTTCTTATCGACTCTCTTGGCCTCTTGGCCACTCTCGGATTCAGCCATCTCCTCCTGGTCTCTGGGTCACAGAAAGAAAACCAAATAAATATGGGATATATACTCTGGTTCTGTAAAAGAAATGCATCTGTTTTCAGTTTGTTATTCTTTGTTAATTAAGTGTAATATCACAAATCAAATCTTGCAGATTACTAGAAAGATGTGTGGCACAGACCAATTGCTGGAGCAGTGCAGCTTATAATTCTTTCAAATAGCTTCTGCTGGACTCCATTGGAAGTGGTTCTGAGGACCAGGACACTAAGTCCGGTGGCCCAGGGTCCATCCCATCACTAATCTCAGTTAGACTGTAGGTTGGCCTTCTACATTTGATCTCAGTAATTGTATACAAATGAAAGAGGTTCAGCAATCCAGGTACGTATCATTAAAAGCCAAACCAAAGAGAACAGTTAAGACCAGTGGGTGCTGGACTGCATCATAAGGTGTATAACAAAAATATCAAAGCAGTACCCACTGCAGGTACACAACGTTGGTAGTCTTCACCTGGAATATGGTGTGAGAAGGAAGTCCAGCAACAGTCACCTGGATTATATGTGGCACAAAAGAACGGCTAAACCAGGTTTATCTTCCAGGTGATGAGGAGGATAAGGGGTGATCTGTTACCCACTGTCAGTGAGTCAGCTGACACTCAGTCTCACCCAAGACAGGAACAGCCACTTGAACTCAGAGGGAAGACAGTGCTGCTGGAGTTGGATCCAGTGCTTAGGGCTTGGGAGGAGAGGGGGGTATTGGTAGGGATGGGAGGAGGAAATGGAGAAAGCAACTTGAGAAAACATACTTATCGATTTCTTCTTCCTCCTCCTCAAATTCTTCTGACTGTGGTTCTCCTTCCGCCTCATCGCCTTCATTCTCCTCATCGCCTTCATTCTCCTCATCGCCATCTTCTCCCATAGGTTCCTCACCATCGACTGGGTCGAAGTAATCCTTATACTGCAGGTTCCTGGAACTCTTGGTCTGACAAAAGCAAACAAAAATCAAACGCGTAAAAACAGTAATATTACAGAGTTCCTCACTCTGCTGTCACGTCACAGATCATGACTTTGCCCAACCTGCAGCACTGGGCACAGCCAGAATCCATCATCCCTTACTGACAAAGAAAGGATGTGTAGCCAAGCTGCTGTCATATCTTGACCAATTAACTGTCCAGGCTATGGCTTGCAACAGTATACAAGACTGGTCCATGGTCAACCTTGTGTTTCAAGAGGGAGACGTACCTACTTTCAGGTAGATTGAAACGTGTAGTGCCCCACCAGGCTGTGTCAGCAGTTCCCGTTCATTCAGGGAAACTGAATGCCTGGTGCGTACTGAGCAGTTTAGAGAGCAGAGTCTGAGAAACAAACGGTTGTACAATGCAACTACTCTAACTGGGTGCTGTCCCATCTTGCTTTCCCAATCCACATCCTGGAACTACCTCGGTCCTATGAAGTTTATTGTGGAAGTCCCTCTTCCACCCCATCAGGATAGTCACTCACTGACAGCAGAGGCTTTAGTTCTACCTGGGTACTAGGATTCTTGGCTGAAATAAGGGCATTCCGCTGGACTGGCCACTGCCTGAGCCCCATGGAACAGTGATGCTATTAGCAGGAGATGCAGAGCTATCTCCCTATAAGCCAGTTATGGGGGTCGCTGGGTTTGGATAGATGAGTATGCGCTCTCAGACCAGGTTATGTACCTTTCCCATAGTTTTCAGTCTCTCTGCAGTGTGGGTGAAGTAAGAGTGGCAGAGAGACAGAGACAACTGCAATCTGAGTCAGGAACATTGTGTCTGTTGGTCATGTCATTTGGATCAGCGTGTGATTATTTCATTAAAGATGTTCATTACAACTCCTCCCGCAGTTAATGCATGGTTTGTGTGTTATCGAGCTACCTCATACAGTGGTCCAATCCTCAGCCTCTGCTAGGCAAACTCATCTCAGCTGAGAGAACAGCGTGGGGGTAGAATTACCCCATGAGCATTGGAGACAGAGGGGAAAACAGGGGTTCCTGACCCTGGTTACAATACAGAGAATTGTGCATACTGGATGAAGGATGTACCACCTCCCACGACCCAATAGTCCATTGCTTCAACTCATACCTAAAGAATGAACACTAACTTGTATAACTTGTACTGGAGTATAACGTTGGCAAATGTGAGGTTATCCACTTTGGAAGAAATAATAGTAAAATGGAATATTATTTAAATGATGAAAATTACAACATGCTACTGTGCAGAGGGACCTGGGGGTCCTTGTGCACGAATCGCAAAAACGCAGTCTACAGGTGCAGCAGGTGGTCAAGAAGGCAAATGGAATGTTGGCCTTTGTAGCGAGGGGGATTGAATACAAAAGCAGGGAGGTCTTGCTGCAACTGTACAGGGCACTGGTGAGGCCGCAGCTGGAGTACTGTGTGCAGTTTTGGTTCCCTAATTTGCGAAAGGATATATTGGCCTTGGAGGGAGTACAGAGAAGGTTCACCAGGTTGATATCAGAGATGAGGGGGGTTAGCTTATGAGGAGATTGAGCCTGTACTCGTTGGAGTTTAGAAGGCTGAGGGGTGATCTTATAGAGACATATAAGATAATGAAGAAGCTAGATAGGGTAGAGGTAGGGAGATTCTTTCCACATAGAAAGGAAACCAGAACTAGAGGGCACAGCCTCAAAATAAGGGGGGGGGGGTCAGTTTAGAACAGAATTGAGGAGGAACTTCTTCTCTCAGAGGGTAGTGAATCTCTGGAATTCTCTGCCCATTGAAGTGGTGGAGGCTACCTCGTTGAATAAGTTTAAGTCACGGGTTGATCGATTTCTGACAGACAGAGGAATTAAGGGTTATGGGGAGCAGGCAGGTACGTAGAATTGATCCACTTCAGATCAGTCTTGATCTTATTGAATGGCAGGGCAAGCTCGAGGGGCTAAATGGCCTACTCCTGCTCCAATCCCTTATGTTCCTCAAGCTACTGGAGACTGATGGGCATTCTTAAGGCCATATTACAGCAGGGGTCATCACTGATACAGAGCAGAGGTCAGTCCCACCATAGGGCAGGGGTCAGCACCATCACGGGCAGAGATAAAAACTAGGCAGTATTATTACCTTTATCTTGGTCTTTGTTTTTGGAATAAGTTCTTCATCTTCAGAAGGAATATCTTCAAAGTAATCCACTTCATCATCGTCATCATCATCTTTCTGCTTCTCTTCTTCCTTTTCGACTTTCTCCAAAAAACATTCCATTTCTGAAAGTCTGAAAAATTTGTCGTCTAGTTCTGAGCTACTGGCAAACTGAGGGCTTTTAGCCTGCAGTTTAGTTCTTTTCTCAACTTCATCAATATCAAAGTTAAGGTCAGAGTCTTCATCACTAGGATCTTCTGTTTGAACTGCTTCTTTTTCTCCTATCTGCTTTTCTAATTCTTCCTCCTCCTGGGTAGTACCCTCCTCAGTCTCACCATCTATTTCCATACACTCATTATTTTCAAAGTCTTCCCTGGGAGTTTCAATCCCCACCGCTCTTCTATCAATCAGTTTCTTAAAAGTGCCCTTCAGTAAAGAAGCTACTGTATGTTTGAAATAGTTCAACACAGAATCATTCTGTAGTTCGATCTCCTGCCAGATTTGCTCTTCATCAAACTGTTCTACGACCAGCTCCTTCAGTGGGTTTCCAGCAGCAGAAACTGGTTCTTGTGCCTTCTGTAAATCATACAGCTCCTTAGTGAGAGCAGTGAAGTCAGACGCCAAGCCATCCTGTACACTAGGAGATAGATAAGTACAGTTAATCCACAGTCTTACCCTGCAATGCAACAACCCAGCTTTCACCTCTTACACATGCAATTTCCCCACATGCCAATTGTCTCAGAAAGATATTCACTCGCACGTTTCTATGGGAAAGTCTGTTTGCATTTATCCCAAAAAGCAGGCAGTGCACACCCAGTCAGTATAACTCAGGTCCAGATAGCGCACTCCCAGTCAGTATAACCTCAGTCTAGACAGTGCAACGTAACTCCAGCCCGGGCAGCGCACTCCCGCGCGGTATAACTCCAGTCCGAACAGTATATTCTCGCAGGTGGCGGGGGGGGGGGGGGGGTCTTTCGGGTCAAACCAAGTAAACAAACTCAAATTACATTAGGACAAAGAAAAAGGGGGCGGCTCCCCAAAAGGAGGGGGAACGGCCCGAACAGAAACAAAAAGTACAAAGGAAACTTAAGACACGGCAAATCAAAATGTGATTGTCGGGGTCTATAAGGCACCTCAGCCCCTGCTGTGCCCAATGGGCGCGGAAGGCGTCGACTGTTCCCGCGGACACCGCGTGCTCCCTCTCCAGGGACACGATCGTATCCGCGGTGGCGGGGATATTCTCGCCGGCTTTCATTTACCTCAGGAGAAGCTCGGGCTTCTCCACCGCGCGCTCCAATCGCCGCGTGCACTCGCCCAGCGCCGCCATCTTCCCGCCGGAGTCACACACAAAGCATCCCCGGAACCCCGGCCCCCGACCCCGGGTTCCGCCCTGCACCCCACACCCCCGCCCCGCCCCCGGCTCCTGGCCCCGCCCCCGGACACGCCCCCTGCTCCCCGCCCCCTGGCTCCCGCCCCCTGGCTCCCTGCCCCGCCCCCCGGCTCCCGGCTACTGGCTCCCGGCCACGCCCCCCCCGGCTCCCGGCCCCCGCCACCTGGCTCCCTGCCCCGCCCCCCGGCTCCCGGCCACTGGCTCCCGGCCACGCCCCCCCCGGCTCCCGGCCCCCGCCCCCCGGCTCCCGGCTCCTTCACTTTCCCGCCGCTCTTCAAAGTTTCCTCTGGTTTGGGAGCGGATTTTGCCGCTGGAAGCAGCCGGGACTTTCGGCAATGAGACCTCGGGAGGCCCGAGTTGGCGCGGTTGCTATAGTAACAGCGGCTCAGCCTGCGGCCTGTGTCCCAGTGGACGGGATGGAGCTGAGCCTCCGGAGTGAAGCTGGACACAATCCGCCCAAGAATCCCCTGAGAAAGTACACAACACCGCCTGGGGACTGACAGCCAAACTACACTCTGGTAAGCTTGACAATCTACTGTACACAAAGCACAGTCAGAAATCTCACAGCAATTCAAAAATAATTATTTACAAAATAATGACTGGAATGCGAGTTTTTACAGCTAATCAAGTCTTAAAGGTACAATGTGAATGGAGAGAGCGTTAAGCACAGGTTAAAGAGATGTGTATTGTCTCCAGACAGAATAGTTAGTGAGGTTTTGCAAGTCCAGGTAAGTCGTGGGAGTTACAGATAGTGCGACATGAACCCAAGATCCCTGTTGAGGCCGTCCTCATGTGTGCGGAACGTGGCTATCAGTCTCTGTTCAGCGACTCTGTGCTGTTGTGTGTCGTGAAGGCCGCCTTGGAGAATGCTCACCCGAAGGTCAGAGGCTGAATGCCCATGACCACTGAAGTGTTCGCCAACAGGAAGGGAACAGTCTTGCCTGGTGATTGACAAGCAGTGTTGATTCATCCATTGTCATAGTGTCTGCATGGTCTCCCCAATGTACCGTGCTTCGGGACATCCTTTCCTGCAGCGCATCAGGTAGACAACGTTGGCCAAGTCACAAGAGTATGTACCGTGTACCTGGTGGACGGTGTTCTCACGTGAGATGATAGCATCCATTTTGATGATCTGGCATGCCTTGCACAGGTTGCTGTGGCAGGGTCGTGTGGTGTCGTCACTGTACTCTTGAAGGCTGGGTAGTTTGCTGCAGAAAATGGTCTGTTTGAGGTTGTGCGATTGTTTGAAGGCAAGAAGTGGGAGTGTGAGGATGGCCGTGGCGAGATGTTCGTCTTCTTCATCAGTGACATATTGAAAGCTTCAGAGAGGACACTGTAGCTTCTCCGCACCGGGGAAGTACTGGATGACGAAGAGTATTCTGTCCGCCGTTTGTCTTCTGAGGAGGTTGGTGTGGTTTTTCGCTGTGGCGGGTTGATCAATGAGTTAAGCGCCATATCCTGGTCTTACGGGGGCGTCTTTCAGCATTTGTAGGTGTCCGTTGCGATCTTCCTCATCTGAGCAGATCCTGTATATACGGAGGGCTTGTGTCTGAATGAAGAACTGGTTGTTAAAGATGAAGATGTTGTGGCCCAGGATGAAGCAGATGAGTTGTAGAATTGCGTCTGGAAATTGGCAGTTGTCAGCGTTGAGTACTGAGGCAGTTGCAGCAATGCCATCATCGTGGGGGATGCTGGTGGCAAGTGCCAAGGTATCCATTGTGATGAGGAGTATTCCTGGTTCATGGGTGCTGAGTTTGTGTAAGAAATCCATAGTGTTGCGACAGAAGCTGTGGGTTCTTTGTACGATGCTTCAGGATGTTCTTGACGTAGCCGGAGAGGTTCTCACACAGGGTCCCATTGCCTGATACGATGGGACGGCTGGGTGTGTTGGCCTTGTGTGTCAATGGGAGACAGTAGAGATCTCCAACGCGAGGCATACATGGGATGAGAGCACGGTGAGTGCTCTGAAGATCCGGATCAATGGTCTTGATCAGTCTGTTGAGTTGATGGGTGTATTGTTTGATTGGATCTGCGGGTAACTTCTTTGCAGTAATCTGTTCTGTTCAGTATGACAGTGGCCCCTCCTTTGTCTGCTGGTTAGATAATGTTGCAGTTGGTCTTGAGAGTGTGGATGGCGTTGCAGAATTGCCGAACAGAAACTAAAACCAAGTTCTGCACACGTGAGGACGGCCTCAGCTGGGATCTTGGGTTCATGTCACATTATCTGTAACCCCGACGATTTGCCTGGCTTACAAAATCTCACTAACTGTCCCGGCTTGAGACAATTCACACCTCTTTAACCTGTGCTTAACCCTCTCTCCACTCGTGCTGTCTGTACCTGTAAAGACTTGATGACCCATTCCAATCATTGTCTTGCAATTGTGTCTCTGTCTATATGTGCCGTATTTGTGAACCCAACTCTCTGCTCACCTGATGAAGAGGCAGTGCTCCAAAAGCTCGTGCTACCAAATAAACCTGTTGGACTTTAACCTGGTGTTGTGAGACTTCCTGCTCTGCCTACCCCAGTCCAACAACGGCTTCTCCACATCATGGCACATAATGCAATAATATAACCGTTGCTTTTTAAATATTTATCTGTCAAAGGCTGGGAGTGAATTATCTAAGGATAAATGTTACAGGGCCACATCTCACAACCACACTGGAAAGTCATGTCAAGGAATTTAAACTCTTTCTTCTGTATGAGGCAGAAAGGCAAATATTAAACATAAAAAATACTAATCTTTCCAAGCTTAAAGTGTGATTATTACTAATGTCAGGGTACCAAAATAACACACGGCATGGTGGCCAGGAATAAACCTAAAGCATCTTAAAATGATTTAATGCTGATTTGTTAAATCAATTCACATCTTAGTGTCAGAAGAAAATCTGAATGAATCTCTTGGAAATGAAAAATGGAATGTTGACCAGCACAACAATGAATGTAGCTTATAATGAATCAGGAGACTGATGGTGTCCTACAAGCAAAGTTTAAACAAAAGTGGCTTCCTAAAAGGAGTTAGCACAAAGAGAGGGTCAGCGATATCCTTCTGTGGGCAGGAAATTTAGGATTAAGTTTATTTTAGTGATTGAAACCTTACTGAAGAGGACAGCAAAATCCAGATAATATTTTTGAGGAATCCAGCACCAATCTCCAGAATAGTCAGATCGACCAGTAGAGATTTCAAGGCCTCAGACAGGAATTAGATCAATTAGTTTAGGGTACCTGAAGTAAAGAAAGCACTAATTAGAAAGGACAAACTCACAATATCGCAGGCTGTGGATACTGCCAGAGCACACTGTACTGTGTACAGTTCTAGTCACCCTGTTATAGAAAGGATATTATTAAATTATAGAACCATAGAACACTCTAGCACAGAAACAGGACTTTTTGCCCTTCTTGGTTGTGCCAAACCATTTTTCTGCCTCATCCCACTGACCTGCACCCAGACCATATCCCTCCAAACTAGAAAGATGCAGAAAAGATTTACTAGGATGCTACCGGGACTTGATGGTTTGATTTATAAGGAGAGGCTGGTTGGATTGGGACTTTTTCCTCTGAGGCATAGAAGATTGAGGGGTGATCTTATAGATGTCTATAAACTAATGGGGCATAGATCAGCTAGATAGTCAACACCTTTTCCTAAAGGTAGAGGAGTCTAAAACTAGAGGGCATAGCTTTAAGGTAAGAGGGGAGAATACAAAAGAGTCCAGAGGAGCAATGTTTTCACATACAGAGTGATGAGTGTCTGGAACAGGCTGCCAGAGGTACTAGTAGAAGCAGGTACAATTTAGTCTTTTCAAAAGCATGTAGACAGTTATATGGATAAGAGGGATATGGACCAAATGTGGGCAATTGAGACTAGCTTTGGGGTTGTTAAAAAAAAAGGGCACATGGACAAGTTGGGCTGAAGGGCCTGTTTACAGCATGGAAACCTCTTGACTCTAAGACATGAAACCATGAGCAGACAAATCATAGCTACTGAAATCCTAGCCAGTCCTTGGCATATTGTGGGAACCAATTTATTCACATACAATCAAGAATGGTACCTCACAGTCACAGTCACAGACTTCCACTCAAAGTTTCCTTTTGTCTGGAAGATGAAAGACTTAAGAGTTACAACAATCATCTCAGCAGTACAATTTCTGTTTACTGAGCCAAGGATTCCTGAAAGGTGAATATGTGACAAGGGCTCCCAGTTCACAACCAGAGAAGTTAAGGAATTCACTGATCAGAATGAGTTTATCATCAGCACACTACCCTTGAGGACACATTTATAGAATGACAAGCCCACATGGTCAAAAAAACCTATGTGAAGTGTCAAGGGAAAAGGGAAGACCCAAAACCTGTCTTATTGTCACTCTGACCCACTCCCGCAAGGCTGACATGAAATCAGCTACAGAGCTGCTGAATGGAACAAAATATAAGACTACTCAGCCAAATAAAATCCATCCTGCAAGTGACAGGAGAAAGTGAGGCAACAACTCACTGAAGCACAGGAAAGATGTTTGCACTTCAACAAAATCCCTACCTGTGCTGCTAAAAGGACAAAGCGTGCACATACAGCATCCAATCATGGAAGCTTGAAGCTCAGCAAAAGTTGTTGCTGAAGCTGAGATACCAGCGTCCGTGTAATTGAAACCAAAACCAGGGAGCAAGTAAGAAGAATCAGAGTCCATGTGCAACTCCACCACAACTGGGAAAAACAGACAAGATCATCAGCAGCACTGGAATCGCCGATATTCAAGGAAACAACCCCAACACCAGCAGCAAGTGACACAACAGTAGCAACAGTGACATAAGAACATACAAAATAGGAGCAGGAGTAGGCCACCTAGCCCCTCGAGCCTGCCCCGCCATTCAGTAGGATCATGGCTGATTTGAAGTGGATCAGTTCCACTTTCCCGCCTGCTCCCCATAACCCTTAATCCCCTTGTCTTTCAGAAATTTATCTACCCGTGACTGAAACATATTCAACGAGGTAGCCTCCACCACTTCAATGGGCAGAGAATTCCAGAGATTCACTACCCTCTGAGAGAAGAAATTCCTCCTCAACTCTGTTCTAAACTGACCCTGCCTCATTTCGAGGCTGTGCCCTCTAGTTCTGGTTTCCTTTCTAAGTGGAAAGAATCTCTCTACCTCTACCCTATCTATCCCCTTCATTATCTTATATGTCTCTATAAGATCCCCTCTCAGCCTTCTAAATTCCAACGAGTACAGGCCCTGCTTCTATTTCTTATGTTCTTACATGAGCACAATGCTGTATTAAACCTGTTTGGAGGGTCACCTTTATGGGATTGTTTTGATTGGGATAGCTCGTATATTTCTTAAAGGTTGTACATTATAATAGTTGTTTTGTTTCTTGTTTGTAAATGATAAAAGTTCTGCTAATTTTCTTACTATACATGTTAAGGAGTTGAGGGGGTTGAGCTATGAGGAGAGGCTGAATAAACTAGGCTTGTACTCGTTAGAGTTTAGAAGAATGAGGGGAGATCTCATTGAGACGTATAAGATGATGAATGGGATGGATAGGATAGAGGTGGAGAGGCTCTTCCTGCTCAGAAAGGACAGTAGGACTAGGGGGCACAGCCTCAAGATAAAGGGGGGGCGGTTTAGAACAGAGTTGAGGAGGAACTTCTTCACTCAAAGGGTGGTGAATCTCTGGAATTCTCTGCCCGTTGAAGCGGTGGAGGCTACCTCGCTAAATATTTTTAAGACGCGGGTTGATGGGTTTTTGATAAGAGAGGGGATTAAGGGTTATGGGGAGAGGGCGGGAATGTGGAACTGAGCCACGACAGATCAGCCATGATCTTATTGAATGGCGGGGCAGGCTCGTAGGGCTAGATGGCCTACTCCTGCTCCTATTTCTTATGTTCTTATGTTCTTATGTTAACTATATTCTTAAATAAACTTTGTTTGATAAAAGCTCCCTTGTGGGTCATTTCAATCACACCTGAAGTGAAACATATTATGCTTATCCGAACCAAATTCAAGATGCAAAACTAATGATCCAGGTGGACTTTGTAAAACACTGGTGTTTCTGACCTGAACCATAACATTATCAATATCAAGGATAAAAAAAACTACAAGAACATTTAGTTGCAAAAATCCACAAAAATGACCAATAATGAAAGCTAAAGCTATGGGAGTGCAGCATTGATCTTGCTTCAGGATAATAAAGTGGTTGAAGGGGCTAACACAACAGATACTGATGAGAGAAATTTGATTTTAGTGGAAATGAGAAATATGTGAGGCAGGTTTTCTATTTGTGGCTGACAATAAGGAGTCTGACTGGAAAGCCCAATGGAATCTGGAAAAATTCTGTGTATACGGAAGGCTTATCTGTAGGGGATGGCTTCTTTTATGTGTTTAGGGTAGAAGCTGGAGAAATAGACTCAGCTTTTTTTGTGGATTCAGCTCCACTTATCCGCCTGCTCACTATAACGCTTCATTCCTTTACTGTTTAAAAATCTTTGCGTTAAAAAATTCAATGAACTAGCCTCAACTGTGGGGGATTCCACAGATTCACAACCTTTTTGTGTGAAGAAGTTCCTCCTTAACTCAGTCCTAAATCTGCTCCCCTTTATTTTGAGACCATGCCCCCTAGTTCTAGTTTCCCTTGCCAGTGGAAACAACTTCCCTGCTTCTATCTTATCTAGTCCCTTCATAATTTTATATGTTTCTATAAGATATCCCTCATTCTTCTGAATTCCAATGAGTACAGTCCCAGTCTACTATGTCTCTCCTCATAAGCCAACCCTCTCAACTCTGGAATCAACCTAGTGAATCTCCTCTGCACTCCCTCCGATCCCAGTATATCCTTTCTCAAGTAAGGAGACAAAGCTATACATAGTACTCCAGTTGTGGCCTCACCAGCACCATACACAGCTGCAACCTCCCTGTTTTTAAACTCCATCCCTCTAGCAATGAAATACAAAATTTCATTTGCCTTCTTAATTACCTGCTGCACCTGTAAACCAAACTTCTGCGATTCATGCACAAGGACACACACGTCCCTCTGCACAGCAGCATGCTGCAATCTTTTGCCATTTAAGTATTTTGTTGTTATTCCTACCAAAATGGATGACCTCACATTTACCAGCATTGTACCCCATGTGCCAGACCCTTGCCCATTTAAACTAACTATATCCTTTTGCAGACTTTCAACGTCCTCTGCACACTTTGCTCTGCCACATCTTAATGTCATCTGCGAACTTGGACACACTACACTCGGTCTCCAACTCCAAATCATCTATGTAAATTGTAAATAATTGTGGTCCCGACACAGATCCCTGAGGCACACAACTAGCCACTGATCACCAACCAGAAAAACACATATTTACCCTCACTCTTTGCTTTCTGTTAGTTAATCCTCTATCATGCTAATACATTACCCGTAACACTGTGCTCCTTTATCTCGTGCAGCAGTCTTTGGTGCGGCACCTTGTTGAATGCCTTCTGGAAATCCAGATACACCACATCCATAGGTTCCCCATTGTCCACTGTGCTCGTAATGTTCTCAAAGAATTCCAGTAAATTAGTTAAACATGACCTACCTTTCTTGAACCCATGCTGTGTCTTCCCAATGGGACAATTTCTATCCAGATGTCTCACTATTTCTTCCTTGATGATAGATCCAAGCATTTTCCCCACTACAGAAGTTAAGCTGACTGGCCTATAGTTACCCACCTTTAGTCTACCTTCTCTTAAACTGTGGCATCACATTTGCTGTTTTCTAATCTGCAGGAACCACCCCAGAGTCCAGTGAATTTTGGTAAATTACCACTAGTGCATTTGCTATTTCCCCCACCATCTCTTTTAATACCCTGGGATGCATTCCATCAGGACCAGGAGACTTGTCTACCTTTAGCACCCCCCCCCCCATTAACTTGCCCATCACTATCTCTTTCATGATAATGATAGTTTCTAGGTCCTTACATGCCATAGCCTTCTTGTCATCAATTCTTATTGTGTGTTTACTTGTGTGTTCCACTCTGAAGACTGACACAAAATACCTATTCAATGCCTCAGCCAATTTATCATTTCCTGTTATTAATCTGCCTTTTCTCCTCTAAAGGACCAATGCTTATCTTAGCCACTCTTTTTCGTTTTACATACTTGTAGAAACTTTTGTTTTTTTTATATTCTGGGTTAGTTTACTCCTATAATCTATCTTTTCTTTATATGTTTTTTGTGCCTTTCTATTGACCTTTAAATATTTCCCAATTCTCTAGTTCCCCACAAATCTTTGCCACTTTGTATACCTCTTCTTTCAATTTGATACCTCCTTTATTCCCTTAGATATCCATGGTTGATTATCTCTTTTTCTACAGTCCTTCCTTATAATTGGTATATACTTTTGCTCAGCACTGTGAAAAATTGCTTCTGACCCCACCCCCCAACCACAATTGTATAAATCCCGCGATTTTGATTTGATTTGATTTATTATTGTCACATGTATTAGTATACAGTGAAAAGTATTGCTTCTTGTGCGTTAAACAGACAAAACATTCTGTACATAGGGAAGGAGAGAGTGCAGAATGTAGTGTTATGGTCATAGACACAGTGTAGAGAAAAATCAACTCAGTGTGAGGTAGGTCCATTCAAAAGCAGGGAAAAAGCTGTTAATGAGTCCTCAAACTATGTGACCTCAAACTTTTGTATCTTTTTTCTGATGGAAGAGAGAACATTTGGGGTGCATGGGATCGATTACGCTGGCTGCTTTGCCAAGGCAGCGGGAAATGTAGACCGAGTTAATGGATGGGAGGCTGATTTGAGTGATGGACTGGGCTTCATTCATGACCCTCTGTTGTTTCTTGCTGTCTTGGACAGTGCAGGAGCCATACCAAGCTGTGATACAACCAGAAAGAATGCTTTCTATGGTGCATCAGTAGAGGTTGGAGAGAGTTGTAGAGGACATGCCAAATTTCTTTAGTCTCCTGAGAAAGTAGAGGCATTGGTGGGCTTTCTTAACTATACCATCTACGTGGAAGGACCATGACAGGCTGTTGGTGATCTGGACACCTAAAAACTTGAAGGTCTCGACCATTTCTATTTCATCCCGAGTGATATAGACAAGTGCATGCTCTCCACTATGTTTCCTGAAGTTGATGACAATCTCCTTCATTTTGACATTGAGGGAGAGATTATTGTCATCGCACCAGTTCACCAGATTCTCTCTCTTTCCTCTGCTGTGACTTCTCATTGTTTGAGATCCGATCCATAATGGTGGTGTCATCAGCAAACTTGAAAATTGAGTTGGAGGGGAATTTGGCCACACAGTCATCGGTGTATAAAGAGTGTGGTAAGGGGCTGAGGACATAACCTTGCAAAGCACAGGTGTTGAGGATGATTGTGTTGTTGCCTATCCTTACTGACTGTGGTCTGTGGATTAGGAAGTCTAAGATCAGTTGCAGAGGGAGGAACTAAGCCCCAGGCCACGAAGTTTGGAGATGAGTCACATAGGAATAATGGTGTTAAACGCTGAGCTATCGTCAATAAATAGGAGTCAGACATAGGTGTCTTTGTTATCTAGATGTTCCAGGGTTGACTGCAGGGCAAGAGAAATGGAGCCTACTGTGGACCTGTTGCGGCAATAGGTGAACTGTAGTGGATCCAGGCAGTCTGGGAAGAAGGAATTGATTTGTGCCATGACTAGCCTTTCAAAGCACTTCATAATGATGGATGTCAGAGCTACGCACTACAGTCATTAAGGCATGCTGCCTGACTTTAGTACCGAGATGACGATCTCCTTCTTGAAGCAGATAGGGGCCTCAGATTGTTGTAGAGGGAGGTTGAAGATGTCAGCGAATACCCTCGCCAGCTGGTCCAGGCAGAATCTGAGTGTTCACCTGGGTTCCCAATCCGGGCCAGCCGCTTTCCGTGTGTTGATTTTTGAGAAGGCTACTCTGACAACGGTGTCTTGGATACAGGTTCATCCGGGGCTTCCAGGATGGATGGCATGCTCTCACTGACTCTTGCTCCAAACAGGCATAGGACGCATTGAGCTCATCAGGGAGGGATGCATTGGTGCTGGCAATATTACATGCCTTCATCTTGTAGCCTGTAATGTCTTGCAGACCTTGCCATAGCCAGTGGGAGTCCAGGTGGCTAGTCTGGGAATGTAGCTTGGTCTGGTACTGTCTTTTGGCATCTCTGATGGATCTCCGCAGATCATGTCTGACTGTCTTGTGTAGGTTAGGGTCACCTGACTTGGAACACTTCCGATGTAGACTTCAGCAAGCAGTGGATATCCCTGTTCATCCAGTTGGGAAACATGCAGATTTGTTTCTTTGGCATATAGTCTTCTATATACTTACTAATGAAGTCAGTTATGTAATGGTGTATTCGTTCAGGCTGGTCGCAGAGTTTTTAAATACTGACCAGTCCACTGTCTTGAAGCAGTCCTGTAGGAGATCATCCAGTTCCTCAAACTAACATTGCACAACTTTCTTTGACAGATTCTCCCGTTTTAGTTTTTGCTTGTAAGCCGGAAGCAAGAGCACAGCCTTATGTTCTGATTTACCAAACTCTGGGCAGGTAATAGAATGGTAGACATTTTTGATATTAATGTAGCAGTGGCCTAGGATGTTTGGGCCTCTGGTGGGACTGGAGATGTAACTTGGTAGGATGCTCTTGAGCATGGCCTGATTGAAGTCCCCAGCCATGATAAACAAGGCCTTAGGATGTTTTGTCTCAAGGCTATTTGTGTTGGTGTATATTTCGTTCAGCCGGTCTTCATGTCCGCAAGGGGTGAGATGTTATCTGCCACCAGAATAATGGAGGTGAACTCCTGTGGAAGGTAGTAGGGGCGACATTTTAACGTCAGGTATTGTAGGTCTGGGAAGAGAAACTTATTATGTCTAGGCACCACGAGGTTAGGATAGAATCATAGAACTCTACAGTGCAGAAAGAGGCCCTTCGGCCCATCGAGTCTGCACCGAACACAATCCCACCCAGGCCCTACCCCCATATCCTTACATATTACACCCACTAATTCCTCTAACCTACGCATCCCTGGATACTAAGAGGCAATTTCTTAGCATAGCCAATCAACCTAACCCGCACATCTTTAGACTGTGGGAGGAAACCGGAGTACCCGGAGGAAACCCACGCAGACATGAGGAGAATGTGCAAACTCCACACAGACAGTGACCTGAGCCGGGAATCGAACTCAGGACCCTGGAGCTGTGAAGCAGCAGTGCTAACCACTGTGCTACCGTGCCACCTAGACTACGGGAGAAGGCAGGCCCATCTCCCCTAGTCTTGCCTGAGGTTGCATGCAGTCCATTCAGTGGATTGAGAAGCCCTCTGGTTGTAGGGCACAGTCTGGTGAAGCAGGAGTGAGCCATGTCTCCATGAGACAGAGCACACAACAGTTCTCAGTTCTCAGTTCTCTTCGGAAAGTGAGTCTGGCTTTAAGTTTGTTGAGCTTGTTTCCATAAATTGGACAATTGCAAGCAATAAGCTGGGGAAGAGAGGCTTGGGACTGCATTGTTTCACTCTCACCTGCAAGCCTGCATGTTTTCCACGCTTCCTAGAGTGACAGCTTCTTTTCGGGCCTGGGAGACGGTGAGAGTAGTATGCAACGTTAAGGGTATAGGTGTGTCCAATGAGGTTAACATAAAGACACTTTACCTGAATGCACATAGCATTCGAAACAAAGTGAATGAGTTGACGGCACAAATTAGTGCAAGTGGGTATGATGTAGTGGCTGTTAGAGAAATGTGGTTGCAGGGTGACTGGGACTGGGAACTGAATATCCAGGGGTATCAGACATTTCGGAAGGATAGACAGGAAGGAAAAGGAGGCGGGGTAGCTCTGTTAATTAAGGATAACATCAGGGCAGTAGTGAGAGATGATATAGGGTCTAAGGAGCAAAATGTGGAATCGATGTGAGTGGAGATGAGGAATAGTAAGGGGAAATAGTAATTGGTGGGCATGGTCTATAGGCCCCCAAATAATAACTTCAAGGTGGGGCGGGCTATAAACAAGCAAATAACAGATGCATATAAAAACGAAACAGCAATAATCATGGGGGATTTTAACCTACATATTGATCTGTCAACTCAAGTCAGACGCGGTGGACTTGAGGAAGAGTTCTTAGAATGCTGTTGAGATAGTTTCCCCGAACAGTATGTTATGGAACCTATGTGGGAGTGAGCTGTCTTGGATCTGGTCCTGTGTAATGAGACATGTAAAATTAATGATCTTCTTGTGAGGTATACTCTTGGAATGAGTGATCACAACATGGTTGAATTTCTAATACCGATGGAGGGTGAGAAAGCAGGGTCTCAAACCAGTGTCCTCTGCTTGAACAAAGGGGAGTACAATAGGATGAGGGCGGAATTGGCTAATGTAGACTGGGAGCACAGACTAGTTGGTAGGACAGTTGAGGAACAGTGGAAGGTTTTTAAGGAGATTTTTCTCAGTACTCAGCAAAAATATGTTCCAGTGAAAAAGAAAGAATGTAAGAAAAGGGATAACCAGCCAAGGATAACTAAGGGAATAAATGAGAGGATCAAATTAAAAACCAATGCATACAGAGTGGCCAAAATTAGTGGGGAACTAGAAGATTGGGAAAGCTTTAAAAAACAACAAATAACTACTCAGAAAGCAATAAAGAAAGGAAAGATAGATTATAAAAGTAAACTAGCACAAAATATAAAAACTGATAGTAAAAGTTTCTACAAATATATAAAACGGAAAAGAGTGGCTAAAGTAAATATTGGACCCTTAGAAGACGAGAAAGGGGATTTAATAATGGGAAATGAGGTAATGGCAAAGGCCTTAAACAAGTTGTTTGTGTCGGTCTTCACAGTGGAGGACACAAATAGCACACCAATAATTGATGGTCATGAGACTGTAGGGGGTGAGGACCTTAAAACGATTACTATTTCTAAAGAGGTAGTGCTGGGTAGGCTAATGGGACTGAAGGTAGACAAGTCCCCGAGTCCGGATGGAATACATCCCAGGGTACTAAAAGAAATGGCAGAAGTAATAGCAAATGCATTAGTTGTAATTTATCAAAATTCGCTGGACTCTGGGGAGGTGCCAGCTGATTGGAAAACAGCTAATGTAACACCACTGTTTAAAGTGTTAGCATGGATTGAGGATTGGCTATCTAACAGAAAGCAGAGAGTTGAAATAAATGAGTGCTTTTCCAGTTGGCAGTTGGTGACTAGTGGCGTGCCGCAGGGATCGGTGCTGGAGCCTCAACTGTTTACCATATACATAGACGATCTGGAAGAGGGGGTTGAGTGTAGGGTAACAAAGTTTGCAGATAACACAAAGATGAGTGGGAAAGCAAATTGCGTGGAGGACACAAAGTCTGCAGAGAGATTTGGATAGTCTGAGTGAATGGGCGAGGATCTGGCAGATGGAGTATAACTTTGGCAAGTGTGAGGTTATGCACTTTGGAAGGAATAAGAATAAAATGGACTATTATTTAAATGGTGAAAAATTTCAACATGCTATTGCGCAGAGGGACCTGGGGGTCCTTATGCATGAATCACAAAAACCCAGTCTACAGGTGTAGCAGGTGGTCAAGAAGGCGAATGGAATGTTGGCCTTTATAGCGAGGGGGATGGAATATAAAAGCAGGGAGGTCCTACTGCAATTGTACGAGGTACTGGTGAGGCCGCACCTAGAGTACTGTGTACAATTTTGGTCCCCATATTTGAGAAAGGATATATTAACTTTGGAGGGAGTGCAGAGAAGGTTCACCAGGTTGATTCCAGAGATGAGGGGGTTAGCTTATGAGGAGAGATTGAGTAGGCTGGGCCTCGTCGGAGTTTAGAAGGTTGAGGGGAGGTCTTATAGAGACATATAAGATAATGAAGGGGCTAGATAGGGTAGAAGCAGAGAGATTATTTCCACTTAGAATGGAAACAAGAATTAGAGGGCACAGACTCAAAATAAGGGGGAGTCAATTTAGAACAGAGTTGAGGAGGAACTTCTTCTCCCAGAGGGTAGTGAATCTTTGGAATTCTCTGCCCAGTGAAGCAGTGGAGGCTACCTTGTTAAATGTGTTTAAGCCACAGATAGATAGATTTTTGACCAATAAGGGAATTAAGGGTTATGAGGAGCAGGCGGGTAAAAGGAACTGATCCACTATCAGATCAGCCATGATCTTATTGAATGGTGGGGCAGGCTCAAGGGGCTAGATGGCCTACTCCTGCTCCAATTTCTTATGTTCTTCAGTCTGGTCGGTGTGTGGATGGAGGATTTGTTACCTTGCTCGCGGTTCTTGTGTCAGTAGATGGGTCTGTGCGGTCTGGCGTTCCAAGTCACTGTTGGGCTGCAGTTTGGCTTTGGAGGCCAGAGGATGTCCAGACCATGTTCTGGCTGGATGGGTTGAGGGCCGGTAAGTGGATGATTGTGCTATTTGCAGTTTTCTTTTGCTCCGATGGAGTCATCAGACTCAAAATGTTAGCTCTGTCCTGCTTTTGTTTCAGATTCCAGCATCTGCAGTAATTTCCTTTTATGTAAGGGGAAAGGGGTTTTTGATTATGTAAGCATTATGTATCAATGGTCAGGTACAAAATTGAATCTGTAAACCAACCTGGAATCCAGGCTTTACACAAACTTGCTTCATCTTTGTGTTAATTTCTAACCTTTCCTTGATTTGTCACTAACAAATTTCCAGCTTGCATGCAGACAAAAATCACACTGACAGTAAAAGACACACTCTGTCTGGACTTGTTTCCAGGATGCCTCAGAATGGATAGACACATGCCTGTGATGCGTTTGTTTTAATAAAATATCATGGTCCAAGACACTTCCCTAGCACCACCTATCAACACTGATAGTATGATGCTGCAGGTTCTTGATAGCTTCACATGTATAGGCACCAAAATCACCGGTAATTTGTCACTTAAATCATCACATACACTTCACAAAGTTGCAGCTGTTAGGTCCAAGTTGTGGAACAACTGCAATCTGACAACACATCATTCTGCAAGTCTCCCAAGCCTGTGTTCTTATTACATTTCCATCTGTAGTGAAACCTGGACAATGTACGCTAGGCAGAAGAAAAGTCTTAACAGTTTCCACCCTCACTGTCTCAGATGTATTCGTGGCATTCCCTGGCAGGACAAGGTCATGAATTCTGAGCTCCTGGAGTTTGTTAATTCCATCAGCATACATTCACTGCTAAGTCAATAACAACTGCACTGGCCTAGCTATGCCAGGGGATATATCCAAAGATCTTCTATACAGTGATCTGGGTCACAGTACCTTGAGTAGCCACATCTTTGCTACGTGTAAGTGAGATATGAAGCAGACATTGATACTGACAAGTTAATGAAAGTTACTGAGAGCTGTAACCTGAGGCTGAGTGTTTGGAAGGGCATTGGAAGAAGTGAGCAGAAACAGAAAGCTGAACTGGCTGAGAAGAGGCCCCCAAGGGAATGGTCCAGAGAATTCTGAATTTTCTCAGACAACTGCAGCATTTGCTGTCAAATCAGAGTGGGGCTCCAAAACCACGGCAGGTGATCTTTAATAAGAACATAAGAACATAAGAAATAGGAGCAGGAGTAGGCCATCTAGCCCCTCGAGCCTGCCCCGCCATTCAACAAGATCATGGCTGATTTGTCGCTGCTCAGTTCCACTTTCCCATAGTGGGTTAGCCACCACCAAAACCATCATCTCATGAGACAGAGGGCTGCCAAGGAAACATTAGATAACAGGTTCTTATGACAGACCTTTACCTTTGGAAATCCAGATGAGTAACATTAAATGTCATTCCCCTGTCCATTCTTTAGTCAGCTCGTAGGCACCCTTTACAAATCTACTCCTATTTTTGATGAACTGAGTTGTTAAGATGATTGGCAAAAGGACCAGAGGCAACATGAAGAAAGAATGGTGTTTGGACAGTGAATGGTTAGGGTTTGGATTGCTCTATCCAGGTTCAATGGTGGCTTTCAAAGCGGATAATTATCAGAGGTGGAAAAACCCTGCAGGCCAAAGGGAAAAGGCAGGAGGATGGGGTTAGCTGAGGAGCTCCAGCATAGAGCTGGCATGAACACGACTGGCCCAATGGCCTCCTTTTTGTGCCAAAGCTATTTTCTAATTCCAGCATTACCTCCAGTTACTTCACAACCAATGTTGCAATGACTGCCCATGAATCCCACGTCTGGGAAGTCCTTCATCTAGAACCCTGCTCGGAATGGATCCAGCTGCTGTGGGGTGGGGTGCTGGGTCAGTGGCCTCGAGGGGTCCTGCCAGACTGTTCACTCCAGGTTAAAATGTAAAGTTCATTTGTGCCCTAGTCTGACCCTGAGAATCTCCATCACTCAGGCTCACATGAATTCAGTGCCCTGGGCACCGTCTTGATATTATACATTCAAGATCCCGGGTTGCAGAGGCAACGCTACGCAATGCACTAGGTACCCCGGAATCTGAATGTGGAATATTACTGATCTATTCAGAGTGCCGGGTGCCGGTGTGTCTGTCCTATTCAGGGTCAGGGGCTCCATGCAGTGGGGACCGGGAACACAAAGGAACAGAGAGGCTGGCGGCAGGCAGTGAGTGCGGCGCAGCCAGGTAAGCAGCAGCTGGCTGGGGAAGGGCTTGCTGCAGCCGCCCTGCCCTCGCTCTGCAGAGGGCTCCGAAAGGCAGGCTTGAGGTGCAGGGAGAAGCGATGCTGACGGCCGCTAAACACGGGGTGCAGAGCTCAGTGCGGAGGCTACAGTCGCAGCATCCCTGGGAAGCACAGGCTCTGAATGCCAGGAACAAGGAGGGGGGTCACAGACCTGGGAAAGGACACCTTCATTGGCACCAGGCTGTCAGTGAAAATATTGTGAGCCTCTCAGCAGCAGCGCTGTTTGTCTCATGCAGCAATGGGAAAGGGTCTGGCCAAGGTTTGGTGGCAGTGTCCCCCCCCCACCCTCCCATTGTAGTTCTACCCCATGGTGACAGAGGTTGCTCCAATGTGGGAGACTGGTTGTCATTCTGAATGGGTTGGTCTGGCTGTTACCTTGCGGGGGCGGGGGGCGGGTGTCGACAGTTACCCTGGGCAAGGATGGAGCTGACTGATATGGGGACGATGGAGGGGGGGGGGAGGTGCGGGGATGGGGGCGAGTGTTTTTTGCTGTTCAAAGAAAAGTGGGAAATAGAGTTAAACCATCAGATCCAGGCAGCTGCCTTGTGGTCTTTGTGAAATCTGTCTTCTGATGTACCTTCAGTCATTAGTGTGATCAGTTAGTGGCGTTTCCTTACCTGTCAATGCTGGACTGGCAATGGTGGCCCTCACTGGGCCAGAGACCTGGGTTCAATTCCGGCCTTGGGTCACTGTGAAGTCTGCATGTTCTCCCTGTGTCTGTGTGGGTTTCCTCTAGGTGCTCTGGTTTCCTCCCATATTCCAAAGATGTGTATGTTAGGTTGATTGGCTATGATAAATTCTCCCTCTTTCCTATCCTCCCTTACATGCTCTCAGATATTATTGTGTACCATGAGATCCAGCTCTTCACAATTATATTCCCACAAAACAGCTGGACAGCCAAGTTCAAAAATGACACCTGGAGTTCCCTTAATCTATATAATAAAGCAAGCTGCTTCACAGGGACAGTATCACACACACTCTGATGACTAGGCACATAAAGAGATACTGGGGTAGCAGACCAAAGGTTGGTTAAAGTGTTAGGTTTTAAGGAGCTTTTTGAAGGAGAAGGAGGGGCTAAGGCAGAGAGGTTTGCAGGGGAAACTCCAGGACTAAGGGCCCTGACAGATGAAGGGATGGTGGTGTTATTAAATTGGAGATAAGACGCCCAAAAGCATGGATGATCTTGAAGTACTGTTACAGAGGGCGAGACCACAGAAGGATGTGTAAGAATTTAAAAATCGAGGCCTAATCGGGAACCATTGTGGCCCAGAGAGGTGATGGCTGAATTGGACTTTGTTGAGTTAGATGATGGGCACCTATGTTTTGGATGATTTCAAGTCTGGAGAGAAGAATGAGGGAGACTGGAGTGGACTAGAATTCACAAGTCCCACCTTCACCATCCCCATCCCTCCCTCGCCTCCCACTCCCTCGCCCCCCACTCCCTCGCCCACCCCCCCGCCGTTCTCCCTCGCCCCCCAACTGTTCTCCCTCGCACCCCTCCCTCGCACCCCTCCCTCGCACCCCTCCCTCGCACCCCTCCCCCCCACGCGCCCCCCCACTCTCCCGCCCCGCGCCCCCCCACTCTCCCGCCCCGCGCCCCCCCTCTGCCCCGCCCCCCCCTCTGCCCCGCCCCCGCCCCGCTCCTGCCCCGCCCCCCCACCCCGAATCCCCCTCTGCCCCTCCTTGTCACCCCCCCTCCTCGTCCCCCTCGCCCCTCCTCGTCCCCCTCGCCCCTCCTCGCCCCTCCTCGTCCCCCTCGCCCCCCTGCTCCCCCCTGCTCCCCCCTCGCCCCCCTGCTCCCCCCTCGCCCCCCTGCTCCCCCCTCCCTTCTCCCTCCCTCCTCCCCCCTCCTCTCTGTGAAGCTGCTATGAACCTGTATCCCTAGATCTCTTTGTTCTACCATTAACTGAGTAAATCCTGTCCTGGTTCTATCTACCAAAATGCATCACCTCGCGTTTGTCTAAATTAAACTCCATCTGCCATTCGTCAGCCTGCTGCCCCAATTGATCAAGATCACATTGCATTTGGAGATAACTTTCTTCACTGTCTACTATGCCACCAATTTTGGTGTCATCTGCAAACTTACTAACCATGTCCCCTATATTCTCATCCAGATCATTAATATAAATCATAAATAACAGTGGACCCAGCACCGATCCCTGAGGCACACCGCTGGTCACAGGTCTCTAGTTTGAAAAACAATCCTCTACACTCACTGTGGGTTCTCTCAGTGCTTTCAGACCTCAGCATTCTGCAGTGACTTCCCCACCTCCTGACTTCCCAGAACCATGTCTGGAGTGTGATGACATATTTTCCACTTGTTTGAGTGCAGCTCCAACTCAAGAAGCTCATCAGGACAACTTCAGCATTCATCTCCCACCACCTACCGTGGCCCCAGTGTGTACCATTTCCAGGAAATACTGCAGCAACTGACCAAGTCTCCTTTGACACCACCTTCCAAAACCTGCAATCAGTATTGGCTCAAAGGTCAAGGGCAACTGATATTTGGGTTTATGACCAAATGTAAGTTCCCCTCCAAGGCACACACCATTCTGAGTCGGAAAATAAATCGCTAGTTCCTCTTCGTCAAGATCCCAGAACTCCCTCTGTATCAGCACTCTGCTTGTACATCGGGGAATGAGGTATGGGCAATCAGTAGACTTGCCAGCAGTGACCACATCCATGAATGGACACATTTAATCTGGCTCCTGGCCCGTGAACCAGGTTACAATCTTGGGACATGTGCATCCACCCACCACAATCTGGGGAACAGTTGGGAGTTCTGAGTGACTCTGAAAGTTGGTGTAAAATACCTTTCTGTAATCCTCTCCCACAGAGCCAGTGCCTTTTCAGTTTCAGCTTGAGTTTACAAATAGCTTTGCAAACTAATTACCAAAATTCCCAATCATGCACAGAATCATCAAATGCATTGATGTGACTGTGCACTTTATCGACAAGTACTGTTGGAGAGGGCAGTGTGCTGTGTGAAACTGAATGGTGAATTCCTGCAGTTAATCTCACCAAACTCCAGCTGACCAGGAGAACAATCATTTGTTCTTCAGTGATATTAAGGTAGTGTGAGGGTTTAACAAGGCTGAGTTTCTGCAATAACCTCCTGCTGACTGTTTCTAATTAAAATCCCTCACTATCTCTGTAAGAATAGCAGGTACGAGCCAAGAAATCTAGAGGGAAGCTACCTCCTACAAGAAATCCTTCACTCTGCCAGGGCCAAGGCTGGGAGAATTGATGCAGAAATCTCTACATTGGACATGTTCTTGTGATTATTTCAGCTGTTTCTGGTCTGCTAACAATCCATTGGATTTGGAAGGACATTAGATGAGGTGTCACATAATGTTGTACCTGAGAATGGTGACAGTGGCTCAAACTATAAGACCAGACTTTCTGTCTTGTGGAAAATAGGATGAGAAACAAATATGAGAGGACATGGACAAGAGACACGTGACGGGGCGTTGGCAGAGACGCTGACGTGACGGGGCGCGGGCAGAGACGCTGACGTGACGGGGCGCGGGCAGAGACGCTGACGTGACGGGGCGCGGGCAGAGACGCTGACGTGACGGGGCGCGGGCAGAGACGCTGACGTGACGGGGCGCGGGCAGAGACGCTGACGTGACGGGGCGCGGGCAGAGACGCTGACGTGACGGGGCGCGGGCAGAGACGCTGACGTGACGGGGCGCGGGCAGAGACGCTGACGTGACGGGGCGCGGGCAGAGACGCTGACGTGACGGGGCGCGGGCAGAGACGCTGACGTGACGGGGCGCGGGCAGAGACGCTGACGTGACGGGGCGCGGGCAGAGACGCTGACGTGACGGGGCGCGGGCAGAGACGCTGATGTGATGCTCCATAAGGAGACGGAATGGGCAGAGATGCTATAATGAGACTGGGTGTTAGCAAATAACACTAACCCAAGTTGGTGTGGGGATGGCACAATGTAATGTGACAGGGTGTGGATGAGAGACGGTGAAACGAGATGGAATCTTTCCCTGTACTGCTGATCCATTACCCAGTGGGGTGCTGTGTCTATATTCAGTCTCAGGTGCCTGCTGTATGTCCTCAGAGACACAGTTCCCCTTTAATTACATATTGAGCATTTGTTCAGACTTGGTTTTCACTCCTGGATGGTTGTGTCTTGAAATCCAAGACCAGGACACAGTTCCTCAGTATCTGCATGTCAGGCACATGGCAGTGAGGTGAGTGATAATTAGATATGATAGCAAAGTGACTCAGAAGCAGTCTGATACTGTGCTGGTTACTGTATATGGACTCTGCTGGTTACTTCACTAACCACTCTGTTTGTTACACCTAATAGTTATTTTATTTGCTACATTTATTATTATGCTGGTCAGGAACATATGTACATGCTACATATGAATTACGAGCAGGGGTAGGCCACTCAGCCCCTCCAACTGTTTGACCATTCAATAAGATCATGACAGATCTGTGAATCATAACCTCCTGACTTTTGTAATCAATTACCCTCGCAATATACAATAACATTCTATTAGCTTTCTTACTTGCTGTCCCTGTGATTCGTGCATCACAACACCCAGATCTCTCTGCAATCTCTCACCATTCAGATATTAAACTTTTTTATTCTTGCTGAATAAGTGGACAGTCTCACATTTGCCCAAATTATCCTCCATTTGCATGATCTTCGCCCGCTCACTCAGCCAATTGGTATCACTTTGTAGCCTCCTTACAACCTCTTCACAATTTACTTTCCGACTTATAAACTTTGTAGCCATCCTTCATCCAAATCATTTCTATAAATTGTCAAACATTGAGGGCATAGCACTGATCCCTGTGGCATACCACTCGTCACACCCTGTCAACCAGAAAGTGACCCACTTATGCCAACTCTATTTCCTTTTACCTAACCAATCTTCATTACAGAATTATCTACCATAGAATCCCTACAGTGCAGAAATAGGCCATTTGGCCCATCGAGCCTGCATCAACTCTCAGAAAAAGCATCCTATGCATTCCCTTCCCTCTATCCTAGCTCCATCACTTTACGCATTTAGCATGGCCTATCCACCTAACCTACACTTCTTTGGACTGTAGGAGGAAACCGGAGAACCCAGAGAAAATCCACACAGACATAGGGAGAAAGTGCAAATTCCACACAGACATCGAAGGCTGGAATCGAACCTGAGTTCCTGGCACTAACCAGCGTGCCACCCTTTCTGTACTTTGTTCAATACTCTGGTACTGTGAGTGTTACTAGTTACTGTGCTGGTTACTGTTAGTTGCTCAGCACAGAGGGTGCCTGCGGTACACAGTTCCTCAAGTATCTCTGTTCTTTGGGTAAGGGTCCAGTCTCCATCAACATCTCCAATCACACTTTGCTTTTGAGATTTGAAAGAGAGACATAGCCAAAGGAGAAGACATAATCTCCAGCTCACTGGAACCTATAAAGGGATTTCCGTCAGTGATTGGAACTAGGATCTTGTTTTATTTCCCTTCCCAAGCCCAGGGTCATTGAGGCAAATTGTAACAATGACCCGGCCCTCACCCCTTGCACAGGTGGGATTGAAGTTGGCACCTTGTGGTCTGCGTGACTCAATACCACACCTGACAGTGCCATTATCTTGTATCTTTATTCTGACGCTATCTCCCACAATGTGCTTCTTGCAGTTTACTACCCGTACACCTCTGAGGAGGCGACAAGCCAGCCATCTGTTGCAAACAAGTACTCAGTGAGATGAGGGAGCACAGTTCAGAACTGCTCCCTTTACAGCGAATAATTTACAATAGATTAGGAAATCAGATTGGAGGCTGCGTTCCCAGATCATTGCAGGGAAAGTGTTGCTGTTTCATACGTGAGGCAGCAACAAGGCTTTTTGTAGCTTCTTTACAATTCCCTTGTGTACGGCACATGTTCCAGTGATTAAAGCAGACTGAAGGTTATCCAGCATTACTTGCTTACTGAAACAATACTGAATTTTTGCCTCTGGTGAAATACAGGAAAATTAGGAAACTTAGAACAAGAAAAGGCTAGTCCCCTATCAGCCCTTCTGCGAGGTGAGTCCAACCCTAATTGCTCTGTCTCTGAAACTACTGTACCCCAGCATTATACAGTGACAGACCCGTCCCCACCAGTACTGTACCCCAGTGTTATACAGTGACAGATCCATCCCCACCAGTACTGTACCCCAGTGTTATACAGTGACAGATCTATCCCCACCAGTACTGTACCCCAGTGTTATACAGTGACAGACCCGTCCCCACCAGTACTGTGACCCAGTGTTATACAGTGACAGACCCGTCCCCACCTGTACTGTACCCCAGTGTTATACAGTGACAGACCTGTCCCCACCAGTACTGTACCCCAGTGTTATACAGTGACAGACCCGTCCCCACCAGTACTGTACCCTAGTGTTATACAGTGACAGACCTGTCCCCACCAGTACTGTACCCCAGTGTTATACAGTGACAGACCCGTCCCCACCAGTACTGTACCCCAGTGTTATACAGTGACAGACCCGTCCCCACCAGTACTGTACCCCAGTGTTATACAGTGACAGACCCGTACCCACCAGTACTGTACCCCAGTGTTATACATTGACAGACCCGTCCCCACCAGTACTGTACCCCAGTGTTATACAGTGACAGACCCGTCCCCACCAGTACTGTACCCCAGTGTTATACAGTAACAGACCCGTCCCCACCAGTACTGTACCCCAGTGTTATACAGTAACAGACCCGTCCCCACCAGTACTGTACCCCAGTGTTATACAGTAACAGACCCGTCCCCACCAGTACTGTACCCCAGTGTTATACAGTGACAGACCCGTCCCCACCAGTACTGTACCCCAGTGTTATACAGTAACAGACCCGTCCCCACCAGTACTGTGACCCAGTGTTATACAGCGACAGACCCATCCCCACCTGTACTGTACCCCAGTGTTATACAGCGACAGACCCGTCCCCACCTGTACTGTACCCCAGTGTTACTCAGTGACAGACCTGTCGCCACCAGTACTGTACCCCAGTGTTATACAGCGACAGACCCGTCCCTACCAGTACTGTACCTCAGTGTTATACAGCGACAGACTCGTCCCTACCAGTACTGTACCTCAGTGTTATACAGCGACAGACCCGTCCCTACCAGTACAGTACCCCAGTGTTATACAGTGACAGACCCGTCCCTACCAGTACAGTACCCCAGTGTTATACAGCGACAGACCCGTCCCCACCAGTACTGTACCCCAGTGTTATACAGTGACAGACCCGTCCCCACCAGTACTGTACCCAGTGTTACACAGTGACAGACCGTCCCCACCAGTACTGTACCCCAGTGTTATACAGTGACAGACCCGTCCCCACCAGTACTGTACCCCAGTGTTATACAGTGACAGACCTGTCTCCACCAGTACTGTACCCCAGTGTTATACAGTGACAGACCCGTCCCCACCAGTACTGTACCCCAGTGTTATACAGTGACAGACCTGTCTCCACCAGTACTGTACCCCAGTGTTATACAGTGACAGACCCGTCCCCACCAGTACTGTACCCCAGTGTTATACAGTGACAGACCTGTCCCCGCCAATACTGTGACCCAGTGTTATATAGCGACAGTCCAGTCCCCACCAGTACTGTACCCTAGTGTTATACAGGGACAGACCCATCCCCACCAGTACTGTACCCAGTGTTATACAGTGACAGACCCGTCCCCACCAGTACTGTACCCCAGTGTTATACAGTGACAGACCCATCCCCACCAGTACTGTACCCCAGTGTTATACAGTGACAGACCTGTCCCTACCAGTACTGTACCCCAGTGTTATACAGTGACAGACCTGTCCCTACCAGTACTGTACCCCAGTATTATACAGTGACAGACTCATCCCCACCTGTACTGTACCCCAGTGTTACACAGTGACAGACCTGTCCCCACCAGTACTGTAGCCCAGTATTATACAGTGACAGACCTGTTGCCACCAGTACTGTGACCCAGTGTTATACAGCGACAGACCCATCCCCACCAGTACTGTACCCCAGCATTGTACAGAGACAGACCTGTCCCCACTAGTACTGTATCCCAGTGTTATGCAATGACAGAACCTCCCCTCTGGTACTGTACCCTAGTGTTATACAGTTATAGACTGTCCCCACCAGTACTGTACCCCAGTGTTATAAAGCGATAGCCTCAGTCTGCACCAGTACTGTACCCCAGCATTATACAGTGACAGACCTGTTCCCATCAGTACTATACCCCAGCGTTATACAGCGATAGATCTCTCCCTACCATAATTTCAGTCATATCCCATGTTGGACGTGACTGTAACAGTAGCGATAGTGCTGTGGGTGATAAACGAACTGTGTGTGGTTCACTCCTGTGTCAATGTCTCATATGTGAGGCAGGGCACAAGCTCTGCTTTGACCACACGTAAATAGGAAGAGGTGGTTTGAGCTTCAGTGTTCACATCTCAGTCAGTGAGTGAAAATAGAATCATTGCTGTCCCTGTATTGTTGTGGTGAGGATTAGTCACTTGGTTGATGCTGATTTCTGTATATAACTGGAAGGGAAGGTCAGTGCTAGCATCAAGTGGTACTGGAGTCAGTGTGTGACTGCATTGTTTCTAAGTACTCGGTGTGATACCAGGCAAACATCCAACTAAGAGTCAGGAATGGCCAATGCTTATTACGGAGCTCTTGTCTGAATGTGGTGCAGCCATTCACAAGGCTATCAGTGCAGACAATGGTGAATATGTATTTAAAATTACAGGATAATAGCAGAGTCTCAGGATGGTGTTGAGGCCATTAGTGCAGGTTAGGAACTCTGAGAAGGAGTGGGCTGGGAAGAGCATGGCAGGAGCAGGAAGGAATTGGGAGAGCAGGGCAAGCTGGGGAGAAGAGAGGAACAGGGGCTGAATACAGCAGCTGCTGACTGCAAGTTCAAACTGTGATGGCAGTGAGCCACTTACATCAGCTGGGCTGTGCAGGCTGTGTGCAAACTGTCAGCCTGAGCTTCTCTTCGGTTTAATAGAAATCTCAAGATGACTTAGACCCTGGGAGGCCTTCCCACATTCTGAAAAAGTGGGAGCAGAAATGAGCTGCGCTGAAAAAATGTTATTTATTCAGAATTGCTTAGCTTTTTTAAACAAGTTGGCACTAATATACTGTGTTGCTGCTCTCTTTCTCCTTTAAATATCCTACTGTTTCCTGTGCAATGCAGATTTGAGGTAGTGACTGATAAAATGGGAAATCTGGTCTTCAGCCACAGACAAATGGCTAGCTCATCTGTTTTTTGGTTGAATGAGAAATATTGGGCAGAACAGGGAGACACTCCAACTCTCTGTCAGGCAACGGAGAAAAAGAATACAAAAAATAATCAAACAATATAGAGTAGATGGAGAGAAATCTTTTCCGCTATATATGGGGCCCAGAACAAAGATTAGATCGTGGCCATTTAGAAGTGGAAACCTGGAACTCTGTTCTCGAAAGACTGTGAATACTGGGCAGAAGCAAAACACTGCTGATGTCGGAAATTTTAAATAAAATCAGGAACATTGGAAACACCAAACAGGTCAGGCAGCATCTGTGGAGATAGTGTGAATGTTTCAGGTCAGTAACATTGAATGTACTGTACTTAAATTTCCAGAAAGTATTTGATAAGGTGCCATATCAAAGATTATTGAAGAAAGTAAAGGCTTACGTTTAGGAGGGTAGTGTGTTGGCATGGTTAGATGATTGGCTAGCTAATAGGAATGAGAGAGGGCAATGTAAGATTTAAGGGTCTCAAGGTGTACAACTCTAATTAAAATTTCTATATTCTGAGTTCTTAATTTCTCACACACTGGTCCTCAGTTGAACTTGACCGAACAAATAACTAGTATTTATTTATCAAGTAGAATTTATTAAGGAAAATTTTGCATATGTTTAACACAAAGCTGTGAAGACAGCATAGAAGTTCCTTGTCCCTTGAGTTCCGAGGAGACCTTGAGCATTGCCAGCACAGGTGATACTTTTCTTTTTCCTTCTTTGAAATGACATTGAACGGTGCAACATTGTGCCAACAAAGATAACAATTTTCCAACTTTTATCCCCACTTCTCATTATTCCTCCTCCTTATTTGGAAATAGCCCAAATTCACCTCTTCCATTGGTTTATGGTGTGAATCATCTCCTATCACCCCACCTTTATAACCAGAACCATATGGGCCAAAGACAAATGTTCATCCCTTGTTCTCCTGAGCCCTCAGAGTTTATATTCGATTTCAAGTAAATGATATATTTCTTTTAGATACAATCACAAAGTCCACATCCTCTTGTCAGTAGTGCACCTTTCGTAAATATTCACATGAACATATTGTAACCCATTCCCTCAAATACAAATTTTAAAAACACTTCTTATCATAATAATACAGCACAAAGATGTCCTACAATACAAATATACTATCAATTAAATCAATGGATGCATTTCCTTTAAAAATAAAGGCATCCAAAGTTCAAACTATTTTTAACCAGTCCTTCAACGTTTTAAAGAATTTAAAGAATGCCACTACTGCAGGAAGAGGCCATCCGGCCCACCAAGTGTGCACTGACTCTCTGGGAGCGCATCTCACCCAGGTCCTCTGCTCCGCCCATCTCCGTTTAGCAAGGTTAATTTATCCAACCTACACACCTTTTGGCTTTATGAGGAAATTTATGATGACCATTTCACCTAACCTGCACATCATTTGGACTGTGAGGGGAAAGCAGAGCATGAGGAGGAAACCCACGCTGACATGGGGAGAATGTGCAAACTCGTGGGTCCTTGCTGCTGTGAGGCAGTATTGCTAACCACTGTGCCACCTTGTTGATTAAAAAAACTTCTTAATTTTATTGTGGATATTTAAGACACCTTGCAGCTGCTTGAACTCAAGTCTCTTGTAACTTAAAGTCATAAAACAAAACAGAAATACAAAATAAACAATTTAATTTAAAATAAAAATAATAAAATTCATAGATGTAACAGAGCAACAACAAACCTTAAAAGTTAGTAAAATGACCAGGTTCCTTTCTGATTGGCAAGAAGTAACGGATGGTGTGCTGCAGGAGTCATTGCTGAATCTTCAACACTTACAGTGGCTTATCAATGGCTTGGCTGCAGGGATCAAAGGTATAGTTTCTAAACTTGCTGATGACACAAAGATAGATAGGGAAGTAAGTTGTGAAAAGGACATAAGGAGGCTACAAAGAGATATAAATAGGTTAAGTGAGTGGGCAAAGATCTGGCAAATGGAGGATAATGTGGGCAAATGTGAAATTGTCCATTTTGTCAGAAAGAATAAAAAAGAGGCGTATTATCTAAATGGTGAGAGATTGCAGAGCTTCTGAGATGCAGAGAGACCTGGGTGTCCAGAATTTCACCAAATCCTGTCCTTTCACTGTTTTCAGCAATACCTGTCCTTGCCCTGTGGTATGTCCTTGGCAACTTGTGCTTTTGCAAGCTCACTCTAGGCAAAGTTTATTACGAGATGTGCCAACTGTAATTATTTAAATAGGGCTTCCAGTTGCTTCAAGTGGTCTTTCCAAATGTTGCTGTAAATCGGTACATCAGCCAGGTAAACCACACAGTTAGGAATACTGGTTATCACTTGATTTATTACTCTTTGGAAAATGGCTGGAATATTTTATAGCCTGAATGGCATCACTCAGCATTGGTATAGCCCATTTGAATCATAGAATCCCTTCAGTGCAGAAGGAGGCCTATCAAGTCTGCACTGACCACAATCCCATACAGGCCCTATTCCCATAACCCCTGATATTTACCCTGCTAATCACCCTGACAGTAGAGCTAATTTAGCATGGCCAATTAACCTAACCCACACATCTTTGGACTATGGGAAGAAACACACTCAGACACGGGGAGAATGTGCAAACTCCACACAGACAGTGACCTGAGGCTGGAATTGAACCCCTGTCCTTGGCACTGATCTCTGTGCCACCATTCCGTGGTGCAATAAAAGCTGATATTTCCTTAGCTTGTTTTGTTAAAGGTACTTGCCAGCATCCATTCAATGTAACTATCTTAGTGAGGAATGTGGCACTGTCAACCGTGGCAATACAATCTTTTAAATGAGGAATTGGGTAGGAGTCTGTCTTTGTTACTGCATTATTTTTTCTGTAACCTATGCAGAATCTAGTTGATCCATCAGATTTAGGCACCAGCACTCCAGGAGAACTCCTACTGCTTTGACTAGGTTCAATTAGGTGATTTTCCAACATGTTTTGAATTTCTGTTTCCACCTGAGCCTGGGCTTAAATGAAAAGGATGTTGTTCTATAGGAGAAGATGTCCCTGTATCTACATCTTGCATGGCTAAAGCTGTTTGTACACCCTGGTTTATCCTGACAAATTCCTTTAAATTCTGTAGATAACCTCACTAAATCTTCTCGCTGTCCTATCTGTCAGGTGTGTGAATATAGTGTCTAATTTCAGTGTTAACTAACTGGATAGTAGGAGCTTTAATTGGCTAACTGTCTAAGTCTCTTTCTGCCTCACTGTCACTGTCTCTTTCATCCTCCATTGTCCTTACTACCTTGCATACCTGCTCTCTCTTATCCTCCACCCTACAATGGTATTGTTTTAACATATTGATATGACACAACCAATTCTTTTTCCTGTGATCCAAGGAGTGGATCAAATGATTTACTTTATCAACCCTCCTAACTACCTTGTATACACCATAAATGGGTCTTTTTCTGATTGGCAGTCAGTGACTAGTGGGGTTCCACAAGGATCTGTGCTGGGACCCCCAACTGTTCACATTATATATTAATGATTTGGAAGAGGGAACTGAATGTATTATCTCCAAATTTGCAGATGATACAAACTTAGGTGGGAGGGTGAGCTGTGAGGAAGATGCAGAGATGTTTCAGCATGATTTGGACAGGCTGAGTGTGTGGGCATCTGAATGGCAGATGCAGTCAATGTGGATAGGTGTGAGGTTATTTCTTGAATGGGTGTAAATTGCGAGAGGTGGATACTCAACGAGAACTTAGAGTCCTCATTATATCAGTTTCTAAAAGCAGATACAGCAGGCAGTAAAGAGGCAAATGGTATGTTGCCTTCAGAGCAAGAAAATTTGAGTGGAGGGATAAGGATGTTTTGCTACAGTTGTATAGGGTGTAGGTGAGGCCATATCTTGAGTAGTGTGTGTAGTTTTGGTGTCCTTATCTGTGGATGTTCTTGCTATGTAGAAACCTTCGCAAATGTTTACCAGTTTGATTCCTGGGATGGCAGGACTGTCATAGGAGGAGAGACTAAGTTGGTTAGGATTATATTCACTGGAGTTTAGAAGAAACTTATAAAATTGTAACAGGATTAGACAGGGTAGATTCAGAATGCCACAATGGTGGAGGAGTCCAGAACTAAGAATCATAGTTTGAGGATAAGTGGTAAGCCTTTTAGAATTGAGGTGAGGAGAAATTTCTTCACTCAGAGTATGGTGAATGTGTGGAATTCACTACCACAGAATGTAGTTGAGGCCAAATCAGAAATTGTCTGATTTCAAGAAGAAATTAGATATAACTCTTGGGTTAAAAGTATCAAGGAATATGGGGAATCAGGAAATTGAATTTGATGATCAGCCATGATCAAAATGGATGTAGGCTCGAAGGGCCGAATGGTCTACTCCTGCTTCTAGTTTCCATGAACCATGTTGTCAGAGATTCCTACTGTTGAGGCAATACTATTAACCTTTCATCCCTTGATTGTGATGTTTGGGTCTTGGCTTACTTACCTGCCCAATCCTTCATCATTGTGAAATTTTAAGATGTTCCTGAGCCACTTTGCAGCCTCCCATGAAATATTCCTGAAACACTGACATATAATCTAGCTTACGGGATTCATCCCTCAGGCTGAAAAGACTTTCCTTTGATTAATTTTAGAGAACCTCTTATTACATGCTCATAAATGAATTCAAAAGGGCTTAAACCGGCAGATTTGTTTGGTAAATTTCAGGTAGCAAATAAAAGAAAGTCCTGTCCTTTATTCATGACAATGTGCTTCAATTGTTTTTTGAGAGTTTTATGGTACTTCTCTAAAGCTTTCTGTGTCTGTGGATGCTGTGAACTTTAACAATTCATTATTCTTTGAAAATATTAGACATAAAATTGGAACCTTGTTCTGACTGGATCTACATATTGAGTAAAGAATTGGGTTAATTTCTACATTAAGACCTTAGCTGGAATTGTTCTCAAAGCACTGACACTCTAGAAATTGAGTTGTCGTATCCATAATGGTAAGGATATCCTGATTTCCCTTAGTTTTCAGTAACGATCATACACAATCCACTGACACCTGACTAAACGGTTCCCAAAACTGGTATGGGAATAAATGCTGCTGGTTTGATAGTAGCTTGTGGTTTCCCCACTATCTAGCATGTATGACATGTTTTGCAAAGTGGCACCACATCTCTGGCCACTGAAAATGTTGGTTTATCTGCACCTGAGTTTTCTGTATCCCTGCATACCCTGCAGCTGGAATGTCATGTGCTATCCGTACATAATATCTCTTTACAATAGTTCAGTGGTACCACTCCTGATGGACAGGAAGCCCAGGTGGTTCAGACACTCAACAGAAGCACACGGTCTGGGAACTCTGATTTATTACTTTAATAAATTCAAATAAACAAATGAACTCTTATTCTCACCAGGTGATCTTTTAGTTGAAAATTGTGTAATTCCTTGGGAAAGAGCAACTTGCTCACAGACCAAAGTGATCTTGTAGCCTTTTATTAAAAAGAAACTCAGGAGAGTGTCCAAGTAATTGATACTCTTCCAATTTTTTAAGAAGCATATAGTTTTTGGAGATATGGATTCCTCACTCAGGTACAGCAAATAATTAGAAGGTTGCTAGAACATTATTCATTGTATGGGAAATTGAATATATAAGTTAGGAAGTTATGTTTCAGTTATGTAGAACGTTAGTGAGACCACTTGTGGATGTTCTGCACAGGAAGAATGTAAATACATTGGAAGTAGTTCAGAAGAAGTTTACTAGACAAATATCTGGAATGGGCTTCTTCTGCGGAAAGGTTGGACATGCTAGGCTTGGATCTACAGAAGTTTAAAAGAATAAGAGGCAACTTGATTGAAATACATAAGATCCTGAGGGGTCTTGATAGGGTGGATGTAGAGAGGATGTTTCCTCTTGAGGGCGAATCTAGAACCAGAGGTTATTGTTTAAGAATAAAGGGTCACCCATTCAGACCAATGAGGAAAAATATTTTTCTCAGAGACAGCCGTGCGTCTCTGGAGCTCTCTTCCTCAAAAGGCAATGGAAGCAGAATCTTTAAATAAAACTAGATAGATTCCTGATAAGGAAGGGGGTGAAAGGTTCTTGGAGGTAGGCAGGAATGTGGAGTTATTATAATCAGATCAGCCACCACCTTATTGAAGAACCGAGTGACTGACTCCCCCAAATTTTCATGCTTGGGATCTCTCATCAAAACTCCCTGGGCTGGTGTTTAGTTGGAGCTTTCAGGACTGAGACTGTTGGGTCAGGATATCAGAGATTATGGAACAAGTGCTGGTAAATAAGTGAAAGCGAGGCCACCCGTTATCTAATTGAATGTGAGAGTTGGTTTGAGGGGCTGGGTGACCCAGATGAAGGGTCAAGACTCAAAGTGTAGAACACCAAAATTGGAAAAACATGAGGAATTGGAAGATAACAGGTTTCTAGCTGTGGATGGGAGTGGGATGTGATGAAGGCTCACCATTTCACTCAGAATATGAAGAACATTAGAAAGAAAGCTGACACGATCACTGATCAGAATAGATTCAATAAAATAACAAGTAAGGTTTGTGCAGAGAGAGGGAGGGAGAGAGAGAGATTATCTTCCCCAAATTCAATTTCTCAGTTTCTGACCCACTGTTACTATGATCTGTGCTGGCACAGACTGCTATCTGCACATCTCTACATTTCCCTGGTACTTGCAGTCACTAATCCGGATAAAGCTTAAAATACTATGAAATTCTGTTCCATTTACGATTTTGTGGTAATAGTACAGTGTCTCCATGCAAGGCTGAGTGGAGCCTGTTAAAGAGGAACAGTACTTGATCAGGATTAACAACGGGATAATGTTTATTTCCTGAAGTTAGTTCATGATGAAGATATCCTTTCCCTTTTGCCTTCCCATCTCTTTAACATTCCCTTTCTAAAAACTTAGCAAATGCATTTCCAGAACAGGTGTGCCTGTTTGAATAGTGGGGGTATCTGATATATTAAAGGTCAGAAATGTCCAAGGTATGATATATGGAGATGCTGGTGTTGGACTGGGGTGAGCACAGTAAGAAGTCTCACAACATGTCCATGTTGGACGCGGTGGGCTTGAGGAGGAGTTCTTGGAATGCTGCCAGGATAGTTTCCTTGAACAGCGTGTGTTGGAGCCGACGAGGGAGCGAGCTATCTTGGATCTGGTGTTATGTAATGAGGCGGGTAGAATTAGGGACCTTGTGGTGAAGGATCCTCTTGGGAAGAGTGATCATTGTATGGTGGAGTTTCTGATGCAGATGGAGGAGGAGAAAGTGGGTTCCCGGACATGTGTCCTTTGTTTGAACAGAGGAGAGTACAGTAGGATGAGAGAGGAATTGGCGAATGTTGATTGGGGGAGCGCGTTGGAAGGTAGGTCTGCTGAGGAATAGTGGAGGATCTTTAAGGAGATCTTTCTTGGTGCTCAGCAGAAATTTATTCCGATGGTTAAAAAGGATCATAGGAGGAGAGGTAATCAGCCGTGGATAACGAAGGAGGTAAAGGAAAGTGTTAAATTAAAAGTGGATGCGTTTAGAGTAGCTAAGAGTAGTGGGCGAGAAGAGGATTGGGAGAGGTTTAAATGTCAACAAAGAATGACAAAGAAGTTGATAAAGAACAGTAGGATAAACTATGAAGCTGGGCTAGCGCTTAATATAAAAAAGGATAGCAAGAGCTTTAATAAATATATAAAAAGGAAGAGGCTGGCTAGGGTGAATGTTGGACCCTTAGAGGATGAGAGGGGGGACTTAGTGGTAGGGGATGGGGAAATGGCTGAGGCCTTGAATAACTTTTTTGTTTCGGTCTTCACGGAGGAGGACGTGAATAATTTGCTGGGTGTTAGCGATGGAAAGATGGTAGGAGTGGAGGGCCTGAATGACATTATTGTTACTAGAGAGGCGGTGCTCGACAGACTGGAGGGACTGATTGTGGACAAGTCCCCAGGACCGGGTGGAATGCATCCAAGGGTTCTGAAAGAAATGGCGGAGGTGATAGTGGATGCCTTGGTGATTATTTTCCAAACGTCGCTGGATTCCGGGGAAGTGCCGGAAGATTGGAAAACGGCTAATGTTACGTCGTTGTTTAAGAAGGGTGGCAGGCAAAAGGCAGGGAATTATAGGCCGGTTAATTTAACGTCTGTTGTAGGTAAAATGTTGGAATCCGTGATCAAGGAGAAAATAGCGAGGCATCTTGAGGAGAATTGTTTGATAGAGCAGACGCAGCACGGTTTCGTTAAGGGGAAGTCGTGTCTGACAAATTTATTGGAGTTCTATGAGGATGTGTCTAGGGCGGTGGATAGAGGAGAGCCAGTGGATGTGGTGTTTCTTGATTTTCAGAAGGCGTTTGACAAGGTGCCTCACAAGAAGTTATTACAGAAGGTCAGGGGGCATGGAGTTGGGGGTAGGGTGTTAGCGTGGATAGAGGATTGGTCCTCAAATAGGAGGCAGAGAGTGGGGGTCAATGGGTGCTATTCGGATTGGCGGTTGGTGACTAGTGGAGTGCCCCAGGGGTCGGTGCTGGGGCCTCAGCTATTTACCATTTATATAGATGGTCTGGAGGAGGGAACCAAGTGTATGGTGTCGAAATTTGCTGATGACACCAAGATTGGTGGAACGGCAAATTGCACGGAGGGTGTGGAGAGTCTGCAGAAGGATCTAGATAGGCTGGGCGAATGGGCCAGGAAATGGCAAATGGAATTTAATGTTGGCAAATGTGAGGTTGTCTACTTTGGTAGGAATAATGGTAGGAAGGACTATTACTTACGTGGCGAAAAGCTGCAGCAGGCGACGGTGCAGAGGGACCTCGGGGTCCTTGTGCATGAGTCGCAAAAACCCAGCCTACAGGTGCAGCAGGTGATCAGGAAGGCAAATGGGATGCTGGCCTTCATAGCGAGGGGGATTGAATATAAAAGTAGGGAGGTCTTGCTGCAGCTGTATAGGGCATTGGTGAGGCCGCAGCTGGAGTACTGTGTGCAGTTTTGGGCGCCGCACTTACGCAAGGATATTTTGGCCTTGGAGGGAGTGCAGAGGAGGTTTACTAGGCTGATACCGGAGTTGAGGGAGTTGAACTATGAGGAGAGGCTGAATAAACTAGGCTTGTACTCGTTAGAGTTTAGAAGAATGAGGGGAGATCTCATTGAGACGTATAAGATGATGAATGGGATGGATAGGATAGAGGTGGAGAGACTCTTCCCGCTCAGAAAGGACAGTAGGACTAGAGGGCACAGCCTCAAGATAAAGGGGGGGCGGTTTAGAACGGAGTTGAGGAGGAACTTCTTCACTCAAAGGGTGGTGAATCTCTGGAATTCTCTGCCCGCTGAAGTGGTGGAGGCTGCCTCGCTAAATATTTTTAAGACGCGGGTTGATAGGTTTTTGATAGGCAAGGGGATTAAGGGTTATGGGGAGAGGGCGGGAATGTGGAATTGAGTCATAAGAACATAAGAACATAAGAAATAGGAGCAGGAGTAGGCCATCCAGCCCTTCGAGCCTGCCCCGCCATTCAATAAGATCTTATTGAATGGCGGGGCAGGCTTGAGGGGCTAGATGGCCTACTCCTGCTCCTATTTCTTATGTTCTAACACCAGGTTAAAATCCAACAGGTTTATTTGGTAGTAAACGTCACTAGCTTTTGGAGCGCTGCTCCTTTGTCAGGTGAGTGGAGAATTCTGATCACAAACAGGGCATATAAAGGCACACAGTTTACAGAATACTGATTAGAATGCGAGTCTTTACAGCTAATCTGCTATTCAAGTCTTAAAGGTGCAGACAATGTGAGTGGAGATAGCATTAAGCATAGGTTAGAGAGATGTGTACTGTCTCCAGACAGACTTGCATTCTAATCAGTATTCTGTAAACTGTGTGTGTCTTTATATGCCCTGTTTGTAATCAGAACTTTCCACTCACCTGATGAGGGAACAGCGCTCCAAAAGCTTGTGGCATTTACTATCAAATAAACCTGTTGGACTTTAACCTGGTGTTGTGAGACTTCTTACAAGGTGTGACGCCCATAGAATCTCACCAAATAGGAATGTGAGATAGAGACAGAGCTAGAACTCCTTTACCCAAACCCTGAACTGCATTCCTGTCAATTCAGATCTATCTCCAACTTTTATAACCACATCACAAAATACCTTCCAGCCAAAGGAGTACTTCTGAAATGTAGTCGTCGTAATACAGGAATCACAGCAGTCAGTTTACACACAGCAGGATCCCACAAACAGCAATGTGATAACCAGATAACGTGTTTTTATGATATTGGCTGGGTCATCAGAGAGAGGCCCTCTGCTCTGTTTCGAGATAGGAATGTAGGTCCTTTAGCTCCACCAGAGGGCAGACATGCTTCTGTTTAATGTCTCATCTGAAAGATGGCATGTGTGATGGTGCTGCACCCCCTCAGTACTTCACTGGAGTGTCAGCCGTGATTTTTCAGATCAAATCCTTGACTGGGATTTGAAGCCTGACTCAGAGGTGAGAGTAATTACTGAAGAAATGATATTCTGGCTATAGGGGCAGCAGATTTACGAGATTGATCCTGAGTATGTTGGGATTGTCCAGTGAGGGAACGTTGCGGTGACTGGGCCTGTATTCTCTGGAAGTTAAAAGACAGAGGTGATTTCATTGACACATACAAATTTCTTGCAGGGCTGAACAGATTGGATGCAGAATCAATGTTCCCCTGGGGAGAGGGGGATCAAGAACTGGGTAACGCGGCCTCAAAAAAAGAGGAGGCCCTGAAACGAGGAGGAATTTCTTCACTTAGGGTGGTAAACCATTGCAATTCTCCAGCTCAGACAGCTGTGGAGACTCAATTATTGAGTATGTTCAAAGCAGGGGTCACTTGATTTCTAGATACCAACATTAAGAACATAAGAACATAAGAAATAGGAGCAGGAGTAGGCCATCTAGCCCTTCGAGCCTGCCCCGCCATTCAATAAGATCATGGCTGATCTGTCGTGGCTCAGTTCCACTTTCCCGCCCTCTCCCCATAACCCTTGATCCCCTTGCTTATCAAAAACCCATCAAGCCGTGTCTTAAAAATATTTAGCGAGGCAGCCTCCACCACTTCCACGGGCAGAGAATTCCAGAGATTCACCACCCTTTGAGTGAAGAAGTTCCTCCTCGACTCTGTTCTAAACCGCCCCCCCTTTATCTTGAGGCTGTGCCCTCTAGTCCTACTGTCCTTTCTGAGCGGGAAGAGTCTCTCCACCTCTATCCTATCCATCCCATTCATCATCTTATACGTCTCAATGAGATCTCCCCTCATTCTTCTAAACTCTAACGAGTACAAGCCTAGTTTATTCAGCCTCTCCTCATTGTTCAACCCCCTCAACTCTGGCATCAGCCTAGTAAACCTCCTCTGCACTCCCTCCGAGGCCAAAATATCCTTGCGTAAGTGCGGCGACCAAATATTTGGGGCTGTAGTGCAGATGGCTTTGAGATAGAGAAACAGCCATGTCCTGGTAAAATGGCAGTAGGCTTGAGGGGCCGAATGGCCTATCCCTGCTCCTATGTTCCAAACTCAGCCATGGCTCACAACAGAGGCTGGCTTTTCTCTCTCCTTTCTGTTTCTTCCCCACCCATCTCACTATCCTTCCTGACCCTGTGCCCTTTGATAATGCACATTACCTATTGTTAAATCAGACAGGATCTGGACTGTGCACATTGTCTGTGCTATCCGTAATCTGTACATTTTATTCTGATAAACATCAAGATTTATAAAAAAAGAATAGGATTAAGAAAAAGGCCAGAGATAGAGGAAATCTGTACAAAAACAAAAAGCTGGAAATACACAGCTGATCTTCTACACTGAAAGAGACAGAGGAGGTTAGAGTTTGAGATGGGTTACCGTCCAGTTTCTCCGATGTCTGCATGTTAAAATAAACTGACAATGAAATCCTTACAACTGCTTGTGATGAAATGTGTTTGAGAGCGAGGGCCATGAATTATTTATCAGGGCTCCCATTTAGGCCCAGCTGCAGATATTGCTGACTGCTGATTGTCGTGAAATTTCTGCCATTTACAGGACTCGGTGCTAAACTCTCCAGAATTTCCTTCAATCCAGGAGCAGAATTCCCTTCAGGACATTAATCTGTTTGATACCATCTCCAAGGTCCCAGCTGATCAGCAAGATCAGGAGGTGAAGGATGTTTTTTTGTATAGAATGTTGTTTGTGGCTGTGTGTGAGATAACGGGGCTGATGAACCTCTGGGTTGGCAGGTATTGTGCTTTGCTTGTCCTTCCATGCTGAACAGCAGCAATCCCAGTTATAGGAGAGTAGTCAGGGACCCTTATTGTCCACAATTAGGCTGCAGTCAAGAGCTCCGTGCATCCATTGTCCCAGCAGTAGCCAAGATTAGACAGGCTGGAAATGGAGGCAGTGTGAGATTCAGTGAAAAGCTTCATTACATGTCTTGGCTCTGGACTGTACAATAGACAGAACAAAGCTACATTTCTGTTTCCATAGTTACCAGCTAGCTTGTAGAGTCGTTATTTCAGGCGTTGAAGATTGTACAGAATCTGTACCCTTAGTCCTGGCTGGAAAACATTGTGCATCAAAGGTCACCCACCTCCCATTCTCTGACAAAATCCAGCCCAACGTGCTGCAGTGCTGAGGGAGTGCCACTCTGTCAGAGGGTCAGTGCTGAGGGAGTGCCGCACTGTCAGAGGGTCAGTGCTGAGGGAGTGCCGCACTGTCAGAGGGTCAGTGCTGAGGGAGTGCTGCACTGTCAGAGGGTCAGTGCTGAGGGAGCGCCGCACTGTCAGAGGGTCAGTGCTGAGGGAGTGCCGCACTGTCAGAGGGTCAGTGCTGAGGGAGTGCCGTATTGTCAGAGGGTCAGTGCTGAGGGAGTGCTGCACTGTCAGAGGGTCAGTGCTGAGGGAGTGCCGCATTGTCAGAGGGTAAGCGCCGAGGGAGTGCTGTACCATTGGACGGTGAGGCCAAGCAGCAGAGGGGAGCAGGCTGAGCCGGGCAGAGGGTTTGAGCTAGAGGCCTGGTCAATGGAAATTAATTGGCATCAGCTTGAACTCTGGGCTCTGGACTGTAGAGATTGACAGAGAGTGGCACTGCACTGTGAACATAAATAGTAAATGGGAAATAAGAGACAGATTTGAGGCAAAGTGGATGAAATGTGCTGAGTGGCACAGAGCAAATTGAATGCTTGAGTACTGAGTGTTTACCAAGGAGGCAAAGGCTAACAAAGTATTATTAGAAGCAGAGATGGTTTGGATTATGGCTGGGGTGTAAATTAACAGGCACAGTTAACTGGACAGGCTGACTATGCTAGGGATGGGTAAGTTAACTCCTGAAATTCTGCATCCTGGCTTGTTAAAAGATGTGAAGGCAGAGATAGCAGAAGTGCTTGCCATAACCTTCCCTTGGTGTTAAGGAGGTGCCAGAAGATTGGATAAATGTGACGTCTTGTTCAAGGAAGGATTGAGGAGCATTCCAAGAACTAGTCTGGTCAATTCAATATCAGTTCAGGGTAAGAGCTTAGAAACAGGCACTTGGACAGGTTTGAGTTTTAAAGTAAAGTTTATTTATTAATCACAAGTATACTTATGTTAGCACTGCAATGAGGTTACTGTGAAAATCCCCTAGCCACTGCATTCCAACACTTGTTCAGGATACTAAGGGGCCATTTAACATGGCCAATGTATCAAATCAATACGTCTTTCAGACCATGGGAGGAAACCGGAGCACATGGAGGCAACCCACGCAGACACGGGGAGAATGTGCAAACTCCACACAGACAGTGACCCGAGACCGGAATCGAACCCGGGTCCCTGGTGCTGTGACGCAGCAGTGCTAATCACTATGCCACCCTGATGTTAATTAAGGAGATTCAGCATGGATTTGTAAAAGGCAGTTGGTGCTTGGTTAACGTAATTGAATGTTTTGATAAAGGATGGAGGAGGTTGATGAAGGAAATGTGGTAGATGCAGTCTATATGGATTTTATGAAAGGGTTGATCATTTACCACATAAATGGCTGGTTAACAAAATTGCGGTTCAGAATAGGACTGTGAGTATCAACATGGATTAAGAAAATTGGCTGTTTTTCAGATTGAGGGATGATAGCCAGTGGTGTTCTCCTGGGGTCAGTGTCAAGGTCACTGCTTTTATTTGACTTTTATTAATTATTTTTCTGTTGGAAAAATTTCAGAGTTTGCAGATGCTGTGAAAGGTGGAGGTGAGGCAAATGGTGAAGGTGATATGAATCAACTAAAACAGAGTGTTGATAGGCTTGTAGAGTGGACACACAACATAGAGCAGTGTAATGTGATGCATTTAACAGAAGGCATAGGGAGAAGTAAACTGTACTTAATGGCATAGTTTTAAAGAATATGCAGGGAGAGAAGCAGCTGAGGGTTTATGTGCATCAATCTTTGAAGGCGGCAGGACCTATTGAAAAAGCAATCAGTAAATATGGGGTCTTGGGTTTGAGGTATTAAGTAGAAAATCAGGGAAATAATGCTGTACCTTCATAAAACTATGATATGTCCGCAACTAGAGTGTTGTATCCAGTTCTGGTCACCACACTGTAGAAAGGGTAAGAGTGTACTGACATCACACAGGTTGCTGCGGTTGAAGAAAGCAACTCAAGGCCACCTTTTGGGGACAACTAAGGTTGGGCAGGACAGAAACTGGGTGAGCTGAGCAGCAAATCTAAGGCATTTATAGAAATACTGAACCCAGTAACAGGACAAGTGGAGAAGAGGCTTATTGTTTAGTGTCTCAGCCACAAACCCAATGATTAGAGCTTCCATGGAAGAGAACACATTTAACAGCAGCTCAAAGAACTGGTTTCAAAAATCTTCAATTGGACCCTGCACCATTAAGGCCAGTATTAGACCAGCTTTGGCCTTTTGAAACCAAAAGACCAGGCTTTAGAAAGAGATCTGACCCATAATCCAGGAGCAAATTTGATTGAGTCAGTGTATGTGGGAGCCGTACCCCAGTGAGAGTCAGTGTGTGTGGGAGCCGTACCCCAGTGAGAGTCAGTGTGTGTGGGAGCCGTACCCCAGTGAGAGTCAGTGTGTGTGGGAGCCGTACCCCAGTGAGAGTCAGTGTGTGTGGGAGCCGTACCCCAGTGAGAGTCAGTGTGTTTGGGACCCGTACCCCAGTGAGAGTCAGTGTGTGTGGGAGCTGTACCCCAGTGAGAGTCAGTATCTGTGGGACCCGTCCCTCAGTGAGAGTCAGTGTGTGCGGGACCCGTACCCCAGTGAGAGTCAGTGTGTGTGGGACCCGTACCCCAGTGAGAGTCAGTGTGTGCGGGACCCATACCCCAGTGAGAGCCAGTGATTGGGATTCTCCCAGAAAAAATTCTAAGTGTCGAATTTGTGTAAAAATTGGAGTAAATCCTGCTGCTTTTTTAAGCGGGATTTTCAAAATGAATCTCCCACATACTGTACAGAGTGCACTTGTGTGAATCTCATTAAAAATCAGGAGTTAGGTCTATACCTGCTGGAGAGGCAGGCAGGATGGCGTTTAGTGGGCCACTGCGCACGTACCCCTGTGAGAGTCTGTGCCTGAAGGAGACAATACAATGAAATAGTTTACTGCGAAAGGAGGGGTTTGGCTGGTTGATGAGGAGGGGGATTGGGTAGCCCACAATGAAAGGCAGCAGGGGAGGTCCTGATAATGAATATTTTGTCCCAGAATAGTATGTGCTATAATGTTGTTCTGGATGGATCTCTATTTCCCACGGTTTACAATGTGAAGGCATTAAAGTGTTTGTTGTTGTTTTGCACTGATACCTTTCTGTTTTCCACAGAATAACTCTCTGAACCAGGACTGGAATGTGACGGGACGGCACTTAGAACCGGCTGGAGCTGGTGATGATGGCAAGCCACCCTGTGGAAGCTGGGCTGGATCGTTGCTCCACTCCCCCTCAGTGCCAGGAGGAACCAAAACATCAGCCCTCTGAAGATTGGCAGGAGGATGGCAAGGAATCCTCTCCAATTGCTGCGGATACCAATCTCTGTGACAACCCCGGGGACGGTGACTCGAGCTCTGACTATGTAAACAATACCTCTGAGGAAGAGGAAGATTACGATGAAGGTCTACCCGAGGAGGAGGAAGGTGTGACTTATTATATTAGATACTGTCCTGAGGAAGATAGTTATCTGGAAGACATAGGGTGCATCGGAGAGGGCTATAGAACTCAGGCTATATCTGCAGCAGCAGCTGATGACTGCCAGGAAGCTGTAGAAGAGGCCTGGGCAGAATCAAACGGGCTCTCCCAGGTGACGACTGAAGAATCTGAAGATCATGGTTGTGACAGGGATGGTCAACTTGGGGAAACAGACTGTACTGTAGCCCACACTGAAGTCAACAGTGAAGGAACCGCTCAGGAGTATACATCCTCCGAGCATGTCATCCAGTCCCCTCAGACACCCCGGCACCAAGGCAGCAAATATGAAGCAGACGCAGAAGATGCAGAGGAGGATATTGATCAGATTGTAGCTGAAATCAAAATGAGCATGAGTATGAGCAGCTTGAACAGTGTTGGAGAGCAGAATCTGGAGGAGGCTGTGAAGGGGAAGTTAGACAGAAACCTGGCTGGCTGCCAGGGGAGGGGGGACGGTCGACCCAGATTCTGCCAGGCAACAGCCAGTGATGGAAAAGGTGGCGAGACTCCCTGCAGTGACAAGCCCAGTCTGAGAGCTGCTGAGGAACACAAGCAATGGAACTCTGGGCAGGTACACTTTGCCATAATCAACACTTCCTCAAGATCAAAATCATTCCTTCCTCTCTTGAATGTTCTAGAGTCCCCTCCAAAAACTGACCTTATCATTTCCAGTATCTCTCCCAATTAGGGGAGGCAGTGGCATAGTGGTATTGTCATTGGACTAGTAATCCAGAGTCCCAGGGTAATGTTCTAAGGACTGGGTTCAAATCCCACCACAGCAGATGGTGAAATTTGAATTCAATAAAAACATCTGGAAATAAAAGTCTAATGACCATGAAACCATTGTCGATTGTTGGAAAAACTAATGTCCTTTAGAGAAGGAAATCTGCTGTCCTTACCCAGTCTGGCTTACACGTGACTGCAGAGCCACAGCAATGTAGTTCACTCTTAAACACCCTCAGGCTGAGGGTTCCTCTTATAGAGGCATAGTGTCATAGAGGTTTACAGTATGGAAACAGGCCCTTCAGCCCAACCTGTCCATGAAGCCTTTTTTTTTAAACCCCCTAAACTAATCCCAATTGCCTGCATTTGGCCATATTCCTCTGTACCCATTTTATCCACGTAACTATCTAAATGCTTTTTAAAAGACAAAATTGTACCCACCTCTAGTACTACCTCTGGCAGCTTGTTCCAGACACTCACCACCCTCTGTGTGAAAAGAACTACCCCCTCTGGATACTTTTGTATCCCTCCCCTCTCACCTTAAACCTATGCCCTCTAGTTTTCGACTCCCCTACCTTTGGAAAAAGATATTGACTATCTGGCTGCTCTGTGCCACTCATTATTTTATAGACCTCTAAAAGATCACCCCTCAGCCTCTTACACTCCAGAGAAAAAAAGTCCCAGTCTATCCGGCTTCTCCTTATAATGCAATCCAACAAGTCCCGGTAACATCTTAGTAAATTTTTTCTGCACTCTTTCTAGTTTAGTAATATCCTTTCTATAAAAAGGGTGACCAGAATTGCACACAGTATTCCAAGTGTGGCCTTACCAATGTCTCATACAACTTCAACAAGTCGACCCAACTCCTGTATTCAATGTTCTGACTGATGAAACCAAGCATGCCAAATGCCTTCTTCACCACCCTGTCCACCTGTGACTCCACTTTCAAGGAGCTATGAACATGTACACCTAGATCTCTTCGTTCTGCAAGTCTCCCCAACGCCCTACCATTAACTGAGTTAGTCCTGCCCTGGTTCAGTCTACCAAAATGCATCACCTCGTATTTGTCTAAACTAAATTCCATCTGCCATTTGTCAGCCCATTGGCCCAATTGATCAAGATCCCATTGAAATTGGAGATAATTTTCTTCACTGTCCACTACGCCACCAATCTTGGCGCCATCTGCAACGAATTGCTGGGTAGCCAGCGACACCCATATCCCATGAATGAATATTAAAATAATTGTTCAGTATGACCGGATAGTGTTGGCAGGTTATTCAACTGTGGAGGGTAGGATCCTACACTTCATTCCACATCCATACACATTGCAGGGAACACTGAATAGGGATCAGGAGCAGAAATCCTGCTTGAGGAATTTCTCAGACGCCTGTTAATTTGGCAGGGATAAGGAATGAGTTGCTGGCTACTTTCTAGCTGTCCTGTGCTGTGGGGCTCAGAAATCAGAGCAAAGTTATTCAAGAGAGATTTCTGACAGGAAGCAATTCAGCTGTGATATATTCTCACGTCTCTTTATTATGGCAGGTATAAAATGATGCAAGTTACTTAATATATGAAGTTGGAGCTTGTACATTTCAGAGAGAGAGAACAGTTGAACAGATCAGTGGTATTAATAGATATTGAAATAAAGACAGGTATTTAATATATCAGTAATATTTATAAAATCTGGAACATCATTAATATTTTAAACATTCATCCCATATTCAATAACATTTAGAGGGGCAGCAAATACTGCTTAATTTAAGATATTTAAAAGAATATAACATGACACTCCCTCTGACCCTCAGTCTTGTCTTGTTGTGTAGTTGAATGTGTTCGATCCTCAGTTAGTTGCTGTTATTTCACTCATTTGGTCCTGTGCTGTTCCCCACATTTTACTGTTCCCGTTCATGTCAAATGGCTGCCCCCAGAGGGTTTTGTAAGCAGCTATTGGAGAGGATTGGACATAATTATTCAGGACACTCCAGTTTCTGGAATATAATGTGAAACTGCGTCCCCTGGTGGCCTTGGCACAATGCTTAATCTCTCTGGTGATCCTCACCTCAGCCTTACACTCCAACAGTTGTGACCCAGCACTGAGATGGAAGGCTTAGATTTGACAAGTGTGTGGATTTTAGCACAAGATAGTTTCAAATATTAACAGTGAGTCAGGGGACCCATGGAATGGCTGACACAGCAGGGGCAATCTTTCCATGTTAGCATCAAAGCAGCATAGGTGGAAAATTTTGAGGAGCTTTACTCTGTATCTAACCCCGTGCTGTACCTGTCCTGGGAGTGTTTGATGGGGGACAGTGTAGAGGGAGCTTTACTCTGTATCTAAATGTCTGGACAAATGTATGGTCACATAGAGGATAAGTAGCAGGTTAGATAGATGGGTGGATGATCAGATAGAGGGAGTGTGTGACTAATGGTGGGAGTTGTAAAGAGTTATTTCTGTGTTGACAGGCGACCCCCGACATAGAGCAGCCCCGGAAGCAGCAGCGCTCCGACCTCAATGGTCCAGTCAACAATAACTATCTCTCTGAGGTAGATTCAACTCCTGTTTTGTGATCTTTATTCTTTTACTCAGTGTTTGTGGATCAGTGGATGTGTAAGCTTCCATTCAAGGGTTGGTATATACAGAACCAGCTGGAATCTCATCGGGGGAATGGTGTATTTGGGGTATACGGGGGGGAATGGTGTATTTGGGGTACCTGGGGGGAATGGTGTATTTGGGGTACACGGGGGTATGGTGTATTTGGGGTACACGGGGGGAATGGTGTATTTGGGGTACCTGGGGGGAATGGTGTATTTGGGGTACACGGGGGGAATGGTGTATTTGGGGTACACGGGGGTATGGTGTATTTGGGGTACACGGGGGTATGGTGTATTTGGGGTACACGGGGGTATGGTGTATTTGGGGTACATGGGGGTATGGTGTATTTGGGATACACGGGGGGAATGGTGTATTTGGGGTACACGGGGGTATGGTGTATTTGGGGTACACGGGGGGAATGGTGTATTTGGGGTACACGGGGGGAATGGTGTATTTGGGATGCACGGGGGGAATGGTGTATTTGGGGTACACGGGGGGGAATGGTGTATTTGGGATGCACGGGGGGAATGGTGTATTTGGGGTACACGGGGGGAATGGTGTATTTGGGGTACACGGGGGGAATGGTGTATTTGGGATGCACGGGGGGAATGGTGTATTTGGGGTACACGGGGGGGAATGGTGTATTTGGGGTACACGGGGGGGAATGGTGTATTTGGGGTACACGGGGGGAATGGTGTATTTGGGGTACACGGGGGGAATGGTGTATTTGGGGTACACGGGGGGAATGGTGTATTTGGGGTATACGGGGGGGGAATGGTGTATTTGGGGTACATGGGGGGAATGGTGTATTTGGGGTACACGGGGGGAATGGTGTATTTGGGGTACACGGGGGGGGAATGGTGTATTTGGGGTACATGGGGGGAATGGTGTATTTGGGGTACACGGGGGGAATGGTGTATTTGGGGTACACGGGGGGAATGGTGTATTTGGGGTACATGGGGGGAATGGTGTATTTGGGGTACACGGGGGGAATGGTGTATTTGGGGTGCTGTGATTGATTTGTGCCCACAATGTGAGGCAGAAAAAGATCATATTGGATGTGTGCTCCTGATCACTATCCAGTGAGTTCGAATGGAATTCATGTGGCTGTCTGATGTGGCTGCCATTATTTCCAAGGTTTTAAATGTCCTTCTGACACTTAGCTGGGTGACAGCACTCTGATTAGCACTGCTGCCGCACAGGCCAGGGATCCAGGTTCAGTTCCAATCTTGGGTCATTGTCTGCACCTCCTCTCCATGTCTGCGTGGGCTTCCTCCACATTCCAAAAGTCATTCCGGTTGGGTGCTAAATTCTCCCTCAGTGTACCCGAACAGGTGCCAGAGTGTGGTGACTAGTGGAAGTTCATTGCAGTGTAAATTTAAACCTACGTGTGACACTAATAAAAAAACTAAACTAGACTATCTTCATTAACACACAAGGATTGGCAATTTGGATGAATCAGCCTCAGGCATCCAGCGCGTGTTCTTGAATGAGAGTCAGTGCATCTGTCTGATTGACCAGCTATCTATCTGACCATCCATCTGTCTAACTGACTAGATGGTGAGTTGATTGGATCGAGTCTCTTACTCACTTGATTGTAGGGATTGAATTTAAAGTCTTGCTGTGTTGTTTATTGAGGTGCAGCTGGCTGATGTTTAGTTGGTGCGGTGCTGTGCAGCAGGACAGCTGCTAATATCTGGTTTCTTTTTCAGCAAACAAAGAAGCCATCAGCCTTTCCCAACTTTGTGGATGGTGAGTACTTTTTGAATATAGCCGGATGGAGCTGGCTGGAATGGCCATTCCATGTAGCAAAGGTGTCAGTTATACACAGCACCAGCTGGTCTGCATACTGAAATAAAAATAACGTACTATGGATGCTGGAAATCTGAAATAAAAACAGAAAATGCTTGAAAAACATAGGAGATCTGGCAGCATCTGTGGAGAGGGAAACATTGAGTTAATGTTTCACATCTGTATGATTCATTAGAAACTTATGTAGATGTAGAACCTGGTCTATTTCCAGGATCGCTGGAGTGAGTCAAGGAGAAAGGTTGTAATGATTGATTTAACTGAGGGAAGATCAGAGGAGGCTGAAGTGAAAGATGAGCATTGCTAGGGAGTGGTTGGGCTGAATGTCCTGTTTCTGTATATGTAAAGCCTTGTCCTGAGCTGTCCAGGTCCTGCCTGTAAGTAAAGGCAGAGATGTACTTGGATACAATGAATATCAATAAGAAATATTAATATATTTGAGGCCACAACTCTATGTTGACCAGCCCACATCTTGAGATTTGTTTCAGGACTGGCGTATTCTCGGTGACTGATTGGCAGTGCTCAGGGACTGAAACTTGGGGACTGGAACATGGTGATGGGCAGATACTCAGTGATTGGTACTTGGTGATTGGTACTCAGTAACTGATTGGCACTTAGTACTTGGTGACTGATTTTTTGTGCTACAATTTCCACTTTGTTCTGTGAATGATGTTGAATAGTTCCACTCAGCTTGGTTTCTGCTGATGATTGATATGTTAGCTGCCCTTGTTACTACTTGGGGACTCAAAGTATTTCTTGAGCTTACATGCTGTGTTGTTTTTCGTTAAGTTCCAGGTCCTTGTGAACCCGAGGATCTGATTGACGGGATCATTTTTGCAGCCAATTACCTGGGCTCCACGCAGTTACTATCTGAGCGGAACCCCTCCAAAAACATCCGCATGATGCAGGCCCAGGAGGCTGTGGGGCGCATTAAGGTACTTTGTTTAACTCATCTTGTATCACTCAATTCAATCTCTGCCATTCGACAGATGTATTATGGCCTGTGTGAATATCAGTTTAGAAGCAGACTGATGCATTGTTAAAATAATGAAGGAATGTCGTTAAAGTGCTATGTTCATCACTAATACTCACACACCTCATTGAGAAGGAGATCAAGGAATTATAGCCCAGTTCCTCTAACATCTTTTGTTGGGTAATAACCAGGCCCTGTCAGTAAAGATAGAGTCATGGAACACTGAAAAGTTTCAGCTGATCAGAGAACTGATATGGATATGTAAAGGGTGGGAAGATGGGTCGCCTTCACGGATCTGGTTGAATTTTTTGAAGTGATTCAAGTAATGAGCAAGACATTGTCCATGGATGTCACTAATAAAGACTTAAAGGAGGCATTTGATGAAGTCCTTCATGGAGTTTGTTAACTAAAGTTGAAGTTGTGACTAGAGTTCTCCTGCAAGGATCTATATTGCGGCACTAGCTACGCACCATTTTTTGTTATGGCTTGGATAATGGGATGGAAAGCTGCATATCCAAATTTGCTGATGACACAGACCTAGAGGACATGGCAAACCATGTAGAACAGAACATAAAATTGGAATCAATGCTGATAGATTAAATGAATGGGAAAATCTGTGGCAAATGGATTTCAGTGTTGGCATCTGTGAGGTCATCCATTTCGAACTAAGAACGATAAAACTAGAGATTTTCCCAATGTTGAGGATCGAAGATATGTGAGTTTCCATGTCCATAAATAATTAAATAGTGATGAACAGATAATCAAACAGGATAATACAATGCTGGCCTTTATTTCTAAAGGACTAGAAGACGGTGGAGGTCATGATTGATCTGTAAAAGTTACCTAGAGGTAACTCAATCAGGGCTCAAGTTAAGGTGCTAAATTGAGGGAAGATTAATTACAACAATATTAGACAGGAACTGAAGAATGAAGATTGGGGGCAGATGTTTGAGGGCAAATCAACATCTGGCATGTGGGAAACTATTAAGTGTAAGTTGATAGGGATTCAGGACCAGCACATTCCTGTAAGGATGAAGGATAAGTATGGCAAATTTTGAGAACCTTGACAACGAGAGATATTGTGAGCCCGGTCAAAGGAAAAAAGGAAGCATTTATCAAAGCCAGGAGGCTGGGAACACACGAAGCAAGTGTGGAATAAAGGAAAGTAGAAAGAAACTTAAGCAAGGAGTAAAGAGACTAAAAGGGGTCACGAAAAAGCATTGGCCAGCAGGATTAAGGAAAATCGCAAGGCTTTTTATACATATGTAAAGAGCAGAAGGGTAGCCAGGGAGAGGGCTGGCCCACTCAAGGTCAAGGGAGGGAATCTATATGTGGAGCCAGAGGGAATGGGCAAGGTATTAAATGATTACTTTGCGACAGTATTCACCAAAGAGAAGGACCTGGTGGATGATGAGTCTGGGAAAGAATGTGTAGATAGTTTGAGTCATGTTGAGATCAAAAAGGAGGTGGTATTGGGGTTCTTGAGGAACATTAAGGTAGACAAGTCCCCAGGGCCTGATGGGATATACCCCAGACTACTGAGGGAGGCAAGGGGAGGAAATTGATGGGGCTTTGAGAGAAATCTTTGTATCCTTATTAGCCACAGGGGAGGTCAACACAGAAAGAAATTTCACAACACCAGGTTAAAGTCCAACAGGTTTGTTTGGTCTCAAAAGCCACTAGCTTTTGGAGCGCTGCTCCTTCATCAGGTAAGTGGGAGTTCTGTTCACAAACAGGGCATATAAAGACACAAACTCAATTTACAAAATAATGGTTGGAATGCGAGTCTTTACAGGTGGACAAGTCTTAAAGGTACAGACAGTGTGAGTGCAGAGAGGGTTAAGCACAGGTTAAAGAGATGTATATTGTCTCCAGCCGGGCCAGTTAGTGAGGTTTTGTAAGCCTGGGCAAGTCATGGGGGTTACAAATAGTGTGACACTATGTTACACCATCTGTATGTCATTCCAACCATTATTTTGTAAATTGAGTCTGTGTCTTTATATGCCCTGTTTGTGAACAGAACTCCCAGTTACCTGATGAAGGAGCAGCGCTCTGAAAACTAGTGGCTTTTTCTACCAAATAAACCTGTTGGACTTTAACCTGGTGTTGTGAAACTTCTTACTGTGTTTATCCCCGTCCAATGCTGCCATCTCCATGTCATTCTGGGAGTTCTCGGAGGATTGGAGAATAGCAAATGTTGTTCCTTTGTTCAAGAAGGGTAGCAAGAATAATCCAGATAATTACTGGCAGGTGAGTCCTTATATCAGTGGTAGGGAAATTATTGGAGAGGATTCTTTTATGCAGGATTTATTCCCATTTGGAAATAAGTGGACATATTAGAACATAGAAAAACTACAGCACAAACAGGCCCTTTGGCCCACAAGTTGCACTGACGATATCCTACCTACTACGCTTACCTATAACCCTCGATCCTATTAACTCCCATGTACTCATCCAGAAGCCTCTTAAAAGACCCTATCAAATTTGCCTCAACCACCACTGATGGCAGCTGATTCCATTCACCCACCACCCTCAGAGAGAAAAACATACCCCTGATATCTCCTCTGTACCTACTCCCCAGCACCTTAAACCTGTGTCCTCTCGTAGCAACCATTTCAGCCCTGGGAAGAAGCCTCTCAGAATCCACCCGATCAATACCTCTCAACATCTTATAAACCTCTATCAGGTCACCTGTCATCCTTCGTCTCTCCAAGGAGAAAAGACCGAGCTCCCTCAACCTATCTCCATAAGGCATGCCACCCAATCCAGGCAACATCCTTGTAAATCTCCTCTGCACCCTTTCAATTAGTATTAGTGAGAGGCAACATGGTTTTGTGAAGGGGAAGTCGTGTCTCATGAGTTTGATTGAGTTTTACGAGGAAGTGACAAAGATGATTGATGAGGGTAGGGCAGTGGATGTTGTCTACATGGACTTCAGTAAGGCCTTTGACAAGGTCCCTCATGGCAGATTGGTGTAGAAGGTGAAGATTCATGGGATCAGAGGTGAGCTGGCAAGGTGGATACAAAACTGGCTTGGTCAAAGAAGACAGGATAGCAATGGAAGGGTGGGTTTCTGAATGGAGGGCTGTAACAAGTGGTGTTCCTCAGGGATCAGTGCTGGGATCTTTGCTGTTTGTAATATATATAAATGATTTGGAGAAAAATGTAACTGGATTGATTAGTAAGTTTGCAGATGACACAAAGGTTGGTGGATTTGTGGATAGCGATGAGGACCATCAGAGGATACAGCAGGATATAGATCAGTTGGAGAGAATGACAGTTGGAGTTTAATCCAGACAAATGTGAGGTAATGCATTTTGGAAGGTCTAATACAGATAGGAAATATATAGTAAATGGCAGAACCCTTAAGAGTATTAATAGGCAGAGGGATCTGGGTGTACAGGTACACAGGTCACTGAAAGTGGCAACGCAGGTGGAGAAGGTAGTCAAGAAGGCATATGGCATGCTTGCTTTCATTGGCCAGGGCACTGAGTTTAAAAATTGGCAAATCATATTGCAGCTTTATGGAACCTTAGTTAGGCCACACGAGGAATTTAGTGTTCCATTCTGGTCACCACACTACCAGACGGATGTGGAGACTTTGAAGAGGGTACAGAAAAGATTTACCAGGATGTTGCCCTGGTATGGAGGGCATTAGCTATGAGGAGAGGTTGGAGAAATTTGGTTTGTTCTCACTGGAATGACAGAGGTTGAGGGGAGACCTGATAGAAGTCTGCAAGATTATGAGAGGCATGGACAGAGTGGATAGTCAGATGCTTTTTCCTAGGATGGAAGAGTCAATTACTAGGGGGCACAGGTTTAAGGTGTGAGGGACAAGGTTTAAAATAGATGCACGAGGCAGATTTTTTACACAGAGGGTGATTGGTGCCTGGAACTCGTTGCTGGGTGAGGTAGTGGAAGTGGATATGGTAGTGACTTTTAAGGGTGGTCTTGACAAATACATGAATAGGATGGGAATAGAGGGATACGGTCCCTGGAAGGGGAGGGGGTTTTAGTTCAGTGAGACAGCATGGTCAGTGTAGGCTTGGAGGGCCGAAGGGCCTGTTCCTGTGCTGTAACCTTCTTTGATTTTTGACTGAGGGCAATTCTGGGCCCCACACCTTCACAATGATGTCTTGGTTATGAGGAGGAATATCACTACCTGCACCCAGTGACTGGGCACACCTTGCCTGTCAGTATCTATTGTGCTATCTCCAGTCTCTAACTTCTTTCATATTTTGTTGTCCTTTAGAGGGTGCAGAAAACATCAAAAACCAAGAAGAAAGGGGTAAGTAAACAGCCTGAAGGAGCTTGTCCTTATCCTGTGAGAATGATTGATTTTTCTTTGCTTTAACGGGCCACTAATGCAGCACAGTTGCATCATGTGTGCTACATTAGACATTTAATTCAATGGAAACTCATCTGGACGCAGATGTATAGCTGGTACCTAGGTTTAGCAATGACCCTGTCACCTCCTTTCCATCAGGGTTCGGATGGAGATTCTCAGCCAATGACCGAAGTTGATCTCTTCATCTCCACACAGCGGATTAAAGTTCTGAATGCAGATTCACAGGTAACAGTGTATGTGTGAGACTCACTCCCCCTCCCCAGTAACAGTGTATGTGTAAGACTCACTCCCCCTCCCCAGTAACAGTGTATGTGTGAGACTCACTCCCCCTCCCCAGTAACAGTGTATGTGTAAGACTCACTCCCCCTCCCCAGTAACAGTGTATGTGTGAGACTCACTCCCCCTCCCCAGTAACAGTGTATGTGTAAGACTCACTCCCCCTCCCCAGTAACAGTGTATGTGTGAGACTCACTCCCCCTCCCCAGTAACAGTGTATGTGTAAGACTCACTCCCCCTCCCCAGTAACAGTGTATGTGTAAGACTCACTCCCCCACCCCAGTAACAGTGTATGTGTAAGACTCACTCCCCCTCCCCAGTAACAGTGTATGTGTAAGACTCACTCCCCCTCCCCAGTAACAGTGTATGTGTAAGACTCACTCCCCCTCCCCAGTAACAGTGTATGTGTAAGACTCACTCCCCACCCCAGTAACAGTGTATGTGTGAGACTCGCTCCCCCTCCCCAGTAACAGTGTATGTGTAAGACTCACTCCCCCTCCCCAGTAACAGTGTATGTGTAAGACTCACTCCCCCTCCCCAGTAACAGTGTATGTGTAAGACTCACTCCCCACCCCAGTAACAGTGTATGTGTGAGACTCGCTCCCCCTCCCCAGTAACAGTGTATGTGTGAGACTCACTCCCCCTCCCCAGTAACAGTGTATGTGTGAGACTCGCTCCCCCTCCCCAGTAACAGTGTATGTGTAAGACTCACTCCCCACCCCAGTAACAGTGTATGTGTGAGACTCGCTCCCCCTCCCCAGTAACAGTGTATGTGTAAGACTCACTCCCCACCCCAGTAACAGTGTATGTGTAAGACTCGCTCCCCACCCCAGTAACAGTGTATGTGTAAGACTCACTCCCCCTCCCCAGTAACAGTGTATGTGTAAGACTCACTCCCCCTCCCCAGTAACAGTGTATGTGTGAGACTCGCTCCCCCTCCCCAGTAACAGTGTATGTGTGAGACTCGCTCCCCACCCCAGTAACAGTGTATGTGTGAGACTCGCTCCCCCTCCCCAGTAACAGTGTATGTGTGAGACTCACTCCCCCTCCCCAGTAACAGTGTATGTGTGAGACTCGCTCCCCCTCCCCAGTAACAGTGTATGTGTAAGACTCACTCCCCCTCCCCAGTAACAGTGTATGTGTGAGACTCGCTCCCCACCCCAGTGACAGTGGACAGGGGGATGGGGGAGGAGGTGATACAATTATGGAAGATTCCAGGTTCTGAGAGAAGGGTTGCAGCTTCCGAGCTCCAGTTTGTAGCTTCAGATGAGTAAGCAATGAGATGGGTAAGCTCCTTTCTGATATTCACTGTAAAATTGTTACAACTGAATGAGGTATTCCATAAATCCGTGGATGGAGAGAGATGGGAGGGGGAAGTCTTGCTCAGGCAGTGTGCAGGGAAACCTGTGCTGACAGGCAGTGTGCAGGAAAGCAGCGTGATGAATAAAAAGTTAATAAGCAAAATAAAAAATACAGAACTTTCCAAACCTCAGGATGCCCTGAAAACAGCCAATAAAGTATTTTGAAGTATAATCGTGGTGCAGTAGAGGAAGGCAGTGTGAGCTCTGCAAGATCTCTTAAACAGCAATGTGAAAAAAGATCCAGAATCTGTGCTTAGGTGAATCTCAGGGACACGTATTGGTCTGAAATACCAGGAAAACACTGCTTTTTTCATACTGATGTGGGATCCTGGACATCTGCTTTAGACAGCAGACAGGACATCAATTTAATGTTTCAAAAACACCTCCATCAGTGTGACGTTCACAAATTAATTCCCCTATAACACTACAGCACTCTCCTGGTAATTCACTCACTCCTAACTGGTGGATGTGCATTGCTCTGTTGTTGTTGTGACGTCAGTACTGTACAGCAATCCCTTGTCCTTGACTCTCAGCCTGTGCGGCACTCCCTCAAGCCTGACACTCAGACAGTCCAATGCACCCTCATTGCTGATCTTATTATGGCATCCATTTGCTCTTGACAATTTTAGAGTGCAGTGCTCACTCAGCACTGACCCTCTGACAGTGCAGTGCTCCCTCAGCACTGACCCTCTGACAGTGCGGCGCTCCCTCAGTACTGACCCTCTGACAGTGCGGTGCTCCCTCAGCGCTGACCCTCTCTGACAGTGCGGCGCTCCCTCAGCACTGACCCTCTGACAGTGCGGCGCTCCCTCAGCACTGACCCTCTCTGACAGTGCGGCGCTCCCTCAGCACTGACCCTCTCTGACAGTGCGGCACTCCCTCAGTACTGACCCTCTGACAGTGCGGCACTCCCTCAGCACTGACCCTCTCTGACAGTGCGGCACTCCCTCAGCACTGACCCTCTCTGACAGTGCGGCGCTCCCTCAGTACTGACCCTCTGACAGTGCGGCGCTCCCTCAGCACTGACCCTCTGACAGTGCGGCACTCCCTCAGTACTGACCCTCTGACAGTGCGGCACTCCCTCAGCACTGACCCTCTGACAGTGCGGCACTCCCTCAGTACTGACCCTCTGACAGTGCGGCACTCCCTCAGCACTGACCCTCTGACAGTGCGGCACTCCCTCAGTACTGACCCTCTGACAGTGCGGCGCTCCCTCAGCACTGACCCTCTGATAGTGCAGCACTCCCTCAGAACGACACTAAAGTGTTAGCCTGTAGTTTCTACTCCCATGTCTGAATTGGGGTTGAAATTGTTTCCAATTTTTGGAAGAGAGTGTTACTGTTACCCACTGAACCATGGCTTAAAATTTGTCTGCTGTCAACATAAAGATGGTGCTTCAGTTCGCCTGCTGTTCGCTGTGGCTGGATCTGCAGTTTGAGGGTTTCTGACATCTGTAACTCCGTTGATTAAAGGGTGTAAGTTCTGTCACCAGCTGCTAATCCTGATGTATCTCCTATTCCAGGAGCCAATGATGGACCACGCACTGCGCACAATATCCTACATTGCAGATATCGGCAATATTGTTGTTCTGATGGCTCGACGGCGAGTGCCACGGGCAGCTTCCCAGGATTGTATTGAGAGTACGCCTGGGAGCTTGGAGGCCAAGAAACAATACAAGATGGTCTGCCATGTCTTTGAGTCGGAGGATGTGAGTATGATTGCTTTTCCTTTAATGTCTCCTTATGGGCTTCTCTTGCTTGGTTCCAGCTCCACTTGCAGATATTGTACTGCACGGCCTCAGAAATACTTGGGTACATGGGCTCCACCCAGGTGGATCCTGGTCAATTTCACAGAGCCTCAGGGAGACAGTCTGTTCCTTACAGGGTCAATTCCAGGTTTAGTAATTGGGAATTTCACACTGCCCATCAGTATTGAATGTTTTATTAATTGCTCAGTGAATGAAGGCCAGGGATTGATGCTGTTCATTCCACTGTCTGTGACCCAGGATGACATTATTCATTCAGGCTGGGGAATGTTTGATTGTTGGGTTGATGTTTTCAGTGATTTGTCTTGCACCCACACAGGCACAGCTGATAGCTCAGTCCATTGGACAGGCGTTTAGTGTTGCCTATCAAGAGTTTCTGCGAGCCAATGGGATTAATCCTGAGGACTTGAGCCAGAAGGAGTACAGCGACATCATCAATACGCAGGAAATGTACAACGATGACCTTGTCCACTTCTCCAACTCTGCCAATTGTAAAGAGGTGAATTACTCATGCCATCGCTCCTCCCACTCCTCTAGGGTACACTTTTCTCCTCCCTGCCTCCAGTACACAATCTTCCCCACCTCTTTCACACTCAAAAGGGATTAAATGTGTAGTAGCTAAATTTGCAAATGTCACCAAGATAGGAAGAAAAATAAGTTGTTAAGAGGAGGCAGAGAATCTACAAAGAAACATAGAAAGGTTAAATGAGTGGGCAAAAAATGGCAAATAGAGTAATGGAATATTTAGTGAAGGCAGAAGCAAAATATTTTCTTCTTTCCTCATTGTTTACAATTAACTCCCCATTCTCACTCTCTAGAAGACCATTGCTAACTTAACTCTTTTCCTCTTTAATAACTGCAGAAACTGTTTCCGTCCATTTTTACATTTCCAGCCAACTTGTTCTTATACTCATTAAGTTATTTCTCCTTATTAACCTTTTAGTCATTCATAGAATCATAGAGTCCCTACGTTGGTGAAAGAGGCCATTTGGCCCATTAAATCCGTGCTGAGTCTCTGGAAGAGAATCCCATCCAGTTCTTCCTCTCTGCCCTATTCCAATGAACCGGTGCATTCACCATAGCTAATCCTCCTACCCTACACAACTTTGGACATTAAGGGTCAATTTAGTATGACCGATCCATCTAACCATCTAAGATGTTGAGAGGTATTGATTGGGTGGATAGTCAGAAGCCTTTTTCATAGGGCTGAAATGGCTGCCACAAGACGACACAAGTTTAAGGTGCTGGGGAGTCGGTACAGAGGAGATGTCAGGGATAAGTTTTTCACTCAGAGGGTGGTGGGTGCGTGGAACAACTGCCAGCGATGGTGGTGGTGGCGGATTCGATAGGCTCTTTTAAGAGACTTTTGGATAAGTACATGGGACTTAGTAAGATAGAGGGTTATAGGTAAGCCTAGTAGGTAGGGATATGTTTGGCACAACTTGTGGGCCGAAGGGCCTGTTTGTGCTGTAGTTTTTCTGTGTTCTATGTTCTATGTTCTAACCTGTACATCTTTGGAATGTGGGAGGAAACCAGAGCACCTGGAGGAAAGCCAAGCAGACACGAGGGGAATGTACAAATTCCACACTGACAGTGACCCAAAGCCGGAATCGAACCTGGGCTCCAGTGCTGTGAGGCAGCAGTGCTAACCTCATTCTCTTTCATTCTTTATATTCTGGTCTGACACTCATTTTTGCACATTTATATGCTTTTTCCTTAAGTTTGATGCTTTCCATAACTACTTTAGTTAATGACAGATAATGGGTCCACCCCTTAGAATTTTTCTTCACAGTAGGAATATATTTATTCTTATTCTGAAATGCCCCCATAAATGTCTGCCACTGCTACTCTATCGACCTATCCTTTAGCTGAGTGTTTCAGTTCACTTCTGCTGGCTCAGCTTTCATGCATACATTGTTGCTTTTATTTAAGTTCCAGTTTTAGACCCACTCTTCTCCCTTTCAAACTGGATATAAAATTCAATGGTTGCTGCTGCCTAGGGCTGCCTTTGCTCTGAGGTCATTAATTAATCTTGTTACATTGCACGATACTGATTCTGATATAATCTGTACCCTGGCTTGTTCCACAACATGCTGCTCTAAGAAACTCAGAAACATTCTACGAACTCCTCAGCCAGGCTCCTGCCACCAATCTGATTGTTCCCGTTTATGTGTAGGTTAAATTATCCCTAATTAATGTCATCCCTTTATCACAAGCACCAATATTTCTTCTTGTATACTCTGTGCTACATCATTGATACTGTTCGGGGGGTCTGTAGACCATTCTCTTTAGCGACTTCTTTCGCCAAATATTCCTCATCTCCATCCAAACCAATACTACATCCTGATCTCCTGAACCAAGGTCATCCCTAACTATTGCATTATCCTTGATTAACAGCGCTGCCCCTCCACCTTTCCCTAGCTTCCTGTTCTTCTCGAATGTCACACACCCCTCAATATTCCAGACCCAATCCCTGTCATCCTGCAACCACATCTACTTCAAAGCTCCCAGCACAGGAACAGGCCCTTCGATTCTCCAAGTCTGTGCTGATCATGATGCTCTAACTTAAAAAAAACCTTCTGCCCTTACTCGGTCCGTATCCCACTATTCTCCCCGCTATTCATGTACCCATCCGGATGTCTGTTAAATGTTGCTAATGTACCTGCTTCCACCACCTTCTCTGGCAGCACTTTCCAGGCACCCGCCACTTTCTGTGTGAAAAATGTCCCCCGCACATCTCCCTTAAACTTGCCCCTTTCACCTTGAACCTGTGCCCCTTTGTAATTGACTCTTCCACCCTGGGAAAAAGCCTCTGACTATCCACCCTGTCCATGCCTCTCATAATTCTGTGGACATCTATTAGGTCTTCCCTCAGCCTCCATCTTTCCAGTGAAAACGATCCTAGTTTATTCAACCTCTCCTCATAACCAACACCCTCGAGACCAGGAAACATCCTGGTGAATCTTCTTTGCACACTCTCTAAAGCTTCCAAGTCCTTCTGATCATGTGGTGACCAGAACTGCAAACAGTACTCCAAATGCGGCCTAACCAAGGGTTTATATAGCTGCAACATGATTTGCCAACTTCTGTACTCAGTGTCCTGGCCAATGAAGGCAAGCATGCCGTATACCTTCTTAATCACCTTGGTCACCTATATTGCCATTTTTAGGAAACTATGGAAGTTCCTAAGGGTTCTGCCAGTTACAGTATAGAACGAAGAACAAAGAAAATTACAGCACAGGAACAGGCCCTTCGGCCCCCCAAGCCTGCACCGACCATGCTGCCCGACTGAACTAAAACCCCCTACCCTTCCAGGGACCATATCCCTCTATTCCCATCCTATTCATGTACTTGTCAAGATGACCCTTAAAAGTCACTATTGCATCCGCTTCCACTACCTTCCCCGGCAAAGAGTTTCAGGCATCCATTACTTTATGTAAAAAAATCTGCCTCGTACATCTATTTCAAACCTTGCCCCTCACACCTTAAACCTTTGCCCCCAAGTAATTGACTCTTCCACCTTGGGAAAAAGCTCCTGATTATCCACTCTGTCCATGCCTCTCATAATCTTATAGACTTCTATCAACTCGCCCCTCAACCTCTGTCGTTCCAGTGAGAACAAACCAAGTTCCTCCAACCTCTCCTCATAGCTAATGCCCTCCATACCAGGCAACATCCTGGTAAATCTTTTCTGTACCCTATCCAAAGCCTCCACATCCTTCTGGTAGTGTGGTGACCAGAATTGAACACCATATTCTAAGTGTGGCCTAACTAAGGTTCTGTAAAGCTGCAACATGACTTGCCAATTTTTAAACTCAATGCCCTGGCCGATGAAGGCAAGCATGCCATATGCCTTCTTGACTACCTTCTCCACCTGCATTGCCATTTTCAGTGACCTGTGTACCTGTACGCCCAGATCCCTCTGCCCATTAATACTCTTAAGGGTTCTGCCATTTACTATATATTTCCTATCTGTATTAGACCTTCCAAAATGCATTACCTCACATTTGTCTGGATTAAACTCCAACTGCCATCTCTCTGCCCAAGTATCCAACTGACCTATATCCTGCTGTATCCTCTGATGGTCCTCATCGCTGTCCACAAATCCATCAACCTTTGTGTCATCTGCAAACTTACTAATCAATCCAGTTACATTTTCCTCCAAATCATTTATATATATTACAAACAGCAAAGGTCCCAGCACTGATCCCTGAGGAACACCACTTGTTACAGCCCTCCGTTCAGAAACGCACCCTTCCACTGCTACCCTGTCTTCTTTGACCGAGCTGGTTTTGATTCTGCATTGCGAGCTCATCTCTGATCCCATGAGTCTTCACCTTCTACACAAATCTGCCATGAGGGACCTTGTCAAAGGCCTTATTGAAGTCCATGTAGACAACATCCACTGCCCTACCCTCATCAATCATCTTCATCACTTCCTTGAAAAACTCAATCAAGTTCGTGAGACACGACCTCCCCTTCACAAAACCATGTTGCCTCTCACTAATATGTCCACTTATTTCCAAATGGGAATAAATCCTGTCTCAAAGAATCCTCTTCAATAATTTCCCTACCACTGATATAAGGCTCACCGGCCTGTAATTATCTGGATTATTTTAGCTACCCTTCTTAAACAAAGGAACATCACTGGCTATTCTCCAATCCTCCGGGACTTCCCCTGTAGCCAGTGAGGATACAAAGATTTCTCTCAAAGCCCCAGCAATTTCCTCCCCTTGCCTCTTTCAGTATTCTGGGGTATATCCCATCAGGCCCTGGGAACTTGTCTACCTCAATGTTTCTCTAGAACCCCAGTACCTCCTCCTTTTTGACTTCAAACCCAAATGATCTACACATCCTTTCCCAGACTCACCATCCACCAGGTCCTTCTCTTTGGTGAATACTGACGCAATCATTTAATATCTCACCCATTTCCTCTGGCTCCACGTATAGATTCCCTCCCTTGTCCTTCAGTGGGCCAACCCTCTCCCTGGCTACTTTCTTGCTCTTTATATATGTATAAAAAGCCTTGGGATTTTCCTTAATCCTGCTGGCCAATGCTTTCTCGTGACCCCTTTTAGTTCTTACTCCTTAAGTTTCTTTCTACTTTCCTTTATTCCACACTTGCTTCGTGTGTTCCCAGCCTCCTGGCTTTGATAAATGTTTCCTTTTTCTCTTTGACCGGGCTCACAATATCTCTCGTTATCCAAGGTTCCCAAAACTTGCCATACTTATCCTTCATCCTTACAGGAATTCACATCTGAATTTGATCCTCCAAATGCATCAACTAATTTTTGTCTGGATTAAATGCCATCTGCCATTTCTGTGCCTAAATTGCCAACTTATCGAAATATCCTGTAGTATTCTCTGACAATCCCCAGCACTATTAGCAACTCTACCAATCTTTGTGCCATCTGCTTCAGATTTACTTCAGCATGCACTATCAGTTTGTTTACTTTGTTATGAATGTCACGCACTTTTTGTTATCTTTGTAACACCTTGTCTGGACTGTTGGCATATCCTCAGGTTATTTTCTCTCTGTAGCCATTCTTGCCTTTCTCTAACGCTCATTTCCCATGTTGTTATTTTCGTCCCTTGTCTCAATTCTTTGATACACTCCATCTTTACACATTTAACCCTATTATCCTGTTCTGTGCACACTCCCATTCCATCTTCCCCTGTGAGCATTCCCCTCTGCAGGTCCAGTGTGCAGTCCCCCAGCCAACCATCAGGCGCGTGTTCCCAACTCCCTTTGGAGTGCACGGTTCCCCTCCCTCTTTGTCTTCACAGTTTCCCTCCCCTTCCCCCTGCATACGGTCCCCCTCTCTCCTTCTGTATTCCTCCCCTGTGTACACCCTCCACCTTGCCCATCCACTCATTCACCTCCCCCATCCTCCTCCCCAGGTAGACACTCCTCCTCCACTCTTCCCCTTCTTCTTGTGGATACTAACTACACCCTCTTGGACATAAAGCCCCCTCCCCTAATGCTGTCACCCCCAGCCCCTCCTGGGTACATCCTCAGGATGAGGATTGGGGTTCTCTGTCACTGCTATGTTACTCAGTAACACCAGGGTTTGTTCTCTTCTCTCACAGCTCCACGTTGAGAAGCTGAAAGGGGAGATTTTTGGGGTTGTGATTGTGGAGTCGGGCTGGGGATCGATCCTGCCCACTGTCATCCTCGCGAACATGATGAACGGAGGACCAGCAGCTCGCTCAGGGAAGCTCAGTATTGGAGACCAGATCATGTCCATTAATGGAACCAGCCTGGTGGGCCTCCCCCTCACCACCTGCCAAGGAATCATTAAGGTACAGTGTTCCAGTAAGTTATATAACAAGGGAAATAGAAAGGGGGGGACAGAGAGATCATGTAGAGTAAATCAAAGTGAAATGATAAGGCGATAGATCAAGGTAGCAGTAAAGGTGATGATGATCAGAGTGTGGCAGGAAGGGAGCTTTTACAATCTGAATGTCATAAAGTTCACTCAGACTAGAGTCTAAACAAAGGAAAGTGAGGTATGGGGGCAAATTGGCTATGGTAGATTGGGAAACTATGTTAAAAGGTATGACAGGAGACAGGCAATGGTTAAAGAACTAATACAGCTTACAGTAAAAATATATTCCTTTATTGCAGCAAAGAAATTACTCCAACTGTGACTAACAAAATAAATTGAGGATTGTATTTAATCAACAAAGAGGCACATTAAGCTGCCAAAAGAAGAATGTGACCACTGAGATTCCAAAAGAATCAGTGCTTGGGCCCCAGTTATTCACAATTTCTATCAATGATGTGGATGTGGGGGCTGAAGGTAATCGTTCCAACAAGAGGGCCTAGTATCTCTCGGGGAACTTCCCTTTACAGGAGGACTAGGAATCAGTGACCGTCAGGCAATCTGACCCCTGACCTCAAGGGGTCAGACTAGGGAGTGGCCTCTGATTGGTGAATTGTGGTTCGGTGAGGTAAATTTTTAATCCCTTCAATTCTTTAATATTTTATTCAATGGGACTGACTACAGCAGCAGTTTACACAAGATTTAGATTATATTTAATTCTAATTTGTTCCTACAATAATTGAGACAGTTTAGTGAATAATTAACTTGTTTGACTGAACAATTTAAATTAGTTATTACTTAAAGAAAAGAGGATCCACGCAATTTAAATTTTAATTAATTAACTAACAGAATGTAATGTGGGTCACACCAGTTTTATGCTCCACCTGTGACATGGGTAATCCAGGACGGTCCAACTGCTTACATTTACAGGGAGTGCAAACAAATGAGATTCCTAATAGATTGCTTAGATTGGCTGGAGCGTCAGGAGCATGCGTGTGGCGGAGAGCGTCATAGACAGAGGTTTCAGAGAGGTGACCGCACCCAAGGTTGAGGAAGATTGATGGGTGACAGTCACAAACACTAGGCAGTCAGTGCAGCAGCCTCCCTCTCTCAAACAGATACACCGTGTTAGATGCTGTTGGGGAGGACAGTGTATGAGGGGCAATGACAGTGGCCAGGACAGTGACACCCCTACAGGCTCTGCTGTACAGCAGGGAGGGTCAAAGTGCAGGCATGCCATGGTAATCGGATGTTCAGTACTAAAGGGCACAGTCAGGTGCTTCTGTGATCGATACTCCAGGATGGTCTGTTGCCTCTCTGGTGTCAGGGTCAAGGACGTCTCTCAGCTGGTACAGGGCATTCTGAAGCGCGAAGGCAAACGGCCATAGTCGTGGTCCATGTTGGAACTAACAATGTAGGTAGGAAAGAAAGTGTGGTCCTACAAAATGAGTTCAGGGAATTAGGAAGGCAGCTGAAATGCAGAATCTCCAGGGTTGTGTTCTTAGGAATATTCCAGTGGTGTTCCACAGGGCTCTGTACTGGGACCTCTGCTATTTGTGATATATATAAATGATTTGGAAGAAGGTGTAACTGGTGTGATCAGTAAGTTTGTGAATGACACAAAGATGGCTGGACTTGCTGATAGTGACGAACATTGTCGCTCAATACAGCAGGATATAGATAGGCTGGACAATTGGGTGGTGAAATGGCAGATGGAATTTAATCCACATAAATGCAAAGTGATGCATTTTGGTAGAACTAATGTAGGGGGGAGTTATACAATAAATGGCAGAACAACCAAGAGTATAGAAACACAGAGGGACCTGGGTGTGCAAGTTCATAAATCCTTGAAGGTGGCAGCACAGGTGGAGAAGGTGGTGAAGAAGGCATATGGTGTGCTTGCCTTTACAGGACAGGGTATAGAGTATAAAAACTGGAGTCTGATGTTGCAGCTGTATAGAACACTGGTTAGGCCACATATGGAATACTGCGTCCAGTTCTGATCACCGCACTACCAGAAGGACGTGGAGGCTTTAGAGAGAGTGCAGGGGAGGTTTACCAGGATGTTGCCTGGTATGGAGGGTGTTAGCTATGAGGAGAGATTGGGTAAACTGGGGTTGTTCTCCCTGGAAAGTCAGAGAATGAGGGGAGACCTAATAGAAGTGTATAAAATTATGAAGGGTATTGATAGGGTGAATAGTGGGAAGCTTTTTCCCAGGCCAGAGGTGACGATCACGAGGGGTCACAGGCTCAAGGTGAGAGGGGCGAGGTTTAACTCAGACATCAGAGGGACGTATTTTATACAGAGGGTGGTGGGGGCCTGGAATGCACTGCCAAGTAGGGTGGTGGAGGCAGACACACTGGCATTGTTTCAGAATTATCTGGATAGTCACATGAGCAGACTGGGAATGGAGGTATACAAACGAATGGTCTAGTTGGACCAGTGAGTGGCACAGGCTTGGGGGGGCCGAAGGGCCTGTTTCCTGTGCTGTACTGTTCTTTGTTCTTTTGTTCTTTGTTCTTTGTTCTATTCCCTGTGCCACATGTGTGGTAAGTAATAGGAAGATAGTGCAGCTTAATAAGTGCCTTCAGAGTGGTTGCAGGAGAGAGGTTCCTTCTAGACAACTGGGATCTCTTCCACGACAGATGGGACCTGTGCAAAAAGGACGGGTTGCGTCTTAACTGGAAGGACACTAAGATCCTAACGGGGAGATTTGATCATGCAGTACAGGTGGATTTAAACTAATAAGGCAGGGGGTGGGATCCACAGCTGTCGGTTGAGAGTACAGAGACTGTGGAGAACTCAGGGAGAGCATACAAAACATGACAGGACAGATGTCTGAGGTGTGTTTGCTTTAACACAAGGACTATGACAGGAAGGCAGATGAATTTAAAGCTTGGATTATTACGTGGAACTATGATGTTGCGGCAATTACAGAGATTTGGATGAACGAAAGGCAGGACTGCCAGCTTAGCATTCCAGGATTTAGATGCTTCAGGCAAGATAGAGGGTGACAAAAGAGGTTGGGGGAGTGTTTCTTTACTGATCAGGGAGAATGTGACAGCTGTACAGAGGGAGGACACATTGGTGGGATCACGCAGTGAAGCCAAATGGGTAAAAATCAGGAACGGTTCAGTCACACTGTTGGGGTTGTACTACAGACCTCCCAACAACCAGAGTGAAGTGGAGGAGCTGAAATGGGAAGATGAAAAACAACGGGTGATGGACGATTTTAACTTCCCCAACACAGACTGGGATTCCTTTAGAGTCAGAGGATTGGATGGGGCAGAGTTCAGTGTGTCCAAGGGAACTTCTTCAGGCAATAGTCCAACTCGGAAGGGGCTATCTTAGACCTGGCTCTGGAAAATGAGCCCGGACAGGTGACTGATGTCTCAGTGGGGACTGTTTTGGGAACAGTGATCACAATTCTGTAAGTTTTAAAATACTTGTAGAAAAGGATAGAATTAGTCCCAGAGTGAAAGAATTAAACTGGAGGAAGGCTAACTATAACAGTGTTAGGCAGGAGCTAGGGAATGTAGACTGGGGGGAGTGGGGGGGCTGTTTGAGAATAAATCCACATCCGATATGTGGGAGTCTTTTAAAAGTCAGTTTGAAAAAAGTCAGTTGGTAACAATTCAGAATGAGTATGTCTCTGTAAAAACAAAGGATAAAGATGGCAAGATTCAGAAACCGCGGGTGACAAGAGAGATTGTGAGCTTAGTGAAAAAGAAGAAGGAGGCATGCATAAATTTCAGGAAACTGAAAAGGGATAAGGTTCTTGAGGACACAAAGATAGCAGGAAAAGGCTTAAACAGGGATTTAGGAAGGCTGAAAGAGCCATGAATTGTCCTTGGCAGGATTAAGGAGAATCCCAAAACTATTTATGCATATATAAGGAGGAAGTGGGTAGCTAAGGAAAGGATAGGTCCACTTGAGGACAGTGGAGGGAATTTGTGGAGCCAGATGAGGTGGGTGAGGTCCTTAACGAGTATTTTGCATCAGTATTCACAAAGGAGAAGGATGTGGTCAATGGTGAGTGTAGAAAGCAGGATTTTAACATTCTAGGACATGAGGTTAAAAAGGGAGGAGGCTTTGAAAAACATTAAGTGGACAAGTCTCCAGGGTCAGAAAGGGTCAATCCCAGAATACTGAGAGAGAGGTGAGGGAAGAAATTGCTGAGGCCTTGGCCAAAATCTTTGTATCCTCTTTAGCCACTGGTGAGGTACCAGAGGATTGGAGAGTAGCTAACATTGTTCCTCTGTTTAAAAGGGCAGGAGAGACAATCGGGGAAATTACAGGCCTGTGAGCTTTACCCCAGTGGTGGGAAATGATTGGAGAAGATTCTTCGGGACAGGATGTACTCACATCTGGAACAGAATAGGCTCAATTAGTGATAGGCAACATGGTTTTGAGTTCTTTGAGGGAGTGACAAGACAAATTGACTGAAGCAGGGCAGTGAGTGTTGTATAGATGGACTTTAGTAAAGCCTTCGATAAGGTTCCTCATGGTAGGCTGATACAGAAGGTGAAGACGTATGGGATCCGAGGTGAGCTGGTAAGGTGGATACAAAACTGGCTTTTCTAACTGGAGGTCTGTGATAAGCGGTGTTACATGAGGATCAGTGTTGGGCCTCTATTGTTTGTAATATATATAAATAATTTGGAGGAAAATGTAGGCGGTCTGATTAATAAATTTGCAGATGATACAAAAATTGGGGAAGTAGCGGATAGTGAGGAGGATTGTCAGAGGATACAGCAGGATATAAATCAGCTGGAGACCTGGGCCGAAAGATGGCAGATGGAATTTAACCTGCACAAATGTGAGGTGATGTGATTTGGAAGGTCTACGGCAGAAGGAAAGTATACAGTAAATGGTAAAGCCCTTAAAAATATTACAGAGGGATCTGGGGGTGCAGATTCACAGTTCCCTGAAGGTGGCAACTCAGGTGGACAAGATGGTGAAGAAGGTGTAAGGCATGCTGGCCTTCATCAGTCAGGGCATTGAGTATAGGAATTGGAAAATCATGTTGCAGCTGTATAAGACTTTGATTAGACTGCATTTGGAGTATTGTGTACAATTCTGGTCACCACACTACCGGAAAGATGGTGATGCATTGGAAAGGGTGCAGAAGAGATTTACCAGGATGTTGCCTGGTTTGGAGGATATAGATTATAGGAAAGGTTGAATAAATTTGTATTGTTTTCATTGCAGCATCAGAGGATGAGGGGGGACTTGATAGAGGTTTATAAGATTATGACAGGCTTGGATAGAGTGGATAGTCAGAGTCTTTTTCCCAGGGTCAAAGGGTCAGTTTCTCAGAGGCATAGACTGAAAGTGAGAGAGAGAAAGTTTAAAAGAGATGTTAGGGGCAAGTTTTTCACACAGAGGGTGGTGAATGCCTGGAACGCGCTGCTGGAGGAGGTGGTGGAAGCAGATTCTATAACAATGTTCAAGAGGCATCTAGATAGATACATGAATAGGCAGCGAATAGAGGGATATGGATCACATAGGGGCAAGAAAATATTAGAGAGGTAGCGTCTTAGTGGGCTGAAGGGCCTGGTCCTGTGCTGTACTGTTCTTTGTCCAAGTTTGCAGATGATACAAGATTGAAGTGTGAGTTGCAAGGAGGATGTAAGTACACTTTGAGACGATTTGGAGAGGCTGAACTGGTGATAATTGGCAGGAGGAATATAATGTGGAGATATGTGAGATTATCCATTTTGAGAGACAGGACAGAAATAGTGTGTTTCCTAACGGTCAGTGACTGGGAAGGGTCAAACTTCAAAGGAACTTGGATGTCCCTGTTGATGAGTCATTGAAAGCTATTCTGCAGATACAGACATTTGGGTATAGAATATGTCTGTTTGCACCTATGTAGAGCCTTGGTGAGGCTGCAGCAAGGCTCTATAGTCATAGGGGTTTACAGCATGGAGACAGGCCCTTTGGTCCAACTTGTCCATGCTGCCCTTTTTTTTAAACGACTAAGCCTGTATTTGGCCCATATCCCTCTGTACCCATCGTACCCATGTAACTATCTAAATACTTTTTGAAAGTAAAGCCTTTATTACTAGCTCTGGCAGCTTGTTCCAGACACTCATCACCCTCTGTGTGAAAAAATTGCCCCTCTGGATGCTTTTGTATCTCTCCCCTCTCACCTTAAACCTATGCCCTCTAGTTTTAGACTCCCCTACCTTTGGGAAAAGATATTGACTATCTATCGCAAAAACCCAGCCTGCAGGTGCAGCAGGTGGTCAGGAAGGCGAATGGGATGCTGGCCTTCATAGCGAGGGGGATTGAATATAAAAATAGGGAGGTCTTGCTGCGGCTGTATAGGGCATTGGTGAGGCCGCAGCTGGAGTACTGTGTGCATTTTTGGTCGCCATATTTACGCAAGGATATTTTGGCCTTGGAGGGAGTGCAGAGGAAGTTTACTAGGCTGATTCTGGAGTTGAGGGGGTTGAGCTATGAGGAGAGGCTGAATAAACTAGGCTTGTACTCGTTAGAGTTTAGAAGAATAAGGGGAGATCTCATTGAGATGTATAAGATGATGAATGGGATGGATAGGATAGAGGTGGAGAGGCTCTTCCCGCTCAGAAAGGACAGTAGGACTAGGGGGCACAGCCTCAAGATAAAGGGGGGGGTGGTTTAGAACGGAGTTGAGGAGGAACTTCTTCACTCAAAGGGTGGTGAATCTCTGGAATTCTCTGCCCGTTGAAGTGGTGGAGGCTGCCTCGCTAAATATTTTTAAGACGCGGGTTGATGGGTTTTTGAGAAGCGAGGGGATTAAGGGTTATGGGGAGAGGGCGGGAATGTGGAACTGAGACACGACAGATCAGCCATGATCTTATTGAATGGCGGGGCAGGCTCGAAGGGCTGGATGGCCTACTCCTGCTCCTATTTCTTATGTTCTTATGTACCTCGTCTGTGCCCCTCATTATTTTATAGACCTCTATAAGGTCACCCCTCGGCCTCCTACGCTCCAGAGAAAAAAGTCTATTCAGCCTCTCCTTATAACTTAAACCATCAAGTCCTGGTAGCATCCTAGTAAATCTTTTCTGCACGCTTTCTAATTTAATAATATGCTTTCTATAATAGGTTGACCAGAACTGCACACAATTTTCCAAGTGTGGCCTTACCAATGTCTTGTACAACTTCAACAAGTCGACCCAACTCCTGTATTCAATGTTCTGACTGATGAAACCAAGCATGCCGAATGCCTTCTTCACCACCCTGTCCACCTGTGACTCCACTTTCAAGGAGCTATGAACATGTACACCTAGATCTCTTTGTTTTATAACTCTCCCCAACTCTCCCTAGTTGTGTTGTGTGCACTTTTGCTATTCTTAACAAAGGAAAGATAACTTGCCACAGAAGAGTGCAACAGTTTGACTGAATTAATTACTGGGATGGAGGGATTATCCTGTGAGGAAAGGTTCAATTGACTGGACCTTTAATCTCTGGAGTTTGGAAGAATGAGGGATGATCTCGTTGAAACACAGGGTTCACTAAGATAAATACAGGAAGGATGTTACCCTGGTTGGGGGTCTGGAACAAGGGGATAGTCTCTGTGTAAGGAGCATTCAGGATTGAGATGAGGAGGAATTCCTTCACTCAGAGGGTGGTGAATGTTGGAATACTCTGAGAGCTGTGGAGGTTCAGTCAAGTTCAAGGCTGAGATCACTAAGTTTCTGTATATTTAAAAACATCCAGGGACATGGGGATAGTGCAAGGAATGGTGCATTAGTCATGGTCACATTGATGATAGAGCAGACTCAATGGGCTGACTGGCCTATTTCTGATATCCCACTAGCCCCCCCCAATCCTGACCCAGCTTCCCAGCACAATGATCCCTGAGGCAGTGCTGAACTCCCCGCTACAGCTCTCCCCAAGAATGTCACTCTTGTCCCAAGGATGCTGCCAGTGAATCTTCAGAACACTCATCCGAATCCAGTATTCCCAGGTCCTGCCCGACAGGGACTGTCAGTACACCATGCAGTCCCAGAGTTCATCCTGATCCTGTTAATATACTTCCCTCCTAAATACACACTGTCTCTTCCATGCACGCACAGACTCCCTCCCTCACACGCAGACAGACTCCCTCCCTCACACCCAGACACAGACTCCCTCCCTCACACCCAGACAGACTCCCTCCCTCACACCCAGACACAGACTCCCTCCCTCACACCCAGACACAGACTCCCTCCCTCACACCCAGACACAGACTCCCTCCCTCACACCCAGACACAGACTCCCTCCCTCACACCCAGACACAGACTCCCTCCCTCACACCCAGACACAGACTCCCTCCCTCACACCCAGACACAGACTCCCTCCCTCACACCCAGACACAGACTCCCTCCCTCACACCCAGACACAGACTCCCTCCCTCACACCCAGACACAGACTCCCTCCCTCACACCCAGACACAGACTCCCTCCCTCACACCCAGACACAGACTCCCTCCCTCACACCCAGACACAGACTCCCTCCCTCACACCCAGACACAGACTCCCTCCCTCACACCCAGACACAGACTCCCTCCCTCACACCCAGACACAGACTCCCTCCCTCACACCCAGACACAGACTCCCTCCCTCACACCCAGACACAGACTCCCTCCCTCACACCCAGACACAGACTCCCTCCCTCACACCCAGACACAGACTCCCTCCCTCACACCCAGACACAGACTCCCTCCCTCACACCCAGACAGACTCCCCCCCTCACACCCAGACAGACTCCCTCCCTCACACCCAGACAGACTCCCTCCCTCACACCCAGACAGACTCCCCCCCTCACACCCAGACAGACTCCCCCCCCCTTGCACTGGAGTAACTGGTTGTTCCTCATTCCTCAGATGACTCCAATTCTCACAGCCTCATCCCAGTTGAGACCAGGGATTGATCCTGCGTGTCTGAGGTCAGTGATTCAAATCCCTCGCTCCTGATTAATTAACAACATTTCTTGTTTTTCAGGGTTTGAAGAACCAGCTTCAGGTTAAGCTGAACATTGTGAGCTGTCCTCCTGTCACCACCGTTCTGATCAAACGTCCTGACCTCAAGTATCAGCTCGGTTTCAGTGTTCAGAATGGAATTGTGAGTATACGGAGCAGGACCACATCCAACCAGCCAGGCTCAGCATCCCACTCCTACTGTCTTACCTTCCACAGTGCGGCGCTCCCTCAGCACTGACCCTCTGACAGTGCGGCGCTCCCTCAGCACTGACCCTCTGACAGTGCGGCGCTCCCTCAGCACTGACTCTCTGACAGTGCGGCACTCCCTCAGCACTGACCCTCTGACAGTGCGGCGCTCCCTCAGTACTGACCCTCTGACAGTGCGGCGCTCCCTCAGCACTGACCCTCTGACAGTGCGGCGCTCCCTCAGCACTGACCCTCTGACAGTGCGGCACTCCCTCAGCACTGACTCTCTGACAGTGCGGCACTCCCTCAGCACTGACCCTCTGACAGTGCGGCGCTCCCTCAGTACTGACCCTCTGACAGTGCGGCGCTCCCTCAGCACTGACCCTCTGACGGTGCGGCGCTCTCTCAGCACTGACCCTCTGACGGTGCGGCGCTCCCTCAGCACTGACCCTCTGACGGTGCGGCGCTCCCTCAGCACTGACCCTCTGACGGTGCGGCGCTCCCTCAGCACTGACCCTCTGACGGTGCGGCGCTCCCTCAGCACTGACCCTCTGACGGTGCGGCGCTCCCTCAGTACTGCATAACGCTGAGGGAGCGTTATAACCCCCGGAGCCAGAACTCACAGTTATTTGAAGTTTGAAACAGCTGGAATTCCCATTTCATATTGTCTGATTATACATGTTCGCTATTGTGTACGATTTTGAGATGAGACTGACTTGTTCCAGAGCCATTGCTGAGCTCTGCGTGGGAACACACTGAAAACCACCATTGGGCCGCAGTCCACCACTGCCCTCTGTTGGCAGCATAGAGCATCACTCTGCTGCACAATCTCCTTGTTCAGGGAGGCTGCCACTTGCTGTCTCAGAGCTCTGTTTTAAGGAAATTAAATTTTCTTTTTCTCCTGATGTTGGCTGTTCACAAGCTGCTTTGCCCAAAAGCGAGGGAGGGGCAGCGTGTGCACTGATAAATGGGTGTTTGTGAATGATGAATTTTGGCTAGTTGCTTTCTACTCATGAATATTGATATTCATTTAACTGATTCTTCTTTGAAAATATTGTTCCTTCATTTAAGTATGTGGCACTGTCCATGAATACACTGTGCTAAGAATGTCACAAACAGATTACTCGCTCAGGAACCAAAAGGGAAAATGCTGGAAAATCTCAGCAGATGACTCTTTGTTAAAGCTAAAAGGATAGAAAGTGGGAGATATTTATACTGCAGAGGGAGGGGACAGATAGTCATAGCCACAGAAACCAGGGGAAAAGACTTTATTCACCCTTTATTCTCTCTGTGGACAGCTATTAGTCTTTCCCCTGGTTTCTGTGGCTATGATTCATCTTTCATTCCCTCCCCCTGCAGTATAAACATCTCCCGCTTTCTGTGCCTTTTAGTTTTGACAAAGGGTCATCTGGACTCAAAATGTCAGCTCTTTTCTCTCCTTACAGATGTTGCCAGACCTGCTGAGATTTTCCAGCATTTTCTCTTTTGGTTTCAGATTCCAGCATCCGCAGTAATTTGTTTTTAGAATCGCCCAGTGATATCTGTGCTGAGGTTAATTGAGCCTGATTTTACTGTATGGACTTGGAGAATTTTGTTAAATTCTGCCTTCCCCTATCCCAGGTGACAGACCAGTTGTGGCTGGGCTCCCAGCTTATCTTCCCACTAGGATCCCTCCAACTAAAGCCCTGCACGGGGTGAATCTGCTGCTCTGACCTCCAGAGAGACAAACCTCCATTACGATGCAGCTTTCAAATCAGTGGAATTTGTGGATGAGTAGAGTTCCTGCGAACATCAACATCAGTGAAGGGTAAAGATGGCAGCACTGTAGAGTAGGCATAGCTTGCCACACCATTGGGTAAAGATTGTAAACCCACCAAGATTGTGGCTTGTTGACTGTGAACCGACTGCAGTCATCTGCTGGGGAAATGGAAGAACCCAATGATGAAACAGGGCTGTGACCTTCTCTCTGGAGAACTCTGTTGTCCTGGAGGGAGAGGAGCTCAGAAGGCTGCTGATCTCGTGGATTTGAGACGGAAGTTGCTCCCTGGCAACATCATCCACCACTGAACAGAATATTTTCGAGTCCCTTCTACACACCTCAGCTGAGGAAGGGTCAAAAAAATGCCACAACCATAGCTGTGCCCAGCCTGGGAAACTGTACCCAGTGGGACCTTTGCCCCATGAACAATAAAAGTTGTGATTTTCTGTGCACCCCTCGACAGGCGATGAAAACTGTGAATGCAATGAGAGAACTGCCGTCATTTTGAAGATCGATGTTGCTGCTCTCTGTGAAACTCAACTCCCTCAGAAAGCCAGTTTGGAGAAGAAGGGCAAGGATACACTTTATCATTTGCTAATACACAACTTGAGTATTGTTTAAAAAAAGGGATGTTGAAGCTGTTTGTCTTGCACTCATCAGAACTCTTTGCAAGAATACCTGTTATAAAGGGGAAAACGATTTATACTATATGAGAAGAGAGTACTGATTGACTAGCAACTTGACTCTGGTAACGGTGTTGTTGTGGAGAATGCATCAGTTGACAGTGACTGACAGATAACTGCCGAACATTGTTTGAAATTTAAATCAGGTAGCTTGACCTTGATTGGTCAAAGCATTGCCCAAGGGAATGAATCTGCAAATAGAACATAGAACATTACAGCGCAGAACAGGCCCTTCGGCCCACGATGTTGCGCCGACCAGTTACAAAACAATGACCCACTAATCTAAACCAATCCCTTTTCGTCCATAAACCTATCCACGGATCTCTTAAACGCCCCCAAACTAGGCGCATTTACAACTGCAGCAGGCAGGGCATTCCAATCCCTCACCACCCTCTGGGTAAAGAACCTACCCCTGACATCCGTCCTATAACTACCCCCCCTTAATTTAAAGCCATGCCCCCTCGTGCTAGATTTCTCCATCAGAGGAAAAAGGATATCACTATCCACCCTATCTAAACCTCTAATCATCTTATATGTTTCAATCAGATCCCCTCTTAGCCGCCTTCTTTCCAGCGAAAACAACCCCACATCCCTCAGCCTCTCCTCATAGGACCTCCCCTCCATACCAGGCAACATCCTGGTAAACCTCCTCTGCACCCTCTCCAAAGCCTCCACATCCTTCCTGTAATGTGGGGACCAGAACTGCACACAGTACTCCAAGTGCGGCCGCACCAGAGTTGTGTACAGTTGCAACATAACGCTGCGACTCCTAAATTCAATCCACCTACCAATAAACGCCAAGACACCGTATGCCTTCTTAACAACCTTATCTACTTGATTCCCAACTTTCAGGGATCTATGTACACATACACCTAGATCCCTCTGTTCATCCACACTATTCAAAGTCCTCCCGTTAGTCCTATACTCGACACATCTGTTATTCCTACCAAAGTGAATTACCTCACACTTCTCCGCATTAAACTCCATCCGCCACCTCTCGGCCCAGCTCTGCAACCTGTCTAAGTCAATGGCTATCATTTATCCCTTACCAATCAGAGTCCACTTGCCAACCAATCAGCACTCTCTTATACGGTATAAATGGTTGTTTTCCCTATATATCCGTATCCTGGCAAAGTGCTCTGATGCATACCAAATGAAAAGCTTCAACATGTCTCCTTTTTCAAAATACATTTCCTTCTAGTAGGGAAAAGCAGAGGAAAATCATTGTATCCAGAGAGTTGGGTTCACCATCGTAAACAGAATCACTGGTATACTTACAGATCTTCCAAATGGCTGTAATGAATGACTCATGATCGCACAGTTTCAGCTTAGTGACAACTGATGGACCAAATGCTCCTGCTGACCAAACTAAAAAACTCTTTTATGCAGATCAGCATCTGCACTGCCAGCTGTTCCAAAACAAGACAAACAGATTCTGCTGATAGATTCTGATGCCAGAGTTGCTGCCACTACACTGTTGTATAAAGAGGAATGAAGGATTTAAATGCCAATGGTCTTCCCCCTCTCAGCAAATAGACTGAACCTGAGTCACCGTTACAAAGACTCCCCTTCATTAGAAAGGAATATAATGTGGAAACATCCCTGATCCAAGTCTTACTACCTTCTGGACAATGCTATTGTTCTAGCCTGGGATCAGAAAGATGTGCCTATCACCCAAACCAAACAACTGCAGGACAGAGAGGGACGTGTACATCCACCATGAGCCCAAACACCAAAAAATCCTTCCAGAAATCCAGAAAATTTAACATTGGATGGGATCTATCTTAGGTGACTGCGGGAGGCAAGGGAAGAAATATCTGGGACCTTAGCAGATATCTTCACATCCTCATTGACCACAAGCGATGTTCCAGAGAACTGGAGAATTGCCAATGTTGTTCCCTTGTTTAAGAAAGGAAGCAGGGATAATCCAAGAAATTATAGGCTGACGTCAGTGGTGGGGAAGCTTTTGGAAAAGATACCGAGGTTCAGGATACATGCACATTTGGAAGAAAATAGACTGTTAGTGACAGGCAACATGGTTTTGTATGGGGATGGTCATGTTTCACCAACTTGATTGAGGTTTTTGAAAAACTGACAAAGACAATTGTTGTGGGAAGGGGTGTGGATGAAGTTTATATGGACTTTAGTAAAGCGTTAGGTTTAGGGTTAATGTGTTTGACAAGGTCCCACATGGCAGACTGGTACAAAAACTAAAATCTCATGGGATTCGGGGTGGGCTGGCTAGCTGGATATAGTACTGGCTTGATTATAGAATGATGTGGAGGTGCCGGCATTGACTCACCTGATGAAGGGGCAAACCCTGAAAAGTAGTGACATTTACTACCAAATAAACCTGTTGGACTTTAACTTGGTTTTGTGAGATTTCTTACTTGATTATAGAAGACAGAGAGTAGCGGTGTAAGGTGTTTTTCAGAATGGAGATCTGTAGCTAGTGGTGTTCTGCAGGGTCCAGTGCAGGGACCTCTGTTGTTTATCTTATGTATAAATAATCTGGAGGAAAATGTGGGGGGTCTGATTAGTAAACTTGCTAAGCCTGTAAGCCTAGCTCCACTCACACAATTCTCTTGTCAGTCAATCTAATCAAACATTACTCTGAAAACTCCAGGAAGAATCCAAACATAAAGTGAGTGCATTACCCCAGAATAAAACAAAGTGCAATCACTAGGAGTAATTCACCTTCTGCAGAATCAGCAGGTGGACAGCTGGCTGAAGATAATTTGCATCATTACCAGAATACAAAACAGTCTCTTCAGAAGAAACATGACACAAAAACAGTTCTTAAAAGCACAGGATCATCACACCTCCTGAACCATCACTTACTCACTGGCAAAGACTTTACTTCCAAAGAGCCAAAGTGGTTTCGGGTAAATTCCAATATGAACTTTGTAGCTCCACAAATCCAAGTAAAGTTTCTGGAAAAACACAAAGTTCTCCACGTGGTCTTTGTTGATCTGTCAAAGGTCTTTGCCTCCGTCACCTGCAAAGCCCTTTGGAAAGTTTTCCAGAGTTCCTGATATCCTGTCAAATTTGTTACTGCCTCATGACTCCTGCATGACCGCAGTGTCCTTTACAATGGACTGGAGATCAAAACCATGCTTTCTGGATGGCCATTGAGCTTGAATGAATGTGCTGTTTCTCTATCTGCTTCAGCTTGCTTGTGGAACTCAGTGGTTTCCAACAAAGGGGATGGTACTTCAGATTGAGAGGAAGCTTTTCAACCTCAACAGACTGAGAGGTACCTCTTCACGTGACTCTCTAGCAGATCCATGACTTATCTGATGACATTATGGGACCTACATTGCAAGCAACATTCAGACAACCTCAACTCTGCAAATAAAAGGGTTTGTATCTCACGTGACATCAGCAAAGCCTACCAGGCCTCCCCAGAGTGGCACCCACATCCTCAATGACTGTTATTAATGGGAAGACTTTAGAAACGATTGAACACTTCCAAAACCTGGGCAGCTGCCTTTCTCAAAAGGTCACCATCAAACCAAAAACAACTGCACCAGAACCTTCCAAACGTTATGCAGTTGGTCTTCATCAACAGCGATCTTCTTCATATGATTTAGTCTAAAATGCTATTGTTGTCACCACTCGTTCTATATGACAGTGAGACTTGGGTCACTGATCAAACGCATCTCCAGTCACTGAAGAAATTCCACTAGCCGTGTCACTGCTGATGTTCAAAGTCAAGTGATAAGACAGGAGATCAAACACCTGCATCCTCACTGAGGCCAAATCCTTCAGCAGAGTCAACATCATCATGCAAAATCAACTCCTCTGGTCTGGACACTGCATCCTAATGTCAGATAATCTACTCCTCTGGTCTGGACACTGCATCCTGAAGGCTGATAATCAACTTCCAAAACAGATCCTCTTTTCACAAGTTAAGATGACATCCAATCCGAGGAGGACTGTATTGTTATGAAGTGGAGATGGATTCCCCCCCCCGCCCCCACTCCGAGAGCTCACACCAGTCAAAGAGGAGTACCTAGCCCTACAATCTGTAAAAAGTGAGCGTCAAAATAACTCCCGGACACACTTTCTCAAATCAACAAGTAACAATTCATTTATTTAACAGTGAATAAGTTAACTAAATTATCAACAAACTGAATAAAACACAATTTTAATGGAATACTGTTCCAACAAATACAATTCCCACTCATTAACAAAAAGTAGAAGTTTAGTCACCCTAAATTTCAACCAAGTTTTGTGTCTTTAGAATATTCTGGGCTTTCTCTGGTTCTTCCTCCTTCTTTGGAATCTTTGTTATTGAGGTGAGGCTAAGGGCTAAGAGCTATGAGCTGTGGCAAGTGGTAGTTGCTCTCCCTCCTTGTCCCACTGCCACCTTCCTTTTATACTTGTGATGATGTATCAATATTTCCCACAATAGGATTAATCCTAGGTTGCCAAAACCATCAGATTTAAATTTAATAGGCTCTTGGTGTCTAAGTGCCTAATTCAAATTGATTAGCTGAATTCAAAAAAATTCAAAAGCTTGAAAGCCTGTTGCCATGGTAACACTGCTGTGTGGCTTTTTGATATAAATGTTTCATTCTGGGCACTCTATATGTACTTGTTTTTTTATACTTTCTAAGGACAGAAAAAGCACCATCTTTTAAAGGGACCATGCAATGTTTTCTCCCAAGCATTTTACAATTTTACAATTTCGCAGCACAAGAAATCTTCATTGAAAAAGGGGCAAATTGACAGTGGTGTTTGGGAGGAACTTGCTATTAATTATATCATTTGGTAGTGCCACATTCTGCAAGTTTCGATATAGTCAGAACTGACCAGATAAACTCTGCCATGGAGAAGCAACAAAAGTGAAAGGAGAGGAGGGCAGAGTTCTGGCTCAAGATATCATCATGGCAGCTCTTGCCCTCTCTGCACCAGAACTGGCCTGCAGAGTCACCTGAGGACATGAAGCTTGACAAATGGTTCTGAGGGATTGACTGACTGAATGGAATGACCAGCAGGTGGCAGTGCGAGGCTGTGAATTCACACTGTGCTGGATTCCAAACTATTAACGTTAATGTTTGAGAGGAGAATATATAAAATGCAGCATCAGATATGACAACCTAACCAGAGCTCCCAGAAGTGGATATTTATACTCTCCACTTACTGAACTTTTACATGTTTGCTCAACCTTTCACCTCTGTGTGCTCAAGCTAGAATTTGTCAATTTTCGGTGAATTTACCTCATCGTTGGCCAATGAAATTACAGTGGAAACTGATAACTGGTCTGATGAACTATGACTTGCGGGATTGTTGAAATGAGATGTAAAAGATATTGCAGGAAGTCTGGCACTCAACTCTGCAGACTCATGCCAGCACAAGAAGCTCCATTAGCTCATTTAATACCATCACTTCACAATAACAATCTGATTGCCTCCTTATCACAGCATCCTGCTGTTTCCAAGATCACTCCCAATGTTCTGACCTCTGTTATAATCTTAGTCTCCCTGCTCCCTCTCTTCCTGCTGCCAGGCCAGTTGAATATTGTTCTGAGTGTATTTGATCCTCACTCTAAAGTGCAGATTTATTTGGTGCAAGTAAAAATAGAGCCGTGTCCAAAATAGCATTGTAGGTACTGTTTGGGTTCTGAGATAGACAGAGCTTTACTCTGTATCTAACCCCGTGCCGTACCTGTCCTGGGAGTATTTGATGGGGACAGTGTAGAGGGAGCTTTATTCTGTACCTAACCCCGTACTGTACCTGTCCTGGGAGTAATTGATGAGGGACAGTGTACAGGGAGTTTTAAACTATATCAAACCCTGATCTGAACCTGCCCTGGGAGTATTTGATGTGGGTAATGTAGAGGGAGCTTTAAACTGTATCTAACCACTGATGCACAGTGGCAGCACTGTGTTTCATCTACAAGATGCACTGCAACAACTCGCCAAGGGTCTTTTGACAGTACCTAGGCATGCAACCTCTGCCACTTAGGGGGACAAGGACAGTACATGCATGGGAATACCATCATCTGGGAGTTCCTCTTTGAGCCACACAACATCCTGACTTGGCACCATATCACAGTTCCTTGTCTGTGGGTCAGAGTCTTGGAACTCTTTTCCAACAGCAGTGTGGGTGATCCTCGCACGTTAGGCGTAGACTAAAATCATGAATAGGTCACTGAGACAGTAGGACGGCGGCGCGGGCTCGTTGGGCCGAAGGGCCTGTTTCCCGTGCTGTGTTGTTCTTTGTTCTTATACCACATGGTTCAATAAGGCAGCTCAAGTTCAATTAAGGATGGGCATTAAATGCTGTTATGATAAAGAGAAAAAGGCAAAACTGAATTCTTATATTGCCATTGCAGCGACAATGGGAGAGAATTCCAAGGTTAGAAAGGGGTGAAGAAACCCCTTCAAAGGGGTGGCACAGTGGTTAGCACTGCTGCCTCACAGCACCAGGGATCCAGGTTCGATTCCTGGTTTGGACCACTGTCTGTGTGGAATTTGCACGTTCTCCCGTGTCTGCGTGGATTTCCTCTGGGTGCTCTGGTTTCCTTCCGCAGTCTGAAAGGCGTGCTGGTTAGGGTGCATTGGCCATGCTAAATTCTCCCTCAGTGTACCCGAACAGGCACTGGAGTGTGACTGCTAGGGGATCTTCACAGTAACTTCATTGAAGTAAGCCTACTTGTGACTAATAAATAAACTTTAAACTGAAGAAAGGAACCGTTTGGGAGAGTTTCAGGGAGATTGGTTGATATCTAGTGGTTTTTTGAGAAATCCATAGACTTGATTTTTGGTTGCATTTGGAATTTGTTGCGCAGAGTGCTGTGTTCAGCCACAGTTTGCCTTTTAATTTACATGTATGTCATACTTGCCCTGAATGTTAGAGTATAAGATAGAAATTGTAAATTGTTTTATCTTTCTGATCTTTTAATTGTATTTTTCTTCAAAACCCATAGAATCTTGTGGTTTAATCACTGAGCAAGTGCCTTGAATCTCAATCTTTGTCCATTTTAAACAAAGCATTATTGATCCTTAACCAAATATTACCAACAGCTTGGGAGTCCGGCCAAGGCTGATTAACAGCACTGACAGTTGTTTGCTCTTCCAGATCTGCAGCTTGATGCGAGGTGGAATTGCAGAGCGTGGTGGAGTCAGAGTGGGTCACCGTATCATTGAGATCAATGGGCAAAGTGTCGTGGCTACTGCCCATGAAAAGATTGTCCAAGCTCTGTCTAACTCAGTGGGTGAGGTAAGATCCCTTGATGCAATAAGTTTCTCTCATCTTTAAAATGTAATGGACAGATCTTAAAAAATAAGCTAAAAGGCTAATAACTTACTGTCCTTTATATTTAAAGGACTAGAATGTATGGGGATAGAAATCATACCACATCTATACAATGGCCTGGAGTGCCATCTGCAATTCTGTGCATCACAGCTTAGGAAGGGTGTGGTGGTCTTTGAGGCAGTGCAGCCTGGATTTACCAGAATGATATCTGGGCTCGAGGGCTAAATTACTTGGAAGAGATTACAATGTGCCCTGTGATTATTTCAGGATACTGTGTTGACACCCTCCCTCCCAACTCAAACAGCCCCACCCACCCCCACCTTCATTTTGCTGTTGTTTAAATGCACAGCGGTTGAACTTTGGATCCTCTTCAGCACGCAACCAGAAATATCATTACAACTTAATCTGAGTGATCCAAAACTACTTTTGTACGAAGGAGACAGTTTTATCTTTTGTGTAGAAGATCCTGAATGATGTGAAAGAACATTCTTTTCAGAACCAAACCAACAGCAAATCATCCTGAGCAGAGATTGGTGTTTAAACTGCACATGACCTTGCTCAAGCTGTCACCCCACTACCCCTGCATCACTCAATTAATAAAGTTGAAATTTTTAATTGCTGAATTTTTAATGATCTTAGATCCACATGAAGACGATGCCAGCTGCCATGTTTAGACTCCTAACTGGACAAGAAACACCATTATACATCTAATTGTGTGAAGAAACAGGTCCATCTGCTCATTAGACAGGAACTTCCAGCAGAACAACTGGAGATTTTGTGCTGTGAAGAGGTGATTGTTGGAAATGAAGACAGAGTGTTAGTGCCTCCTATATTGTGTGTGCATGCGTGTCTGTCTGTGCGATTGTGCGTGTATGTGAGGAGTGTAAGTGTGTTTCTGTCTCTGTGTATCTGTTAACACATCTGTGTCTCTGAGTGCATATCTATATGTTTTTGTCTGTGGATGTATGTCTTTGGATGCCTGCGTGTGCGTGCGTGCGGTGCGTGTAAGATTGGAGTGTCTCTGGGTTTGTCTTTCCGCTCTGTCACTTCACTCCGAACTCTGCCATTTTAACTGAGCAAAGAGCTCTTTGCCCTATTCTGGGAAATAACAAAATATTTTGCATTTTATAAAGGTTTGAAACAAGTTCTTTCAAATGTTAGTGACAATGTCACTTCCATGTGATGTTGGTGTGCAATAAATACTTGAATGTCCAGTGCTGAATGTCAGATAAAGACCATTGAGTCACAGTCTGTTACCATTAGTAACAAGTATACAGGGAATACTCTGACAGCCCAGCTCACAGTGATACTCACTGCTTTGAACTTTCTAGTGTTTTCTTTGTGTATTTAGCCCAGTTGGAATGTAACAGATTAGTTCTGTTATCTTTGATGGACGATGGTTACTGGCCTAGCCTGTATTTGTGCAACGCGTGTTATGTTGCTGGTGAGTGAGCTGTTAATATTAGAATCTTTGTATTTGTATCCTGAGATGCCTACCCTATCACTAGAGGCTAAATGTTAGTTTGTCATTTTCCCTTCATGTTACTCCAGTTGGAGATGAGTTGGTGCAGCAGCAGATCCCGTGATCAATGTTTTATTGGCTGTTGCATGAAACTGCAGCTAGAATACAGAATGTGAAATAAAAAGTTGGAACAGCTGTGGATCGCTGGAGAAAACAATGGGAAAATCCAGACTGCTTATTTCGTTTTTTTTAAAAGAACAAGGCTGCTGTTTGTTCAGGCGGTTGGGAAATGTGGAGACACAGACATGAGACTAAATGTGGTAATGGCACCAAATTTATTTTTTGGAATATACAAAAAGTTCATCTTTAATCCACAGGATTCAAGCCAATTTAAATCAAAAATACAGAAAAATAAATGTTAATTTAATATTTTAGTCAAACTCCGATACCCCTGTTTTAGCTTCCTAGGATTCTGCTCTTGGACTAATCATTTGATGATGCTGAACATTGAACACCCAAAACCGAACCACGGTCTGGGTTCCCTCACATCAGAATCTGTTTCCTTTAATCACTGTCAGGTGAATATCTGGAGGACAATTTATATTTTTTATTTATTTTCTCTTCTCTATAATGTTAAAATATATTAATATCTTGCAACTTGGTAGAACAGCAATATTATCCAAATAAATACTGGACACAAGTTGCTCAGTAATGACTCACAATCACTATGCTGGTAGTTTCTTCCACTTGTGATTCTGGATACAGTTATCAGTTGTTGGGGACTGCCATGTACTCAGGGACGGGCCCTCAGCTCTAGGTTCACAAATGAAAGGATGATGTGACGAGAGAGCATGGGCCAATAAGGCAGAAGATGAATTTAACTATTACGGTCAACTCCCTGGTTTATCTCAACCATTAATTTATTTTCCTCCTGGAGCTGACTGGTTAAACTCTTTGTGAGTTTGGCACACAAACAAAATCACAGGCACAAAAGTTTAACATGCACTTTGAAGAGAACAGTGTGTGAACTGAAGGACTGCTGGTGAGAGTTTAACAGCAACTTCAGCCTGCCCGTTGTGTCTTGCGCTCTCACACATTTCAGTGAGTTGGCAGTCCTCAGATGATTGGCAAACACACTGATAGGATTGCTGGAAGATATCACCGTGGGGTTATGGTGTTACTCAGTAACACAGGCACAAACCGAATCATTTTCATCCACATAATCGCAAACAGGCCAGCAGTAATAAATTATAAATACTTATATCAAAATGCTGAACCGGTCCCACTGTAGAAAATGGGGAAAGATTCATCCAATATTTGAAAACTTCATCCAGTTTTCAGAATTCATATTGAGAAAGAATCTACAGGTATTCATTCAGATGTAGAGAAGTTGATCTCGAGCACTGGGTGCTGACCAATCTGCCCCTTCCTTCCATGTCCACGATCCGTTATTAGTGCAATCCACAGCAAGGTTCACAGAATGGTCTCTCTGCACACACCTATCAAACTATGTGGTCGCTCTTGTTCCAATCTGCGGCCCATTCGGACAGTCCGCACTGAGGCTGATGGGGAGCTGAGATCACCACAACTCTGGAGGTGTAGGTCTTCCTGTAACCGCAATCGCAACATATTCATTGGATGTTGGGAACTTGTCATCACCTGGGGGAGGATAAGGAAAAATGTCAAAGTGACTTGAACATCATTGATTCTAACAGCCACAATTCCATCTGGTTCTGTTTAATACGGGTGCTGCAACTCCAGAGGAAATGTCACCCCATAGAGGGAGCAGCAACAGTTCGCTATGTTGAAGCGATTCCACTATAAGCAACAAATGTTTCCAGATAATTGCTGAAATATAGTTTAAAATTATCACAAAAGGTGATACTGGCACAGCCCAGTTTGGCGCTGGACGCAGGAGTGTCACCTACCTGGTCAATTACGTTGGCACTGTAAATAGCTTCTTCCATGTGACGCTCATCTGATTTAATGACAGACCTGATGTTATTGACCACATGTTGTACCTCAGGAGCAAGGTTGCAATTTGAATGCTGCAAGAATTTAGCTACCAATATTTTTGTGTCCTTATAGGTTTCCAGGTCAACAAGTGAATGTGGTGGCGCTGTGGAGATTTCCTGCAGTGCTTGGTGCTTTAGTTGCCTGTCGACCTTCCCAGTGTTGCTCTGCTGTTTGGTCGACTGGAAACATTTGGCAAAATGGCTGGAAGCAACAGGATAAAGCTCGAAATAGGAAGCTGAGGGACAAGGGCAAACAGTCAGTAAAATGAGCCTTGAAGGCCAGAAGCAAGATCTTTTTGTAGACAATTCACCTGCACATATTGAGCCTGGGTTACAGTCTGGACAGAATCTAGAAAGATAATGTCATTGCCCATGACAGGAGAATATTTTGGACAGTTCGGCCCCTGTTGAAAATATATACTAATTGTTAACATAATAAAAGGTTTCACATTAATTGTGACACTGACGCATACATGGCGCATGCCCCTCTCCCACAACTCAGTGATGGCCATATCAAGATATTTGAGATTTGAAATGGAATTCAAGGGAGGGATACATTCTACAGCTGTGCTGATAGATTCTTCACACAAGCACCTACTCTCATGCACCTTGAGCTGTCACTTTGAGCACTGCCCAAACAAAGGACAAACAGTTCAGTACATTTCCAGTACAGATGCTACCATTGGTGTTAGGGACGCATATCTTTGGCCAGGGTTCACAATTGCAGCTGACATGATCGCTTCAAGCCTCCTCCTTGTCCAGGCTGCCCCCACCTCTCCCAGTGTTAGAACACCGCTGCCCACCAGCAACCTGCCCCCCCCCCCAAGCCACCACCCCCGCAACCGACACCTAGTAAGGATGTCAAGACCTCAGAGAGGTTACAGATTTCCTGGAATAATACCAGCATGCAGAAATGTCAGCCCAAAATGAAAAACTGAAATAGATTATTCTTATTTACTCTTTTCAGTGCTTTGCATGAATTTGTCCAGTTTTGATTAATCTTCCCTTAACCTCCTGTGCTCTAAAGAGAACAATCCCAGCTTGCTCCAAGAGCGAGCACAAACGAGAAAGACCGAATGACAACTTCTGTGCTGTTTTATGCTAGGATCTTATGTCTCAATAAGGGTTCTATGTAAAGCAAGGTGAAGATCTGAGCGAGAGAGAGACCTTCAGGCTGAGTGTTTCGTTTATCTGAATTGTGTGCAGCCTGTCATCTGGATACCTCGAATGGTGATGCACAAAGTCTGAATAATAACATTTCTCACCTTCAATACTGAAGTCAAAAAATTGATGTTAATAAATATACCTAATCCAACTTGGCTGTACCTTCCCAGGAAGTGCTTTCTGGAAAAGTATAGAGTGAATGTTACTCTGTTTTTAAATACACAATAACATTTGTCAGAAGGATATTGTCAGAGTGTCTGATATTGGTACTATGTTGTTTCCCCAATATCCTTCATTTTATAAACAGAAAAGTTCCAAGCATACCCAAGATGTTTGTTTTGATTCAGGCAGGAAATTGGGTTCTATCTAACTAGGAGTGTGACAGTCTGGCAGCAGAAACAGGCAGGATGTTGGGGATGGGTAGTGAGTCGACTGTTTTATATTGTGGGATTGGTTGTGACTGTGATTGTGTACAATGGCTATAGTAAAGCAGCAGCACCTTTACATTTCTCCACATTTTTATTCGTAATTGATTGAGGCGTTTAACACGAATAACGGCAAGTAGGGACAAACTATTTCCTCTCACTGGAGTGACCAGACAAGGAATAATGACTTTAAAATAAGAACTAACGACTGATGGTTATACAGCCACGGGGTGGAAATCTGGAAACCCTTCTCTCACAAAGCTGTTGTCTGGGTGTCATTTGGAACTTTCAAAACTGACTTCGGAAACGGTCTCAGAGATAATAGAGCAAAGAGGGGAAATAGATCCTGGATGAAGAGTTTGTCTTGTTAGGAAAACATGAACAGGTTGAACGTGTAGCCACTAGAGTTTAGAAGATTGAGAGATGATCTTACCGAAGTCAATTCGGTAACTGCCCTTTGAACAAAGACACCAAGTGCTGGGCAGCCAATGAATGAATTTTAAAAAATCCTGAGGGGAAATGAGTAGATGCTGAGAGAATGATTCAACTTGTCGGTCTGGAACTAGAGGACACAGCTTAAAAATAGGAGTCGCCCACTTAATACTAAGGAGATTATATTCTCAGAGGGTCATTAATCTGCTGTTATTCTCTCCCCCGGAGAGCAGTAGAGGCTGGACCCTGACAGTGTTCAATGCTGAGTTAGACAGGGTTTTGATGGTTGGGTGCTGGTGGGATGGAGTTGAGGCTACAATCAAATCAGCCATGAATAGTGGAGCAGGCGCAAGGGGCCAAATGGCCTCATTGCTGCATTCAGTACAGGTTAATGGAGACATGTTGATGGGGCTTTAATTTAATCATAATTACAATACTGCACGGAAAAATCATTTGGCAATGACCACAAACGTGAAAAGCTTTATGGGTGTTGTTCAAAGATCTGATTCCACCAGCTGGAAATGGGAGTGGCATTAGTGTGAATCACACAATTCTGATGTTCACCTGTAGAAGTGCAGGAGGCAGGATCACTGCTGGATCGGATTATTCTGTTCCCAGTGGTTTTCCTTTGAATTGATAACCTGACTCTGTCAGACATGGTTGCAGAAGGGGACTGCCTGAAGACTCCACAGCACATTTTAATTTGTTTGAGAGATGCACTGTTTGCCTGGGCTGGTGTGTGGGGCTTTTTCCTCACTGTGCTTGCTCTCAGTACTGGACACTCTGACAATCTATGCTCTCTCCAGTCCACAGAACCCTGGGATAGAGCTAGTGAGCAGCTCCCTTCCTCCCGGGAACTCTCTGAATAGGTCCTGTGTTTCCAACAGGTATCAGCCTCCAAGGTGGTGCGACCATGATCTGCGGCAGTGGTGGGTATCGCAATGTCAGCAGCCTGCATGCATTCCTGAACTTCAAGTGAGCAGCAATCCCTGGATAAGCCATTGCATTCTGGGGCATCAGCAGATTCACACAATGTCAGCGAGGCATTATCCACCAGCACTGAAAAGGGGAGCAGAATATTTAAACATTTACACCTGAAAATACACTGAGAAAGAAACCAACCCCCCCTTCCGATCTGTGGATCAGCGCACACAACCCACTGGTGCCTTGCACATGTAATCACGCATCTGGCAGGAATTGCGGCAGCCAGCATCAGTAAATTATTCAACCATGGAGGGGTTCCAGCCACACCTGCTCCTGATCTACACATACAGTAAGTCCAGGAGCAGGAACCTTGGCTGATGGTGTCCTCACAGGGCTGGGGCACTGCGGCCAACTCTGGGCCAGGTTGAGATAAGTTAACAGCAGTCCAGCATTGACAGGTGCCACCTGGTCATCTTGAAAGCAATGCCAGTCACCCCAACTCAGGATGAGAAGGAGATACGACATGGAACGTGATGTAAAATAGTTGCTCAAATACTACACTATCTTTAGTGTAAATATAATTTAAAAACATTTTTTAGTCGATTGTTTAAGTTACAAAAGCCAATGCGCAGAGTGGGCTAGGTAGTCCCGAATCCATCTCCTTGCTTGTTCCAAAAACCAAATTCAAATAGAATTCAGGGTCCCTACAAGAGAGACAAACAAGATACAAGCTGATAAGATAAGGCACTGTTCCCCCCCACCTCATCTTGAGCTTGATCAGACTCTTGATCTTAACCTTTTTTTTCCAAAAATATACTTTATTTGTAAGAAATCTGCAAGAACATTACTGAACTTCCAAAGTGGCTATCACACAAATGCAATAGTATTCCAGTTTTTTATATATTACACTCTGAAATAAGTCAATGCAGAAGTAATTTTTAAAATAATGTTTATAGCAGTGTTATATTTGTCCTCAGCCCTCCCCGCTACGAATCTTAGTTCCCCTCAATTTTTTTCCCAACTCCTAACACATCCATCCTCCGTTCAGCGGTCTAGAATCAATCTCCATACCTTGGAGTTTCTTTTTTTCCCAAAAATCCATTGGCTCCATAACAGAATTAACCAGACAATTCTCAGCTTTCATACCTTGTGTATTGAAGGCTGCTGAGATATTTGTGTCACAGAGAGCGGAACTGGAGTTCTGTAGAGGCACCTGAATGATAAAACACAATGTTGAGTCTCTGAGCAAAACGCGTTTGATGACTGAATAGTCAGTGCTGCCTGGCTAGACTTCAGTTCTGTTGAAGGGGGAAGGCAACTCATGCGCAAGAAGGAAGGAGAAGGATTTGAATGTACAGCATGGAATTGCCCTAGAAATAAACTTTACAGATATTTCAGTGTCATCACTGATACACACACTAAATACCATTCATCACTTTACAGCTCAACACTAGGGGACAGCAGAGTCAAAAAAACATCATTCACTGGATCAAGCTTGACTGTGCTGCCTCTCAATGCTGGATAGCCTATCAACATTTAATCTCTCGACAGTTGCATGCACGAGGTGTCACAGAGCAGCTAGTGGCCGTGCTTCTTCCAGCAGGAGTCAGTTTGGGAGGTGGTGGGCTGGGTGGGGCGGGGAGGAGGGTGTGGATGGAGAAAAACTGGTTAAAAAAAATCAGCTGTTGTCAGTCGCAGCTCAAGGATTTCAGACTTCAGGAGCCCTGCTTCACTGGCCTTCACCACATTGCTTTGGACATATGGAGGGTGCAAATATTCAGCAGGTTGCAGCACTGCCTTCGCTGAGCTGCACAATTGGGATTTGCCAGGAACACTCAACAAGGGGGTGTTGTGGCACTAACTCAATATACCTGCTCACGCTGAACAAAAACTAATCACCACATGGGAATCTGATGCTTACAGAATTTTTCTGTATGGAAGTTGAGTCTCCGCATCTTCCCCCATTGGTCTATTAATATTAATAATTTTATGACACTCCAAACCTCAGCTCTGGCAACACAGTCAGGTTGAAGTGTTGACATCACACGATGCAAGTCAAATCACATCTGATTTTCATGCTGGATCAAAGCTTCACAGTGCTGGTGTTCAGAGAGCATGTTGAAGTTACTGAAACGACACAGTATTTGGCCTGAAATGACCCTCGTGTGGGAGGGGTGTTGGATAATAGCCAAGAAAAAGCAATTCGATTCTTCCTCGCGCAGGACCATCCAGTGCCCAACCGAGATCAGGAACAGCACAGAGCCAGTCTAGGTCACAGGATCCACTCCTCATTTTCTAACTGTTCATTAAACTGGGAATATCTCAGACATTCAGGGAAGGAAGGATTTCTGATTTAATCCACCTTGTCACCAGCTGGAGTAAACTTCTGCTATGAAGTTCTACTGATTTAATTTCCCTCAAACTTAACGTTATGGAGTAGAATGATATAAATCGATAACATCTGACTAACACTCATTGTTCAGTTTGATATTTGAATACTGGACATTTGAACAAGGGAATTATACAGAAATTGGTGTCATGGAACTAGTTCTGAGTGTGAGTCTGCATTCTCAGAAAGGCTCATTATAACTGTACAATTCAACAACTCAGGAAGATTCTCCTTGAATGGGGATTGTTGTAATCTCAGTTTGGTCAGCTCCCTGGGCTGCTGAAAAATAGTTTCACATCAGAGCCCAAGCTGGGATCACACTTCAAGCTCTCACCTGACTAGTGGAAGTTTGTCCAATCACAGCTTCATATGGGGGAGGCAGTTCTGCAGGGTAGAGGCTGCGAGGGCTGTTAATGGCCACACTGTACATGGTACTGAAGGGTGAGTGAGGGAAGTCTAGGTGTAGGCCTCTGAAAAATAACAGTAAATGTTGTGAGCCCATAACAGCCTGCATTCTATTCGGCTCCTCACATCACATATCATACAAGAAGCTGATGATGACAAGGTACTGGACATGAAGCAACTTGCTGGGGTTGATGGGAGGTGCATCAACCTCCCATCAAAGAGCTGGACAATATTCAGGGTTAGACTAAGTGGCACAAAACATTCATGCCGCAAAATGCCAGACACTGGCTGTCACCAAAAACAGAGAATCGAAGCACCTCTCCTTGACATTCAAAGGTATTAGCATTGTTGTATCCTCACCATAAACATGCCAGGGTTAACACTGACCAGAAAGTGAACTGGACTAGCCAGATAAATGCTGTGGCTACAAGAGCAGGTCAGAGGCTGGGAATCCGTGGTGAGTAACTTATCTCCTGACTCCCCAAAACCTGTTCACATTTTACAAGGCACAAGTCAGGAGTCTGATAGAATACTCTTCACTTGCCTGGATGAGTGCAATTCCAACAACACTGAAGAAGCATCACTTCCACCACCTTAAACATTCACACCCTCTGCCTTCAGCAATGTGTACCATCTACAAATGAAATGTAGCAATTTGCCAAACATCCTTTGACAAAATTTTGATCTCTATGATCTAGAAGGATTCAAGGCACATGGGAAAACCATCTCAAGTTACACACCATCCTGATTTGGAACTCTTTTGGCATTCCTTTATTGTTGCTGGGTTACAATCCAGGATCTCTCACCCTAATAGCACCAAGGCAGCACCTCCGCTATAATAGATAGCAGCAGATGAAGAAGGCAGCTTGCTACTCCCTTACTGGTGGCCTTGTCAGTGACATCCACATCCATAACGTATATAAAAAAAATTGCTGGGATTAGGCGAGAACTCCAGAGACACTATAACTGAAAGATCAGATTATATTGGTGGGGCAAGGGGAAAGGGAATGGCATCAATTGAAAATGAGATGGGCGGAAGGTGCAGTCGGGGTAAAGGGCAGAAGAAGGTCACACATGGGGTGCAGCTCAGGCCCAAAGGGAGAAAGTGCATTTTGAAATTGACACTTTGGGCTGCTGTGAGTCAGTGAGGGTGGGGGAATGTAATGGGCATAAAGCTGTCGATTGTCAGATCTGGTTCATTAATGCCCTTAAAGTAAGGAAACCTGCCAAATGGACTACTCCTGCTTCTGATTTCTATTTTTCTACGTCCTTACCTGGTCTTGCTTAGATTAACTCCAGTCCTACACCAATGGGGTGACTCTTAATTCTCTCTGAAGTGCCTAGTAAGCCAGTTTAGGAATAAGCAATAAATGCTGGTTTTGCTAGCGATGGAAGACTGATTATAAGAAAAAAAACTGATCTTTGGAGTAGAAAAAAAAGCCAGGATGCCTTGTGCTGAAAGGTGAGAGCTGCTGGCACATAGACCTTATAGACAGTAGTCATGCTGAACTGTAATACTGATAATATTCTCTGCCTGTGCCCCTGTGAGAATCAGCACCTTCAGGACAGGAGGGAAAACTAAAAGCAGGGAGTCGCAGCTGACAGAATAAGGGACATGTAAGTGAACAAGGACTCACCTCTGGGCCTCGGCTCCTGGGCTACAGCTGTATTCTGGAGGATAATATGGCGGAGGTGGAATTGGAGGGATGAACTCATCAAAATCCAGCGGTTGTTGCAGGTCAGTACCATGGGGTGACACGCAGTCAGGATTTGGAGCTCTCAGTCTCTGTGGAATAAGCTGTCAGGAAGGTTACATAAGCAGCACGATAATGGAGAGGGACAGAGCTGTCTCCTAGAGTGACATGTTGGAATTAAGATTATACGGAGAGCAGTTTCTCCATTATAGAACCTGTCATTCACTGATTACATTCAGGCACCCACACAGAAGTCATTCTCCATAAAACACCAGGAAGATGCAAAGCTGATCCAGAGAAAAATTCACTGTTTGGAGTTTCCCAGCAGGAATTTGACAATTTCAAACTACCAGTAAGTCATGAAGCTGGGAATCAAATCCTTCTCGACCAATTAGGGATGGGCAATAAATGCTGGTTTTGACAATGACTCTCACAAATTGATTAAAAAAAAACAAGATTTGGAGATAGGTTGAAAATGGGAGTTTTTTTTTCACTCTGTCGTCATGTTGCATGCTAGCAGAGTCTTCACAATTGCAGTACAGAGAATTCAAAATCCATTTGTGTTTGTGAATTGGATATGAGAGAAGGGAGATTAAAAGTGATCTAAACACATTACTGTGTCTGCCTTGATACAAGACCTGCAACTGTGTGTGCCATGTTACACAAATGTGAAAGCTTACTGTTTAAAGCTACACAAGAACATTTTAAATGGAGGCATCATAATATAAGATCATAATAGGACCAGTAGGCCATTCAGCCCCTCAGCCCCATTCACAGGTGCATAGTGGATGGGCCTCCTAATATTCTGTCTGCATACTTATTTATATAAAACTGGCAATAAAAGAGGCAACTCCTGTGGATATAGTAAATAGACACAGGTTTGTTAGAAATGCTGCCTTTCCGTTATTGAACAGACACTTACCATCTGTATAATATCAGTGGTGACCATCTGCATACAGCACATGGCAGTGGCCAGGGCACATACAATGGTAGAGATAACATTCAGTGCACAGATGCTGAATAAAAGATCCTGTAGGGAGAGAGAGGCCAGGACATTAAGCTCTGATCAAAATAGCAGACACAGTGCAGCTTAGACAAATCTAAGGCCCACTGGCCTGATCACTGCTCAGTCAGTTCCTAATGCAAGGGGATTTAACTCAATGTCTAGCCAAGTGTCTGGAATAACATTTGAAGGGTACAGAGTGAGGTTTCCAAGTGTTGCTGTGTAAGCTCACATTGATAAGATCCATTTCGGAAGTTTTGTGCTCTGTGTAAAATCAAATTATTGTGGGATGTGGAAATCTAAAGCAAAAATCCCAAAACAGTAGCAGGTGAGGCAGCACCCGCCTATTTCAGACAATCACCTTCAAATCAGTTCAGCTCAGTTGTGGTGAAAGGTCATCGGATGCAAAGTTAATTCTGTTTCTCACCTCCATAGAGGCAGAGTGTTTTCAGCCTATTCTTGATTTTATTTCTGTGCCCAGTGTTGTATTCTGCATTCTGGGTTAGATTAGTTTCTGGGCTAGGATTTGGAGTCGGGCTGGATTTGGCAGAGTCTTACCTTTAAAGCTAGGCGTACTGTGCTGCACTCTCGGACAGGGTTAAGTTTCAGTGTTTCACTGAAGGTACTGCAGCCTTTTGCCTGCTCCTGAATCTCGCAGCAAACACACACCCCATCACCGTCAAACTTGTACTGCCAAGCAAAACACAGCCATCAGAGGGAGCCGCTACAACACATTGATGATACAACCCCTGCCTGTGTTCTGTTTCATTGCATTTGCCATTGTCCTGTCCAGTCACATATTTTGTCCAACATGGTTAAAGCTACCCTTGATTACATTCATAAGAACATAAGAACATAAGAAATAGGAGCAGGAGTAGGCCATCCAGCCCTTCGAGCCTGCCCCACCATTCAATAAGATCATGGCTGATCTGTCGTGCCTCAGTTCCACATTCCCGCCCTCTCCCCATAACCCTTAATCCCCTCGCTTCTCAAAAACCCATCAACCCGCGTCTTAAAAATATTTAGTGAGGCAGCCTCCACCACTTCAACGGGCAGAGAATTCCAGAGATTCACCACCCTTTGAATGAAGAAGTTCCTCCTCAACTCCGTTCTAAACCGCCTCCCCTTTATCTTGAGGCTGTTCCCCCTAGTCCTACTATCCTTTCTGAGCAGGAAGAGCCTCTCCACCTCTATCCTATCCATCCCATTCATCATCTTATACGTCTCAATGAGATCTCCCCTCATTCTTCTAAACTCTCATGAGTACAAGCCTAGTTTATTCAGCCTCTCCTCATAGTTCAACCCCCTCAACTCCGGTATCAGCCTAGTAAACCTCCTCTGCACTCCCTCCAAGGCCAAAATATCCTTGCGCAGGTGCAGCGCCCAAAACTGCACACAGTACTCCAGCTGCGGCCTCACCAGTGCCCTATACAGCTGCAGCAAGACCTCCCTACTTTTATATTCAATCCCCCTCGCTATGAAGGCCAGCATCCCATTCGCCTTCCTGACCACCTGCTGCAGCTGCAGGCTGGGTTTTTGCGACTCATGCACAAGGACCCCGAGGTCCCTCTGCACCGTCGCATGCTGCAGTTTTTCGCCATGTAAGTAATAGTCCTTCCTACCATTATTCCTACCAAAGTAGACAACCTCACATTTGCCAACATTAAATTCCATTTGCCAGTTCCTGGCCCATTCGCCCAGCCTATCTAGATCCTTCTGCAGTCTCTCCACACCCTCTGCACAATTTGCCGTTCCACCAATCTTGGTGTCATCAGCAAATTTCGACACCATACACTCGGTTCCCTCCTCCAGATCATCTATATAAATGGTAAATAGCTGAGGCCCCAGCACCGACCCCTGGGGCACTCCACTAGTCACCAACTGCCAATCCGAATAGCACCCATTGACCCCCACTCTCTGCCTCCTATTTGACAGCCAATCCTCTATCCACGCTAACACCCTACCCCCAACTCCCTGTCCCCTGACCTTCTGCAATAACCTCTTGTGAGGCACCTTGTCAAACGCCTTCTGAAAATCAAGAAACACCACATCCACTGGCTCTCCTCTATCCACCGCCCTAGACACATCCTCACAGAACTCCAATAAATTCGTCAGACACGACTTCCCCTTAACAAAACCGTGCTGCGTCTGCTCTATCAAACAATTCTCCTCAAGATGCCTCGCTATTTTCTCCTTGATGACGGATTCTAACATTTTACCTACAACAGACGTTAAACTAACTGGCCTATAATTCCTTGCCTTTTGCCTGCCACCCTTCTTAAACAACGGTGTAACATTAGCCGTTTTCCAATCTTCCGGCACTTCCCTGGAATCCAGCGACGTTTGGAAAATAACCACCAAGGCATCCACTATCACCTCCGCCATTTCTTTCAGAACCCTTGGATGCATTCCATCCGGTCCTGGAGACTTGTCCACAATCAGTCCCTCCAGTCTTTCGAGCACCTCCTCTCTAGTAACAGTAATGTCATTCAGGCCCTCCAGTCCTACCATCTTTCCATCGCTAACACCCAGCAAATTATTCACGTCCTCCTCCGTGAAGACCAAAACAAAAAAGTTATTCAAGGCCTCAGCCATTTCCCCATCCCCTACCACTAAGTCCCCCCTCTCATCCTCTAAGGGTCCAACGTTCCATTGAGTTTCAGAGTAAAGAACTGCCATCGTGGTGATGTACTAAAGTTCACCCAGTACCTTGCCACCTGGTGCCACCATGTCTTGGCAAGATAATTAATCTGACCCCAGTGCTTCACATACAAATATAAAATGGGCACTGGGTTCACACTGACATACCAGCTGACATTCCTCCAGGGAGGCCACCATCTGAGCATTCTGACAGGAAAGGATAGAGCCAGCCAGGTTCAGCATCACACACACAGCTGAAAGCAGCATGAAGAAAGTAATCTGTGGGTAGAAAGCATAAAACTGTCAGATGTTTTTATTTTTTATAATGACTATTTTTAAGGCAGATGCAGATAATTCTTGTTAAGCGAGGAGGAAGTTAAGATTACAATCAGCTCAGCCATGATTTTATTGAATGGCTGACCAGGCCCGAGGGGCCAAATGGCCTCCTCCTGCTCCTAGTTTGTATATTTGAACCTCTTTGAGAGATGACATATCTCTGATGAAGATTCCGATCTCTGAGATCAGGCCTGGGTAGCTCAGTCGGTAGAGCTTGCAACTAGTGGGTGGCATGGTAGCACAGTGGTTAGCACTGCTGCCTCACAGCGCCACAGACCCAGGTTCAATTCTGGCCTTGGGTCTGTGTGGAGTTTGCCATGTCTCCCCTATGCAGGATGTTTTGCTGCAGTTGTATAGGGTGTTGGTGAGGCCACATATGGAGAATTGTGTGCAGTTTGGGGGTCCTTATCTGAGGAAGGATGATGTTCTTGTTATAGACGGAGTACAGTGAAGGTTTACCAGGCTGATTCCTGGGATGGCAGGTTTGTCATATGAGGGGAGACGAAGTCAGTTAGGATTATATTCACTGGAGTTTAGAAGAGTGAGAGGGGATCTCACAGAAACTTATAAAATTTTAACAGGATTAGACAGGGTAGATTCAGAAAGAATGTTCCCGATGGTGGGGAGTCCAGAACCAGGGGTCGTTGTTTGAAGATAAAGGGTAAACATTTTAAAACTGAGGTAAGGAGAAATTTCTTCCCCCAGAGGTGGTGAATGTGTAGAATTGACTACCATAGAACATAGCTAAGGCCAAAACATCTGATTCCAAGAAGAAATTAGTTATATCTCTTGGGGCTAAAGAGATCAAGGGATTTGGGGAAGGAGGGAATCAGGATATTGAATTCAATGATCAGCCATGATCAAAATGAATGGCGGAGCAGACTTGAAGGGCCAAAAGCATACTCCTGCTTCTAATTTCTATGTTAAGGTGTGGATTTCCTCTGGGTGCTCCAGTTTCCTCCCATGGTCCAAAGATGTGCAGGTTAGGTTGTTTAGCCATGCTAAATTGCCTCTTAGTGACCCTGAATGTGTGTAATAGGGGGATTAGCGGGATAAGTATGTGGGCTTTTGGGGATAGGGCCTGGGTAGGATACTTTGTTGAAGAGTCGGTGCAGAATTGATGGGCTGAATAGCACCCTTCTGCACTGTAGGGATTCTATGGGAACTGTGGATTCACCTCGCAGCACTCCACACTCTATGGTCCTAACTGGTTACTCCATGTCCTCAATTGCTTCTGCATTGAATTAGCCTTTAATTCTTGTAACTCTGAGTAGCGTTGTCAGCTGTGAGTAAATGCATTCCTAGAGGGGTCATCACATTTTTCACAGTAACTTCACAATGTAAGCCTGCATGTGATACTAATAAATAAACTTCAAACTCCAGCTTTTCGTTGACCAACACATCCATATTTGTGATGTACTGACCTCTTATGCCAATGGTGTATTTCACTCTGTGCCTCAGATGTAAGTGGTAGCCATGATTTGGAGATGCTGCGTTAGACTGAGGTGGCCACTATCTATCACAATCTATCTGATTGAGAGTTAAACACATACAGTGGAGCTGTGGACTGCATCTCACACAGTAAGTATATACCCCTGCCAAGCCATTGAGTCAGATTCTCAAGTGTGCAGTGAGAACAGTTATTCAATCTTGTTCCATTCAAAGTCCATCTGACTAATCTTCCTTTGTCTACTGTTCCCTCCAACAGTACCTGCTGATTCCTAACCGGAAGGAACACTAACTTCCTCACCGCAAATAAAAATCAATCATTGTACAGCATAGTACAGGCCCTTTGGCCCTCAATATTGTGCCAAGCTATGTCCGAATCCAACATCAAACTATCCCACTCCCTATCATTCTGGTGTACTCCATGAGCCTATCCAATAACCGCTTGAAAGTTCCTAAAGTGTCCGACTCCACTATCACAGCAGGCAGTCCATTCCACACCCCAACCACTCTGGGTAAAGAATCTACTTCGGACATCCCTCCTATATCTCCCATCTGGGAGGTGAGGGAAGTGATTGCAGAGCCCCTGGCGATGATCTTTGCATCGTCGATGGAGATGGGAGAGGTTCCAGAAGATTGGAGGATTGCAGATGTGGTTCCTATTTTCAAGAAAGGGAACAGGGATCGCCCAGGAAATTACTGACTGGTGAGTCTGACCTCAGTGGTTGGTAAGCTGATGGAGAGGATTCTGAGGGACAAGATTATGAGCATTTAGAGAAGATTAGAATGATCAGAAATAGTCAGCACAGCTTTGTCAAGGGCAGTTCGTGCCTTACAAGCCTAGTTGAGTTCTTTGAAAATGTGACTGAACACATTGACGAAGGGAGAGCGGTGGATGTGGTGTACATGGACTTCAGCAAGGCGTTTGATAAGGTCCACCATGCAAGACTTCTTGAGAAGGTGCAAGGGCATGGGATCTAAGGGGCTTTGGCCTTGTGGATCCAGAACTGGCTTGCCTGCAGAAGGCAGAGAGTGGTTGTGGATGGGTCTTTTTCTGCATGGAGGTCGATCACCAGTGGAGTGCCCCAGGGATCTGTTCTAGGACCCTTGCTGTTTGTCATTTTCATAAATGACCTGGATGAGGAAGTGGAGGGATGGGTTGGTAAGTTCGCCGACGATACGAAGGTCGGTGGTGTTGTGGATAGTCTGGAGGGATATCAGAAGTTGCAGTGTGACATAGATAGGATGCGAGACTGGGTAGAGAAGTGGCAGATGGACTTCAACGCGGATAAATGTGTAGTGGTCCATTTTGGCAGGACCAGCAAGATGCAGGAGTGCAATATCAAGGGTAGGAGTCTTAGCTGGGTTGAAGAGCAGAAGGATCTTGGGGTCCGGGTCCACAGGACTCTTAAATCGGCCTCGCAGGTGGAGGATGTGGTCAAGAAGGCGTATGGTGTACTGGCCTTCATTAATTGAGGGATTGAGTTTAGGAGTCGGGAGGTAATGCTGCAACTTTATAAGACCCTTGTCAGACCTCACTTGGAGTACTGTGCGCAGTTCTGGTCGCCTCACTACAGGAAGGATGTGGAAGCTATTGAGAGGGTGCAGAGGAGATTTACAAGGCCTGGATTGGGAGGCATGCCTTATGAAGTTAGGTTGAGGGAGCTGGGACTGTTCTCCCTGGAGAGACGAAGGTTGAGAGGCGACCTGATAGAGGTTTATAAAATGTTAAGAGGAATAGATAGGGTGGATTCTCGGAGGCTATTTCCCAGGGCTGAAATGGTCGCTACGAGAGGACACAGGTTTAAGGTGCTGGGAAGGAAATACAGGGGAGATGTCAGGGGTAAGTTTTTCACTCAGAGGGTGGTGAGTGAATGGAATCGGCTGCCGTCGGTGGTGGAGGTGAACTCACTAGGGTCTTTTAAAAGATTTCTGGATGGGTACATGGGATCTAATGGGATTGGGAGTTACAGATAGTTTAATGGCCTGGTAGGTATGGATATGATCGGTGCAACTTGTGGGCCGAAGGGCCTGTTTGTGCTGTAGTGGTCTATGTTCTATGAACCTTATAGTTATGCCCTCAGTAACAGCTACATCCAACCAAGGAAATAGTCTCCCAGCGTCCACTCTATCAATTCGTCTCTTCATCTTATAAACTTCTATTAAGTCACCTCTCATTCTCCTCTGCTCTAAAGAGAAAAGCCCCAGCTCCCTCGTGTGAGGGCTGCTCTTGGATGTTGCTTCGAGAGTTGCCTAGTGCTTCACGTCGTTTGTGTACGCTTAAACAGGACCAGCTAATGGGCACCACAACAGCTCAGTGACTATCACTGTTTGCTGTGCAGATACATGGATGTGGCCAGTGTCTGCGGGAGTTTGCACATTCTCCCCATGATTGCCTGGGTTTTCTCCGGGTGCTCCGGTTTCCTCCCACATCCCAAAAAACGTGCTCTTAGACTGATTGGTGTAACAAATTGTCCCTAAATTAGTCTTTCCTCAATCTTCCCCAATAGGTGTAGACAAAGGTCATGGGTAGAGGAGGGCACTCATAATGTTAAAATGGTGGCACGGGCTCATTGGGCCAAAGGGCCTGTTTCCCGGGCTGTGTTGTTCTTTGTTCTTTCCTCATAAGATCTACCCTCCAAACCAGGCAGCATCCTGGTAAATCTCCCCTGCACTCTCTCCAATGCTTCCACATCCTTCTCATTGTGAGGTGACCAGAACTGAACACAATATTCCAAATGTGGTCTCACCAACGTCCGGTATAGTTGCAGCATAACACCCATGGCTCTTAAACTCAAACCCCCGTTAATAAACGCTAACACACTATAAGCCTTCTTCACGGCTCTATCCACTTGAGTGGCAACCTTCAGAGATCTGTGGATATGAACCCCAAGATCTCTCCGTTCCTCCACGTTCCTCAGAACCCAGCAGTTGACCCTGTAATCCGCATTCAAGTTTGTCCTACCAAAATGAATCACCTCACATTTATCAGTGTTAAAGTCCATCTGCCACTTTTTGGCCCAGCTCTGTATCCTATCAATGTCTCTTTGCAGCCTGCAAGAGCCCTCCACCTCATCCACTACTTCACCAATCTTGGTGTCATCAGTAAATTTACTGACCCACCCTTCAGCCCCCTCTTCCAAGTCATTGATAAAAATCACAAATAGCAGAGGACCCAGCACTGACCCCTGTGGTACACCGCTGGTAACTCGTCTCCAATCTGAAAATTTTCCTTCCACCACCACCCTCTGTCTTCTGTGAGAGAGTCAGTTACTTATCCAATTGGCCAAATTTCCTTCTATCCCACACCTCCTTATTTTCTTCATGAGCCAACCATGGGGAACCTTATCAAACACCTTGCTAAAATCCATGTATACGACATCAACTGCTCTACCTTCATCTACAGACTTAGTTACCTCCTCAAAGAATTCAATCAGATTTGTGAGGCAAGACCCATCCCTCACGAAACCGTGCTGACTATCCTGGATTAAGCTGCATCTTTCCAAATGATCATAAATCCTATCCCTCAGGACCCTTTCCATTAACTTACCGACCACCGAAATAAGACTAACCGACCTATAATTACCAGGGTCATTCCATTTCTTTTCTTGAAGAGAGGAACAACATTCGCCACTCTCCAGTCCTCTGGCACAGTCCTTTGTCCAGTCCAGTCCTTTGTCAATCTTTGTTGACATTTAAACCTCTCCCAATCCTCTTCTCGCCCACTACTCTTAGCTACTCTAAATTCCTCCGCTTTTAGTTTAACACTTTCCTTCACCTCCTTTGTTATCCACGGCTTATTACCTCTCCTCTTACTATCCTTTTTGACCATCGGAATAAATTTCCGTTGAGCACCAAGAAAGATCTCCTTAAAGATCCTCCACTGCTCCTCAACAGACCCTCCCTCCAACGCGCTCTCCCAGTCCACATTCGCCAATTCTTCTCTCATCCTACCGTACTCCCCTCTATTCAAACAGAGGACGCGTGTCCGGGAACCCACTTTGTCGTCCTCCATCTGCACCAGAAACTCCACCATACAATGATCACTCTCCCCAAGAGGATCCTTCACCACAAGGTCCCTAATTCTACCCGCTTCATTACATAGCACCAGATCCAAGATAGCTCGCTCCCTTGTCGGCTCCAACACACACTGTTCGAGGAAACTATCCCGGCAGCATTCCAAGAACTCTTCCTCGAGCCCCCCACGTCCAACATGGGTCGACCAATCAATATGCAGATTGAAATCCCCCATAACTACGGCCGTCCCATTCCTGCACGCCGCACTTATTTGCGCGTTAACAGCCCGCCCCATCTCCAGATCATCATTTGGGGGCCTATAGACGACACCCACGAGCGTCTTCCTCCCTTTGCTGTTCCTAATCTCCACCCACAACGATTCCACCCTCTGCTCCTTGGCTCCAATATCATCCCTTGCTACCACCGTGATGCTATCCTTAATCAGCAGAGCTACGCCCCCCCCTTTTCCCTCCTGTCTATCCTTCCTAAACACTTGATAGCCCTGTACATTCAGCTCCCAGTCCCTGTCACCCTGCAGCCACGTCTCTGTAATGGCAACCAGATCGTATCCATTTGTGTCGATCTGCGCCATCAGCTCATCCACTTTATTCCGAATGCTTCGTGCATTCAGATAAAGTGCTTTTCATCCCAGCCTTCACCTGGACCCTATTTTCCGCAACGCCACCAACTATACTCACGCCCCCTACTCCCTCTATTATTGGGACATCCTCGGCCTCTTCCCTTACATGTACACTCTCCTTAACTTTAGACGTCGTAAGGTCACCTACCCTCACACCCTCCCCCCCCCTAATTAGTTTAAAGCCCTGTCTACAGTCCTCTTTACTCGATTCGCCAGCACTCTGGTCCCAGCACGGTTCAGACCAACCCCATCCCTCCCGAACAGGTCCCACCTACCCCAATACTGGTGCCAATGCCCCATAAATTCAAACCCATTCCTCCCACACCAATCCCTGAGCCACCCATTCACTTCCTTAATCCTGTCAACCCTACGCCCATCTGCACACGGTTCAGGCAGTAGCCCAGAGATGACCACCTTGTCGGTTCTACTTTTTAGAAGTAGAAATACTTTTTTTTTTACTTTTTTTTTCCCTAGCTACCTTATAACCCTCAAGCAACCCAACGGAACCTTGTTTTCTCATCCTTCCTTTTATTTCCTTTTTCCTCTTGACAAGACATTCAACCTCCTTTGTGAACCATGGTTCCCTCACTCAGCCATTTCCTCCCTGCCTGACAGGGACATACCTATCAAGGACACGCAGTATTTGTTCCTTGAACAAGCTCCACTTTTCATTTGTGCCTTTACCTGACAGTTTCTGTTCCCATCTTATGCTCCCTAATTCTTGCCTAATCGCATCATTATTACCCCTGCCCCAATTATAAACCTTGCCCTACCATGTGACCCTATCCCTCTCCATTGCAATAATGAAAGATATTGAATTGTGGTCACTATCTCCAAAGTGCTCTCCCACAAACAAATCTAACACTTGGCCTGGTTCATTACCCAGTAACAAGTCCAATGTGGCCCCACATCTTGTCCGTTTATACACATATTGTGTCAGGAAACTCTCCTGCACACACTGTACAAAAACTGCCCCATTGAACTATTCGATCTATAAAGGTTCCAATCAATATTTGGAAAGTTAAAGTCACCCATGATAACTACCCTGTGACCTCCACACCTGTCCATAATCTGCTTTGCCGTTTCCTCCTCCACATCTCTATTACTATTTGTGGGCCTATAGAAAACTCCTAACATGACCGATCCTTTCCTATTTCTAACTTCAACCCATATTAGTAGGCAGATCGCCCTCGAAATGCCTTTCAGCAGCTGTTAAACTATCCTTGATTAACAACGCTCTCCTCCACCTCTTTTACCACCTTCCCTACTCTTACTGAAATATCTATACCCCAGAACTGCCAACAACCATTCCTGTCTCTGATCTAACCATATCTCTGTAATGGCCATTGCTTTTACATTTTTGTACGAGGCTTCTTAACATGTACCAATTACCAAGACTTCTCAATGGCATAGGTCCATCCTGAATGACCTTTCTTCCCAGTAGCTTGTTTCCACATTCCCAGTATCCTGCGTGTGTGTGTTGGGGGGGAGGAGGGGGGAGATGTATTCTCAAATCTCGCTATTTTCTAAAGGCTCTGCATGTCCAGTTTGCTTCTGTCCTCTAATCATTTGCTAAGATAATTAATAAAACACTATTTTGATCTTGAGAAACACATCCCTTCTCTGAAATGTTAAATTATCATTGAACAATCAGTCTGCACAACAACTGTGTGTGGAACCCTCCAATGCAGGAACTGAAGACACAATCTCAGCTGTGATACCCAGAGGGGGTTGTGGTGCAGTAAGAGATATTAATTCAAGGCATGTCTGCCATTTGTGTGAATATTAATGATTCCTTGATATTAATTGAAGAACAGGAATCTCCCCTAAAGTCCTGGTCAACATTCCTTCCCTAACTCAAACCCAAATTGAAAAACAGGTTACTTGGGCACTGCATTGTAGGATGGTTCTCTGAACAGAATGGCTGCAGTTTCCATTTACGCCGCAATAGGTACGGCACTTCACACCAATTCACTGTCTGAGGCACTTCAGGATTTTTAACTAGATGAGCAAATGGTCAAACATAACGATCTTAAATCTGTGCCTGATTGTGTGGGAATCATCCAGACCCCATTCTAAATATTAAATCTCCGCTCACTCTTCCTCCAGCAACAACAGTCCCAACTTCTCAAATCTATCTTCATAACAGGTCACCATCACTGGAAACTATCTAGTGAATATTTTAGACATTTTTGAGTCATACAGGTTTACAGCATGGAAACAGGCCCTTTGGCCCAACTTGTCCACGCCACCCTTTGTTTTTAAACAAAGAACAAAGATATATCAAATTATTCCTGATTGCATAGTTTTATGCTGCATTGCTGATATCCATTTCAAAGTCTGCCTGAGCTGAAACAAAACCTCTAAGCTAATCCCAATTGCCCACATCTGGCCCATATCCTTTTCCATATTTTCTCCAATTTCTTCACATTCTTATTAAATTGTGGCGCCCAGAACACAATGCAGCCCCAACTGCCAGTCACTGCACAGGGTCCCAGCCCCCCACTCCGGCCACTCTGCTCAGTCCCAGCCCCCAGTCACTCCACACAGTCCCAGTCCCCGGTCACTCTGCACAGTCCCAGTCCCCCCGGTCAGTCTGCTCAGCCTCAGTCCCTGGTCACTCTGCACAGTCCCAGTCCCCCCGGTCACTCTGCACAGTCCCAGTCCCCCCAGTCACTCTGCTCAGCCTCAGTCCCTGGTCACTCTGCACAGTCCCAGTCCCCCCAGTCACTCTGCTCAGCCTCAGTCCCTGGTCACTCTGCACAGTCCCAGTCCCCCCGGTCACTCCGCTCAGTCCCAGCCCCCGGTCACTCCGCTCAGTCCCGGCCCCCGGTCACTCCGCTCAGTCCCAGCCCCCGGTCACTCCGCTCAGTCCCAGCCCCTGGTCACTCAGCTCAGTCCCAGCCCCCGGTCACTCTGCTCAGTCCCAGCCGCCGGTCACTCTGCTCAGTCCCAGCCCCCGGTCACTCCGCTCAGTCCCAGCCCCCGGTCACTCCGCTCAGTCCCAGCCCCCGGTCACTCCGCTCAGTCCCAGCCCCTGGTCACTCAGCTCAGTCCCAGCCCCCGGTCACTCTGCTCAGTCCCAGCCGCCGGTCACTCTGCTCAGTCCCAGCCCCCGGTCACTCCGCTCAGTCCCAGCCCCCGGTCACGCCGCTCAGTCCCAGCCCCTGGTCACTCAGCTCGGTCCCAGCCCCCGGTCACTCTGCTCAGTCCCAGCCGCCGGTCACTCTGCTCAGTCCCAGCCGCCGGTCACTCTGCTCAGTCCCAACCCCCGGTCACTCCGCTCAGTCCCAGCCCCCCCCCCAGTCACTCCACTCAGTCCCAGCCGCCGGTCACTCTGCTCAGTCCCAGCCCCCGGTCACTCCGCTCAGTCCCAGCCCCCGGTCACTCCGCTCAGTCCCAGCCGCCGGTCACTCCGCTCAGTCCCAGCCCCCGGTCACTCCGCTCAGTCCCAGCCCCCGGTCACTCCGCTCAGTCCCTGCCCCTGGTCACTCAGCTCAGTCCCTGCCCCCGGTCACTCCGCTCAGTCCCTGCCCCTGGTCACTCAGCTCAGTCCCAGCCCCCGGTCACTCCGCTCAGTCCCAGCCCCGGTCACTCTGCTCAGTCCCAACCCCTGGTCACTCCGCTCAGTCCCAGCCCCCGGTCACTCTGCTCAGTCGCAGCCCCCGGTCACTCTGCTCAGTCCCAGCCCCGGTCACTCCGCTCAGGCCCAACCCCCGGTCACTCCGCTCAGTCCCAGCCCCGGGTCACTCCGCTCAGTCCCAGCCCCCGGTCACTCCGCTCAGTCCCAGCCCCCGGTCACTCCGCTCAGTCCCAGCCCCTGGTCACTCCGCTCAGTCCCTGCCCCTGGTCACTCAGCTCAGTCCCTGCCCCCGGTCACTCCGCTCAGTCCCTGCCCCTGGTCACTCCGCTCAGTCCCAGCCCCCGGTCACTCTGCTCAGTCCCAGCCCCGGTCACTCTGCTCAGTCCCAACCCCCGGTCACTCCACTCAGTCCCAGCCCCTGGTCACTCCGCTCAGTCCCAGCCCTTGGTCACTCTGCTCAGTCCCTGCCCCTGGTCACTCCGCTCAGTCCCAGCCCTTGGTCACTCTGCTCAGTTCCTGCCCCTGGTCACTCTGCTCAGTCCCTGCCCCTGATCACTCAGCTCAGTCCCTGCCCCTGGTCATTCCACACAGTTCCAGCGCCCCCCCCAGTCACTCCGCTCAGTCCCAGCCCCCCCCGGTCACTCCGCAGAGTCCCAGCCCCCCCCGGTCACTCCACTCAGTCCCAGCCCCCGGTCACTCCACTCAGTCCCTGCCCCCCTGGTCACTCCGCACAGTCCCAGCCCTCCAGGTCACTCCGCACAGTCCCAGCCCCCCCTGGTCACTCCACACAGTCCCAGCCCCCCCGGTCACTCCACTCAGTCCCTGCCCCCTAGGTCACTCCGCACAGTCCCAGCCCCCCCCGGTCACTCCGCACAGTCCCAGCCCCCCCCGGTCACTCCGCACAGTCCCAGCCCCCCCCGGTCACTCTACACAGTCCCAGCCCCCGGTCACTCCACTCAGTCCCTGCCCCCGGTCACTCTGCACAGTTCCAACTCCCGGTCACACCGCACAGTCCCAGCCCCCCCCCGGTCACTCTGCTCAGTCCCAGCCCCCCCCCCGGTCACTCTGCTCAGTCCCAGCCCCCCCCCCGGTCACTCCGCACAGTCCCAGCCCCCCCCCGGTCACTCCGCACAGTCCCAGCCCCCCCCGGTCACTCCGCACAGTCCCAGCCCCCCCCGGTCACTCCACACAGTCCCAGCCCCCGGTCACTCCACTCAGTTCCTGCCCCCGGTCACTCTGCACAGTTCCAACTCCCGGTCACACCGCACAGTCCCAGCCCCCCCCCCGGTCACTCCGCACAGTCCTAGCCCCCCCCGGTCACTCCGCACAGTCCCAGCCCCCCCCGGTCACTCCACACAGTCCCAGCCCCCGGTCACTCCGCTCAGTCCCTGCCCCCGGTCACTCTGCACAGTTCCAACTCCCGGTCACACCGCACAGTCCCAGCCCCCCCCCCCGGTCACTCTGCTCAGTCCCAGCCCCCGGTCACTCCGCTCAGTCCCTGCCCCCGGTCACTCTGCACAGTTCCAACTCCCGGTCACACCGCACAGTCCCAGCCCCCGGTCACTCTGCTCAGTCCCTGGTCACTCTGCTCAGTCCCAGCCCCCGGTCACTCCGCTCAGTCCCAGCCCCCGGTCACTCTGCACAGTTCCAACTCCCGGTCACTCCGCACAGTCCCAGCCCCCGGTCACTCCGCACAGTCCCAGCCCCTGGTCACTCCACTCAGTCCCTGCCCCCGGTCACTCAGCACAGTCCCAGCCCCCGGTCATTCCGCACAGTCCCAGCCCCTGGTCACTCCACTCAGTCCCTGCCCCCGGTCACTCAGCACAGTCCCAGCCCCCGGTCACTCCGCTCAGTCCCTGCCCCCGGTCACTCTGCTCAGTCCCAGCCCCCGGTCACTCCGCTCAGTCCCAGCCCCCGGTCACTCAGCACAGTCCCATCCCCGGTCACTCCGCTCAGTCCCTGCCCCCAGTCACTCTGCTCAGTCTCAGTCCCTGGTCACTCCGCTCAGGCCCAGCCCCCGGTCACTCCGCTCAGTCTCAGTGCCTGGTCACTCCGCTCAGGCCCAGCCCCCGGTCACTCCGCTCAGTCTCAGTCCCTGGTCACTCCGCTCAGTCTCAGTCCCTAGTCACTCCACTCAGGCCCAGCCCCCGGTCACTCCGCTCAGTCTCAGTCCCTGGTCACTCCGCTCAGGCCCAGCCCCCAGTCACTCTGCTCAGTCTCAGTCCCTGGTCACTCCACTCAGGCCCAGACCCTGGTCACTCCGCTCAGGCCCAGCCCCCAGTCACTCTGCTCAGTCTCAGTCCCTGGTCACTCCACTCAGGCCCAGACCCTGGTCACTCCGCTCAGGCCCAGCCCCCAGTCACTCTGCTCAGTCTCAGTCCCTGGTCACTCCACTCAGGCCCAGACCCTGGTCACTCCGCTTAGGCCGAATAGCACCCATTGATACCAACTCTCTGCCTCCTATTAGACAATCAATCCTCTATCCATGTTAACACCTTACTGCCAACTCCATGCCCCCTAACCTTCAGAAGCAACCTTTTGTGCGGCACCTTATCAAATGCCTTCTGAAAATCGAGAAACACCACATCCACCGGTTCCCCTCTATCCACCGCACTAGTCACATCCTCATAGAATTCCAATACATTCGTCAGATACGACTTCCCCTTAACGAATCCGTGCTGCACTGCTCTATCAAACAATTCTTCTCAAGACGCTCGCTATTTCTTCTTTGATGAAGGATTCAAGCATTTTTCCTACAACAGACGTTAAACTAACCAGCCTATAATTCCCTGCCTTTTGCCCGCTACCTTTTTTAAACAGCGGCGTAACATTAGCCGTTTTCCAATCTTCCGGCACTTCCCCAGAATCCAGCGAGGTTTGGAAAATAATCACTAAGGCAGCTTCTCCCCATAGACCCTGCCATTTACCTGACCAACCTTAACCTGAACAACTCCAGGTACCTAAGACTTGGAAATATGCAGCATTGTACACGTGCAATGGAAATGATTGTGATTCCATATTGTGAGTGGCCATCCTGGCCAGGTATATGTGTGTTACGTAATGTCCAGCTGCTGAGTGAGTATCTGTGATCCTCTCACTGTGTAGAATTTGATATAGCAGCACCCTCCTCTGACTGGGCTGTGCTGAGGCAGCAAGTAAGCTTGAACAGCACGAACATTGCCATGGTTACTGCATGTCCTCAGATAGCAGCAACCCTAGAAGTTGAGAGGAAGTAACAAAAATTATAAGAAAAATAAGCAAAGACTTTGGAAAGGGAAATGACTTATTTTCCTGTTAATAAAACCTAAGGTTTGCAATGTATGAGTAAGAAAGATTGAGGCTAAATTCTGGAGTTGTGTTTTTGGTGTTGATGTTTCATTTTAAACAGTATCTGCAGTGAGGTCAATATCCCAAGCTGCAAATCAGTAAGAGCAGTACAAACAAACAAGTATTTCAGAAAAGATTTGTTTAAAGTGTATTTATTAGTCACAAGTAGGTTTACAGTAACACTGCAATGAAGTTACTGTGAAAATCCCCTAGCCGCCACACTCCGGTGCCTGTTCGGGTATAGAGGGAGAATTCAGCATGGCCAATCCACTTAACCAGCACGACTTTCAGACTGTGGGAGGAAACTGGAGCAGTAAGAGTTTTTACAAATATATAAAGAGGAGGAGGCTGGCTAGAGTGAATGTTGGACCCTTAGAGGGTGAGAGGGGGGATTTAGTGGTGGGGGATGAGGAAATGGCTGAGGCCTTCAATAAGTTTTTGCCTCGGTCTTCACGGAGGAGGACGCGAATAGTTTGCTGGGTATTAAAGATAGAAGGGTGGTAGGAGTTGAGGGCCTGAATGCGATTACTGTCACTAGAGAGGTAGTGCTTAATCGACTAGCAGAACTGATGGTGGACAAGTCCCCAGGACCGGATGGAATGCTCCCAGGGCTCTGAAGGAAATGGCAGAGGTGATAGTGATTATTTTCCAAACCTCACTGGATTCCGGGGAAGTGCCGGAAGATTGGAAAACGGCTAATGTTACGCCGCTGTTTAAAAAAGGTAGCAGGCAAAAGGCAGGGAATTAAAGGTCGGTTAGTTTAACGTCTGCTGTTGGTAAAATGCTGGAATCCGTCATCAAAGAAGAAATAGCGAGGCACCTAGAAAGGAATGGTTTGATAGAGCAGACGCAGCATGGGTTCGTTAAGGGGAAGTCGTGTCTGACAAATTTATTGGAATTCTATGAGGATGTGACTAGTGCGGTGGACAGAGGGGAACCGGTGGATTTTCAGAAGGCGTTTGATAAGGTGCCTCACAAAAGGTTGCTTCAGAAGGTTAGGGTGCACGGAGTTGGGGGTAAGGTGTTAGCGTGGATAGAGGATTGGTTGTCTAATAGGAGGCAGAGAGTGGGGGTCAATGGGTGCTATTCTGGTTGGTGGTTGGTGACTAGTGGAGTGCCCCAGGGATCAGTGCTGGGGCCTCAGCTATTTACCATTTATATAGATGATCTGGAGGAGGGGGCTGAGTGTAGGGTGATGAAATTTGCTGATGACACAAAGATGAGTGGAAAAGCAAATTGTGCGGAGGGTGTGGAAAATCTGCAGAGGGATCTGGATAGGCTGAGCGAGTGGGCGAGGACCTGGCAGATGGAGTATAATGTTAGCAAGTGTGAGGCTATCCACTTTGGCAGAAATAATAGTAGGAGGGATTACTATTTAAAGGGCGAAAAGCTGCAGCATGCTACGGTGCAGAGGGACCTGGGGGTCCTTGTGCATGAGTCGCAAAAACCCAGCCTACAGGTGCAGCAGGTGATCAAGAAGGCGAATGGGATGCTGGCCTTTATAGTGAGGGGAATAGAATATAAAAGCAGGGAGGTCTTGCTGCGACTGTACAGGGTATTGGTGAGGCCGCAACTGGAGTACTGTGTGCAGTTTTGGTCGCCGCACTTGCGCAAGGATATTTTGGCCTTGGAGGGAGTGCAGAGGAGGTTCACTAGGCTGATACCGGAGATGAGGGGATTGGACTATGAAGACAGACTAAATAGACTGGGTCTGTACTCATTGGAGTTCAGAAGGATGACGGGGGGATTTCACTGAGATGTATAAGATGATGAAAGGGATGGATAGGGTAGAGATAGAGAGATTCTTCCCGCTCAGAAAGGACAGCAGGACTAGAGGGCACAGCCTCAACATAAGGGAGGGGCAGTTTAGAACGGAGTTGAGGAGGAACTTCTTCACTCAAAGGGTGGTGAATCTCTGGAATTCTCTGCCCGTTGAAGTGGTGGAGGCTACCTCGCTAAATATATTTAAGTCACGGGTAGATAGGTTTTTGATAGGCAAGGGGATTAAGGGTTATGGGGAGAAAGCGGGAAAGTGGAACTGAGCCACGACAGATCAGCCATGATCTTATTGAATGGCAGGGCAGGCTCGAGGGGCTAGATGGCCTACTCCTGCTCCTATTTCTTATGCTCTTATGTTCTTATGGAGCACCCAGACGAAACCCATGCAGACATTGAGAGAACGTGCAAACTCCACACAGATCGTGATCCAAGCCAGGGATCAAACCCGAGTCCCTGGTGTTGTAAGGCAGCAGTGCTAACCACGTGCCCAGAATTTGGAATACAATTTGCAGTGCCTGACATTCAGGTGTACTCACAGTAAGAAGTCTCACAACACCAGCTTAAAGTCCAACAGGTTTATTTGCTAGCAAACGATGTGAATTGTCTCCAAACAGGACAGTAAGTGAGATGTTGCAAGCTCAGGCAAGTCATAGGGGTTACAAATAGTGTGGCCTGAGCTTGCAACATCTCACTTACTGTCCTGTCTGGAGACAGTACACATCTCTTTAACCTATGCTTAATGCTATCTCCACTCACATTGTCCTATTTCTTACGTTCTTATGTTCTTATGTCTGTACCTTTAAGACTTGATTAGGTGTAAAGACTCGCATTCTAATCAGTATTCTGTAAACTGTGTGTGCCTTTATATGCCCTGTCTGTGATCAGAACTCCCCACTCACCTGACAAAGGAGCAGCGCTCCAAAAGCTAGTGGTGTTTGTGACCAAATAAACCTGTTGGACTTTAACCTGGTGTTGTGAGACTTCTTACTGTGTTTACCCCAGTACAACACCAGCAACTCCATATCATTCAGATGTAGAGACAGCCAGTCCCCACAAGTTCCAGAAACTGTTGCAACTTCAAGAATGGTCAAAGCTTTCTATGCAGCTCATGGTTTGCAGATGTTCCCAAGGTCATCTCCATCACCAGAACTACCTGGAATTTGATTCCACGGTGATCTACTGGATTGATTTGTTAAAAGGTCATTTCAAGTGTTACAATTAGCTTCAGTGGCCAGGCAGGAGAGGGAGGAACTATCTTTTCTTTAGATTTTTATTTATTTATTAGCTATGAGTTGTGGGTGTCGCTGGAAAGATCAGCATTTGTTGCTTTTCCCGACTTGCCTATGAACTGAGTGGCTTGCTAAACCATTTCAGAGGGTGATTGCTGTGGGTCTGCAGTCGCTTGGAGGCAGACCAGGTAAAAGCAGGCAAGGTGACTGTTTTGTGGAACGCAAGCATAGCCCAACCTTCCTGTCTCTTGGCATTTCAATTCAGCAACTTGCTCTGATGCCCACATGTCCGCCCCTGGCCTGCTGCAATGCTTCAGTGAAGCCCAAAACAAACTGGAAGGGCAACACCTAATCTTCCAATTAAGCAATTTACAGCCTTCTGAACTCAACAACAGAGGTAGTGGTAGCACACTTCTGCCTCACAGCTCCAAGGATCGCGTCCAATTCCAGCCTTGGGTGACTGTGTGGAGTTTGCACATTTTCCCTGTGTCTGCATGGGTTTTCTCTGGGTGCTCCAGTTTCTTCCCACTGTCCCAAGATATGTAAGTTAGATGGATTATCCATGGGAAATTTGTAGGATTAAAGGGATAGGGTGGGGAAAGGACCTGGGTAAGATGCTCTGTCAGAGTTGGTACAGACCCAGTGGGCTAAATGGACTCTTCAGCACTTTAGGGATTCTATGAACATTGAGTTCAATAACTGGCACCATTAACACTCCCTGTTTGTCTACTGTCAATGACACCTTTGTCAATCTCTCCTTTTCCCTGATCTATCCGATTTTCTATTCTGCCCCTCCACACATTTCCAATTATAGAATTCTGCACATTTTTACCTTTCTTTAGTTCTGTGAAGGGTCATTTAGACCCAAAAATTAACTCTGTTTCCTTTTACAGATGCTGCCAGACCTGCTGAGCTTATCCAACATTTTCTCTTTTATTTCAGGTAAGGATGACAGATTTCCTTCCGAATGGACAGGAGTGAATAAACGTTACTGGGCTGCTGGCACGGATTAAGGCAGGACCTGGAGGGATGAGACCTGGAGGGGCGGGACCTGGAGCGACGGGACCTGGAGGGACGGGACCTGGAGGGTCGGGACCTGGAGGGACGGGACCTGGAGCGACAAGACCTGGAGCGACGGGACCTGGAGGGACGAGACCTGGAGGGGCGGGACCTGGAGCGACGGGACCTGGAGGGATGGGACCTGGAGCGACAAGACCTGGAGGGACGAGACCTGGAGGGGCGGGACCTGGAGCGACAGGACCTGGAGGGACGGGACCTGGAGGGGCGGGACCTGGAGGGACGGGACCTGGAGCGACGGGACCTGGAGGGACGGGACCTGGAGCGACGGGACCTGGAGCGACGGGACCTGGAGCGACGGGACCTGGAGCGACGGGACCTGGAGCGACGGGACCTGGAGGGACGGGACCTGGAGCGACGGGACCTGGAGCGACGGGACCTGGAGCGACGGGACCTGGAGTGACGGGACCTGGAGGGGCGGGACCTGGAGGGGAGGGACCTGGAGGGGCGGGACCTGGAGCGACGGGACCTGGAGGGACGGGACCTGGAGCGACAGGACCTGGAGGGACGGGACCTGGAGGGGCGGGACCTGGAGCGACGGGACCTGGAGGGACGAGACTTGGAGGGGCGGGACCTGGAGCGACGGGACCTGGAGGGACGGGACCTGGAGTGACAGGACCTGGAGGGACGAGACCTGGAGGGGCGGGACCTGGAGCGACAGGACCTGGAGGGACGGGACCTGGAGGGACGGGACCTGGAGGGGCGGGACCTGGAGCGACAGGACCTGGAGGGACGAGACCTGGAGGGACGGGACCTGGAGCGACAGGACCTGGAGGGACGAGACCTGGAGGGGCGGGACCTGGAGGGGCGGGACCTGGAGCGACAGGACCTGGAGGGACGAGACCTGGAGGGACGGGACCTGGAGCGACAGGACCTGGAGGGAAGGGACCTGGAGGGGCGGGAACTGGAGCGACAGGACCTGGAGCGACGGGACCTGGAGCGACGGGACCTGGAGCGACGGGACCTGGAGCGACGGGAACTGGAGCGACGGGAACTGGAGCGACGGGAACTGGAGCGACGGGAAGTGGAGCGACGGGAAGTGGAGCGACGGGAACTGGAGCGACGGGAAGTGGAGCGACGGGAACTGGAGCGACGGGAACTGGAGCGACGGGAACTGGAGCGACGGGAAGTGGAGCGACGGGAACTGGAGCGACGGGAACTGGACCGACGGGAACTGGAGCGACGGGACCTGGAGCGACGGGAACTGGAGCGACGGGAACTGGAGCGACGGGAACTGGACCGACGGGAACTGGACCGACGGGAACTGGAGCGACGGGACCTGGAGCGACGGGAACTGGAGGGACGGGACCTGGAGCGACGGGAACTGGAGTGACGGGAACTGGAGGGACGGGACCTGGAGCGACGGGAACTGGAGGGACGGGACCTGGAGCGACGGGAACTGGAGGGGCAGGATTTGGGAGAACAGGCCTGCAGACCCTGCCTAGCATGGTTTGCTGAATTTGTTTCGTTGAACCTTCCACCTTCCCTCCTGCTGCAGATCTCCCTGTGACTGACTGCATTAGAGACAAAGCCCCTTTCATTTTTAAACACTGGTAGCCCATGGCAACTCTGGACACCAGAAACAGAGAATTCCTTGCGCTGAGCACAAAGGCAAAAATGAGAGAAACAACAAGCTTCATTCTCTCCTGAGGACTTGTCACCAAACATAAACCTGTCCTTCTGTCTTTGTCACCTGCTGTGTTCTTCCGGCTAATCTCAAAGTGTAACAAGAAGCTCTTGCCTTTGCAGTGCGCAGTATAAAACATCATATTCAATCCAGCTTCTCAAATCCAAATTCCACACAAACTAACAGAGGTATTACTGATTATTATTGCTGATGGCATCGGCAAAGCACTTCATTCAATCAGGTTTGCTGCCTGCAACTGCAGTTTTTGTAGTAACAGCATCAATTTATGAAATCTGAACAACTGAATTCTTGTTTGCCAATGGTTGCATCCCAAATAATTCAGAGTGAAACAACCACCAGGCGATGGCCTGGTGGTATTATCACTAGACTATTAATTCAGAAACTCAACTAATGTTCTGGGTGGCTCGGGTTCAAATCTCACCACCATGAGAATTAAACGAAATAAAAAATACCTGGAATTAAGAATCTACTGATGAAACCATTGTCATAAGAACATAAGAACATAAGAAATAGGAGCAGGAGTAGGCCATCTGGCCCTTCGAGCCTGCCCCGCCATTCAATAAGATCATGGCTGATCTGTCGTGGCTCAGTTCCACTTTCCCGCTCTCTCCCCATAACCCTTAATCCCCTCTCTTATCAAAAACCCATCAACCCGCTTCTTAAAAATATTTAGCGAGGCAGCCTCCACCACTTCAACGGGCAGAGAATTCCAGAGATTCACCACCCTTTGAGTGAAGAAGTTCCTCCTCAACTCCGTTCTGAACCGCCCCCCCTTTATCTTGAGGCTGTGCCCCCTAGTCCTACTGTCTTTTTTGAGCGGGAAGAGTCTTTCCACCTCTATCCTATCCATCCCATTCATCATCTTATAAGTCTCAATGAGATCTCCCCTCATTCTTCTAAACTCTAACGAGTACAAGCCTAGTTTATTCAGCCTCTCCTCATAGCTCAACCCCCTCAACTCCGGTATCAGCCTAGTAAACCTCCTCTGCACTCCCTCCAGGGCCAAAATATCCTTGCGCAGGTGCGGCGCCCAAAACTGCACACAGTACTCCAGCTGCGTCAGAAAAACCCATCTGGTTCACTAATGTCCTTCAGGGAAGGAAATCTGCCTTCCTTACCTAGTCTGGCTGAGATCCTCACCTGCTCTGGCCCACAGCAATGTGGTTGACTCTCAATTGCCCTCTGAACAAGGACAATTAGGGATGGGCAATAAATACTGGCCAGCCAGTGATGCCCATGTCCCAGGAATGAATAAAAAAATGTAGCTGGTAGTTAAATGTAAATATAATTAATTCAATGTTTTTAATCATTCGTTCATGGAAATGCACCTGGAAAAAAGGAAAAAGAAACACTGGAAATTCAAAATAAAAAGCTGGGTTGAGAATTCAGGTAGAGACGCTTTATGGCAAGTAAGTGATACCAGATGGATTACTCATTTCTTTCCCTTTCTGAAGCTGTTCACCTGCAAAGTATTTCTGAGATTTTTGAGTCTCGTGCGAGTATTTGACAAGCCTTATCCACAAACACTCACACTGAAATGTGTAAAACTCTATGAGTGGGATTTACTACACTCTCGTGGCAGTGGGAGGCAGCCTGCCATTGGTTGGCAGTGGGATCATCTGATCCTGCCATTGCCACGGTGGTTTCTCATTGAATAAATCTCTGAGTGCTGTGAAACTGGCAGCAAGGGTTTACGGCTGGTGAGAATGGAAGGTGCTGCTGGTGTGAGTGGCCAAATAGATTCTGTTCCAGTGGCAGGTTTTCCATTCCTTCACTTACTGCATTCTGTTATGGGATTTAATCATATTGTTAAAGTACACAGACACTGTTAGATTCAGTACCTAGAGGATTAGAAAGTTTAAAGTTTTAGAACTTATTTGTTAGTATCACATGTAAGGCTTACATTAACACTGCAATGAAGTTACTGTGAAAATCTCCTAGTCGCCACACTCTGGCGCCTATTCAGGTACATTGAGGGAGAACTTAGCATGGCCAATGCACCTAAGCAGCACGTCTTGCGGACTGGAGGAAACCCACGCAGACACAGGGAGAACGTGCAGGCTCCACATTGACAGTGACCCAAGCCAGGCATGAACCCTGGTCCCTGGTGATATGAGGTAGTAGTACTAACTAACCAGTGTGGAAGACTCTGCGTCTCAAATTTTGCCTGCACTTCAGTCGCGCACTCCTAATGTTTGGCCAATTGGTTGGGGGGACGGGGGAGAGACCTCCTTGTTAGCCTGCTCTTGCATCTGGAAAAGCTGGCCACTAACAGGTCCAGTCAGAGAGCAGTCAAAGGGATCATCTAGCTCAATTGTCTGCCCCTTCCGCAGTTTTGTCTGCAGCCAGGCATCCTTGGAGTGGGAATATGCAGTGTCCACTGGCACACTTCAGGCCTTCAGTGGCTCGTAGTCAGCACAAGAACTGGAGTGCTTCCTTAGCCCCCAAAATGACATTCTCATTTAACTATGTCAAGTCCCTTTAAATGTTCTTTTTGCTACTGTGACTAAAAAGACTATTAATTGGTTGTGTTGTCTTTTTTATTACTAGTTAATTAGTTGTTTTGTTTCCATGGGTACTCAAAAGTTTATAAAGAGACTGTGTTGGGACTCTGTAAATTATCAAGACAAGTATTAGTGCCTAATTCCATACTTCATGAATTGGCCGAGGATTTAAAGAGTCATAGAGGTTTACAGCATGCAAACAGGTCCTTCGGCCCAACTTGTCCATGTTGCCCTTTTTTAAAAACCCCTAAGCTAATCCCACTTGCCTGCATTTGGCCCATATCCCTCTGAATCCATCTTACCTGTGCAACAGTCTAGATTTTTTAAAAGACAAAATTGTACCCGCCTCTACTACTACCTCTGGCAGCTTGTTCCTGACACTCACCACACTGTGTGTGAAAGAACTGCCTCTCTGGACCCTTTTGGATCTCTCCCCTCTCACCTTAAACCTATGCCCTCTAGTTTTAGACTCCCCTACCTTTGGGAAAAGATATTGACTATCTAGCTGATCTGTGCCCCTCGTTATTTTATAGACTTCTATAAGATCACCCCTCAGCCTTCTATGCTCTAGAGGAAAAAATCCAGTCTATCCAGCCTCAATCCATCAAGTCCCGGTAGCATCCCAGGAAATCTTTTCTGTACTCTTTCCAGTTTAATAATATCCTTTCTATAATAGGGTGGCTAGAACTGTACATAGTATTCTAAGTGTGGCCTTACCAATGTCTTGTATAACTTCAATAATACGTCCCAACTTCTGTATTCAATGTTCTAACCAATCAAACCAAGCATACTGAGTGCCTTCTTCATCACTCTGTCCATCTGAGACCCCATTTTTAAGGAGCTATGAACATGTACCCCTAGATCTCTTTGTTCTGTAACTCTCCCCAACGCCTTACCATTAACTGAGTAAGTCCTGCCCTGGTTCAATCTATCAAAATGTATCATCTCGCATTTATCCAAATTAAACTCCATCTGCCATTCATCAACCAACTGGCCCAATTGATCAAGATCCTGTAATTTGCATTCTTACACAAACAGGAAAAAAATCAAATACAGAGGCACCATAATTAATGGCCTTTCACAGTCCCAATCTTTTGTCATTAATTTCATATTATATTGAATTAATATTAAAACCAATATTACATTAATACAATGTATTCATATCAATGATAAAAGATTACAGCATGAGGGATCTGGGTGTTCTAATATGTGTATCACAAACATGCAGATACAGCAAACCATTAACAAAGCTAATGGAATGTTACTGTTTATTGTAAGAGGAATTGAATACAAGAGCAGAAAGGTTATGCTTCAGTTATACAGGGATATTGGTGAAACCACCTCTGGAGCATTGTGTACAGTACTGGTCTCTTTACTTAAGAAAATATTGAAATATGGGTGCCATTCAGAGAAGGTTTATTAGACTAATACCAGGAATTAGAGGTTGTTTTATGATGGAAGGATGGACTGTATCCACTGGAGTTTAGATGATTAAGAGGAATCTTGATTGAAACATATCCTGAGGGGTACTGACAGGGTGAATGTGGAAAGGATGCTTCCTCTTGTGAGAGAACCTAGAACAAGGGCCACTGTTTAAAAATAAGGGGTTGCCATTTAAGACAGAGATGGGATTTTTTTTCTGAGTGTTGTGAGACTTCAGAATTCTCTTCCTCAAAAGGTCATCGAGGCAAAGTCTTTGAATATCTTTAAGGCAGAAGTAGATAGTTTCTTTATAAGCAAGGGAATGAAAGGTTATCAGAGTTAGGTAGCAAAGTGCAGTTGGGGTTAAAATTAGATCAGCCATGATTTTATTGGATGGTGGAACAGGCTTGAGAGGCTAAGTGGCTTACTCTGGCTCCTAATTCAAATATTTGTTTGTTCATATTAACACAAAGGCAGTAGGAAGATGTGAACATCATCACCTCCAAGTCTTGACTTGAAAATATAGCATTCTCCCAGAACATCACTGAGTCATATTCCAAAACTCCATCTCTAACAGCACTATGGGAGCACTGTCGCTGCACAGGTTCATAAAGGAGGCTAACAGCACCTTCTTAAACATAAGAACTAGGAGCAGGAGTGGGCCATCTGGCCCCTCAAGCCTGCTCTGCCATTCAATAAGATCATGGCTGATCTTTTTGTGGACTCAGCTCCACTTACCCACTTGCTCACCATAACCCTTAATTCCTTTATTGTTCAAAAATTTATCTATCCTTGCTTTAAAAACATTCAACAAGATAGCCTCAACTGCTTCACTGGGCAGGGAATTCCACAGATTCACAACCCTTTGTGTGAAGAAGTTCCTCCTCAACTCAGTCCTAAATCTGCTCCCTCTTATTTTGAGGTCATGCCCCTAGCTGTGGTTTCACCTGCCAGTGGAAACAACTTCCCTGCTTTTATCTTCCTATACCTTTCATAATATTATATGTTTCTATAAGATCTCCCCTCATTCTTCTGAATTCCACTGAATATTGTCCCAGTCTACTCAGTCTCTCCTCATAAGTCAACCCGCTCAACTCCGGAATCAATTCAGGAATTAGGGATGGCCAATAAATGCTGGCCTTGCCAATGATGTCCACTTTCTCAAATATATAGTAAAGAAATCACATGGGAGTGGTGCCTGTACCTGTATGTGAGAGCAGAAGGGTATAAAGAGCTGTGTTCCTATATAGCTTCAACGCAAGCAAGTACGTGCACACAGAATAGACAGACAGAACACACACACACACACACGCGCACACGCACACACACACACAGAACTTAGAACACAGTCTCCAAGTACAAATTAACAACACAGTCTCTGTATTATCTGGGAATGGAAACATGAATCATAGAATGGAGACTGGATATTTCTGAAGTATTAATTCCCACAAGTAATTGCACAGTGCTGTAATAAGTGACTGTGCTGATCTCTTCCTTTCATTATAAGCTCCAGACCAAATAGTAAAGTTTTAACTTTCCATAGGTTTCTCGCTGATATTATTCAATAAACCACAACCTAACGAAAAGGGCAAAACTCAGGGTGATATCATTGCACATTCTCTGTATGCATAATGGCACTGATAAGATCAGAACATAAGAACATAAGAACATAAGAAATAGGAGTAGGAGTAGGCCATCTAGCCCTTCGAGCCTGCCCCGCCATTCAATAAGATCATGGCTGATCTGCCGCTGCTCAGTTCCACTTTCCCGCTTTCTCCCCATAACCCTTAATCCCCTCTCTTATCAAAAACCCATCAACCCGCGTCTTAAAAATATTTAGCGAGGCAGCCTCCTCCACCCTGGCTTGTTGCTCTTGTATATACTGCTGTTGATTCTTACCACAAGGGAGATGGGTCTTTTCCAGGAAACAACACCAATTAGCCCTGAGAGCAGCACCTGCAGGAAAAAAACAAGAATTCTCAGTTGTTATCCCCGAGTGCAATGTGACATTGGATGAACAGATCAGTTTGCACGTCCCTTCTCCCCTAGAACAAAGGGACTGACACAATGCACAGCAAAAGCAGCTCCTGTACCTGACACCAATGATTTAGGAGACATTTCATCCCAATGCAAAACACAGCCTAAAGCACTCCTGCTTGTTCATTCAGGAGCTGATCAGGGTCGTGTACTGCTTAACCATCAACTGATCCCACAGATACTCTCACTGAACACACAAATCCTTAATGCTGATTAGGACATGCTCAACCTTTTAAAATTCATTTTAAACTGTTTCATCCCAGAACACCAGGAGAAAAACATATTCTCTTCCCTCCCCTGGTAGTGGAAGGGGCATCTGGACAAATACATGTATAGGATGGGAATAGAGGGATACAGTCCCTGAAGGTGGGAGGTTTTGGTTCAGTTGGGCAGCATGGTCAGTGCAGGCTTGGAGGGCTGAAGGGTGTAATTTTCTTTGTTCTGAAGCCTTGGACTGTGGTTCAGCCAATCTCAATCCCAGCAAGCTATTTGACGTGATGGAAGTGCATTATAGCCTTGTCCAACAGGCTCAACCATCTCGGCTGGCATCACTGGGTAGAAATCAGGAATTTTCCCTCTCTAGCTGGGGAAAGCTGAACTGATTGCAACTTCCAATTTCTTTGCAACCTGAGATCATAAGAACATAAGAAATAGGAGCACAAGGAGGCCATCTAGCCCTCCGAGCCTGCCCCGCCATTCAATAAGATCATGGCTGATCTGAAGTGGATCAGTTCCACTTTCCCGCTTTCTCCCCATAACCCTTAATTCCCAGTCTATCAAAAACCTATCTACCCGTGACTTAAATATATTTAGCGAGGTAGCCTCCACCACTTCAATGGGCAGAGAATTCCAGAGATTCACCACTCTTTGAGTGAAGAAGTTCCTCCTCAACTCTGATCTAAACTGCCACACCCCCCCCTTATCTTGAGGCTATGCCCTCTAGTCCTGCTGTCCTTTCTAAGCAGGAAGAATCTCTCTACCTCTACCCTATCCATCCTCTTCATTATCTTATACGTCTCTACAAGATACCCCCTCATCCTTCTAAACTCCAACGAGTACAGATCCAGCCTATTTAGTCTCTCTTCATAGTCCAACCCCCTCATCTCCGGTATCAGCCTAGTGAACCTCCTCTGCACTCCCTCCAAGGCCAAAATATCCTTCCGCAAGTGCGGCGACCAAAACTGCACACAGTACTCCAGCTGCGGCCTCACCAGTGCCCTGTACAGTTGCAGCAAGACCTCCCTGCTTTTATATTCTATCCCCCACGCTATGAAGGCCAGCATCCCATTTGCCTTCCTGACCACCTGCTGCACCTGCAGACTGGGTTTTTGCGACTCATGCACAAGGACCCCCAGGTCCCTCTGCACCGTAGCATGCTGCAGCTTTTTGCCTTTTAAATAGTAATCCCTCCTACTATTATTTCTGCCAAAGTGGATAACCTCACACTTGCTAACATTATACTCCATCTGCCAGGTCCTCGCCCACTCGCTCAGCCTATCCAGATCTCTCTGCAGACTTCCCGCGTCTTCCACGCAATTTGCTTTTCCACTCATCTTCATGTCATCAGCAAACTTCGTCACCCTACACTCAGCCCCCTCCTCCAGATCATCTATGTAAATGGTAAATAGTTGAGGCCCCAGCACCGATCCCTGCGGCACTCCACTAGTCACCAACCGCCAATCAGAATAGCACCCAGTGCAGCCTAGGGATCAAACTCAATGTGTAAAGCTCATCGGACAATATACCTTCAACCAACCCCCATTCTGTAGGATCACACACATCAGTGACTGTCCACATTTCTCTGGTCAGGCCAGGTTGATCAATCGGAAATCCTCACACTATTAGCTGAAACTTTAAGTGTTGGCATTTACTGAGAATATGAAAGTCTGGAGTCTCATTTGTCAATTCAGCAGTTTGATGCTTTGTGCTTTACATTTAAGGTCAATGCCCTTCAATTTTAATTAAGTATTAGAATGCACATTTTGCCACAAGGCATAAGCTTTTGGTGTACTTTGAATGGAGTTATTAGGCTCTCCTAGCTTCCACAAGTATCTCCTGGACAGTGACCACAGACAAGTGCAGCATGGAAACACAGCTTGTTAGATGAATTGAATGACATTTACTCAATGAGCGAGCCTGGCCTTGGTTCACAGTTCGACAATTAATCCTCCTGTACCCTGCACCATATTAATCAACAAGTCAATCAGACCCAGTTCATTCAGTCCACACTGTAAATTGATTCAATCTTCTGATGTTCACATTGGTTTCTCATACAATACTTTCAAACTAATGATTATTGCAATAGAAAAAAGAGATTTTGGCAGGTGAACACCATCACTTTTGCTAGATAATTCTTAGTGACCTGATGGCTCAGGAACCCATGACACAGTTCATTTGTGTGGATCTGGAGAGGCTGGATAGATTGAGATTTTTTTCTCTGGAGCGTAGAAGGCTGAGGGGTGATCGTATAGAGGTTTATAAAATAATGAGGGGCACAGATCAGCTATATCAACAATATCTTTTCCCAAAGGTAGGGGAGACTAAAACTAGATAGCATAGGTTTAAGGTCAGGGGGGAGAGATACAAAAGGGTCCAGAGGGGCAATTCTTCACAAAGAGTGTGGTGAGTGTCTGGAACAAGCTGCCAGATGTATCAGTAGAGGCGGATACAATTTTGTCTTTTAAAAAAGCATCTAGACTGTTACATGGGTAGGATGGGTATAGAGGGATATAGGCCAAATGCGGGCAATTGGGACTAGCTTCAGGGTTTAAAAAAAGGATAGCATGGACAGGTTGGGCTGAAGGGCTTGTTTCCATGCTGTAAACCTCTATGACTCTATGTTTTACTCATAAACCCCTCAACAAATCCCCATGTCAGTTCGAACCTCCATACCCTCTCCAACAAAACCCCTGTGCCAATCTGTCCCTCCATAGGTTCCCCAACACAACCCCATGCCAGTCCAACCCTCCACACCCTCCCCACGACAGACCCTTGTGGTCAGTCTGTCCATCCATAAATTCCCTAACAGCCTCCTGTACCAGTCTATCCCTCCATATTTTCTCCAACACAGTCCCCTGTGCCTGACGCTAACCACACACATAAGCTCAGACAAAGAACAAAGAACAAAAACAGCCCGGGAAACAGGCCCTTCAGCCCAACGAGCCCGTGCCACCATTTTAACATTACCAGTCCCCCCTCCACCCATGACCCTTATCTATGTTTATGGCCATCCACATCGAGGGAAACTAATTTAGGGACAATTTATTACCTCCAATCAGCCTAACAGCACATCTTTGGGGTGTGGGAGGAAACCAGAGCACCCGGAGAAAACCCACGCAAGCACGGGGAGAATGCGCTAACTCCCACAGACACTGGCCCAAATCCATGTGTCTGCACAGCAAACAGTGATAGTCACTGAGCTGTCGTGTTGCCCAGCATCTGGTCCAGTCTATGCGCACACTAACGACATGAAGTACTAGGCTATTCTCGAACATCCAAGAGCAGCCCTAGTACAACCCATCGCGTGTATGCCCCTCGTTGGACAACAAGGCGGACCGACTTAAAACCTGTGAAACCTCTGTAACAGTGCTAATCTTATCTATACTTTCGCCATTATTCTGAAGAGCACAAGGCTTCTCCTGTAATCAGTCTGCACTTGGGTGGTTACCAAGGAGTAAACAGATACTGAGATTGCAAAATTTCCCAGTGCCTAAGTTTTGACAGGCTTCAGTGAAGGGGAAAAATTCATAGAGAAAATCAACAGCTAGACAGGAAATAAGAAATATAAGAAATCATGGTTTGGTGAAATTGAAATAGAAGAGAGCTGTCCATGTGTTGAGTATAGGGCTAACGGGAGGACTTTGAATAGAGTGGAGGAGCAGAGGGATCTAGGTGTATGTGTACATAGATCCCTGAAAGTTGGGAATCAAGTAGATAAGGTTGTTAAGAAGGCGTACGGTGTCTTGGCGTTTATTGGTAGGGGGATTGAATTTAGGAGTCGCAGCGTCATGTTGCAACTGTACACAACTCTGGTGCGGCCGCACTTGGAGTACTGTGTGCAGTTCTGGTCCCCACATTACAGGAAGGATGTGGAGGCTTTGGAGAGGGTGCAGAGGAGGTTTACCAGGATGTTGCCTGGTATGCAGGGGAGGTCCTATGAGGAGAGACTGAGGGATTTGGGGTTGTTTTCACTGGAAAGAAGGCGGCTAAGAGGGGATCTTATAGAGACATATAAGATGATTAGAGGTTTAGATAGGGTGGATGGTGATAGCCTGTTTCCTCGGATGGAGAAATCTAGCACGAGGGGGCATGGCTTTAAATTAAGGGGGGGTAGTTATAGGACGGATGTCAGGGGCAGGTTCTTTACCCAGAGGGTGGTGAGGGATTGGAATGCCCTGCCTGCTGCAGTTGTAAATGCGCCTAGTTTGGGGGCGTTTAAGAGATTGGTGGATAGGTTTATGGACGAAAAGGGATTGGTTTAGATTAGTGGGTCAATGTTTTTTTTTAAAAATAAGACTGGTCGGCGCAACATTGTGGGCCGAAGGGCCTGTTCCGCGCTGTAATGTTCTATGTTCTATGTTCTATGTGGAGTTTGTACCTTCTCCCTCTGCGTACATGGATTCCCTCCAGATGTCCCGCTTTCCTTCCACAGCTCCAAGATTGGCGGGTTAGGTGGATTGCCATGCTAAATTGCCCCTTAGTGTCCCAAGATGTGTAAATTAGATGGCTTAGCCATGGGAAAGGTGTGAGGTAACAGGAATAGGGTGGGGGAGAGGGCCTGGATAAGATAATCTGCAAGAGAGTTGGCGCAGGCTTAATGGGCCTAATAGCCTCCTTCTGCACTGTTGGGATTCTATGATATTATGACTGATACAGCCAACTTAGGAACAAACAGCTCCAATCTATTAAGATGATAGAGAAACAACCCTAGAATTATACACCAAAATATTAGACTTTAAAAAGACCTTAGTTTTATGTTTTAAAAAGGACACAGATCCTGAAGGTGGCTGAGAATATGCTGCTAGCCACGGACAGAATGACTGCAGGGGATTTCTCTAAGGAACAGTAGAACCCTCCTTGTGGTTCCAGACAAGATCATTCTAAAAGAATCCAAAGATTATCATCTCTGGTAAAGGTCAAAGGTGTTGGACTGGGGTAAAACAGAAAGAAATCCCACAACACCAGTTTAAAGTCCAAACAGGTTTATTTGTAGCAAAAGCCACAAGCTTTCGGGGCAGCCTTTCCCTTCGTCAGGTGGCTGGGAGTTCAAAGGTCAAAGGAACATAAATGCCTATCTCATCCAAAGACTCTGGGTATAACTGTCCTGACCAACTAATAGACTTCAGCTTGAATACACAAAGACAGGGGTTAAAGCTAAACGAGAGAGCTCCCCAGTGTTTGTCTGCCTATTAGGCTGTGTGTGTTTGCTATCAGAAACAGCAAGTGGATATTTGTCACTCTGAAGATGATACAGTAACCAAGGCTGGGCCCCTACAAAAATAGTCACGTTTTACAGGAACATCTAAAACTCTCTCTCTGACTGTGAGTCAATTAACCAGCAGAAGGATCACACCTGAGAAAGGAACTGAAACCTCTCTACTGAACCACAGGATACTTGAACCAAAGAATCAACTATTGGAATCACCTTGTACTGGCCACAATGTATCATCATTTACTCCTCTCAACTTAAGGACTGTTCCCTATAACTTTTTATTTATATTTACTTACTATTGGACTCAATTCTTAATTCTAATCCATATGAACGTAGATGCATGCATTTTACCATTTTCCCTTACCTTTTTAGTAGTTAATAGGCATACTTTACCTTAAGACAGCCTGGTTAAATTGGCTCCTTTTTAATCATAGCTGCAGGGTGTGGAAGTAGTTTCCTAGAGAAAGGGAATCTGTTAAATTTGAAATTTATTGCTGCCAGCAAAGAATGGGTTGAATAAAATCCTCACCCAGACACTGAATAGAGACACAATTAAAGCCATTACAGGCATCATAAAGCTCACCACTGGACTGGTGAACAAGCACTTTTGCTGCTTGGGCAGGTCTGGGGCATTCCTCCCACACTGTGGTTTTCTGTTGCATTCTGTACTCTCCTGTGCAATGGAGACAATGCATAGAGTCTGCAACAGCTCCTATAATCTGATGGGAAGGGTCTCATTTGTGGACCTACAGTCTAAGCTCTTTACCAACAATGCCTTCAATGACCCTGTGTCCCCTCTTGCTATCCCAGCTAAACCATACAATACTCTGGTAACCACACTGAGACAAGCAATTACTGCACTTACTGCCACCAAGAGCAGTGTTATATTTATACTGACTGGCTCTAATCCAGACAGAGAAGAGCTTTGTGCGTTCTTACACAGAGTGCTTCTCCTAGAATCCCAGACTGCTTGAATTTGTGTCACACTGTACTATAGTTTTTCTTCATGTAGTATCCAATTCAAGTTGTGTGAGGCTGCCCCCTCCTTGCCTTTGCAATTAAGGTTGAATCTTAACATCACAGTTACACACTCCTTAAATTCATCCCACAACAGGGCTCTCTGAAAATTCTGGAAAATCAGCATTTACTGTTTGTGTTTTAGATTCCAGCATCCACAGTATTTTGCTTCTGACAGGGCTCACTGGATGAATTCTCCATGTCACAGGGGAAGCTGCACAGCCACAGGATGAAACTTGGATTAAATGGCCCAATTAGTTCAACATGAAAGTGACAAAAATGCTATTAGCATTCTCAGTGCCTGTTATACAATGACTGTTCCTGGCTAGTAATCGACAGCCACTATCAGAATAAATTAATCCTCAAAATTCAAAAAAACAAACAGGAACACACTCATTCTCTTTTTGTCCAAACAGTATGTTGTCTCTTTTCGGCATGTACCATCTCTGGCATTCCTTCAAAACCAGTGATTAAATCTGGAATAAATGGTCAACATGATTACGCCCATAACTAGACCTGTAATTGGTCAGGTCACACCCACTAGTGGACCTTTGATTGGTCAGATCACACTCATAAATGGATGTATGATTGGTTGGGTTATACCTCCAGGACAAGGCGACAAGGCGATTTCACCTAAAATCAATCTGATACACAGTCAGGACTCCTGTTGTACAGGATTAAGGGGACAACAACTGTACAATAGGACTTTTCATTGACTTGTGGAGATCTTTGTTGTCAAACACTGCTGTAGTTTGTGGAGGCTGAACTGACACAGCTGATCCAGTGTTAAAGTTCCTCAGCTACGGTGGACTTTTGAGAGAGGCAACAGCCAAGGTATGGGGAATGTCCAGTATATAACACATCAGAATGCTAGAGAAATTCCATCAGTAATGCAGTATCCTCTGGATTCAATGGGAGGGCGGTCAAACAAATACTCATGTCCTTCCTGAAGCCAGCTCTACAGCATTCAGGCAAAACTCCTGTGAAAAACAATCATAAGGCAGAGCAACGGTAGAAAAGGGAAGAAAAAGTAACAAAGTCTGCAATCCACATCCAACACCTCATGGGCCATCCTGTGTCACGTGTCATCATAGATCTGCAGATCCAGAATTGGCCTGTTCAGTCTCACAAAGGTAAGTGGCCGAGACTCACGACCCTGAGTAGGTATAATCTTCAAATCGAGGTACAGCCGTTCCCAGCAAAACTAAATCTTGTATTTGTCCAGTGGCTCAACCACAAACCTCAAATAATCTGCTCTTAAATCTTTTAAATTTAAATTGGCTAGTGGTTAGAGTTAGAAAAATCCTGAATGCTGGAAATTCACAGCAATCTTGTCAATTGTGGGAAACAAAAGGAAGGTACAGATTCCCAAGGCATCTATTTGATTCTAGCAGTGATGGACAAAATATTAACCAGTCTTTTTCTCCTTAGAAACTGTGGTACATTGTCACCCATTTCTGATTTGGAAAATTGGAAGTGAAATGTATTTGAAGCCCAACACATTGTGAATGTAGCTGCATCGCATTCATGGCAAATGGTTTGGACTGTATGACAACCCATTTGAAAGCAGGATGATATTTCCAATGGATTAACAGAAGGCCAGTTAGCTCTTTAATCTGCCTTTACAAGTAATCTTGATTTGCATCATTTACGTAATGTACAAACTGAGCTAGTAATGGGCTCTGGGAGTCCAAAGCAGCTTGTAAATTACATTATCCAGTAATTGAGAGTGGAAAAACACAGGCTGCATGAAAGTCATTAGAAGTACAGCAATGTTCATTCAACCCTCAGAAACCAGCTCAAACCCAGCCCAGACTCAGTGATAACACAACATTCATTGAGGCAAAAGGTCCATGCAATCTCAGGCTATCAGCACTGATAAGGAATTGTTAGTCCCTTGTAGTGGCTAAAGTCCTAATAGGGGAAACACTGGGATTTTCCATCAGCCGACAGATAATCTCTCAATGTTCGGTTTGTGCAGAGTAAAGTGGTTATTTGCTGAAACTGATGGAACTCGACTCATGCCCATGAACAAAATTATCTAATCAATTATAAACAATCCAATTGGAGTCAGTGAGAAATCCCTTGCCAGAAATAAAAGCAAGCTTGAAACTGGTGCTAGGTCTGCTTCTGATTTTGAGTTACCAGAATGGCAGATAATATACAGTTCTTAACAGGACTTGCAGAACTATGAATGTTTAGGTGCATTAGGTGTAATATGTGGGAGTTCATGGAGACAACACGTCTCCCAAAACGGGTGGGTTACTGTTAGGAAGGGTAAAAAGAGGAGTCATGGTCCAAAGACTACCCCAGTGGTAGTCTCCCAAAATATCAAGGGCAAGGCAACAACTGGGGTAGAAAAGGCAAGAGAGGAGGACCAGAATGCCTCAGAGGGAAGGAAGGAGGCTAGATGTGAGGTAGTGGTGGGGGATGGGAGGGTTAAAGGAATTGATAGGCGGTTCTGTGGGCAAAAGCAGGACTCCAGGATGGTAGTCTGCCTCCCTGGAGCAGGGGTACAGGATGTTTCAGAGAGGGTAGAGGGAATTTTGAAGGGCGAAGGGACCCAGGCTGATGTAATTGTACATATAGGAGAGAAGGATGTAGGAAGGAAGAGCAGGGGGGATATACGTAGGCAATTCAGGGAGTTGGGGGCCAGGCTGAAGAGCAGGGCCTCCAGGGTGGCAATCTCTGGGCTGCTGCCAGGGCCTAGTAACAGTGGGGCTAGGAATAATGAGACCCTACAGCTGAATGCGTGGCTGAAGGATTGGTGCAGGACAGAGGGTTTTACTTTTGTAGATCATTGGGAAGTCTTTGTGATGGAAGGGCACCTGTGCAGGAGGGATGGGGAACATTTAAATGGGAAGGGCACAAATATCTTAGCTGGGAGGTTAGCTGGAGTGTTTCGGCAGGGTTTAAACTAATATGGAGGGGAGGTGGGGATGAGACCGATAGCTCAGTAGGCACCGGGATTGGGAGCGAGTTGGGTGACAGGGTAAGTTTGGATGAGAGGAAAATTCCCCGGGAGAAGGAGGATCTGAGTGGGCCTGGAGGTCTGGAGTGCATCTGTTTTAATGTGAGGAGCGTGACAGGTAAAACGGATGAGCTTAAGGCCTTAATGTTCACGAGGAATTTAGATGTGGTGGCAGTGACGGAGACGTGGTCAAAGGAAGGGCAGCAATGGCAGCTAAATATTCCTGGGTATTAGGCGTGACAGAGGAGGGTTGAAGAGAGGTGGTGGGGTGGCATTGTTAGTTAAGGAGCAGATCACAGCGGTGCAGAGGGAGGATAATATAGAGGAGTTAGGAATTGAGTCTCTGTGGGTGGAGTTGAGGAATAGGAAGGGAGCCATTACTATGCTAGGGGTGTACTATAGACCACCCAACAGCCCATGGGCAGTAGAAGAGGGTATATGTAAAGACATTTTGGATGGGTGCAGAAAGAATAGGGTTGTTGTAGTGGGAGATTTTAATCTCCCTGGGGTGGATTGGAAGGTGCCTAGAGCTGGGGGCTCAGACGGGAAGGAATTTGTAAACTGTGTGCTGGAAGGGTCCTTGGAGCAGTACGTAACTAGCCTGACTAGAGAGGGGGCTGTACTGGATTTAGTTCTGGGTAATGAGCCGGGTCAGGTGGTTGAGGTTGCGGTAGGTGAACATGTGGCTAATAGTGACCACAACTCCGTCTACTTTAGGATATTAATGGAAAAAGATGAGAGCTGTCCTAAGGGGAGGGTGCCAAATTGGAAGAAGGCAAGATACAGCCGGATTAGGCAGGAACTTGGGGATACAGACTGGGAGAGGCTGTTTGAGGGCAAGTCCACGTTCGGCATGTGGGAGTCTTTCCAGGGAAAACTGAAATGGGTGCAGGAAAGGCATGTGCCGGTTAAGCAGAAGGATGGGAAAGGTAGGATTAGAGAGCCGTGGATTACTAGAGATATCGAGGACTTGGTCAGGAAGAAATGTGAGGCATATGTTAGGTCTAACCAACTGGGAACGGAGAGAGTATTGGAGGAATACAGAGAGTAGGAGGGAGTTCAAACGGGGAGTTAGAAGGGCAAAAAGGGGGCATGAAATGGCTTTGGCAGACAGGATTAAGGTAAATCCAAAGGCATTTTACTCCTATGTCAGGAACAAAAGGGTGGTTAGAGGAAAAATCGGTCCTCTCAGGGACAGAGGAGGGGAACTGTGTTTAGAGTCTGAGGGAACGGGGGAGATCCTGAATGAGTACTTTGCGTCAGTATTCACGAAGGAGAGGGGCTTGATGTCTGGTACTGTCTTGGAGGGAGCTGTAGACCAGTTGAAGGAACTAACCATTACAAGGGTTCCGAAGGTTCGAAAAGAGGGTTCGAAAAAAATCCGAGGGTTCTGAAAGAAATGGCGGAGGTGATAGTGGATGCCTTGGTGGTTATTTTCCAAGCGTCGCTGGATTCCGGGGAAGTGCCGGAAGATTGGAAAATGGCTAATGTTACACCGTTGTTTAAGAAGGGTGCCAGGCAAAAGGCAGGGAATTATAGGCCGGTTAGTTTAACGTCTGTTGTAGGTAAAATGTTAGAATCCGTCATCAAGGAGGAAATAGTGAGGCATCTTGAAGGGAATTGTTTGATAGAGCAGACGCAGCACGGTTTTGTTAAGGGGAAGTCGTGTCTGACGAATTTATTGGAGTTCTATGAGGATGTGTCTAGGGCAGTGGATAGAGGAGAGCCGGTGGATGTGGTCTTTCTTGATTTTCAGAAGGCGTTTGACAAGGTGCCTCACAAGAGGTTATTGCAGAAGGTTAGGGGGCATGGAGTTGGGGGTAGGGTGTTAGCGTGGATAGAGGATTGGTTGTCAAATAGGAGGCAGAGAGTGGGGGTCAATGGGTGCTATTCGGATTGGCGGTTGGTGACTAGTGGAGTGCCCCAGGGGTCGGTGCTGGGGCCTCAGCTATTTACCATTTATATTGATGATCTGGAGGAGGGAACCGAGTGTAGGGTGTCGAAATTTGCTGATGACACCAAGATTGGTGGAACGGCAAATTGTGCGGAGGGTGTGGAGAGTCTGTAGAAGGATCTAGATAGGCTGGGCGAATGGGCCAGGAAATGGCAAATGGAATTTAATGTTGGCAAGTGTGAGGTGGTCCACTTTGGTAGGAATAATGGTAGGAAGGACTATTACTTATGTGGCGAAAAGCTGCAGCATGCGACGGTGCAGAGGGACCTCGGGGTCCTTGTGCATGAGTCGCAAAAACCCAGCTTGCAGGTGCAGCAGGTGGTCAGGAAGGCGAATGGGATGCTGGCCTTCATAGCGAGGGGGATTGAATATAAAGGTAGGGAGGTCTTGCTGCAGCTGTATAGGGCATTGGTGAGGCCGCAGCTGGAGTACTGTGTGCAGTTTTGGTCACCGCACTTGCGGAAGGAAATTTTGGCCTTGGAGGGAGTGCAGAGGAGGTTTACTAGGCTGATACCAGAGTTGAGGGGGTTGAGCTATGAGGAGAGGCTGAATAAACTAGGCTTGTACTCATTAGAGTTTAGAAGAATGAGGGGAGATCTCATTGAGACATATAAGATGATGAATGGGATGGATAGGATAGAGGTGGAGAGACTCTTCCCGCTCAGAAAGGACAGTAGGACTAGAGGGCACAGCCTCAAGATAAAGGGGGGCGGTTTAGAACGGAGTTGAGGAGGAACTTCTTCACTCAAAGGGTGGTGAATCTCTGGAATTCTTTGGAAGTGGTGGAGGCTGCCTCGCTAAATATTTTTAAGACGCGGGTTGATGGGTTTTTGATAAGAGAGGGGATTAAGGGTTATGGGGAGAGGGCGGGAAAGTGGAACTGATCCACTTCAGATCAGCCATGATCTTATTGAATGGCGGGGCAGGCTCGAAGGGCTAGATGGCCTACTCCTGCTCCTATTTCTTATGTTCTTAAGGGAGGAAGTGTTAGGGCTTTTAGGTAGCATTAAAACTGATAAATCTCCAGGGCCCGATGGCATTTATCGTAGGCTGCTTAGGGTGGCGAGAGATGAAATTGCTGGGCCTCTGACGCAAATCTTTGTCTCTTCTTTGAACACAGGTGAGGTCCCAGAGGACTGGAGGATAGCAAACGTGGTACCGTTGTTTAAAAAGGGTAGGAGGGATAACCCTGGTAATTATAGGCCGGTGAGTTTGACGTCAGTGGTAGGGAAGTTGATGGAGAGGATTCTTAGGGATGGGATGTATGAGCATTTACAGCGTTGTGATCTGATTAGGGATACACAGCATGGCTTTGTTAAGGGGAAATTTTGCCTTACGAATCTGGTAGAATTTTTTGAGGAGGTGACAAAAACGGTCGACGAAGGACAAGCCATTGATGTCGTCTATATGGATTTCAGTAAGACGTTTGACAAAGTCCCTCATGGTAGGTTGGTTGAAAGGGTTAAGGCTCATGGGATACAAGGACAGGTATCGAGATGGATTGATAACTGGCTTGGTAATAGGAGACAGATAGTAGTGGAAGGGTCTTTTTCTAGTTGGAGGTCTGTCACTAGTGGTGTGCCGCAGGGCTCAGTACTGGGACCTCTTCTATTTGTAATATACATAATTGACTTGGAAGAGGGAGTACGTGGTGTGATGTTCAAGTTTGCAGATGACACTAAGATGTCTGGACTGGCGGACAGTGAGGAGCAGTGTCAGGCAACACAACAGGATATAGATAGACTGGTATATTGGGCAGATAAAAGGCAGATGAATTTAATCCTGATAAATGTGAGGTGATGCATTTTGGGAGAAATAATGTAGGGGGAGTTATATGATAAAGGGTAGACCTATAAAGAGTATAGAAACACAGACGGACCTGGGGGTGTAAGTGCACAAGTCTTTGAAGGTGGCAGTACAAGTGCAGAAGGTTGTGAAGAAAGCTTATGGTATGTTAGCCTTTCTAGGAAGGGGTATAGAGTACAAGAGCTGGAGTCTAATGTTGCAGTTGTATAGAACATTGGTTAGGCCGCATTTGGAGTACTGTGTCCAGTTCTGGTTGCCTTACTACCGGAAAGATGTGGAGACTCTGGAGAGAATGCAGAGGAGGTTTACCAGGATGTTGCCTGGTATGGAAGGACTGGGTTATGAGGAAAGAATAGGCAAATTGGGGCTGTTTTCCCTAGAAAGATGGAGACTGAGTGGAGACCTAATAGAGGTATATAAGATAATGAAGGGTATAGATAGAGTAAACAGTGTTAAGCTTTTTCCTAGATTGGAAACGCACATTACGAGGGGCCACGAACTTAGGGTGAGGGGACGAGGTATAATTCGGATGTTAGACGGAGGTTTTTCACACAGAGGGTAGTGGGGGTACGGAATGCTCTGCCAAGCAAGGTGGTGGAGGCAGGCACGCTGGAGTTATTTAAGAGTTACTTAGACAGGCACTTGAGCGGGATGGAGATGGAGGGATATAGGAGACTTTTTTTAAATAAGGTTCAGGAGTCTTGGGACGTCCCTTGGAATCAACTGATTCCTATGGACCTTCCAAAATATTTTCTGGCTCACTTGTTTTACTTTTGAGCTTCTGGGGATTCTCTTCAATGTTTGTATAAGGATGTGCATGTTATTGATGTTTTTCTCTTTTAATCCACAGGTGCTTCGGACCGCCTTGTTGTCCAACGAGGGGCATACACGCGATGGGTCGTACAAGGGCTGCTCTTGGATGTTTCAAGAGTAGCCTAGTACTTTATGTTGTTAGTGTACGCTTAAACTGGACCAGATGCTGGGCAACACGACAGCTATCACTGTTTGCTGTGCAGATACGTGGATTTGGGCCGGTGTCTGCGGGAGTTTGCGCATTCTCCCCATGCTTGCATGGGTTTTCTCCGGGTGCTCTGGTTTCCTCCCAAACCCCAAAGATGTGCTCTTAGGCTGATTGGTGTAACAAATTGTCCCTAAATTAGTCTTCCCTCAATGTGGAATGCCATAAGCATAGACAAGGGTCATGGGTGGAGAGGGGACTCAATGTTAAAATGGCGGCGCGAGCTCGTTGGGCCGAAGGGCCTGTTTCCCGTGCTGTGTTGTTCTTTGTTCTAGCACACAAACCATTTGAATGTCACAACTGTTCAAATATTCTAACCTCTGGAGTATAGGCCTTGGTGTCCCAGCTGGGAGACTGTGTGAAACTACCCTGAAATCCTTAAAATGTAATTAACTGCACCTGCATTTAAAGCAGAGAAATCCATCTCTCACCTCACAGATGCTTCATCATTCATCTTCCTGCCTATTCTCAGACTAAACGTGGTAAAGCTAGGAGTAAAGATCTTTATACACCTCGAATCATCTTGTACCCTCTCATCATCCCTTGGACTCATTAATATTGAGAGAATAATCACACGCACAGTTGTTTTCGGTATCACAGTACACAGGTCCTGACAGACAGCCAAACTAAGTACCAAGAGATTAAAGGTAATATCAGCCATACATAAGACTAATATATTCTGATTTCATTATTGGCTTTGGCTGAATCTGCCCCTGGGCAACTGCTCAACAAAACATTAAGTAGCAATATATGGAGAGATTACAACCAAAGAATTTAAATGCAATCTTATTTTTAGCTTTTGTTAAATGTAGAGAGACTGGCAGCAAGAAGAAATCAGAAAATATTGGAGATGCTCAGCAGGTCAGACAACCTTTTGAGAAATGGCTGATACATTAACTGATTCTCGCTCCACAGATCCAGCCTGATCTGTTCATTATTTACAACATTTTCTGTTTTTAATTTCAGGTTCCCAGCATCTGCAATATTTGCTTTTGAGACAAGCTGAGGTTCAAGACAATTGGCCAGTGCATTAAACTGCAAACCTGTATCAATGGCAACCTTTAAAATAGAAGATAATGCATCCAAACAAAATTGCTGGCACAATACTAGGGGTCAGGGCAAGTGATCAAGAGGCCAAAATCAGAGGAGTGCAGAAACCTCACGCAGTTGTAGGGCTGAAAGTGTTAGATAGACTGGAAGATGGAAGGCCAGCTAGGAAATCATTAGAGTAGCCTAACCATAACTGACACTCACCTATGACTGACTTTTCGTTCACACTCCCTTCAGTGATTTGCCCACATGTTTCCCCCTCAGCCTAGTAGCAAAACACACATTCCTCCTTCACACTGCCCCCACCACACAAATTTCACATTCCTCTCTCACTGTAAAGAGCACAGATTGAGTTTAAAAGCTGATATTGGGTTGATAATGAGCTGAATGCTTGTTGTGAAGAAACTGAAGCAAAGTATGCAACCGAGGACATTATCCATAAGTGCTGATGATAGATATTCTTCCAGAGCAATGAGACTTTGCAATATTTTTTCTGCATTTGTAGGTGAAGTTTTTATCTGCTGTTTCATTCTGTAACATGCAGGGAATGATTGATTTACAAATCAATTAATAACTTTATATTAAAAACTGTGAATTAGAGACAAGGTAATGTGTCAGATTACTCTGAGCGACTGTCTGGGTTTCTTTGAAGTACAGTTTCACAACAATCTTGTATCTTTGACAATATAAGCCATTTCTCATTACTTAATCTTTCTTTTCATATTTATAAAACAAGCTTGTTCAAAATAATGCCGGAGACTCTTTAAAAACTATTTCTTTTAAAATTCATGAAGTCTGAAGTGTTTCTGTTTGCTGCAGAGAGCTGTTTGAACCATAGGTCAGCTTTCTTCTCCAACCAGCCAAGCATCAAACTTCCACTGCTACCTCTTATCCATATTTATTTATTTATAAATGCTTTGTTAATAGTGAAAGGGTTCCCTGATATAAATATTGACTTCTTTAGGGCCAGTATGGAGTCAGCCAATTTCAGATGGTGTTGGTGCCTCCTATGTAACTTATTTCCTTCATTTGTTAAATGTCCAGTACCAAGGTCCTATACATGCATGCGTACACACACACACACACACACACACACACACACACACACACACACACACACACACACACACACCTGGTAGAATCATAGAATCCCTACAATACAGAAGGAGGCCATTTGGCCCATCAAGTCTGCACTGACTGCAATCCCACCCATGCCCTATTCCTGTAACCACACACATTTACCCTGCTAATCCCCTGACACTATGGTCACTTTAGCATGGTCAATCAACCTAGCAGAAATTTATTCCGATGGTCAAAAAGGACCGTAGGAGGAGAGGTAATAAGCCGTGGATAACGAAGGAGGTGAAGGAAAGTGTTAAATTAAAAGCGGAGGCGTTTAGAGTAGCTAAGAGTAGTGGGCAAGAAGAGGATTGGGAGAGGTTTAAATGTCAACAAAGATTGACAAAGAAGTTGATAAGGAAGGGTAGGAGAAACTATGAAGCTGGGCTAGCGCTTAATATAAAAAAGGATAGCAAGAGTTTTTATAAATATATAAAAAGGAAGAGGCTGGCTAGGGTGAACGTTGGTCCCTTAGAGGATGAGAAGGGGGACTTAGTGGTAGGGGATGGGGATATGGCTGAGGTCTTGAATAACTTTTTTGTTTCGGTCTTCACGGAGGAGGACGTGAATAATTTGCCGGATGTTAGAGATGGAAAGGTGGTAGGACTGGAGGGTCTCGATGACATTATTGTTACTAGAGAGGCGATGCTCGACAGACTGGAGGGGCTGATTGTGGACAAGTCCCCAGGACCGGATGGAATGCATCCGAGGGTTCTGAAAGAAATGGCGGAGGTGATAGTGGATGCCTTGGTGGTTATTTTCCAGACGTCGCTGGATTCCGGGGAAGTGCCGGAAGATTGGAAAACAGCTAATGTTACGCCGTTGTTTAAGAAGGGTGCCAGGCAAAAGGCAGGGAATTATAGGCCGGTTAGTTTAACGTCTGTTGTAGGTAAAATGTTAGAATCCGTCATCAAGGAGGAAATAGCAAGGCATCTTGACAGAGCAGACGCAGCACAGTTTCGTTAAAGGGAAGTCGTGTCTGACAAATTTATTGGAGTTCTATGAGGATGTGTCTAGGGCGGTGGATAGAGGAGAGCCGGTGGATGTGGTCTTTCTTGATTTTCAGAAGGCCTTTGACAAGGTACCTCACAAGAGGTTATTGCAGAAGGTCAGGGGACAGGGAGTTGGGGGTAGGGTGTTAGCGTGGATAGAGGATTGGTTGTCAAATAGGAGGCAGAGAGTGGGGGTCAATGGGTGCTATTCGGATTGGCGGTTGGTGACTAGTGGAGTGCCTCAGGGGTCGGTGCTGGGGCCTCAGCTATTTACCATTTATATAGATGATCTGGAGGAGGGAACTGAGTGTAGGGTGTCGAAATTTGCTGATGACACCAAAATTGGTGGAAAGGCAAATTGCGCGGAGGGTGGGGAGAGTCTACAGAAGGATCTAGATAGGCTGGGCGAATGGGCCAGGAAATGGCAAATGGAATTTAATGTTGGCAAGTGCGAGGTGGTCCACTTTGGTAGGAATAATGGTAGGAAGGATTATTACTTACGTGGAGAAAAACTGCAGCAGGCGACGGTGCAGAGGGACCTCGGGGTCGTTGTGCATGAGTCGCAAAAACCCAGCTTGCAGGTGCAGCAGGTGGTCAGGAAGGCGAATGGGATGCTGGCCTTCATCGCGAGGGGGATTGAATATAAAAGTAGGGAGGTCTTGCTGCGGCTGTATAGGGCATTGGTGAGGCCGCAGCTGGAGTACTGTGTGCAGTTTTGGGCGCCGCACTTACACAAGGATATTTTGGCCTTGGAGGGAGTGCAGGGGAGGTTTACTAGGCTGATGCCGGAGTTGAGGGGGTTGAGCTATGAGGAGAGGCTGAATAAATTAGGCTTGTACTCATTAGAGTTCAGAAGAATGAGGGGAGATCTCATTGAGACGTATAAGATGATGAATGGGATGGATAGGATAGAGGTGGAGAGACTCTTCCCGCTCAGAAAGGATAGCAGGACTAGGGGGCACAGCCTCAAGATAAAGGGGGGGCGGTTTGGAACGGAGTTGAGGAGGAACTTCTTCACTCAAAGGGTGGTGAATCTCTGGAATTCTCTGCCCGTTGAAGTGGTGGAGGCTGCCTCGCTAAGTATTTTTAAGACGCGGGTTGATGGGTTTTTGATAAGAGAGGGGATTAAGGGTTATGGGGAGAGGGCGGGAATGTGGAACTGAGCCACGACAGATCAGCCATGATCTTATTGAATGGCGGGGCAGGCTCGAAGGGCTAGTTGGCCTACCCCTGCTCCTATTTCTTATGTTCTTATGTTCTTAGCCTGCACATCTTTAGATTGTGGGAGGAAACCGGAGCACCCAGAGGAAACACACGCAGATACAGAGGAAACACGCAAACTCCACACAGACAGTGACCCCAGACCAGAATCGAACCTGGGTCCCTGGCATTGTGAGGCAGCAGCGTTAAGCACTGTGCTACTGTGCGACCTGATGTTGATTGCTAAATTGTAGTTTAAATTCCACTGAAGATGAGCAGAGAGAAAACATGTCAAAATTCAGCTAAGCTTGGATTTGTTCCAAATTAAAATAAACCAACATCAAGACTCTCCTTTCTCAGGAATGATTAAGCTACATAAATTGGCCAATTATTATCCCTTCTCTCCAGTGATCTTCTGATGCTGCAGTTACATGAATCATTTAGTGATTGTAACTGACACCACATCCTGCTAGCTTGCTGCGTCAGGGCTCAGCGTGGTATGCAGCAGGACAATCTGACTAAATGGGCAGCTAATGGCCCATACTAAATCTAATTCCTAGCATGAATGGGAGGTGAACAAATTAGAAGCAAGCATATTGAAGATAAGTACGGTGCACAGTTTGGTAGTTGCACCATCTCAGCATCTCCTTCTGTAGCTCTCACTGACACAAGGGTGAACACAGCCCTATGTGAAAAGAACTGATCCATAAAAACATAGCCTGTCAAGCCTGCTCCACAATTCAATATGACTATGGCTAATCTTGGGCTTCAACTCTACTTTCCCATCCAGTCCACCATCCCATGATTCCCTGAGAGACCAAAATTCTGCCGATTTCAGCCTTAAATATATTCAATAACGGAGCATCCACAACCCTCAGGGGTACAGACTTCATAACCCTTTGGTGAAAAAAGTCTATCCTCATCTAAATGTCCATCCCTGATTCTGAAACTGTTCTCCTTTTTCAGATTCCTCAGCCAGGATAAACATCTAAATGTCAAGCCACTTTATCATTTTGAAGGTTTTGGGGCGATCACCTCTCATTCTTCTAAACTCAGAGTATTAGTCTCAATTTACTCAGCCTATCATCATGAGACAACCTCTTCTTCCCAGGACCAATCTAGCGAGCTTTCATTGTATTACCTCCAATACAAGTATATCCTTCCTTAAATATGGAGATTACAACTGTGTACAGTATTCTAGGTGTGGTCTAACCAAAGCACTGTATAACTATAGCAAGACTTCTTTATTCTTGTAATCCACTCCCCTTGCAATAAAGGCCAATATGCCGTTCATTATCATAATTGCTTGCGACACTTGCATACAAAATTTCAGTGTTCCTTGAATAAATATGCCCTAGTCTCTTTGAACATCAACATTTATAAGTTTCACACATTTTTAAAAAGATTTTGCTTTTTTCTTCTTATGACCAAAGATGTGCTGGTTAGGTGCATTGGCTGTGCCAGATTCTCCCTCAGTGAACCTGAACAGGCACCGGAGTGTGGCGACTAGGGGATTTTCACAGTAACTTCATTGCAGTGTTAATGTAAGCCTACTTGTGACTAATAAATAAATAAAACACTATTTACACTACCCTGCATTATACTCCATCTGCCCTGCCACTCATTTAATCTTCATATATTTCTTGGAAGCCACTTTGTAGGCTCCTCACAGCTTTCATTCCCACCTAGCTTTATATCATCAACAAGCTTAGGCACATTACTCTGTCTCTTCATTAATATAGACTGTAAATAGCTGAGTCACTAGCATTGATCCTTACGGCGCGCTATAGTCACAGCCTATCAACTTAAAAAATTCCTTTTGTCTTTACTCTGCTTCTTCTTCATTTAACCAATCCTCTATCCATTCTAATTTCAACCCCAACTCCACGTGTATTAACTTTCTAACCAACTTATTGAATGCGTTTTTCAAACCGAAGTGTATGACTGGCTTCCCTTTATGTAGCTTACTAGTTACATCGTCAAAACACTTCAATAAATCTGTCAAACGGGATTTCCATTTTGTAAAACCACATTCTAATCATACTAAAAGAGAAAATGCTGGAAAATCTCAGCAGGTCTGGCAACATCTGTAAGGAGAGAAAAGAGCTGACGTTTTGAGTCCAGATGACCCTTTGTCAAAGCTAAAAGACACAGAAAGTGGGAGATATTTACACTGCAGGGGGAGGGAATGAAAGATGAGTCATAGCCACAGAAACCAGAGGAAAGACTCTAATAGCTGTCCACAGAGAGAATAAAGGGTGCGAATGGCCAAACGGTAGAGAAACTGTATTGGCCTTGGAGGGAGTGCAGAGGAGGTTTACTAGGCTGATACCAGAGTTGAGGGGGTTGAGCTATGAGGGGAGGCTGAATAAACTAGGCTTGTACTCGTTAGAGTTTAGAAGAATGAGGGGAGATCTCATTGAGACGTGTAAGATGATGAATGGGATGGATAGGATAGAGGTGGAGAGACTCTTCCCGCTCAGAAAGGACAGTAGGACTAGGGGGCACAGCCTCAAGATAAAGGGGGGGTGGTTTAGAACGGAGTTGAGGAGGAACTTCTTCACTCAAAGGGTGGTGAATCTCTGGAATTCTCTGCCCGTTGAAGTGGTGGAGGCTGCCTCGCTAAATATTTTTAAGATGCGGGTTGATGGCTTTTTGATAAGAGAGGGGATTAAGGGTTATGGGGAGAGGGCGGGAATGTGGAACTGAGCCACAACAGATCAGCCATGATCTTATTGAATGGCGGGGCAGGCTCGAAGGGCTAGATGGCCGACTCCTGCTCCTATTTCTTATGTTCTTCTGTTCTTATGACAGGTGAAGATGTTGGTGGGAAGGGGAGGGGGTGGGGAATGACAGGTAGAATGTAGAGAAGAGGAAGCAGGGAGGAGAAAAGGTAAGGGAAGTGGAATGAAGTAGGGGGAAGAGTGGGGAAGGGAAAATGAAGAAAGACAATAAAGAAATAAAAGGTAGAGAACAGTAAAAATATTTTAAATAAGATAGAATGAAAACAAAGGGGCTGAGGTGAGGCAAAGCAAATTACCTGAAGTTGTTGAATTTGATGTTGAGACAGGAAGGCTGTAAAGCGCCTCGCCAGAAGATGAAATGCTGTTCCTCCAGTTTGTGTTGAGCTTCACTGGAACACTGCAGCAGGCCAAGGACAGACTTGTGGGCATGGGAGCAGCATCTTGTGTTAAAATGGCAAGCAGCCGGAAGGTCGGGGTCCTGACTGTACACAGACTGAAGGTGCTCAGCAAAGTGATCACCCAATCTACACTTGCTCTTTCTGATATAGAGGAGACTACATTGGGAGCAGCAAATGCAATACATCAAATTGAAAGAGGTACAAGTGAAACACTGCATGACCTGGAAAACTAATCATATTGTATTTTTCCAAGTGTATTGTTAAAACTTCCTTAATAACAAGTTCCAGCACTTTCCAAAGGATGTCAGGCTAACTAGCCTGTAGTTCTGTAATTCCCTGTTTCTTGTCCCCTTCCTTCCTTACTTAGCGATGGTACATTTGCCAGCTTCCAATCTGCTGGTTGTGTGCCAGAATCTGGGGAATTGTGGAAAATCATTGTCAACGCATTCACTATTTCTGCAAACATCTCATTTAGAACCCGAGGATGTGGATCAAGTTCTGGGATTTGTCAGATTTTAGTCCCTCAAGTGCTTTTTCTCTGTTGACATTAACATTCAAACTGGCACAGATTCAGTTGTTACATGTGTTTGCTTTGCTTCATAAGGGTACAATACACAGCCCTGACTGTTGAAGGCATCAACTCAAGCCCAGGACAACTCTCCCTGGACTGTTTACTCCTGTGCTCTTACACCAACACTGAGCAATTAGGCAGTAAGACTGACAGAAACAGTGGAAGAGCTTACTGCCCATCTTCAGCGGCATCTAAAGTGGCGTGGTGGTTAAAGAGAGGAAAAAAGTATTAAAAATATTACAAAGGGGGCAGAGAAGTCAATGCAACAGGAAACTGAAAAGCAGATGGAATTTAAAATGCAGGAAGTATTGGGGGAGGTAAACATTCCACTTCATACCAACTGTGATAAAAGGGCATATAAAAATAGATGATGTTCAAAGTGAGTTGCGATATTTCTTTCACACTAAAAGAATGTGGAGTAGATTCAAGTAAATGCTTCAGATCGAGAGACGATAGGAAAAGAATGGGGTTTCGGAAAGTGAGAAACAGAGGCAGAAATTACCTCTAATTCTTGGTGATGTCAATTTAAACTCGATCATGTTGTGAAGTTCAGCAAAAAAACAGTCTATAAAGAACAAAAGAAAAATACTGTGGATGCCGGTAATTTAAAATAAAAACAGAGAATATTGTAAATACTCAACAAGTCAGGAGCATCTGTGAAGAGAGAAACCGAGTTAGTGTTTCAAGTTGACGACCTTTCATCAGAACCAGGAGAGACTCGCATCCATCAGCATCTGACAGCTTGGAGTTCTAATAAATCTCGGCCCAGGGCATCATTCAGTACTGTCTATACCACAGAAATAAATTGCAGAGTAGATTACCTTGCTTATAACAAACCACAGAATCCTCAAAAATATTCCAGCAAAACACCAAAACAAAGTCACAGAATTAGAAATACTATCTACAGTTGTTTACAGCACATTAGACTGATATGAACTCCCACATTACTAAAGTGACTACACTTCAAAACTACACCACTGACTGTCAAGCACTTTAGAACATCCTGAGGTCAGGAAAGGTGTGCTTGCAGTGCCTTGTACCAATACCTGCTTCAAATGTTTACTTAATTTTCTCTTAAAAGATGCCATGGCCTCTACATCAATTACTGTCATTGATAATGCATCCCATGCTGCTGTAGCCTCTGAGTAAATACATTTCCCCCAATCTTTTCCCTCATTCCCATAGTGACATCTGTGAACCATTTTCTCACATGGGGGCTCATGTTTACTCTTGCACACTTAGACACTCCCACTCAACATACTCAATCACAGAAACATACTCTCTCACACTGATAGACATACATATATAGATACACACAGGAACAGAATGAGAAGTGGCAATTTACCCTTCCAGAATGAATCATTTCACTCCATTCAGTTGGAACTGCCATGTTTATGTCTGTCTTTTTCACCAGTCACTATGTCCTCTTGGTATTTCTTATTATTCTCCTGACTTTTCAAATTTTTCAAAATCTGTATCATTTGCAAACTCTGAAATTAAACATTGTGCAGAAGTGTTTGTCATCTAGATGCATTGTGACCCAAAAACTGACTCCTTGGGGACACCACTGTTTACTTCCTTCCAGACTGACAAACAACCGCTCACCTCTGCTTTCTGTCTCTGAGTTAATTACATATACACACTGTCATTATCCCTTTTCCCCCAAGGGCTACAATTCTGCAGTCGATATAAAGAACATAAGAACATAAGAAATAGGAGTAGGAGTAGGCCATCTAGCCCTTCGAGCCTGCCTCACCATTCAATAAGATCATGGCTGATCTGTCGTGGCTCAGTTCCACATTCCCGCCCTCTCCCCATAACCCTTAATCCCCTCTCTTATCAAAAACCCATCAACCCGCGTCTTAAAAATACTTAGCGAGGCAGCCTCCACCACTTCAACGGGCAGAGAATTCCAGAGATTCACCACCCTTTGAGTGAAGAAGTTCTTCCTCAACTCCGTTTTAACCGCCCCCCCTCCCCCCTTTATCTTGAGGCTGTGCCCCCTAGTCCTACTGTCCTTTCTGAGCGGGAAGAGTCTCTCCACCTCTATCCTATCCATCCCATTCATCATCTTATACGTCTCAATGAGATCTCCCCTCATTCTTCTAAACTCTAACGAGTACAAGCCTAGATTATTCAGCCTCTCCTCATAGCTCAACCCCCTCAACTCCGGTATCAGCCTAGTAAACCTCCTCTGCACTCCCTCCAAGGCCAAAATATCCTTGCGTAAGTGCAGTGACCAAAACTGCACACAGTACTCCAGCTGCGGCCTCACCAATGCCCCATACAGCCGCAGCAAGACCTCCCTACTTTTATATTCAATCCCCCTCGCTATGAAGGCCAGCATCCCATTCGCCTTCCTGACGAGATGGGCCTGTGCCCACCTGTATCTCAGTGTCACACAATAACGTACTTGAACTCACTAGTACTGTATATGTGTTAAATAGTGTTCGATCTGCACCCAATAGTTACGCTTTGACAAATCTGAACCCATGTTGTGTGGTTCTCTGGGCTGAATGCAGCATTGTGCAGTCGGTTACATTCACAGTTACAGCAAACACATAGGATAAGTTTCACTGGGCTATAAATATTAAAGGAATTTGGGGAAAGCCATGCTAAAAATGGTCATTAAAATCCAGGTTTGCTGTTGATGATATTCACACTCAAAAGAAAGAGTGACTTGCATTTACATAGCACCTTTCAATATTATCCCAGGACACTGGGAGAACTCCCTTGCTCTTCTTCAAAGTGCTGCCATAGTATGTTTTACATCACTGAGGGAGCAGATGGCCATAAGTTTAAAGTCTTTTCTGAAAAATAGCACCTCCAATAGTGTGGGACTCTCACAATACTGACCCCCTGACAATGTGCGTTCCCACATTATGGACCCCCCTGACAATGTGCGTCCCACATTACTGCCCCTTTGACATTGCACTTTGCAAATGTCTAACATTTGCTTGTCAGACAAAGCAGAGAGAAAGCAGGAAAGTGGAACTGATCCACTTCAGATCAGCCATGATCTTATTGAATGGCGGGGCAGGCTCGAAGGGCTAGATGGCCTACTCCTGCTCCTATTTCTTATGTTCTTATGTAGACTGCAAAGTGCACTCCCAGTACTACTTTTCTGAAAGTGTGGTGCTCCCACAATATTGTCCCTCTGACAGTGCGGCGCTCCTGCTGCTTTGTCCCTCTGACAGTGTGGCGCTCCTGCTGCTTTGTCCCTCTGACAGTGTGGCGCTCCTGCTGCTTTGTCCCTCTGACAGTGCGGCGCTTCCACAACATTGTCCCTCTGACAGTGCAGCACTCCTTCAGCAATGCCTCTTTATCAGCATGGTACTCCAGCAGACCTGTCCTCCAATAGTGTGGCAAGAGGAGGATGGCACTCACACAGTACTGCCCTCCAACAGTGTGACACTCACACAGTACTGCCCTCTAACGGTGTGACACTCACACAGTACTGCCCTCGACAGTGTGACACTCACACAGTATTGCCCTCTAACAGTGTGACACTCACACAGTACTACCCTCCAACAGTGTGACACTCACACAGTACTGCCCTCCAACAGTGTGACACTCACACAGTACTGCCCTCTAACGGTGTGACACTCACACAGTACTGCCCTCGACAGTGTGGCACTCACACAGTACTGCCCTCTAACGGTGTGACACTCACACAGTACTGCCCTCGACAGTGTGACACTCACACAGTATTGCCCTCTAACAGTGTGACACTCACACAGTACTACCCTCCAACAGTGTGACACTCACACAGTACTGCCCTCGACAGTGTGACACTCACACAGTACTGCCCTCGACAGTGTGGCACTCACACAGTACTGCCCTCCAACAGTGTGACACTCACACAGTACTGCCCTCTAACGGTGTGACACTCACACAGTACTGCCCTCGACAGTGTGGCACTCACACAGTACTGTCCTCCAACAGTGTGGCACTCACACAGTACTGTCCTCCAACAGTGTGACACTCACACAGTACTGCCCTCCAACGGTGTGACACTCGCACAGTACCACCCTCCAACAGTGTGGCACTCACACAGTACTGCCCTCCAACAGTGTGACACTCACACAGTACTGCCCTCGACAGTGTGGCACTCACACAGTACCACCCTCCAACAGTGTGGCACTCACACAGTACTACCCTCCAACAGTGTGACACTCGCACAGTACCACCCTCCAACAGCGTGACACTCACACAGTACTGCCCTCCAACAGTGTGACACTCGCACAGTACCACCCTCCAACAGTGTGGCACTCACACAGTACTGCCCTCCAACAGTGTGACACTCACACAGTACTGCCCTCCAGCAGTGTGACACTCACACAGTACCGCCCTCCAACAGTGTGACACTCACACAGTACTGCCCTCCAACAGTGTGACACTCACACAGTACCACCCTCCAACAGTGTGGCACTCACACAGTACTGCCCTCCAACAGTGTGACACTCACACAGTACTGCCCTCCAACAGTGTGACACTCACACAGTACCACCCTCCAACAGTGTGGCACTCACACAGTACTGCCCTCCAACAGTGTGACACTCACACAGTACCACCCTCCAACAGTGTGGCACTCACACAGTACTGCCCTCCAACAGTGTGACACTCACACAGTACTACCCTCCAACAGTGTGACACTCACACAGTACCACCCTCCAACAGTGTGACACTCACACAGTACTGCCCTCTAACAGTGTGACACTCACACAGTACTGCCCTCCAACAGTGTGACACTCACACAGTACTGCCCTCCAACAGTGTGACACTCACACAGTACTACCCTCCAACAGTGTGACACTCACACAGTACTGCCCTCCAACAGTGTGACACTCACACAGTACTGCCCTCGACAGTGTGACACTCACACAGTATTGCCCTCTAACAGTGTGACACTCACACAGTACTACCCTCCAACAGTGTGACACTCACACAGTACTGCCCTCCAACAGTGTGACACTCACACAGTACTGCCCTCGACAGTGTGGCACTCACACAGTACCACCCTCCAACAGTGTGACACTCACACAGTACCACCCTCCAACAGTGTGACACTCACACAGTACTGCCCTCCAACAGTGTGGCACTCACACAGTACTGCCCTCCAACAGTGTGGCACTCACACAGTACTGCCCTCCAACAGTGTGACACTCACACAGTACTGCCCTCCAACAGTGTGACACTCACACAGTACTGCCCTCCAACAGTGTGACACTCACACAGTACTGCCCTCCAACAGTGTGACACTCACACAGTACTGCCCTCCAACAGTGTGACACTCACACAGTACTGCCCTCCAACAGTGTGACACTCACACAGTACTGCCCTCGACAGTGTGACACTCACACAGTACTGCCCTCCAACAGTGTGACACTCACACAGTACTGCCCTCCAACAGTGTGGCACTCACACAGTACTGCCCTCCAACAGTGTGACACTCACACAGTACTGCCCTCCAACAGTGTGACACTCACACAGTACTGCCCTCCAACAGTGTGACACTCACACAGTACTGCCCTCCAACAGTGTGACACTCACACAGTACTGCCCTCGACAGTGTGGCACTCACACAGTACTGCCCTCCAACAGTGTGACACTCACACAGTACTGCCCTCCAACAGTGTGACACTCACACAGTACTGCCCTCCAACAGTGTGGCACTCACACAGTACTGCCCTCCAACGGTGTGACACTCACACAGTACTGCCCTCCAACAGTGTGGCACTCACACAGTACTGCCCTCCAACAGTGTGACACTCACACAGCACTATCTTCTGAAAGGTGTGGCACTACAGTATTGCATTTGAGTCTCAGCCGAGATGTTTGTGTTCAGGTCTCAGGAGTGGGACTTGAACCCATGACCTTCTGACTCAGAGATGAAAGAGCCATCACCAAGCCATGGTTTACACAGCCTGTAATTCAGATTTTGTTGCTCAGCAAATCTTTAAGCAATTCATAGCTTCTCAGCTCCAATTATCTTTGGATTACATCATAAATTATAATGGCAGATGTTTTGTCACTAATTTGTTATATTTAACTGCATTTTTTTTGCACTGGCAGTGGTGGATGAAAGCGGATGTTTCTGCTCTCTGAACAACAGAATCTGTGATAAGTTATTGCACATATTATACAGATTGTATTTTCTGTTCATTACAATTCGATAAATCTTTTGTTATGTAATATGTATAATTTCTTTTGAATCTGACATTTGAAGTGTATGAATTATAAAGAATGTGCAGTCTTGATGTCAGGTATATTCCCAACAATGTATGACTGTGAACAACCAGTGGGATATCTGGTTCTTGCAGAATTTTCAGATAAGCCACATCAAATATCACCATAATGCTAATTGATTTATAATTTTAATTCAAAATGTCAAATGTCTATCTTGTATCAAGAGTGCTTCTGCCTCTCCTCCAACAAGCAAAACGCAGCTTTCATAAATAATCTCCCATGAACCAAATCTGGGGACAGTTTATCACTAGCTCAATCTTTAGATGCTTCCTGTCTTTGATCTGGGTGTATGTGTAAATACAGATATGTTAAACAGAATTTGCCTGTATCTGACATCTTGAAGATTTGGTCCTTGGTATGGAATTTGGCATCCTCTAATATTGTGAAATCCAAAGAAAGACATTATAAACGGCTTCGCTGGCGAGAAATTCACCATCTTATCATAATTCATAAATTATTATTCTTTTAAGTGTCCTTTGATTGACTTGAATCAAGAATAAACTGTCCAATCTTCCAAGTGAACATTGAAATCTAAGATAAATCTGTGACATATCTCTCCGATTCCCTAATATTATCCTGGAAAGCTGGAAATAGTCACCAATTAGGTCTAGCTAGGCAAGCCTATTCCCCAACACTGTTAAGTGGACTGTTTATGAACAATATACTTCTTCTGTGCACTCGTGGCCAGATATTAATCCAGCTCTTTTTAAAGGGATGGACCAATATTTAATAATGTCATGACTGTTCTAATCTTGGTTTAAAATCCACTTTCTTACCTGATTCCCCATTATCCTGATGCGCTACAGATCAAAAATGTTCTAACTCAGCCTCGAGTACATTCAATAATCCATCCTCCACAGCTTTCTGGGGTAGAGAATTGCAAAGGTTCATGAAGGAATTAATCCTGAGTTGTTGATATAAAGAACCTACTTTTCAATCTCCTTTCTAGCTCCCTAAAATCTGCTTTCATTTCCTTTCCTACCTAAGTTATTGATACTAACTTGGCTCATAACCTCTGGCTGTTCACCCTCCCCCAGATGAATTCAGTGAATCCACTCAATGTCCACTCCATTACATCTTTTATCCTGGCATCAGAGAGGGAATGTACCATCCTTGAGTCACAGCTACAGGCACAGAAACGCTTGTTTGTTCCCCTAACCACTGAATCCCCAATTACTCCTGCTCGTTCTTTCTTCTTCCTGCCCTCCTGTTTAGCAGAGCTGCCTGCAGTGCCACAAACATGGCTCTGATTGCATTCCACCGAGGAATCATCTCCCTTATCAGCATCCAAACAGAAAACTAACTGGTGAGTTGGACTCCAGGGAACTCCTCCATTCCCTGCCTAGTCCTCTTGGACTGCCTGGTGATCATCCATTCCCTTTCTACCTCCAGATTCTGAAACTGCTGTGCTGGCATCTCTCTAAACATAATATCCACAAAGCTCTCAGCCTTGCAAATGTACCACAATGACTCCAGCCACTGTTCAAACTCTGAAACCCAGAATTCAAGTTACTGCAGCTGGTACATGTCCTCTACATGTGGTCGTCTAAGACACTGGCAGTGTCATGACTTCCCACATATTACACGACACACATTCCACATGTCTGAGCTGTCCTGCCATGATTTCAATTTAGTTATTCATGATAATTTTATTTTACTTTGTTTCCTTAAACAACTTTATTTTCCCTGACCTTGACTTAATTTTATTTCTCTATTGAACAAAGAACAAAGAACATCCCAGCACGGGAAACAGGCCCTTTGGCCCAACGAGCCCGTGCCGCCGCACCTTCCCACACCTACCCTGCCCCGTGTGTATGTGAGTGGAACCCCTAATGTAGCCAGATTCAGGGGAGAATAGTGTCAATTTGGTACACCAATAAGCCTAAGAACACATCTTTGGGGTGTGGGAGGAAACCGGAGCACCCGGAGGAAACCCACGCAACCACAGGGAGAATGCGCAAACTCCCACAGACACAGGCCCAAATCCATGTATCTGCACAGCTAGCAGTGATAGTCACTGAGCTGTTGCGGTGCCCATCTGCTGGTCCAGGATTAAGCGCACACAACGACACGAAGTACTAGGCCACTCCCGGAACCTCCAAGAGCAGCCCACGCACGACCCACCGTGTGCATGCCCCTCGTTTGACAACAAGGTGGAATTGCTTGCATTTCATACTTAAATCCAAGTAATTACTTATTTTACAAAAAGGAGGCATTTTCTAATTTTCAGAAATTTGACAATCCTCCCTAACAGGAGTTTCTCCCTAACCAATACACTTACCTTTCTCCTGTAATGTCACTCTTGGACTTTTTTTTCAAACACAGCCCTATTATGCAGCTTTTAAACTCTAACTTGCAGTAGTTACACTCAGCACCAGCTGCACATGAACATGACTTTCAGAATAATCCACATGATAATGGTCTACATCATTATTTATTCTCTCTCTCTGTGATTTTTTTGTGGAACCATCCTCAACCCTCACAGCCCAAGAGAAGAAGCATCAGCTGGGCCTGCAGTTTCACTATCGTTCAGGGGGTCAAAGGAAGGGGAAAATGTCACTTAGGTGGCTCCCAATTCTTGACTTAAGTTTTGGTTCAGGGGGAATTTCACTGAGGTGGCATTTGCAAGGGCCCCGACTGGCAAGGTCTGAGTCTCCCTCCTCTCACCATAGAGGGTGAGGGTGATGCAAGATCCCAAGATTCATTTATTTAAAGTTCCCTCTGGAAGTTGGTGCCCCCATGCTGTTTCCAGGTGCACTGTATATTACTCTTCTCAGTCTGTACACCTCTCCCCCTACAAATCAAAATCAGTCTATATTCTCCCAGCAATGCAATCGAGAGGGACCCAGCAATGTGTAATTATTGTAATGAATAATCATTTGAGATTTCGGATGTGATTTTAGAGATTATGGTTTAAACCAACTCTGAAATGTTTGGGCTTGAAAACGTATTGTTGGCTTTTCCATGATGTCCATGAAAAACAAAGTATTTTCAGACTACAGATCATAGGGTCAGCTTTTACACGAGGATATGCACTCGATTAAAATGAGAAGTTCCTGAAAACACCTATCAAATGTGAACACATATAAACAATGGCGGGTTTACTATTTCCCAGAATCCCTTCCATCAATCACCACACTTAACACTTACCATCTCACACCTCAGATTGTTAAATGGAAAGGAACACATTTCAGCTTGTGCATTTTCCCAAACACATATCCACGTTCTTTACTTCCTTTAAGGCCAACACTCAAGAGTGCCATTTAAACAAGATCCCAAACATTCAACAATTGGTACTTTAACCAAGAGTATCAGGCTCACTTTAAAACAAAGCATATAAAAAAAAATGATCTGTCACAAGTGGTCAGCGTCTAACCAGTTTCAGTCAGGTATGACTGTGTGGTTGCAAAGGGTAGTGGGGAAAGTCAGAGATAGCCAAGACAAAAGGTGTGACAATCTTTGATTCACAGTTATTAATCTAGGGAGCTGGGGATTTGAGTCTCCTCACATCCTCACACCCCTCGTGCCCTGACAATTATCCACATCTCACATTATTACTTATTAATAGAAAGCATGGTTATGCTTAATTTAGATTGCAGCGAGTATTTCCTTTGTGTAATAAAGGAATAGCAAGTGTGTGGGGATTATTTCAGAGCAAAAGAAATTGGCTGAATAGCAGAGATGGCAGCAACAGGCATAGCACATCATGGCTCAGCGTGGCACAATGCAGGTAGGAAATGGCAAGGGCAAACATTTGTTATTTCCAAATAAAACTCTGATCAATGTTGCCAACGTACAACATTAAGGCAAAAAAGCATTTAGAGTATATCCACCAATGTACCTAGACAGGATTTAACTGGCACCTCTCACTGAGAGAAGTGGGTCCCAGCATAGGAATGAAAAGAGAACTTTCAAACCCTTGAGACTGTTCAGCTAGTCAGTTATATCATGGCTGATCTGTATGTTAACTCCATTTACCCTGTTTCATTCTGGAATTCTTAATACTCTTACTGTGATCGTTCTATGTTATTTTGCTATATGTTGTGTTTAAGATGGGACTGCATTAAGAGACAATGTTTATTACAGGAGTCAGTTTGGCTGGGAAAACATGCAGCAGATGTTAAGAATGCAGGATAATAACTGATTTTAGCTAGGGATGCGTTACCGTGTAGAGTTAATAGACCTTTTGTTTATTTAGGTTCTTCTGGGATTTCAGACTAGGTATGCAGCATCATGTGAGTTTTGATTAGGTTGATTGACAGGGACAGAGTCATGTGGTTAAAGGGAGGAGCTAAGTTTGAAGGAAAGAAACAGTTTCATTTTTATTCTAAACTAAGAGCAGTTACTGCCTGGACTGTCAGAAGAAAGCAGCATCTCTCTCACTTCCCAAAGGCTTTCTGAAAACTTCAAGCTTGGTAACTTCAATCAAAGCAAGTATACTTGTGTTTTGCTAATTAATTTTAAAAAGGAGCTTAGGTCTATAAGAGAAATATTGCTTGACTGGAACTCACATTGATAGCAGTTAAGAAATGTGTCTTGTCATGTTTAAGTATTGTTCAACTGTTAAATTGTAAAAGTTTAACAAATTCATTTGTTAGAATTAAACTGTGTTATTAAATAAAGTTTGATCTGATAAAAGCTTCCATTTGCCAGCAGAATCACGCCTGGAATGAAACATCTTATCCTCACACTAATGCTCAAAAAAAGAATGGTTGGGGATGAGTCTGGCTTTATAAAAACCTTCGGGTTTCTGAAATTCTGAGGAAGTTCTAAAAGAAGCAAGTTTTAGTGAGGAGCTGAAGGAAATCAGCATTAGTACAGAAATGGTTTTGGGGAAATTGAAAGTGGATTAATCTCCACATCCTGATAATCTTCAACCCAGAGTACTTAAGGAAGTGGCCCTGGAAATAGTAGATCCATTGGTGGTTATTTTCCAAATTTCCTTGGACTCTGGACCGGTTCTTGCAGATTGGAGGGTAGCTAATGTAAGCCTGCTTTTCAGAAAGGGAGGTAGAGAGAAAGAAGGGAACTTTAGACCAGTGAGCGTAATGTTGGTACTGGGGAAGTTGCTAGAGCCCATTATCAAGGATTTTCTAACTCAGCATTTGAAAAGCAGTGGTATAATCAGACAAAATCAGCATGGATTTACAACAGGGGCATCATGCTTGACGAATCTATTCAACTTTTTGGAGGATGTAACCAGTAGAGTTGACTGAGAAGAACCAGTGGATGTGGTTTATTGTTTCAGAAGGCTTCCGTCAAGGTATCACATAATAAACCACTATGTAAAGTTAAAGCACATAGGATTGTCAGTAACGTCTTGAAATGGAAAGAAAGCTGGTCAGCAAAGAGTAAGAACACAGAACATTACAGCGCAGTACAGGCCCTTTGGCCCTCGATGTTGCGCCAACCAGTGGAACCAATCTAATGACCCTCTAACCTAAGCTATTCCAATGCTATCCATATGTCTATCCAATGAGCATTTGAATGCCCTTAAAGTTGGCATAAATGAGTCTTTTTCTGATTGGCAGTCGGTAATTACTGGGATTCTGCAGGGATCTGTGCTAGGACCCCAACTGTTCACATTACATATTAATGATCTGGAAGAGAGAACTGAAAGTATTATCTCCAAATTTGCAGATGATACATGATTGGATGGGAGGGTGAGTTGTGAGGAGGATACAGAGATGCTTCGGTGTGATTTTGACAGGTTGAGTATGTGGGCATGTGTAGTAGATGCAGTTTTACGTGGAAAAATGTGAGGTTATCCACTTCTGTAGCAATAATAGGAAAAGATTATTACTTGAATGGGTACAAATTGAGAGAGATGGATACTCAGTGAGCCCTTGGAGTCCTTGTGCATCAGTCGCTGAAAATAAGCACGCACGTGTAGCAAGCAGTAAATAAGGCTAATGTTGGCCATCATAGCAAGAGGATTTGATTATAGGGGAAGGGATGTGTTGCTGCAATTATATAGGGCATTGGTGAGGCCACACCTGGAGCTGTGTGCAGTTTTGGTGTCCTTATCTGAGAAAGGATGTCCTTGCTATAAAGGAAGTACAGCAAAGGTTCACCAGGCTGATTCCTGGCTTAGCAGGTCTGTCACATGAGAAGAGTATAAGTCGGTTAGGATTATATTCACTGGAGTTTAGAAGAATGAGAGGGGATCTCATAGAAACTTATGAAATTTTAACAGGGTAGATTCCGAAAGAATGTTCCCAATGGTGGGGGAGTCTGGAACTAGGGGTTATAGTTTGAGGATAAGGAGTAAACCTTTTAGAACTGAGGTGAGGAGAAATTTCTTCACCGAGGGTAGTGAAACAAAAAAGTTATTCAAGACCTCAGCCATTTCTCCAACCCCTACCACTAAGTCCCCCTTCTCATCCTCTAAGGGTCCAACGTTCACCCTAGCCAGCCTCTTCCTTTTTATATATTTATTAAAAACTCTTGCTATCCTTTTTTATATTAAGTGCTAGCCCAGCTTCATAGTTTCTCCTACCCTTCTTTATCAACTTCTTTGTCAATCTTTGTTGACATTTAAACCTCTCCCAATCCTCTTCTCGCCCACTACTCTTAGCTACTCTAAATTCCTCCGCTTTTAATTTAACACTTTCCTTCACCTCCTTCGTTATCCACGGCTGATTACCTCTCCTCCTACGGTCCATTTTAACCATTGGAATAAATTTCTGCTGAGCACCAGGAAAGATCTCCTTAAAGATCCTCCACTGCTCCTCAGCAGACCTACCTTCCAACGCACTCCCCCAGTCAACATTCGCCAATTCTTCTCTCATCCTACCGTACTCCCCTCTGTTCAAACAAAGGACGCGTGTCCGGGAACCCACTTTCTCCTCCTAGGAAGATGTGAATAATTTGCCGGGTGTTAGCGATGGAAAGGTGGTAGGACTGGAGGGTCTCGATGACATTATTGTCACTAGAGAGGCGGTGCTCGACAGACTGGAGGGGCTGATTGTGGACAAGTCACCAGGACCGGATGGAATGCATCCGAGGGTTCTGAAAGAAATGGCAGAGGTAATAGTGGATGCCTTGGTGGTTATTTTCCAGACTGTGCCAGAAGATTGGAAAGCGGCTAATGTTACGCTGTTGTTTAAGAAGGGTGCCAGGCAAAAGGCAGGGAATTATAGGCCGGTTAGTTTAATGTCTGTTGTAGGTAAAATGTTAGAAACCGTCATCAAGGAGGAAATAGTGAGGCACCTTGAGGGGAATTGCTTGATAGAGCGGACGCAGCACGGTTTTGTTAAGGGGAAGTCGTGTCTGACAAATTTATTGGAGTTCTATGAGGATGTGTCTAGGGCGGCGGATAGAGGAGAGCCGGTGGATGTGGTCTTTCTTGATTTTCAGAAGGCCTTTGACAAGGTACCTCACAGGAGGTTATTGCAGAAGGTAAGGGGGCATGGAGTTGGGGGTAGGGTGTTAGCGTGGATAGAGGATTGGTTGTCAAATAGGAGGCAGAGAGTGGGGGTTAATGGGTGCTATTCGGATTGGCAGTTGGTGACTAGTGGAGTGCCCGAGGGGTCAGTGCTGGGGCCTCAGCTATTTACCATTTATATAGATGATCTGGAGGAGGGAACCGAGTGTAGGGTGTCGAAATTTGCTGATGACACCAAGATTGGTGGAACGGCAAATTGCGCGGAGGGTGTGGAGAGTCTGCAGAAGGATCTAGATAGGCTGGGCGAATGGGCCAGGAACTGGCAAATGGAATTTAATGTTGGCAAGTGCGAGGTGGTCCACTTTGGTAGGAATAATGTTAGGAAGGACTATTACTTACGGGGCGAAAAACTGCAGCAGGCAATGGTGCAGAGGGACCTCGGGGTCCTTGTGCATGAGTCGCAAAAACCCAGCCTGCAGGTGCAGCAGGTGGTCAGGAAGGCGAATGGGATGCTGGCCTTCATAGCGAGGGGGATTGAATATAAAAGTAGGGAGGTCTTGCTGCAGTTGTATAGGGCATTGGTGAGGCCGCAGCTGGAGTACTGTGTGCAGTTTTGGTCGCCGCACTTACGCAAGGATATTTTGGCCTTGGAGGGAGTGCATGAGGGGAGATCTCATTGAGACGTATAAGATGATGAATGGGATGGATAGGATAGAGGTGGAGAGGCTCTTCCCGCTCAGAAAGGACAGTAGGACTAGGGGGCACAGCCTCAAGATAAAGGGGGGGCGGTTTAGAATGGAGCTGAGGAGGAACTTCTTCACTCAAAGGGTGGTGAATCTCTGGAATTCTCTGCCCGTTGAAGTGGTGGAGGCTGCCTCGCTAAATATTTTTAAGACGCGGGTTGATGGGTTTTTGATAAGCGAGGGGATTAAGGGTTATGGGGAGAGGGCGGGAATGTGGAACTGAGACACGACAGATCAGCCATGATCTTATTGAATGGCGGGGCAGGCTCGAAGGGCTAGATGGCCTACTCCTGCTCCTATTTCTTATGTTCTTATGAATGTGTGGAATTCACTACCACAGAATGTAGCTGAGGCCAAAATGTCATCTGATTTCAACAAGAAATGAAATAAATTGGAGGGCTGAAGGGCCTCTTCCTGTGCTATACTTTTCTTTGTTCTATATAGTTCTAGGGGCTAAAGGGATCAAGGGATATGGGGGTAAGGGGGATCAGGGTACTGAATTCAGTGATCAACTATGATCAAAATAAATGGCAGTGCATCCTCGAAGTAACAACTCCTGCTGCTGGTTTCTATGCTTTGGTAACAACACTTACCTAACAAAATACCATCTCACCTGGTTTTGAAATTTTCAATTCAATTAAATTTTGGTTAAATTTCAGTTGGTTCCAGATTTTCACTACCCTTTAGGTGAAGGAAGTGCTTCCTGACATCATTGCTGGATGGTCTCAATAGTATAGAAGCCAAACTCCCTTGCTCTGAACTTGCCCATCATAGGAAATAGTTTCTCTCAATCTATGCCATCAAATTCTACAATCATTTTAAATATATCAATTATATCTTCCCTTAATCTTCTTTTAACAAGGGAAAACAAGCCCTGTCTGAACAACCCATCCTCATAATTTAACCCTCTAAGCCCTGTATCATTCTAGTGAACCTGCAATGCCATTGCCAATATTGTCTTCCTGAGGTGCAGTACCCAGATTACTTCAGATGGGAAATCAAAAGAGAAAATGATGGATAAACTCAGCAGGTCTGGCAGCCAGAGTTAATTAATAGAAGAACAGGGATACATTGGGGCAAAGGAGAGATTCTGCCTCACCTCTTACCCACCTCTCCAAGATACAATTTATTAAATTTCTACCATTTTTCAGTTCAGTGGAAGGGTCATTTTGACTTGAAATGTTAACTCTGTTTCCAAAGCAGGGCATTGGGCTGGAGAATTCTTCCAAAGAGCAGTACTTTGGTGAATAGTCTCCTGCACTGCATCATTCTGTGCTAGAATTTTCTCCCCTTTATAATTCAGTTCCCTGTGAAATAAAGTCCAACATTTGTCAGCCTTTTTATACTGTGCAGTAACTTTTACAGATTTCTATGGTTGGACACGTTGATCTTTCTGCTCATTCACAATTCACAGCTCTTTCAAACTCTGGAAAATATTCCATTGTCACATTCCTAAATTCAAAGGTAATCTCAGCCTTTCCAAGTTAAACACCACATGCCACCATTTTGCCCACTTGCTTAGCCCATTAACGCCCCTTTGTAAATGGGTCACTCACCTTGGTTAATCTGGCTAACCAAGATAAATTACCCACTAACGTTAAAATAACCCGACACTAACCAAGTAAGTTAACCACTCACCTAGCTTAACCTGACTCCAGCACAGGCTTACCTATCACTAACTCAGGTTAATCTGTCACTCACCTGGTTTTACCTTTCAGTAACCTGCCTTTAGCCTGTCACTAATCCAGGTTAATCTGTTACTAACCGGGGTTTACATGTCACTAAACCAGGTTAATCTGTCACTAACCTGCCTTTATCCTGACACTAACCCAGGTATAGCTGTCACAAAGCCGGGCTAACCAGTCACTAACTGGGTTAGGCTGTGGGGTGAAGCAGGTTTAAAGTGGACTCACCGAGAAGCCGGCCCAGAAGGGACACGAGTGCCGGACCCGGGCCGATGAGGTGAGCGCCAGAGCGGCGAAGCTGACGGCGACGATCAGACCACCGAGCGCCATCTGGGCGGCCCCGAGAGCCAGCATCAGGCGGCCCCGACCCCGGCGCCGCCACTCGGCGGAGCCCGGAGAGCGGGAGCGGCGGCCGCCGGGCATCGCCAGAGCGGAGAGAGCGGCAGCTGGAGCGCGCGGGCTGGGGGCGCGCTGCAGGGGAGGGGGCGCGCGCGGAGCGGGGACGCGCGAGCGGTTCCTCCTGTTGCCAAGAGCAACCGAACCGCAACTGACAGCTTCAGCATCACCCAGCCCCTGGAGCGGGACCCAGGCACCCCCTCAGGTAGCGCACCGGTTAGTGCCGCTGCCTAACAGCGCCAGGGTCCCGGGTTCGATTCCCGGCTCGGCTCACTGTCTGCATATTCTCCCCGTGACCTCTGATCATGTACAGGCTTGGCCATGGTAAATGTGTAGGTTACAGAGATAAGGGTGGGAGTGGGTCAGAGTCAATGCAGACTAGAAGGGTGCAGGGGTTCGATGGAAAAAAGTGAGTATCCCTTTAAACTGAAAATGGTTTGAAACCTAGATCAGCACAATCTTCTTATCTGTAACTTTTTGTCACTTAATAACTTACAGCTCCCTATTTAATGATAAATCCAGGAGTTTATTAGCCACATTGGAGGCAAATTATGCTTTTTGTTCACACCTTTGTAATTTCTTTAATGCTGATAAACTGTCAGTGACTTAATGTTTCACTAGGAACACTGTTAGTTGTTTTCAATCTCTTTTCTGATAACCTGTGGTCTGTTTTGGACTGAGGAGGTTTTCCACTAAATGAGCATCTTAAATCAAACTCCAGTATGTTTCTTCAAAAACTTGTTTATTTACACTAAGGCGCATTCTCCCTCCCGTACAGACTATTTCTTAGTCTCTTGCATGTGCTTACTGATGTCACATACATCATGGGTCACATCACTGTATTAATTATAATCTATAACTACTTCGCCCAGAGGTCATTCATGAATGTTGAGTTGAGGCGTCGTATCTGACTCCCGAATACACGTTGGTGCCCAGATGGCAGGGTCAACACCTGCTCTTCCCCTCCAGAGCTTAAAATGCTGAGGTCAACAGCAATTTCCCACCATCCCATGGAGATCAGTTACAGGCTTGGATCATATAGTAAATGAAATACATCATCAGAAAGACTGATATTCTATATTCCTGTAACTATTTGGATATTTGTAGGAGTTCCATGCCTATTAATCTGCATTTCATCCTCATTTATTCAGACAATTGAACATTTTTCTCATGTTGTGACATTATGAAAGCAAAATGGCTTATTGTTAAATTTTAGGATACCATGAGTCATGGCATCAGTTTCCTCCATCCTTTATTCCCAAGCTGTGCTGGAAAGACAAGGTACAGCTCCCATATCCTCTTCCCTAGCAGTTACTGATCTCACCCAGCTGTACTTTACCAACGTGGGTGGAATTTCCATATTACAAACATTCCCAGGAAATCTGGGCTCCATTCTGCATTTCAAAGACAGAAGCTTCTGGCATAAAGTGGCTCAATGTTCCACTATTCCATTAAAGGTCATAAACATTTTGGCTACTGCTTCTAATGAAAAACCACAGTTCTGTTTGAATTGCTGATTTCTCATTACAATAGTTTGCACACTACACACAATGTGCATGAGCTGTATATGGAATTTAATCCACAGGAGCATATCCTTATGCAAACTGTCCATCTGAATATTGGTCCAATTCAGAAATCCCTCTGGGAAATCCTAGCTTTTATTCCTGGGTGACCTAAAGGAATAAACTAATAAAGAACACAGGAAGCTGACATGGTCCAAACTATTGCAAAATTTAAGATGGGGATAAATCTGTTCTATCAATTGCTCCTGCAATAAACTGGAGCTTGACTGAGTCGCTGCTCTTACCTGGGAAGAAATAACAGAATCCACTTTTTCCCCCATGTTCACTGATGAAGAAAGACTGTATAGGTGTATACAATGACTATCAGCACTAGCAAGAGTCAGCACTTTCAGAAAAGGAAGGAGATAAAACTACAAAATCAGTTATTTTAACTTGTTGACGGGATGACAGTAATACATTAATGCACCATATCCATCAGCAAACTTTGGGTTGTGTAAAATTCACAAGGAAAAGCAAATTAAATGAAATATAAATCCAGCAAACCTGGAATGTGGGACCAAATTCTAAAAGTTAGTAGCAGTTACACTCATGGACAATCACTTTCTACCTTGAGAAATTATACTCCATCACAGATCGGTAAACTTGACAATAATAGGGAGAAACAGTCTGTACGGGAGGGAAAAATACCATTCCCTCTTTCTTGCCCCAATTTCTTGATCAGATACATCTGAGTCATGAAATCTAAGATAGTTGATACCCATTAGTGTGGATTGCCTCCAAGGTTTCAGCCTTCCCCACCCCTTAGATAAAAGCAAATTACTGCAGAATCTGGAACCAAAAGAGAGAATGTTGGAAAATCTCAGCAAGTTTGGCAGCATCTAAGGAGAGAAAAGAGCTGAAGTTGAGTCCAAACAACTCTTTGTCAAAGCTCTTTTCTCTCCTTACAGATGCTGCCAGACCTGCTGAGATTTTCCAGCATTTTCTCTTTTGGCTTCCCTACCCCTTCCTGATGTCTGCACCCATATTTGACCTCACCTCTAAAATTTCAGCTTTACATGCAAGACATTGCTGCTTTCACCAAATCTTCAGGTTTCCCATAATAGTCGAAGATTCCCCACACTTCTCAAGTAGCCGCCATTCACAAATCTCAGCACAAGCCTGTCACTTGTATTACTAAGATCCAATTCGTCTATTTCATCCCATGTCATAAGCTCATTTATTTTGGCACAGTTTGGAATAAACAGGCCCTGAATGCCTGGGTCTGGTCCTCCATGCGGCATCTGAGGCACCCCTCCCTCCCCCAGGCAATGTGACCCACCGCGGGGCCGGAATGATCAGGAAATCACTGCAGTGTCCCAAATAGCAGAAGGCTCTCCGAATAATGCAGAAAGATTTTGAAGCGACAGCAACAGAGCAATACAGGAGGCTCCCGACATTGTGCATTGAAACTGTGATCACATGATACAGCATGAACTACAAAATTGTAGTAACTCATTCATTTTACAAGTTTATTTTAAGGGACAATCAAGCAAATGTGCTATCCAGCATCAAACAACAAAGACGATCAGATTGGAGTTCTGTGCAAAGGCAATTTCGCTCATGTCAGCACTGGGGAATCTGACTGCCTTTAATATCCATTGAATAGCTAGTGCTCACATTGCTAATCAATGTCTCCTTGGTCGTGCATAGGGACTGGTCTAACACTAATCTGGGTGCAACATTGACTGTCTAACACTGTCAAAAATCACACTGCTCATATCCCTTATATCAGGAACAGCCACTGAGGTAGTTATCAGAGATTAGTTGGCACGCATGGAAACCTACCCCAGTGAGAGAATTTGTTTACAGGAGGGGACTGAGGGAGGGGAGACGACAGGTAAATATAAATGGAATATCAGGCAAATAAAAGACTACAAATTTGATATTTTAAAAATGTTTTTATTCAATAATAGTGGTATATTTAGAAATGTGTAATTTGAATAATCGCAGGAAATAAAGTCAGCCCCTCATGAATAGTGAAGAAGTGATTAACAGAAGTCGCGTTAGAATTCCCAGCGAGCCATGTACTGCTGTGCCAGAATAAATCGTCTATTAGTACAAAAATACACTTTGGGGCACACAGTACAGTAACCTGTCATTTTATCCAAAGATCCCACTCATTGCACTCCAACATGCCTCAAAATATAAAGGACCCAGTGCCTTTACACAGACAAGTCATTCTCAAGAACACAGCAATATTATTACAAATCTGTAAAAATTTCAATTTTTTTAAAGTTGTAAATGTCGATTTTATTGCTGCAAATTATACAACTGCTCAAAAGGCCCCACGGCGACAGAATATAAAGATCCTCTTTAGAAAGCTCTTTTCAGTTTTGTTTTATACAAAATAAGACATAAAAATGTTAATTTACAAACCGGGCTCCAAGGTGATATCAAGGTTTATGTACAGCCACAGATCTCAGCGACTTTTTTACCAATCCCTCAGCATAGCAGGACGTCCAATCTTAACTCGTTAGAAAGTCCCTGCCAACCAGCTATCCTCAAAGCCAAACATCTTATAATTAAAGAACATAGAAAAGTAACTTCTACATTTAAACTAGGCTATGATTATCTATATAAACATGTAAAGGCTGTAAAGTTATACAATGTAGAAAAATCTATTTAATATTTTAAATGATAGCTACAAAAACTAAGGGTAAGGCATCCCTGCTGGTTAACAAGGAGACTGGGAAAACTTTACAGTTCAGACTTGCTGTGCCATTACAAGCTCATCTGCAATTCCATTCACAGCACTTAGAATGTAAGCATTTACATTTTAGGTTGTTCAACACCCTCATTTCTGAGTGTGTGAAAACAGGTTATTGCTTAAATCTGTGTCCCACCCTCTGCCTAGGAATCCTGGTGCAACTGTCAATCACCCACTTCCACCTTTAAAAGTGATCAATTAAGACTGAGACACAATTTGTTCCCACATGGTAATTGGGGTCTCCAGGGAGAGATTTGTTCTGCCAACTCTTTGGGTCACCTGGAAGAAACAAACAAACCATTAGTTTATCAAATCATTAGCTTCACTCACGGATGGAAGAATCATAAAATCCATGCAGTGCAGGAGGCAGCCATTTGGCTCATCAAGTCTGCACCGATTCTCCGACACAGCATCTTACTCAGGCCCTATCACCGTAACCCCACATATTTACCCCACTAATTCCCCTAACCTATGCATCTTGGAACACAGAGGGACAACTTACCAAAGCCAATTCACCTAACGTGCAAATCTTTGAACTAGAATACCTAGAGGAAACGCACATAGACATGGGGGAGAACATGCAAGCTCCACACAGATCCGGGTCCCTTCCCTGCTAACACTGTGCCGCCATACTGCCTGCACTGGTCAATGCTAGCATTGATCAATTAAATATTTTCTAATTTTGTCATCCAAAAGTCCACCCAGGACAGGTACAGCACAAATGAGATACAATGCACTTCCCAACCCACTCCAATCCAAAGAAGTTTCAACTTTCAATAGCCATTATCAAGTTCCAATTAAAGCTGCAGTGAACTTTTGCAAGACGGCAGGTTTCCCAAATATTTCACATCCAATAAATTTTCCAACTTGACCAGAAGCTGCTTTAAAGCAGGATTAAACACACTTCCTCGTGGTTTAATGGAACCATGTTACAATAACTGAATCATTATCTACAAATCAATTTTAGTGTACTCAATAAGTACTGCAATGTTAATTGATGTATAAACATTGCATGTTGCATATTAATACTTTGAAAAAAGTAAAACAATTAATAAATTTCACAAAACAGAAAAACTGAGGCTTTTAGAGCTGGTTACAAACAGGCAGAAGTAGTAGAAAGATGGTGAGAATCTGCACATGCAAACAGCACAGTGTCAGGCCCAGGCCGCCAGAGAGATAGAAATCATTTAATAATAATCTGGGCAGGGTTAATCATCACGGAAGGCACAAATTACAATACAATTTATCCTAGCTAGGTCTGGGTTGGAGGCAACACCACTCTTATGCTTCTTGAATATGTCTATGGCAGGGCAACTAGCAGTGTTATGGAAGGCCATGCAATGCTTCTCAAATGCTACAGAGACAAGGCTGAGGGAACCTTTGTGAGGGGATCAATTCATGACGACCAACAATTCAAACACGGCCAGAGTGTGTTAGTTAAAATAATTCAGATCAATTCATCAGCTGATGTTAATAACGCTCAGATCAAAGTGCAACATTTTTCAGGAAGCTTCCAATTTTATAGATGCCCAATGACAACTTATAATATTTCAGTCACTAGCTGGAACAGAGCTTCAGAAACATCAAGGTCCATCAAGCCATACAACACAAGGCTTAGTGAACTAAACACTCTTGCTTTAGCCATGTTCCTGGGTTACAGTCCCACATCTCCCTTGCGGCCAACTACAAAAGCGACCATTTCCCTCCTCTGTAATACCCTTTCAAGCTGCAGCCCTGTCCCAGGCATCACCTCTTCCCAACCATCAGGTACCAATATGCTTCCCTCTCCACTTCCAGCAAAACTCATACCACATTCCTGGAGTACAAGCAGTGATAAATGGAAGGGTCCACAAAGGTGAATGTCTTGTAAATCTTGTGCAGCAGTGAGTCTTTCATCACAAATTATTACTGGACTGCTCTTCTGTAATTAACAGTGAAAATAACACTTGCAAATTGCAGAATCTGAACATCAATGAGTTTAACAGCAAGGAGAGGGACCATGTTTTTGAGGATGAGAGTGTGATACAGGCTGATAGGGTGGAGGAGGTAGATGTTCTGAGGGAAGAGTTATTAGCAATTTTGAAAAACCTGAGAGTCGATAAGTCCCCTGGGCCAGATGAGATATATTCGAGGATTCTTTGGGAGGCAAGGGACAAGATTGCAGAGCCTTCGGCTTTGATCTTTGGGTGCTCACTGTCCACGGGGATAGGGCCAGAGGACTGGAGAGTGGCAAATGTTGTTCTTCTGTTCAAGAAAGGAAATAGGAATGATCCTGGTAATTATAGGCCGGTTAATCTTACTTCGGTGGTTGTAAGTTCATGGAAAAGGTCCTGAGGGACAGGATTTATGACCATTTGGAAAGATGCAGCTTAATCCAGGATAGTCAGCACAGATTCATGAACGGTAAGTCTTACCTCACAAATTTGATTGACTTCTTTGAGGAGGTAGCCAAGTGTGTAGATGAAGGTAGAGCAGTTGATGTTGTATACATGGATTTTAGTAAGGCGTTTGATAAGGTTCACCATGGTAGGCTCATGTAAGGAGGAGTGGGATAGAGGGAAATTTGGCCGACTGGATAAGTAACTGGCTATCTCATAGAAGACAGAGGGTGGTGGTGGATGGAAAATTTTCAGACTGGAGGCCAGTTACCAGTGGTGTACCACAGGGATTAGCGCTGGGTCCTCTGCTATTTGTGCTTTTTATCAATGGAAAAGCGAATTGCATGGAGGGCGCGGAAAGTCTGCAGTGATCTGGATAGGCTGAGTGAGTGGGCGAGGACCTGACAGATGGAGTATAACGTTAGCAAATGTCAGGTTATCCACTTTGGTATAAATAATAGTAGGAGGGATTATTATTTAGAGGGTGAAAAGTTGCAGCATGATACGGTGCAGAGGGACCTGGGGGTTCTTGTGCACGAATCGCAAAAACTCAGTCTGCAGGTGCAGCAGGTGGTCAGGAAGGCGAATGGAATGTTGGCCTTTATAGCGAGGGGGATGGAATATAAAAGCAGGGAGGTCTTGCTGCAACGGTACAGGGCACTGGTGAGGCTGCAGCTGGAGTACTGTGTGCAGTTTTGGTCCCCGTATTTGCGAAAGGAAATATTAGCCTTGGAAGGAGTACAGAGAAGGTTCACCAGGTTGATACCAGAGATGAAGGGGTTAGCTTATAAGGAGAGATTGAATACACTGGGTGTGTACTCATTAGAGTTTAGAAGGCTAAGGAGGGATCTTATAGAGACTTACAAGATAATGAAGGGGCTAGATAGGGTAATGGTACAGAGATTCTTCCCGCTTAGAAAGGATAGCAGAACTAGAGGGCACAGCCTCAAAATAATGGGGGGGTAGTTTAGAACAGAGGTGAGGATGAACTTCTTCACTCAAAGGGTGGTGAATCTCTGGAATTCTCTGCCCATTGAAGTGGTGGAAGCTACCTCGCTGAATATATTTAAGTCACGGGTAGATAGGTTTCTGGTAGACAAGGGAATTATGGGTTATGGGGAGAAAGCAGGAAAGTGGAACTCATTCACTTCAGATCAGCCATGATCTTATTGAATGGCGGGGCAGGCTTGAAGTGCGGGATGGCCTACTCCTGCTCCTATTTCTTATTTTACGTTCAATAACTTGGAGAAGGGGGCTGAAGTGTGGGTCAGTAAATTTGCTGATGATAGCAAATTGGTGAGTAGTGGATGAGGTGAAGGGCTATTGTAGGCCGCAAAGAGACATTGATAGGATGTAGAACTGGGCCAAAAAGTGGCAGATGGAGTTTAACCCTGATAAATGTGAAGTGGTTCATTTTGGTAGGGCAAATTTGAATGCGGATTAAAGGGTCAAAGGCAGGCTTCTGAGGAATGTGGAGGAACAGAGATCTTGGGATTCATATCCACAGATCTCTGAAGGTTGCTACTCAAGTGGATAGAGCTGTGAAGAAGGCCTATAGTGTGTTAGCGATTATTAACAGGGGGTTTGAGTTTAAGAGCCATGGGTGTTATGCTGCAACTATACAGGACCTTGGTGAGACCACATTTGGAATATTGTGTCAGTTCTGGTCACCTCACTATGAGGAGGATGTAGAAGCATTGGAGAGAGTGCAGAGGAGATTTACCAGGATGCTGCCTGGTGTGGAGGATAGGTCTTATGAGGGAGCTGGGGCTTTTCTCTGAGTGGAGGAGGATGAGAGGCGACTTAATAGAAGTTTATAAGACAATGAGGGGGAATAGATAGAGTGGACATGCAGAGACTATTTCCCCTCGGTGGATGTAGCTGTTACTGGGGGGCATAACTATAAGGTTCATGGTAGGAGATACAGGAGGGATGTCCAAGGTACGTTCTTTATACAGAGTGGTTGGGGTGTGGAATGGAATGCCTGCTGCGATAGTGGAGTCAGATACTTTAGGAACTTTCAAGCAGTTATTGGATAGGTACATGGAGCACACTAGAATGACGGAGTGGATAGCTTGATTTTGGTTTCGGACAAGGCTTGGCACAACATCGAGGGCCAAAGGGCCTGTACTGTGCTGTAATGTTCTATGTTTTATGACATTCAGATATTAACCTTTATGGGTTATTAAATTATTTTCTACATGCTCTTTTAAAATCAGGAAATACTGAGTTCTTCAGCTTCAGTGTTTGATAAACACAAAGTGCACAACATCCATTCACAGGATGGGCCTGACCTCTGAACTGAAATGGAGGGAGCTGACATTGGGCAAAGAAAATTAAACAATGCAAGTTAACCACATCCTAAGTAAACCATGAACACAGAGCAAAGCACTGTAGAACCACACCTGGCCCAAGAACTCTCCAGCTAAAGCAGAGAGAGAGAGAGAGAGAGAGAAGGAAGCATACCCGACGAGGAGTCGGAGGATTTTAGAGCAAAAGACCAACCATCTGGAGTCATAGACGCACAGTGAGGCAAGCGCAGCTCCACAGGCTTCAGGAACTTCAAGCCATGGGGTCCACACATCACCAGTGGGCTCAGGAGTGTTTCTCCTAGGAGAGAAAAGACATTTAGATCAATGCATTAGGATGAGAGCCTAAAACAATGCTAGTCTGAAAGAGAGATATTGTGGACGAACAGCAGACGCACTAAGTGTTGGGGTGCAGAGAGATTGGTTAATGTTTCAGGTGGAACATTTACAACAACTCTGCTAAAAGGTGGCAACAAAACCTGAAGCTGGTCTTTCTCCTTCAGATATTGTGGCCTGCTATGCATTTCCAACATTCTTTGCTATTAGAAAACTTTAGGAGCTAGATACCCACATCACTAGTTCCTACAGAGATCATTTCAATTAATTGGTCCCCTCAGGAACAATAATTCATTCACGAGCAAGTGCCTACTCCTGTCGGTCAGCTTTCCTATTGCTGGAACCTAGCTGTAACTAAGGACTCTGCTCCAGGTTTTTTTTTCACTAATCTACACTGGTGCCTCACGAATCTGTACAACATTCCTGCTCTTGACCATTAACAATTGCACTAAAATTTTCTGGGAAGCAAAGTTAACATAGCCCTCTGTAAAAACATTTGGATCCTCTCAGCTGAGCAAATATTACAAATTAATGTAGTGACATAATGTTCCACTTCAGCCCATAAACCCGGAATGCTGCACTGCAGGAGGTGCCATCTTTCATACGAGACATTATTCTCAATGAAACATATAAGTTTGTAACAGGGTTCACTAGAATAGATACAAGAAGAATGTTTCCCCCGTCTAGGGGGTCTCAAAGAGATAAGCCATTTAGGACTGAGATGAAAAGGAATTTCTTCATTCAGAGACTGATGAACCTTTGGAATTCTCTTCCTGTGAAGGGTTATGGAGGCTCAGGCATTGACTGCATTCAAGGCAGAGATTGATATGTTTCTGGATATTAAATATATCAAGGGATATGGGAACAGTGTGGAAAAATGGTGTTGAGGTAGACCAGCCATGATTTAGTTGAACAGTGGAGCTCGCTAAAGGGACCAAATGCCCGGTTCCTGCTCCCATTTTAAAATCAAGGCCCTGTCTATCCTTATATAGAATCATAGCATCCCTACAGTGCAGGAGATGGCCATTTGGCCCATCAAGACTGCAACGACCACAATCCTATCCCCATAACCCCACTTATTTACCCCACCAACCCCTGGGCAATTTAGCATGGCCAGTCAACCTAAGCCACACATCTTTGGAGTCTGGAAGGAAACCGGAGCACCCAGAAAAAACCCATGCAGACACACGGAGAATGTGCAAACTCTACATAAACAGTAATCCAAACCAGGAATCGAACCCAGGTCCCTGGCATTGTGAAGCAGCAGTGCTGACCACTGTGCCATCCTGTGGAATGAAAAAGGTCCCATGGGCACTATTTGTAAAGGAGAATTCTCAAGCTTTTGGCAATATTTATCCCTCAACCAATGTCACAAATAGATTCTGTGGAAAGAAAAGAAGAGTCTACATTCAGAGTCCGTATGACCCTTCTATAGTTCTGGAGAAAGACAAAAACATAGAAGATAGGAGTAGGAGGAGGCCTTTTGGGCTTCCGAAAGATGATACGGACTTGAAATATTAAGTCTGCATAGTTGCTACCAGACTTACTGGGTTTATCTAGCATTTTCTGTTTTTATTTCCAATTTCCAGCATTCACTGTGTTTTACTTTGATCACAAACTGATTATCTGTTCATGTATCTCACTGCTATTTATGCAACCTTGCTGTAAGAAAATTGGATTAGGTGTTCTGCATTACAACAGGATTACACTTCAAAAGTACTTGATTAGCTGCAAAGCACTTTGAACATCTCAAGGCCATGAAAGGCACTAGATAAATGTTTCTTTTACAAAACATGTAGAACTGGTCACATTGTTGATAATAAGGAAACATCAAACTCCAGCCCACAAGATCCAACTCCCACACATAAGAACATAAGGAATAGGAGCAGGAGTAGGCCTTCGAGCCTGCCCCGCCATTCAATAAGATCATGGCTGATCTGAAGTGGCTCAGTTCCACTTTCCCGCTTTCTCCCCATAACCCTTAATTCCCCTGTCTATCAAAAACCTATCTACCCGTGACTTAAATATATTTAGCGAGGTAGCCTCCACCACTTCAACTGGCAGAGGATTCCAGAGATTCACCACCCTTTGAGCAAAGAAGTTCCTCCTCAATTCTGATCTAAACTGCACCCCCCCCCCCGAACTTATCTTGAGGCCGTGCCCTCTAGTCCTGCTATCCTTTCTAAGCGAGAAGAATCTCTCTACTTCTACCCTATCCATCCCCTTCATTATCTTATACATCTCTATAAGATCCCCCCTCATCCTTCGAAACTCCAACGAGTACAGACCCAGTCTATTTAGTCTCTCTTCATAGTCCAACCTCCTCAACTCCGGTATCAGCCTAGTGAAACTTCTCTGCACTCCCTCCAAGGCCAATATATCCTTCTGCAAGCGCGGCGACCAAAACTGCACACAGTACCCCAGTTGCGGCCTCACCAATACCCTGTACAGTTGCAGCAAGACCTCCCTGCTTTTACATTCTATCCCCCTCGCTATGAAGGCCAGCATTCCATTCGCCTTCTTGATCACCTGCTGCAGCTGCAGACTGGGTTTTTGCGACTCATGCACAAGGACCCCCAGGTCCCTCTGCACTGTAGCATGCTGCAGCTTTTTGCCTTTTGAATAATAATCCCTCCTACTATTATTTCTGCCAAAGTGGATAACCTCACACTTGCTAACATTATACTCCATCTGCCAGGTCCTCGCCCACTCGCTAAGCCTATCCAGATCCCTCTGCAGACTTTCCACACTCTCCACGCAATTTGCTTTTCCACTCATCTTCGTATCATCAGCAAATTTCGTCACCCTACGCTCAGCCCCCTCCTCCAGATCATCTATATAAATGGTAAATAGTTGAGGCCCCAACACCGATCCCTGCGGCACTCCACTAGTCACCAACCGCCAATCAGAATAGCACCCATTGATACCAACTCTCTGCTTCCTATTAGACAGCCAATCCTCTATCCATGCTAACACCTTATCCCCAACTCCGTGCACCCTAACATTCTGTAGCAACCTTTTATGAGGCACCTTATCAAACGCCTTTTGGAAATCTAAAAACACCACATCCACCGGTTCCCCTCTGTCTACTGCACTAGTCACATTCTCATAGAAATCCAATAAATTCGTCAAACACGACTTCCCCTCAACGAATCCGTGCTGCGTCTGCTTGGTCAAACCGTTCTTTTCTAGGTACCTTGCTATTTCTTCTTTGATGACGGATTCTAGCACTTTTCCAACTACAGACGTTGAACTAACCGGCCTATAATTCCCTGCCTTTTGTCTGCTATCTTTTTAAAACAGCGGTGTAACATTAGCCGTTTTCCAATCTTCCGGCACTTCCCCGGAGTCCAGCAAATTTTGATAAATAATTACTAAGGCATCCACTATCACCGCTGCCATTTCTTTCAGAACCCTGGGATGCATTCCATCTGGTCCTGGGGACTTGTCCACCATCAGTCCTGTTAGTCTATCAAGCACTATCTCTGCAGTGACAGTAATCGCATTCAGGCCCTCAACCCCTACCATCCTTCTATCTTTAATATCCGGCAAACTATTCATATCCTCCTCTGTGAAGACCGAGGCAAAAAAACTTATTTAAAGCCTCAGCCATTTCCTCATCGCCCACTGCTAAATCCCCCCTTTCATCCTCCAAGGGTCCAACATTCACTCTAGCCAGCCTCCTCCTCTTTATATATTTGTGAAAACTTTTACTATCATTTTTTATATTTAGAGCTAGTTTAGCTTCATACTCTATCTTTCCTTTCTTTATTGCTTTCTTAGTCATTCTTTGTTGTTTAAATCTTTCCCAACCTTCTAATTCCCCACTATTTTTAGCCACTCTGTACGCATCGGCTTTTAATTTAATACTCTCCTTTATTTCCTTCTAAAACCACGGCTGGTTATCCCTTCTCCTACAGTCCTTCTTTACCATCGGAATATATTTCTGCTGAGCACCGAAAAAGATCTCCTTAAAAATCCTCCACTGTTCCTCAGCCGTCCTACCAACCAATCTGTGCCCCCAATCTATATTTGCCAATTCCACCCTCATCCTACCGTATTCCCCTCTGTTCAAACAGAGGACACAGGTTTGGGACCCGACTTTCTCATCCTCCATCTGCATCAAAAATACTACGATCACTCGTCCGAAGAGGATCCCTCACAACAAGATCCCTAATTCTGCCTCGTTACACAACACCAGATCTAAGATAGCTCACTCCCTCGTAGGTTCCGTCACACACGTTCAAGGAAACTATCTCGACAGCATTCCAAGAACCCTCCCTCAAGCCCACCGCGTCCGACTTGGGTCATCCAATCAATATGCAGATTAAAATTCCCCATAATTATTGCTGTTCCATTTCTGCACACATCAATTATTTGCGTGTTTATAGCCCGCCCCACCTCAGTTATTATTTGGGGGCCTATAGACCACAGCCCACCAGCATCTTCCCCCCCCTTACTGTTCCTTATCTCCACCCACAACGATTCCACGTTTTGCTCTTTGGAGCCAATATCTTCCCTTACTACCGCCCTGATATTATCCTTAATTAACATAGCTACCCCACCCCCTTTTTCCTCCCATCTATCCTTCCTAAACACTTGATACCCCTAGACATTCAGCTCCCAGTCCCCGTCACCTTGCAACCACGTTTCCGTAATGGCCACTGGATAATATCCATTTGTGCTGATCTGTGCCATCAGCTCATTCACTTTGTTCCGAATGCTTCGTGCATTCAGGTAAAGTGTCTTTATACCAGCCTTTATCTGGACCTTATTTGAAGAAACGCTACCAACCTCTTTCATGCCCCTTACTCCTTTTATTATTGGGACATCCTCAACATTTTCCTGCACCCATACCCTCTCCTTTACTTTATATTTTGTAATTTCTCACACCCCTGCACTCCCCCCCCCTTAATTAGTTTAAAGCCCTATCTACAATCCTAGTTATACGATTCGCCAGGACTCTGGTCCCAGCACGATTCAGAGTAAGACCAATACTGGTGCCAATGCCCCATAAATTCAAACCCATTCCTCCCACACCAATCCCTGAGCCACCCGTTCATCTCCTTAATCCTATTTACCCTGCGCTAATCTGCATGTGGTTCAGGTAGTAATCCAGAGATAACCACCTTGTCTGTTCTGCTTTTTAATTTGATTCCCAACTTTGCATACTCCCTCTGCAGATCCTTAGTTCACCATGAACATAAACTTCACTGGCAATTTTCAAATGGGAACAATTAACAATAGTACGCAGTATCGTCTGCAAATCTACTTTGATAATATTGTTTATGTCCATTTATTTAATGGGGACCTATGAGCAAAACAAAGAGAAATTAACAAATGTTAAACATTGAAAAATATTAATATTTTATAAAGTTGGTTTTGCTGATGGAAACATTAAGCCTTGCTTGCCTGAGTTCTGAGACAGACGTGTGTCAAATCCTCAGAGTTCCTCTACACCTATGATACTAACATCCCATACTGACGATCGCTGCCAGCAGCAAATGGATAGACACGTGCCTGGAAAGAGTGGTCTGACCATCAGCAACAAGAAAACACACGTCATAATCCAGGATGCCATAATCTGACAGGAAGCACAGTTGGTTAGCAATGCTGTCTCAACGCCAAACCCGGGTTTGATTCTGGCCTTGGGTATCTCACTCTGATATGTGGGTTTCCTCTGGATTCTCCAATTCCCTCCCATAGTCCAAAGATGTGTAGATTAGGTGAACTGGCCAAGTTAATTTGCCCTTTAGCATCCTAAAATGTGTAGTTTAAGTGGATTAGTCATGGTAGTACAGAGTTACGATGATAGCGCAAAGGGAGAACCTGGATGCATAGAATCCTACAGTGCAGAAGGAGGCCATTTGGCCCATCAAGTCTGCACCCACAATGATCCCATCCCAGGCCCTATCCACATACATTTACCCCGCTAATCCCTCTAACCTACTCCTGACATTAAGGGGCAATTTAGCATGGCCAATCCACCTAATCTGCATATCTTTGAACTGTGGGAGGAAACCCACGCAGACACAAGGAGAACATGCAAACTCCACAGACAGTGATCCAAGCCGGGTATCAAACGCAGATCCCTGGAGTTGAGAGACAGCAGTGCAGACTCAGTGGGCCAGATGGCCTCTTCCTGCACTGTGGGGATTCTAGGGTGCCATGCTGTATACTTGATGATGAAATTAGCTCATGCATTGCAAAAGCTGCAGCTGCAATGCTGCCTCACAGTGCCTGGTTCTGCTGTGTGCCAATTCCATCAGCATACATTCATTGCTAAGTTGACTGGTCATGTTCATTGAACTGGATGGACGATGGCTCTATACCCAGAAACCTTCTGGATGAGGAACTGGCCACTGGGTCACGACTTCCTGTGCATCTATACCTCGACCACAACAACACGTCCAAGTGAGATATGAAGATGGTGGATATTGTCACTATTGACTGAGAGACAGTAGCTGACAGCAATAATTTCTGAAAGCTGATTGTTTGGAAGGATATTTTAAGCTGAAACGAGAAGCTCAGCCGGCTGAGGAGAGGACCCAGAAAAACCAGAGGCAAGCGAAGTGTGCGTCTTCTCAACCAACTGTCTTCCTCTTAGAAATGCATCAGATGCTGCCATATCAGCGTGGGCTCCTGTGCCAGTTGCTGCTTAACAGAGTTGTCTACCATATCACAAAATGTTGACTCACAAGACAGAAGGCTGCCAACATGACTTACAAGACAGAAGGCCATCAATATGTTTTGCTATCACAGCCCTGCAACACAGTGATTATTTCCAAGTTACAAAATATGGTGTACATGCAGCCTACAACCTAAACACCCAAAGAACGACAAATCCATTCAATCACCTGCAAACAAACCACTGGTCACTTTCTCCAACAAGCCTGTACTCATCAATATGCAGGTTTGTAACCAGTTAAATGATTTTCAGCAAAAGCTCCCAATTAACCACAAGGAAAATGCATCCAGATAACTCTCCACGGCCCAGTATCAAACACAGAAATCCAACTTTTTGAAAGGTTACAGCATTAGCAGTCGCTGAGTTTATTTTACATACAAACATATGAATTTGGAAAGCTTGGCCCCTTGAGCTTGCTCTACAGTTTTATCATCGCTATCCTCGATTCCTCATTCCTACCCTTTCACGTCCTTGTTTGATCAAGATTCTACCTATTATAGAACCACAGAAAAGCTACAGTGCAGAAAGAGGCCATTCATCCCACTGTATCTGTGCTGTCCAAAAAGAGAAAAGAAACTAGCCAATCATTTTAATCCAATTTTCCAGCACCTGGTCTGCAGCCTTGCAGGTTCCAGTGTTTCAGATTCAAGTATCTACTCACTGAGCATTTCAGTGGAAAGAGCATTTCAGCCTTAATCACCAACTTAGGCAGCGAGTTCCAGACGCCCACCTCTCCTGGGTGAAAAAAAACTTTTCCTTGTGTTTTCTCTAATCTTTCTACCAATTATCTTCAATCTATGCAGTCTGGTAATTGACCCCTTAGGGAAAACAAATCAGAACTGTACACAAAACTCCAACTGTGCCTGACCAGAGATTAACACAGTGCCATCGTTACATCCTTGTTTTGGTTTTCATATCTCATCCAATAAAAAGCATTCATTTGCTTTCCTGACTGCCTTGTTCATCTTTGCTGCCACTGTGGACATGTACTCCAAACTTGCTTGCTTCCTCCACCCCTCTCAATATCTTCCTGTTTATAGAGTATCCCCTTACTTCATTGGCCCTCCTCAAATGCAATACCTCATGCTTGCCACTTCTCTGGCCACTCAACCAATTGACTGATATTCTGGAGTTGACAGCTATCCTATTAACTATCAACTACACGGACAATTGTTGTATCATCTGCAAATTTTACAATCACGCCATCCACATTTAAGTCTAAGTCATTAATATTAAGATGATGGATGAGGGCAGGGAGACTGTAGGTGGTCTGATGAGGAAGTTTGTGGCTAACACAAAGATTAGGGTAGCTGTGGATAGTGAGGATTGCTAGCGGATACAGCAGGATATAGATAGGCTGGAGACTTGGGCAAGAAACAGCAGATGGAATCTTAATCTGGTCAAACGTGAGGTGATGCATTTTTGAAGGTCTAATGCAAGAGGGAAGTATACAGTAAATGGCAGAAAACTTAGAAGCATCAATTTATAGATGGATCTAAACGTACAGGTCCACAGTTTCCTGTAAGTGTCAACACAAGTGGATAAAGTGGTCAAGGTGATGTATAGCATGCTTGCCTTCAACAGGTGGGGCACAGAATATAAAAAGTCATGTTACATCTATACAGAACTTTAGTTAGACCACATCTGGAAAATTGTGTCCAGTTCTAGTCACCACACTACAAGGAGGATGTGAAGGCTTTGGAGAAGGTACAGAAAAGGTTTCCCAGGATGTTGCCTGGCTTAGAACATATTAGTTATGAGGAGAGATTGGACAAATTTGGTTTGTTCCCACTTGAACATCAGAGGCTGAGGGGGAAACCTGACAGAAGCTTATAAAATTATGAGAGGCATCGACAGCTGGACAATCCTTCCAAATCATTCTATACTGGACATAAGTATCCATAGAATTCCACTAGTGCTGAAATAGGCTATTCGGCCCATCAAGTCTGCGTCAACTCTCCAGAAGAGCATCTATCCCAGGCCCACATCCTGCCCTATCTCCATAACCTCGCGTTATTTCCCACGGCGAATCCATTTAACTTACACAGTCTTGGACTGAGTGGGGAAACCGGAGCACCTGGGGGAAACTTTTACAGACACAGGGAGAATGTGCAAACATTCACCACAGACCTGAATTGGACCTGAGTCCCCAGCACTGTGGGGTAGCACTGTGCCATTCTGCCGCCCATACATTACAAGAAAATGAGGATCAATAAACCATTTCAGGAAGGAAAGCTAGATCTTACCTTTCTCCTTGTCCAGGGGAGGGAGGATACTGTTGTCTCTGCAGACTTTAAAATAGATTTCCTGTTCCACTCCCTCAGGAATGGCTCCCTTTGGAATGATGATACTAACTCCAGTTTCGACAGAGCTCAGCACACCACCATTGCTATCAAATATTCCCCGAGCTGTTGCAACAACCGTGTGACTATCATCATCATCATCTTCCAATGCACTAGGACTGACAAACAGCAAGTTAGTCAGCATTACAATCAAATCAGACTTTACTGCAACAATTAACTGAGAACTTAAGAGAACAAAATGGGATAGTCACCATACAGAGAAGACACACCAATGGAGCTTGTTCTGATCAAGGGGCCAGCAGCTGAAACATTAACACCCTAAACAGATGCTGACTGACCCATTATGTTTCTCCAGATACTTTTTGTTTGACTTACTTTTGGTAGATGTCAGAACTTCAAGAACATTTACTGTACACTTTCAGTTGCAATTTTGTACTCGGCAAATCAAATAGTCAGTTCTAGAGAGCTGACTGTCACCCAATCAGACAAACAAATGTCATTTATAGCACAGGCCAGTGATGGGACAAATCTCCATTTTCCTCCAAGTTCCTGAACTCAGCACAGTGCATCGTGAGGGTAAATTTTGGTTGTACCATCCCAAATGCTTCAACAGGTTAAGGGTAATGTTCGTCCACACATAAGCTGCAGGGAGGCATGACAACAATTTTCAGACTGCTCTACATCCCTTAGCAGCAGCGTCAAGATATCTCCAAATCAAATAGTCTCAAAGGATTAATAACAAAGCACAGTCGTTGCTGTCTTTGGCAAGCTGCCTTGACATGTGGCAAATAAAGAGTCCCTACAGTCCTTTAAAAGCAAACTTGACAACATTTCTGAGAAAGGAGCACATTAATCAATTATAAAGTGAGTGGGCATTACGATGCACCATAGCAACCACACTTTCCTACAGCTTTGCTTGGTTGCTGCAGCAAATTGGAGATGAATTTCTTGAGAATTTTTTGTGGGTAGGCTGCAGGTTTTGATCTGCTAATGCTTCCCTTTCCCAGATGATGTACAGGAGGTAGGGGTCTACAGTCAGCTACACCATCAATTGGATGGGGCAGGCTTGTTGGGCCTGACAACTTTCCAATTTTACCTATGTTCAGAAAAGGCAAAAGAAAAGGGATAAAAAAGTAGGCAGGCAAGTTGTCAATGGTGGTGAAACCAGGGAGCAAGTTATTGGCATTTGGAAAAATATGAGTTAAAAATAAAGGCCAGCAGGGATTTGTTAAAGGCAAATCATGCTTGATTAACTTGATCAAGTTCTGCAATGAAGTAAGGGAGAGGGTTGCGTTACAGAGGGTCAGGAGAGATATGAGCTGAAGCTCAGGGAATTGATGACAATTGAAGGGACTATAAAAGACCCCTCTACTCTGTTCCACCATTCACGAAGGTCATGTTGATTTTGTACTCACTAAGTCTACTTTCCTACCTTAACTCTAACTCTTAATTCCTCTACTGATTAAAACCAATTGATTTCAGCCTCGAAAATGTTCAAGGATTCAACCTCCCCAGCTTCCTGGGCTAAAGAATTCTAAATACTTATCACTCTTTGGGTGGGATCTTCCACCTTTCCTTAAATAAGGGGTCCAAAACTGTACACAATATTCTAAATGAGGCCTCACTTGTACCTTACAGCAACATCTTTTCACTTTTGAAATAAAAGCCAATTTTCCCTATTATCTTCTACACCTGTACGCTAACTTTCTGGGATTCATGGTCAAATCCCTTTGTGCGATAGCTTTCTGCACTCTCTCTCCTTCTCATTCTTTCTTCCAAAATGGACAATCTCATCTTTTCACATTGAACTCCATTTGCCGATTTTCTGCCCACTCACTTATCCTGTCAATATCTCTCTAAACTATTTATATCCTCTTTACATTCTGCCTTCCCTCCCATCTTTGTATTGCTGCAGGTTTTGACATTGTCTTTGTAATTCATCACAACATTGTATCCTTTAATACGTTCTGGCTTGGGTCACTGTCTGTGTGGAGTTTGCACATTCTCCCTGTATCTGCATGGGTTTCTCTGGGTGCTCCGGTTTCCTCCCATAGTCTGAAAAACGTGCTGGTTAGGTGCACTGATCCAAACAGGCGCTGGATTGTGGCAACTAGAGGAATTTCACAGTAATTTCATTGCAGTGTTAATGTAAGCCTTAATTGTGACTAATAAATAAACTTTGCTTTACTTGAAGTAGTCATGATGTGGGTATGCCGGCGTTGGACTGGCGTAAACACAGTAAAAAGTCTGACAACACCAGGTTTTAGTCCAACCTATTTATTTGATAATATACTCGCAAGCTTTCGGGGACTAACCCGAAAGCTTGCGAGTATATTATCAAATAAATAGGTTGGACTAAAACCTGGTGTTGTCAGACTTTTTACTTGAAGTAACCAGACCAAGTCATGGCATTCTCTTAAACAGCTGTTTTTAATTAAAGGAATTTAACCCTTTCAGTATCATCCATAAGTTTGGCCACAGTATCATTAATATATATTGTCAAGAGCTGTGGTCCCAACACTGATCCCTGTGGCACTCCACTGGTTACTGCCCTCCAACCTGAAAAACACCCTATTATCGCTACTTCCTGTTAGTTAGCTAATCCTCTATTCCTGCCAGAATGTTACCTTCTATAACTAAATAAATCGGATTAAATGCGCCAAAGCAAAATTTTACACTAGTAAACCAAATATAAAATTTTGTACAGAATACTTGCTCCAACCTAGGTGCTGACTACTGCTGGGGATAATCCTACAGAAACCAGATCTGGTCACATTAGACTTCAGATTGTAAATAGGGGAAGTGCTGGAACATCCATAGATTTTTCTGCTCAAAATACTGCAGCAGTCAACATATCACAAGGTAAAAGCAAAGGCTGCAGATGCTGGAAATCAAATAAAACCAAAATGCTGGAAACACTCGGGCATTTCTGGAGAAAGAAATTATATTTCATGTGTGTTATCAGAACTGAAGGTAATCAGCAATGGACAGCATTGAGAAAAGAAAATAAAGGGGAGAGAAGGTTAATTAATAATCTCATAATAATGGATTCCGCGATTGGGCAGCATTTGCTAAACAATCTTTGGCGTGCTAATAACTACATCAGACACTAATTTAAGATAATCAGGAATGGCTCATTTACACTTGCTAGAAGTGACATACGTTCATACACAGGGATCTGTTCTCTGCAACTGAGGGGAACATGTTCAAGCATCTTTTTCTACTACCCAGAAGCTGGGGCATCTATGGTTTCCACTGCTTTCTTTATGGCAACATCTCAGCCCATCATAGCTGACTTACCGACCAATCAGCATTCTTTTTCCTGTAATATAAATTGTTGTGATCATTTGAAATGTGGCATTCTTCCATTTGTTCTGATTGGTGCAAGATGAAGAACTTTGGCAACATCTCTTCCAGCAATATTTATATATTGCTTTGATGGTGCAATCAGTTCGCATGCATCAGTTTACAGCAGTGCAGCCAATGAGCTTCGCCTCAATCATACAGCAGATTGTGTGTGACAGTGATTTTGCCACGGGGTGGTAATTTGCATCAAGTGCAGTTACATGACCCACGGCCATTGGCTAGTTTACTGTGAAGAGAGAGCCGAGTGTACAAGTCGCTCCTGCCAGTACACGGTCTCTACATCACTAAGGCCGCCTGCAGTGCCTTTCACTACCATACGTCAACTAGACTGAACTACAGGAGATCTCAATGGAAAGTTGGCTCTCAGAGGTGTGATGTAGGGCCATAAGTGTGTGGACATGCCATAGTGTCCATCAACCAGCTGTGGATCAAATAGTGCTCACTGCCATGGCTCCGGCTCAGGATAGTCATCAGTCCTGCAGTGGAGTTCTACAGGCTCTGGTGATCCCTTTTTAGCAAGGGCCTTCTGGCAACTCCTGCAACTGAATAGGTTTCAGACATAACATCCGTTTGGATTCAGCTGTTGGGCAAGTATGTATCATCAAATCCTGCCCAGGCTATGAAGCCAAAAGACAAATGCAGCAAACACTTTAGCCCTTCAGTTTGTTCAACCATTTAAAAAAAAGTGAAGCAGATGATCTCACTTGACCTCACCAAATTTCTGAAGCTGAAGTCCTACCATCTCTCACAGATGGAAAGATGCCACCAACTGTTTAAATGCCTAAATTGTAGAGTGTTATGGATTCCCTTTTATGTTGGCTGCCAGTTTCTTATTATGCTCCCATCTTTGCTGCTCATATTTTTCCCACTTTGCCTCTGAACTTTTTACATTCAGCCTGGTTCTCACTTACATTAATCAATCTGACATCTGCCACAAACATGCTTTTTGCTGTTTCATCTTACTATCCATTTTTTTCCTTCTCTAGTGTATTCTGCCTTTTTTGTTTTACCTCTTCCCCCTGTTGAGAAAGTACTTCAACTATCCACTCTGTAAAGACAGCTTATTGTTCCAATTACAATTCTGCCCATCAAATTTCCTTCCAATTTACTTACGCCATATTCATGTTCACCAGGTTGAAATTGGCCCTCTCCTAATTATTTTTGCTGATCCTCAAACATTCCAGCTGAGGACAGGTGCTCCAGGAGTTAAAATCAATGAAATGTATGTTAGCTGATTTGAGACACAGAAATAGATACTGCAATGTGATTTCTTTGAAGACTCACTGAAAAGAAAACATTAAAATAGTTCCAAACATCCTTGACCAACCATTCTTTACACAAATGCTACTTCAGGCTCTTACCTTACGGGAATGGCTTTAGGTATTGCGTGGATGTTGTTTGCCTGATATTTAGGTCTGTGGTCAGATGGCTTGGGAAAGGTGTCAGTGCCACTGTCAAAGTCTGGAGGCTGGGGTGAGCTGTGTGCTTTTGGCAGAGGCTCTGGTTTCTGTTGTATCTGAGGTTCACTGGGTAGGAGGTTGTGATCAAATTTTGGGCTCTCAAACTTGCGTTCAAAGGGACGTGCGGCACTTGTGTATGGCTTTGGGGTGAAGCGGTTATATGCTGTAGCTGCCTGCTTGTGCGGCTGTTCCATTCCATTCACAGGGGCTCTTTCAGAAACTGGGAAGCTTTTCTGAGGATAAAAATTTGAATGAACAGTTTCATCCCGAGCACTGGGCCTGAAAGCTTGGGCTTTACTTTGAGGGGGGGGTTCCGGCTTTGACTGTAGAATGGGTATATCCCGTGACACAGAGCTCACTGAAAAAAGGAAAAAAACAGTAAGGATTTGATTAACTTCTCCTCAATGCATGAAGAATCATAGAATGATACAGAATGGAGGAAGCCATTCAGCCCATCACACCTATGCCAACATGTTAGGTAAGATGTCGACACTCTCTCTAGGATACAAGATCTGTCTATCAAACTACTCATGGATGTGCATGTTTCTCACATATGGACTTGAACAACAATTGTTCACAAGTATTAAGTCATCACAGTGCAGCTTGACTGAACTCTGCCCGATGTCCATACAGAGTCACTTTCTGCTGCAGTCAATTGTAACCTGAGAACATGACACGCAGCAGGAAGAACACCACAACCCTTCAATATGCTTTTAAATAAAAGTAAATAGAAACTTTCCATCAAAATAAGTACTCCGGCCTGAGTACTACTGGGGGGGACAGCTCATCTGAGGGAGGAAGCGGTGGCCAGGTCTCTGGAGCTGAGCCAGTGAGCCAAAAAATCAAAAAAGAGAGCAGAAAGGTAGTTTTAATAGGGGACTCCACAGTGAGGGGGGCGGACAGGCGTTTTTGTGGACGTAGACGTGAGTTGCGGATGGTGGTTTGTCTCCCTGGGGCTGGGATTCGGGATGTCTCTGGGCGTGTCCCAGACATCCTGAAAGGGGAGGGTGAGGAACCAGAGGTTGTAGTACATATAGGTACTACTGACGTAGGCAAGAAGAGGGAGGCACTCGTGAAAAGGGACTATAGGGAACTGGGTAGGCAGCTGAGGAAGGGAAAAGCGAAGGTAGTAATCTCAGGATTGCTGCCTGTGCCACAGGAGAATGAGGGAAGAAATGAAATGAGGTGGAGGGTAAATGCGTGGCTGAGGGACTGGTGTAGAGGGCAGGGATTTTGGTTCCTAGATCACTGGGACCTCTTTAGGGGTAGGTGGGACCTGTATAGTAAGGACGGGTGGCACTTAAATACCAGGGGGACTAATATCTTGGCGGGAAGACTGGCTAAGGCTACCGGGGGGACTTTAAACTAGAAAGGATGGGGGGAGGGAACTGTGATGGGGAGACTGGGACGGAGGAGGTTCGCTCCCAGGTAGGGGAGGACCGCAGGCAGTATGGGAGGGAGGTTAGACAGGCGGTGGAGATGGGAAATGCCCAGACTGAGGGGCTGAAGTGTATATATTTTAATGCAAGGAGTGTAGTGAATAAGGTAGATGAGCTTAGGGCGTGGATTGCTGTTTGGGATTGTGATGTAGTGGCCATTACGGAGACTTGGATGTCTCGGGGACAGGACTGGGTACTTCAGGTGCCAGGCTTCAGGTAGGACAGGGAGGGTGGCAGAAGGGGTGGTGGAGTGGCACTGTTGATCAGGGACAGTGTCATGGCTGCAGAGAAAGAGGATGTCGTGGAGGGACTGTCTACAGAGTCTCTGTGGGTGGAAGTTACAAACAGCAAAGGGTCGAAAACTTTGCTGGGTGTATTCTATAGGCCGCCCAATAGTGACAGGGAAGTTGAAGTGCAAATAGGGAAACAGATTCTGGAGAGATGTTTTAATAACAGAGTTGTCGTGATGGGAGACTTCAATTTCCCAAACATCGACTGGAATATCCCTAGGGTAAGGGGTTTGGATGGGGAGGAGTTTGTTAGGTGTGTTCAGGAAGGTTTCCTGACACAGTATGTGGATAAGCCTACGAGGGGAGAGGCTGTACTTGACCTGGTACTGGCGAATGAACCAGGGCAGGTGATGGATCTCTCGGTAGGAGAGCATCTTGGGAATGGTGACCATAATTCTATCTCCTTCACAATTGCATTGGAACGAGATAGGATCAGGCAGGCTAGGAAGGTGTTTGTCTGGGGTAAGGGGAGATACGAAGAAGTCAGGAAGATACTTGGACAAATAAACTGGAAGGAGGTGTTCTTAGGGAAAAGTACCGAAGGAAGGTGGCAGATATTCAAGGAATGTGTGTCTGGAGCTCTGAATGACAACGTTCCGATGAGACAAGGGGGTTTTGGTAGGTCGCGGGAACCGTGGTGCACAAAGGCTGTGTTGAACCTAGTCAGGAGGAAAGGGAAGGTGTATAAGAGGTTCAAGGAATTAGGAGAGGTTAAAGATCTTGAGGAGTATAAGGACTGTAGGAAGGAACTTAAAAGGGAAATTAGGAGAGCCAGAAGGGGTCATGAGAAGACCTTGGCGGGTAAGATTAAGGAGAATCCCAAGGCCTTCTATAAATACGTGAAAGGTAAAAGGATAAGAAGAGAAGGGATAGGACCTATAAAAGGTGAGGGGGGAAAGGTTTGTGTGGAACCAGAAGAAATGGCAGAGGTGCTTAACGAGTACTTCGCCTCAGTATTCACAGTGGAAGCTGATCTGGGAGATTTTGTTATGGATTTGCAGCAGATGGAAAAGATTGAGTACGTGAATATTAAGGAGGAGGATGTGTTGGAACTTTTGAATTCTATCAAGGTAGATAAGTCGCCTGGACCAGATGGGATGTACCCCAGGACACTGTGGGAGGCGAGGGAAGAGATTGCAGAGCCCCTGGCGATGATCTTTGCGTCGTCAATGGAGACGGGAGAGGTTCCGGAAGATTGGAGGATTGCGGATGTGGTTCCTATTTTCAAGAAAGGGAACAGAGATAGCCCGGGAAATTACCGACCGGTGAGTCTGACCTCAGTAGTTGGTAAGCTGATGGAGAGGCTTCTGAGGGACAAGATTTACGAACATTTGGAGAGGTTTGACATGATCAGGAATAGTCAGCATGGATTTGTCAAGGGCAGGTCGTGCCTTACAAGCCTAGTTGAGTTCTTCGATAATGTGACTGAACACATTGACGAAGGAAGTGCCGTGGACGTAGTGTACATGGACTTCAGCAAGGCGTTTGATAAGGTCCCCCATGCAAGACTTCTTGAGAAGGTGAGAGGGCATGGGATCCAAGGGCCTTTGGCCTTGTGGATCCAGAATTGGCTTGCCTGCAGAAGGCAGAGAGTGGTTGTGGATGGGGCTTTTTCTGAATGGAGGTCAGTCACCAGCGGAGTGCCTCAAGGATCTGTTCTGGGACCCTTGTTGTTTGTCATTTTCATAAATGACCTGGATGAGGAAGTGGAGGGATGGGTAAGTAAGTTCGCTGATGACACTAAGGTCGGTGGTGTTGTGGACGGTCTGGAAGGATGGCAAGAGTTGCGGCAGGACATAGATAGGATGCAGGACTGGGCGGAGAAGTGGCAGATGGACTTCAACGCGGATAAATGTGTAGTCGTCCATTTTGGCAGAACCAACGGGATGAACGAGTACACTATCAAGGGCAGGAGTCTGAGTAGTGTTGAAGAGCAGAAGGATCTAGGGGTCCGGGTCCACAGGACTCTTAAATTGGCCTCGCAGGTGGAGGAGGTGGTCAAGAAGGTGTATGGTGTACTGGCCTTCATTAATCGAGGGATTGAGTTTAGGAGTCGGGAGGTAATGCTGCAACTTTATAAGACCCTTGTCAGGCTTCATTTAGAGTATTGTGCGCAGTTCTGGTCGCCTCACTATAGGAAAGATGTAGAAGCTGTTGAGAGGGTACAGAGGAGATTTACAAGGATGTTGCCTGGACTGGGAGGCATGCCTTATGAAGTTAGGTTGAGGGAGCTGGGACTCTTTTCCCTGGAGAGACGAAGGTTGAGAGGCGACCTGATAGAAGTTTACAAAATGTTGAGAGGAATAGATAGGGTGGACTCTCAGAGGCTATTTCCCCGGGTTGAAATGGTTGCTACGAGAGGACACAGATTTAAGGTGCGGGGAGGGAAGTTCAGAAGTGATGTTAGGGGTAAGTTTTTCACTCAGAGGGTGGTGAGTGAATGGAATCGGCTGCCGTCAGTGGTGGTGGAGGCGAACTCGCTGGGGTCTTTTAAAAGACTTCTGGATGAGTATATGGGGTTTAATGAGATTGAGGGTTATAGATAGGTCTGTAGGTTGGTAGGTGTTGATGTGATCGGCGCAACTCGTGGGCCGAAGGGCCTGTTTGTGCTGTAGTGTTCTATGTTCTAAAATGCATTTCAAAGCATATTTAGCATTTAAATTGGAGTCTTATACAGAAAATCTGATTAAAGTAAAAAGGCAAATGTAAAAGGCTTGAACTTGTTCCTCTTGTTTCTGTCTATTCTTGATGGCAGGAACAATAAAGGAGAATTAACAACACAAGCTAGATTTGAAATAAATTTATTAAAAAAAAATAGAGTGCAAAGTTCCCACTTGAAACATGGGCCTCACTTTGGGGCTGACTGATACCAGAGATGAGCGGGTTGGACTACGAAAAGAGGCTGAATAGACTGGGTTTGTACTCATTGGAGTTTAGAAGGATGAGGGGGGATCTTATCGAGACGTATAAGATAATGAAGGGGATGGATAGGGTAGAGGTAGAGACATTCTTCCCGCTCAGAAAGGACAGTAGGACTAGAGGGCACAGCCTCAAGATGAAGGGGGGGGGGGGGGCAGTTTGGAACGGAGTTGAGGAGGAACTTCTTCACTCAAAGGGTGGTGAATCTCTGGAATTCTCTGCCTGTTGAAGTGGTGGAGGCTACCGTGCTAAATATACTTAAGACATGAGTAGATAGGTTTTTGGTAGGCAAGGGTTAATTAAGGGTAATGGGGAGAAAGCGAGAAAGTGGAACTGATCCACTTCAGATCAGCCATGATCTTATTGAATGGCGGGGCAGGCTCGAAGGGCGAGATGGCCTACTCCTGCTCCTATTTCTTAGGTTCTTATGTGTAGTACATGCACCCAATGGGGAGCAGAACCTGAATTCTGGTCTGTGGGAATGCCACACAATTACCTGATTTCTGGACACACACATGGGAATTTACATCTGAAGGAAAGCATAAAACAGGTAGAAGGTTGGCCTTTCTTTTGCATTTCTTAGGTGCAGGTGATAGGATCTCTGAGGAATGAGTACACATATCATTCAATCGCAAAGACTTTGCATTCAGAACAATTTCTGATCAGAGTCTGAGACTGCCACAGATACTCCCGATATATTAACAGGGACAACAGGAAGTACCACAATACAATTCTATAATGGCTCAGAGGTTTGTGCAGCCCCATGCAGGAACTGGACCTATAACTCATTACATCACTGGAGAGCGGTACTAAGTGGGTGCTGAACTGCTGAAGGTGCTAACTCTCATTATTAAACCAACATTAAACCGAGGCTCCATCTACCCATTCAAAAGTCCGAAAGGGCAGTTTTCCTGAAGGTCAATATTTATCCCTCAAATGCCACTAAAACAGATCAACTGGCCATTTATATCAATGCTTGTGAAATCTGGGGTTTCTCTTTTCTTTATACTGCTGTAGTTTAAAAACAAATCCTTTTTTGCAATGCAGAAAATTAACTTATTGGCTTGAATGTGGTTCTCCATATTAATTTTGGGTGTATTGAATTCTGCAGGTATGTGCCATGTTTGAAAGTTATAAGCAGATGCATTTACAATCAGATGGGCAACTATTTCCTAAATTGGTATCTCAAAGCACAGACAATTGCATTCAAAATTAATGGGGGGCATGGTGGGGGAGTGGAGAAACAGCATTACCTTCAGTTGGAGAAAGCTTGGGATGCACTGGCAGGGATACTGAAGAGTTCAAACTGGGTTGAGGTGTTGGTCCATAACGGGACTGAAGGTTGGACTGTTGAGGTGTAGAGTCATATTTCTTCTCAATGATATTTGGTTTGACCACATGATCAAAGTTTGTTGGTGTACCCCTGTAAACAATATCACCCGTTGTAGCAAAGTATGTTTCTACATTGGCTTAATTTGTAAATACAAGCAGAAGTAAAAACATGGGTGTTACCATAACAAACATGCTAATTCTCAAATCCAGCAACATGGTACAGTTCACCCAATATGTAATTGCAGGTCCACTCAAGATTGCTGGACAAATCCTGCAGGCTCTGGTAGATACTACTTAACAATTTGACATTTGAGAAAAGTGCAAGCACTGAACAGTAACAGTGCCAAGATTATAGTTTTCCAACACAAGGTAAGCCTATATCTCATCGAATGAGATTCTGTTCTGTATTTGGGAGGATATCTCAGCGTACAAAGTGATGCAGCCTGGGCTGTTTAAAATTTAGTTTTTCTTGTGAATCAATCACACTAAACCATTCTTTTAGCAAAGAGAGCTAATTTTGAAACAGACTTGTACACTTAGGATAAAAAACTTAAAGGCTTCATAGTTGTTGATTCGGACTTTTGCCCTTCCTCCTCAAAAGTATAAACAGGATAAACGTCTGCAAACAGCAGCAGTTCAATTCACACAAATCAAACATTCAGGGGTGCCAATGAACCTCCTTATTTCAGGCACAAAACAAAAATGCTAGAAAATCTCAGCAGGTCTAGCAGCATCTGTGGAGAGAGAACAGAGCCAATAAGTCTGGATAACCCTACATCAGAGCTCAAAATAGATAAATTTTTGAACAGTAAAGCAATTAAGGATGATAGTGAGTGGGCGGGTAAGTGGAGCTGAGTCCACAAAAAGGTCACCCATGATCTTATTGAATGGCATAGCAGGCTCGAGGGATCAGATGGCCTACTCCTGCTCCGAGTTCTTATGAAGACGAAGAAAATAGAACGAGATTTATACTGCAAGGGTCAGGGGTGAGGGGGTTTGTATAATTGACCAAGACGTCATACACAAAAAGACAAAAGGAATGTAAATGGTGGTGATAAAGGCTGAGAATGGTGCTAGTAGCATCAATTAAGGGATCGATTGTGGCAGATGGCCCTAGTGAGAGGTGTGTGGGCATGTGTACACAGTAGAGGAGTGGGGACAAGATAATAAGCGAGATTTACAAGTGGACAAATGGAATGATGGAAGAAATTAAAATTTCAAATATATTCTAGAATATAAAGTAATAAAAATTGATTAATGGATTACCTTCCAATGGCATTTGGACTCAAAACATTAACTCTGTTTCTCTCTCCTCAGATGCTGCCAGACCTCCTGAGTCTTTCCAATAGTTTCTATTATAATTAAGGAATTTTCATGACAGTGAAGTGGCCCTGGAAATAACAGATCCATTGGTGGCTATTTTCCAAAATTCTTTGGACTCTGGAATAGTTCCTACAGATTGGCGGGTAGCTAATGTAAGCCCATTGTTCAAAAAAGGGAGGTAGAGAGAAAACAGGGAACTACTGACCAGTGACCCTAATGTCAGTACTGGGGAAGTTGCTAGAGTGCATTATCAAGGATTTCATAACTTAGCATTTGGAAGGCAGGGGTAATAATCAGGCAAAGTCAGCATGGATTTACAAAAGGGAAAATACGCTCAACGGATCTACTGGAATTCTTTGAGGATGTAATTAATCAAGTTGACCGAGGAGAACCAATGGATGCGATTAGAACATAGAACAGTACAGGCCCTTCAGCCCTCGATGTTGTGCCGAGCTTTGTCCAAAACCAATATCAAGCTATCCCACTCCCTATCATTCTGGTGAGCTCCATGTGCCTATCCAATAACCGCTTGAAGTTCCTAAAGTGTCCGACTCCACTATTGCAGCAGGCAGTCCATTCCACACCCCAACCACCCTATTTATTTAGGCTTTCAGAAAGTCTTTGACAAGGTCTTACTTAACAGACTACTAACAGGCTTACGTAAATTTAAAGCACATGGGATTGCAGATAATGTCTTGAGATGGATAGAAATCTAGTTAAGAAGCAAAGAGTTGACATAAATGGATCTTTTTCTGACTGGCAGTCAGTGACTAGTGGGGATCTTCAGGGATCTGTGCTGGAACCCCAACTGTTCACATTATATATTAATGATTTGGAAGAGGGAACTGAATGCATTATCTCCAAATTTGCAGATGATACAAAGCTGGGTGGCAGGGTGAGCTCTGAGAAGGATGCAGAGATGCTTCAGCATGGTTTGAATAGGCTGAGTGAGTGGGCATTTGCATGGCAAATGTTGTATAATGTGGATGAATTTGAGGTTATCCACTTTGGCAGCAATAATAGAAAGACAGATTATTACTGGAATGGGTGTAAATTAAGAGAGTTGGATACTCAGCGAGACTTTGGTGTCCTCATGCATCAGTCGCTGAAAGTAGGCGCACAGGTATGACAGGCAGTAAAGGCTGCAAACGGTATGTTGGTCTTCATAGTGAGAGGATTTGAGTATAGCGATAGGGTTGTTTTGTTGCAATTGTATAGGGCAATGGTGAGGCTACATCTGGAGTATTCGTGAAATTTTGGAGTCCTTATCCAAGGAAGGATGTCCTTGGATGGCAGGTCTGTCATATGAGGAGAGACTAAGTCGGTTAGGATTGTATTTTCTGAAGTTTAGAAGAGTGAAAAAGGGATCTCATAGAAAGTTATAAAATTCTAACAGGGTTAGACAGGGTAGTTTCAGAAAGAATGTTCCCAATGGTAAGGGAGTTCAGAACTAGGGATCATAGTTTGAGGATAAGGGGTAAACCTTTTAGGAATTTCTTCATCCATACAGTGGTGAATGCGTGGAATTCACTACCACAGAACGTAGTTGAGGCAAAAACTTTATCTGATTTCAAGAAATTAGATATAGCTCTTGGGGCTAAAGGGATCAAGGGATATGGGGGAGGTGGGGGAGGGGGGGGAAATCAGAATATAGAATTCGATGATCAGCCAAGATCAAAACAAATGGCAGAGCAGGCTCGAGGGGCTGAATGGCCTACTCCTACTTCTAGCTTCTATTGCACAGTTTAGAATAAAGGGTGCTTGGTATCACAGGACTCACCAGCAATGATGCTTTCATGATTAAAGGGGAAAAAAACCTGGAAAGGAGAATTAAATATCAACTTCACTATGCAGACCAGGACAATGCAATAGTGCAAACTCTCCGTGCTGGCTAGCTGCTCAGGTCCAATGTGAAGCGAGCTTTGGATAGCCTCAGTTCTGAACATTGAAAGCCCATTGAACTAAACTGCCCCTTATCCAGCTTCTCATCAACGATCTTACTCTGGAGACATCCATAAGAGCATTCAAACATAAGAAATAGGAGTAGATCATTCCGTTCCTCAAGCCTGCTCCGCCATTCAATATGATCAAAACTGATCTTGTGCTTCAATTTCAGTTTCTGGCCCCAATTTCCAGAGTCATTAATTCCCGAAGTCCAAAATCTATCGATCTTAATGCCGAATATACTCAACAATGGTGTAACCACAACCTTCTGGAGTAGAAGATTGTGAAGATTCACAACCCCTCCAAGTGAAGAGATTTCCCCTAAAGGATTGACCCCTTAACCTGAGTCCATACTCCCATATTTTAGGTTCTCCAGCCAGGGAAAACAAACTCTTAAGTTTGCAGCTTATCAAGGTCCTTCAGAATCTTGTATGTTTTACTGACATTAGCTCATTTTTTTAAACTTCAGAAACTATAGGCCCAATGTACTCAGTACCTAATTATAGGACAATCCTCTCATGCCAGGAACCAAAGTGGTGAACCTATATTGTACCATCTTTTTCCTCATGTATGATACCAAAACTGAACAAAACTCAGCAAAGCCCCAATCAACTGTCATAAGATTTCTTTATTCTTGAACTCCAAGCCCCATGTGCCTTCCTAATCGCTTCCTATATTGCAAGCTATCTTTGTGTTCCTTGTATGAGTACACCCAAGTCTCTCTACATCAATATTTTAAAAAAACACCTGCTTTTCAAAGATACTATTTTCTATTCTTCCTACCAAAGTGAAAACCTTACTTCCCCACATTCCATTCCATCTCTACCTAGTTGTACACTCAGTTAATCTGCTTATATTTCTTTATAGCTTTTTTGTGTCCTTTTCACAACTACATTCCCACTAACTTTATATTGTCAACAAACTTAGGATTCATTACAATCTTACTGTCCAAGTCATTAACACAGATTCTAATTAGCTGAGGCCTGAACACTGATCCTTTAAGTTCTTCACCAGTTACAGCCTTTCAACTTAAAACACGCTCGCTAACCCACTCTCTGCTTCTTGTTCATTCAACTACCTTTCACCCCAGCTAATATAATACATCCAACCCCAATCAGTCCTCATCTTGAGTATCCCATGTATACTAGAAGTACTGGTTCCCCTTTATCTACCTTACCTGTTACATCCTCAAAAAATTCAATAGATTTGTCAATGACTAGCATACATACCCAAGGACAAGTGACTGAAAGGGCAGTGCATTCTGCAAACAAAAGGTTTCAAGACATTCATCAGTTTTACTCAAGGTTTCAATTACAAAATGCGATAAGTTCTATTCTTGGAAGGAATGACAAATTATCCCTTTATGCCACTGTGATACACTGATTATTTTAGAATGTTGCATCAATTTTATTTGAAGGAACCTGACTAAACCTTTCCTTACCTTTTCTGACAGTCAGTGCATTCACAGGCAGCAGGAAATCTCATTAGATTTCCAGGCTGGACTGTGCTAGTGGTTAGGAGCAGACAACTCTTTGCAGAGTCGCATTACTAAGTATTACAGGTTGAATCAGTGCCTGTAGTTGATGGTGGTGGTGGGGGGGGAATGGGGGGAGCTGTTCTCAGGTCAGCTGCAAGTTAATATTTACTGTGTGAGGCAAGCATAGACTGAGATAGTGCTGGAACAGAAATTGGGCCGGAAGACTCTGCGCCTTGGAGTGGTTTGTACAAAACTGAGCAAGTACTCAATTTATAATCTTATCCTCAGGAAGGGTGGTCTGTGACTGTATCAGAGGGAAGAAATCTGATAGAATCTTGTAACAATTTGAACCTCTGCTTGTCAAAGCAGTACTTACCTGGGCAGGTATCCAGTGTAGCTGGACTGAAGTACAGGTTCTGATGATTTGGCAGATTCAGGGAAATTGCTGGCAGGAAGCTGAGTTACCGGTTTCTGCTCCAAAGTTCTGCGGCCAAAATAAGACAGCTGCTTTCTGTAATCTTCCTCATCTTCATCTGCACTGTAGTGATTTATTCGTGGAGCTTCTTCTGGAAGCTTTACCTGAGGTTCAGGACCTCTGCAGGCAAAAAAATTCAATTACCGAATGAAAACATCACAATACACTGGAAATCATTTTATGTGCATTTTGTTCTGCATTCAATTTCAACTGTCACTTACCTATCCGTCCATTCCACAAACCTGTCTAAAAAGGTTCTACATTATCCTCCTCACAGTTCACAATACTAACAAGTTTTGCATCATCCATAATTTTGAAATTATGCCCTTTACTCAGTCATTAATATATATCAAAAAGAGCAGGCATTCGAACACCAATCCTCAGAAACACGAGTATAAAAGTTCATTCAGTCTGAAAAACATTCATTAAATATTCTATTACCTACCTTACCTGATAGAGGTTTATAAGATGCTGAGAGGAATAGATAGGGTGGATTCTCGGAGGCTATTTCCCAGGGCTGAAACGGTCGCTACGAGAGGACACAGGTTTAAGGTGCTGGGGAGTAGGTACAGAGGAGATGTCAGGGGTAAGTTTTTCACTCAGAGGGTGGTGAGTGAGTGGAATCAGCTGCTGTCGGTGGTGGAGGCGAACTCATTGGGGTCTTTTAAGAGACTTCTGGATGAGTACATGGGATTTAATAGGATTGAGGGTTATAGATAAGCCTGGTTGGTGGGGATACGATCGGCACAGTTTGTGGGCTGAAGGGCCTGTTTGTGCTGTAGTGTTCTATGTTCTATTACTCAGTATCCATGTTGCTATTGTTCCTTTTACTACACGAGTTCTAACTGTTCATAAATATGTTGTGATACTTGAGCAAATGCCTTATGCATCACATCAACAGCACAACCCTCATCAAAATACTCTAGCAGGTTAGTTAGACACGAGTTGCCCTTAACAAATCCAGACAGGGTTTTCTTCATATTAACCCACATTTGCCCAAGTGATAATTAATTTTGTCCTGAAATATACTTTCTGGAAGCTTCTTCACTGAGGTTAAACTGACTGGCCTATTATTGTAGGGTTTATCTGAACACTTTTTTGAACAAAGGTTAACATTTGCAATTCTCCTCTGACATCACCTCAAGAGTCTAAGGAAGAAAATTATGACCAGTGCCTGTGCAGCTTCCACTCTCCTTCACTTCCCTCTGTATCCTTGGATGCATTTCATCTGACTCTGGTGGCTTATCAACTTTCAACTACAGACAGCCTATCTAATACTTCCTACTCCTCCAAGTGCCTGAATTACCCCCTCTTTCAGCAGGGGTTTCCTTCTATGTTAACTGCCAGTCTTCTTTCATACTCTTCCTCCTCTTATTTTGCTTTTACAATTCTCTCTGAACAGTCTGTTTGGTTACCAATTGTTCTATTCTCCTGACATCCATCACAAGCACTTTTTCTTCTTTGTTTAAATTCCTATTGATGGCCCTACATTTCCCTATATGCTGACTGTGTGGGAACTCTCTCTTCTTCAAATGAAGCCTATTCTTTAGTTTAGTTTTGCCTGACCTTTGATTTATCTAGGTCAGATCCAGTCTGAAGTTACCTTTTCCCCAGTTAATTATTCTTACTCTGGATTTTCCCTTGTTTGTTTTCAAAGCCAACCTAAACCTATGTAATCATCACTGGCATGTCACTGACAGGGTCAGCATTGTTACCCATCCCCAACTGCCCCAGACAGCAGTTAAGACTCAACTACACTGCTGTGGATCTGCAGTCACATTTGAGCTAACCTGCACAAGGATGGCAGATTTTCTTTCCTAAAGAACATTAATGACCCAGATTAGCTGTTATACTAATCAATGACAGTTTCATGGTCACCATTACAAAGACTAGGCTTCAATTCCAAGATTTTGCTTTTTGATTAATTCAATTTAAATTCCACCTGTTGCCATGGTGGGACTTGTATCCGCGTCTCCAAAGAATTAGCCTGGGTCTCACGATTGCTAATCCAGTGAGATAGTAAGTACTCCACCATCTCCTCACAGATGTTCCCATGCTGAGGGAAAGGATTCTATGACCAGTTCAGCACAAACAATGGGGAGAAACTGTTCATCTGCTCTCAGTGTGGGAAGGGAATTCACTCAATCATCCCGCCTGCTGTAACACCAGCGAGTTCACACGAATAAGAGAGTTTTCAAACATCCAAACTGGGGGAAGTGTTTTAAAAATTCTGGGGAACTAATGCACCATCAACTTGATTGGCTGGTCCTATCTCCTGACAACAAGATTTGGCAGTGTCTCCTTTTCCATTGGACTGGAAATATAATGCTATAGAACATTTTCCTGAACAGAATTTAGAAACTCTTACCCCTCTCTGCCCTTTACATGACTACCATCCCAGTCTACGTTCAGATAATTATATCTGCCATTATAACTACTCTTTAATTCTTGTAATTTTGTCATTTCCTTGCAAATTTGTTCCTCTCCACCCTCCCTACTAGTTGGTACTCTATGGACCACACCAAGCAATGTAGTTTTATCATTTTTTTTTCACTCCTTCACTCTGGCCAAATAGTTAGTGGCCTGACCAATATTTATACTTCAAAAGCAATCACAAAAAAACTGGTCACCATCACATTCCTGTTTGAAGGATCTTGCTGTGTGTAAGTTGGTTGTCACGTTTCCTATGTTATAACAATAGCTACATTTCAAGAAGTGCTACATTGGCTGTCAAATATAAATGTAACTATATAAATGCAAGTATCTCAAGTCTTTTGTTTCTATATTAAGATGTAACACAGTAACTTCAGCAGGAGGTCAGATATAATAACTGTACCTGTATAAATATGAAGGCTTCTCCTGCTCTGGCATTGGCTGAATGACGGGCTTTGAAATAGCAGCTGGAGCTAACACCGGTTTAGGAGCTACTTCAGGGGGCTGAAATAAGAAAAACAGATCATTTGGCATCGAGCATCTTCAGAATCAAACCCTACACACATCTGTGAAAAAAAGACCCAAAATCATAAACGAAGATCTGTCAAATTGAGAAAAACTATTTCAAATGCCAGATATTTATCAAAACAATCAATAGGTTAATCATCGAGCTGAAATTAACAACTATTTCACAAAGAAACTGAGTATTCTAGCTACAGGGAAAGATTGAACAAACTGTTTTCACGGAACGGGTTATGATGCTAGCTAAGCTGAATAAAATTGTGAGGGGTCCAAACAGAACGGATGGAGGGATCCAGAGAGAGGTCAATAAACGGAGGGTGCATATTTAAAGAAATTGACAGAAGGGTTACAGTAGTGTTGAGGACCTTTGTCAACCTGGTGATCTGGCGTTGTCTGCCTAAGAGAGTGGTAGAGGAACCCTTATCATATTTTAAAAAACTCTAGAGATACCATAACCTTCAAGCCAAGAACTGAAAGGTAGGATTAGACTGGATTAGCCATCTCCCTGTCAACACAGACATATTAAACCAAACAGTCTCATTGTGTGCAATAAACATTTGTTTCTAAATGCAACGGCAGTGCATCTTGCCCAGATAACTGCAGTGACTGTAATTCTAAAGCAACAATTCCCATTTAATTGAATGAAAGAATGAAATGAGGGTCATGATCACAACCAATAAATATTTAAATGGAAGTCAATGGATCTAACAGTAGGACTATTGGGAATATAGCTTAAAACATGACTTAGTTTTCTCTGAAATCTTTGGAGCAGAGTTACCACAGAATCCCTACAATGTAGAAAGAAGCCATCTGGCTCATCAAATCTGTCAGCTCTCTGAAAGAGCATCCCACCCAGGCTCTCCCCTCTGCCTTCTTCCTATAACCCTTGCATTTACCATGGCTAATCCACCTAACCTATATATCTTTGGACTGCTGGAGAAACTGGAGCACTCGGAGGAAACCCACACAGACATGGCTGGAATTGAACCCAGGTCCCTGACGCTGTGAAGCAGCAGTGCTAACCACGCTGCCAACCTAGTGAATCACAACAGTGAGTGAAACCTGTCAGAATGATGTTAAAACTGCATCATAGTTACAGGACTAATGGATCACTGGAAGTCTCTCTCCTATAGAACCCAATGATTCAAATTCAAATAAGATGGAAATTCGTACAAAATTTAAAACTGAAAACAAAAATAATACAATCCTATAAATAGGCCCAACAAAAACTGTAAAGAGTATAATTAGTTTTAACTATGCTGAATATTGTTATTTTTAATGACTTTTACCCACCCTTGCTGGTGTTACTTCAGTTAGGTCCTTCACCTTTGATGAAGTGGATTTTTTGCTTTCAAAGAGTTTCACTCGGGTAAGCACCGATTGTGGCTTCATTGCTGGGTCCACGTCCTCTTCAACATTTGGCTTTCCAGCTGGTGGTGGCATTGGCTTACTGATGGAATGCATAGGCTCAACAGATTTAGGATGTAGAGGTGGGGGAGGAGGAAAGGAAGCATCTGTGTTATGGATCAGTTCAAACTGCCGAGGGAGGGAATTATAGCCTTGGGATTGACCCTGGTCATAGGTCCTGACGAGGGGATCAAAATACTGCTGCTGGGGTTCTGGAGACCGTGATGTTGGTGGGTGAAATGTTTGTGGATTGTGTTCATATCGAGAACGAGGATCATAGCCATGAAGGGGTTGGTCATTGTAATGTGGCTGTTGAGGTTTGTAAGTTTTAACTGGTTTATCATAACGTGGCAATCTGGTCTCATAGTTTGTAGGCGGTGGCTCTTCATGAACTGGCTGGTAGTCATGTTCTGGGTAAAGTTCAGTGTGCTTTGGATCATAGTCTCGTGGATGCTGGTCCTCAAAGTATGGTGGAGGTTGGTACTGCTGAGTGGATTTTTCATTATGATGTAGCCAATTGTCATTGTAATTAGGTGGATCGTCATGATAATGTGATACAGACCCATAACCTGGAGAAAGCTGCTGTTCGTATTTTGCTTGTGATTCGTGGCGGTAAGGAGGCTGCTCCTCAAAGTGCTGTTGCTGTGGTTCATAAATCTGTCGTTCTTTATCAATTCTCAGTGCAGGGTGGTTGCCTGCTGGCTGCTTTATATCATAATTTTGCCTTGGAAGTTCATTGTTGTAGGAGTCCTTTTTGTACATCTACAGAGCAAAGGGGAGTGAAACATACAGTGGCATTGGACAAGCAATGATGTAAAGCAATTAAAGAAAACTACTGTAAATACACAACAGCTTCAACACCACCTACAGAACAACATAGATTAAAGCACCCTTCATCAAAACACAAGCCCTGACTGAGGATCTAGAAACAAATGTGAATTTGTCTTCTCAGTGAAGTGGATGAGTCTGGTCTGTATTTCCAATATTTCACCATTTTCTGATTTTGAAGCATGCTTGCTTTGCTTTTGTGCATGCAAAGAAAATTGGTTTCCAAATTACTAAATTAGTTTTGAAAATGTGTTAATTAATAGTGGGATACTTTAATTACAGATAGATGTGAACTGGACAGGTATAAATCAAACATGGAAGCTAACATTATGCAGACTGAGACTTGAATAAAATGGTAAATTATCTTATCTTAATAAGTTTGCTATCGAGTCTTCTCAAGGCTCTGAAGCCTACCAGTTAATAGGCAGGAAAAATTGTTACCTACCTTTAAAGCTATTTTGCTTTACCCATCACATTCATGATGAAAATTGCATGAGGGTTGATTCAAATTACATCCTTTAAGAAGCAAGCTGATAGTGTTATGCTTGCCAGTCAAATGAACAGCCTTCGAGTGCATTGTATTTGAAAAATCACAATACACATCAGACAGAATTAAACTGTTACAATTAAGCCAAATAATTTGCTTTTATCTTGTAAAGCTTGAATTTAAACAAGCAAATTCATTTCCTCTTCTAATACATGCATTACGTCTTGCCAAAGAGAGGGAAAAGACAGCTGCTATCACCAGACATCTGACAACGTCTGTCCTTTTTGAACATTGGAATCCACACAAGGGAACAGGAACTGCCATTCAGCACTCTCAATGCAGCAGAAGAGACCGACCTTGATTTTAAGTTTGAGAACTTGCAAATGCGAATAAAACAATCTTTAATTTCTGTGGCACTGCCCGCTGGCATACAGAGACACTTCACCAGGCATCAAGAGAGATTTCAGCAATCACCAATCTCAAAACCGCACAGCAAAATCTTAAGACAAACAACTTTACAAAGATGCATGGGGAGCATGCAGTGGGACGAATTTTCCACTGGGAAAATATGAGTTGTATTTTGTATAATGTTATTATTCTGGTCCAACTCCTTCAATAGTCAGTTAACAGATCACATAAACATTGACTCTGAAAGGCGTCTGAGTGAAACAAATATCTGAAAACATAATTGCATCAGGATCCCCACCAATCATGCCTCAGCAATGCTACTTGCAGTCCACGAAAGGTACAGGTGTCAGCCCAGCACGGTATTTTATAAGAGGAGGAATCAAGGAACTGCAGAAAGCTTTCAAAGCAGGAAAGGTGCACAAGCAAAAGTTCAAGGTATAGGCCAAACCAACTAATGAGCATAAAAACTGTTAAAAATTCTTGATGCTACGGAAACTTCGGGAGACCAGTTTTCATTTTCAATTCCATCAACTTGCTTGACAATTAGTTTTTAAAATTTGATGTGTTGGGTAATACTTCTCTGTTAGAAAGAAGAGAAATATTCTGATTAATTAGTTAGTGCAGTTGCCTTATAATAATGAGTAAAGCAGGTCAGTAATATTTGTTGGTGGAGTTCCTCTCCCCTCTACATCATATTAACTGCAGCTGTTACTTTGTTGAAAATACATATTTGGTCTGGCCTCTAACTTTAGCAATGATGAGATCAGCTACAAAAGAAGAGCAAGTAATCTGAGCATTAGCAAGCTGAAGCTCTGTACATAAGGCATGCTGAAGATTTTGCAGCAAGTGGTACCTTTGTTGGTTCTGCAGTTCGAGTTGCTGTTGGTTCTGGATCTCTCAGCCTCTCAGGACTGACAGAATGAATGACACGAGGAGGTTCAGGGCTGGGTTTGCTGTAGGGGTCGATCTGGGGCTCAGGGTTGCGGTGGGGAGGAGGGGCGATCTCCTCCAGTTTCACACTGTGATCTACTGTGGTATTGACTGTAGAGGGCACGGTCACCACAGAAATGGATTCAGGTTGCTGGGATGAATTGGGGACTGCTGGAGGAATATCTGCTTTCTGTGAAATGTCCAAGATAAAATTAAATAGTTTAATGCAACTTTTGTCTACAAGACGTATCATCGGCAAAACAGAAGTTGATTCAACTTTCAATCGGTTCTTGATAAGTAATTATTTAATCATAACAGGCTTATTGGTTAAAACTGAAAATACTTTAACAATGGAAATTAATCTTCCTACTGTAATTCATATCCAAGTTTTCACAAACTCATCATCCAATAATTTCAAAATTAGCTTCTTTGTAAAAGTATAAATTTATTTTGAACACTATTATGTTTTTAAAAATTGCATTTCAAAGATTAGAACTGATAATGAAACGTCCATTGGAAAAGACGTTAATTCATTCTCTTCAGTCGGAGATATCAGGAGGGTTGTGGGAAATAGGAACTGACAGGCGCACTGGGTCTGCTAATTCAACAGTCGGGTCAAAGAGTATGTGACATAGTGAAGGAAACTTTAAGACACTGAAACTAATTTGTAAAATAGCACCAATCTCTGGAATGTGACTTGTGCACTTTACTTCCAATCTCTGGTTATTGAGTACAGATACTGGGGACAGTTCCTCCATTTGTTTAATAAGTGCAGCTGGTCTTAACCCACAGAAGATCACAGACTCACATCTACAACACCACCAGTTCCAGATGATCAGATACCTTGCTTCAATTCTAACCAATTGTGGGTGCCTATTAATCAGCTGTTGGACACCTACAATCCGTAACTTAACCAGCAAAGTGGCACCTTCACATTGATACTTAGTGGCTTTCTGTTGGGAAGCCTATTCATTATTGACACAGTACAATGGTCAGTCATTAGTGTCTCTCCCATGTCAGGACCTTAATTTGTGCACAGTACTGTACCATGCCATCAATTTTTAAAAAACTACAATCGATGGTTTTGGTTACGGTATGATTTTTATATCCAGAAGTATAATGAATTTTTATATCAAATGGCCGTTTGTTCTGGGTTGAATACTGTATGTTTTATAGTTTCTTTATGCAGAAGAATCTTTATTAAAGGTTTCCTTTTTAAAATTTCAATGAATTGGCCAGTTAAAGACTAACAGAATAATCTGTAGTGTCCAGTCTACTGTCAGGAATTTCTGATTGAATTACAAGCAGCTAAAAGGGCAAAAACGAGGGCATATAATAGTGCAAAAATTAGTGGCAGCATAGAGGATTGGAAGAACTTCAAACGCCAACAAAAGGTGACTAAATACAATATCAAAATGCTAAAATGGACTATGAAAGGAAGTGAGTGGAAAACAAACACTGACACCAAATGTTTCTATAAGTATATAAAGATGAAAAAAATAGTGGGAGTAGATGTTGGCCTTTTAGAGGATGGAAATGGTGGGATAATAATGGGAAACTCAGATGGTAGAGGCACTAAACCAATCTCTGTATCCACAGCAGAAGAAAATAATTCTGTCCCAAAAACTGCAGTTAAACTGTAACTTGGCGAAATTACCATAACCAGGGAGAAGGTACTCAGTAAACTAAAGAATTTAGAAGTAGACAATTCCCTGGTATCTAATGGCCTACAACCTAGGGTGTTAAAGGAGGTGACAGCAGAGATATTGGATGCATTAATGATATTCCAAAATTCCCAGGGTTCTGGACAGGTACTGGTCGACTGGAAACATGCTAATGTCATAGCCTTATTCAAGAAAGGAAAGGGGCAAGAAGTGGGAAACTACAGACCAGTCAGCTTGCCCGCTGCGATGGGAAAGTTGCTGGAGTCGATTATTAAGGAGGTGGTGACTGAGCATCTGGAAAAGCATAGCTTAATTCACCAGTGTCAGCATGGTTTTGTGAAGGGCAAGTCCTGTTCGACAAACCTACTAGAATTCTTTGAGGGTGTAACCAGCGAAGTAGATAACAGGGATCCTGTAGATGTGGTATATCTGGAGTTCCAGAAGGCATCTGATAAGGTGTCACACAAGAGACTGATCTAGAAGGCTAGATCCCAAGAATTTGGAGGTAGAGTTGTGGCTTGGAATGAGGACTGGCTGACTGATAGAAAGCGGTCGGCTGTGATAAATGGGTCCTTCTCCAGTTGGCAATGTGTAACCAGTGGGTCCCCCATGGGATTCAGTTCTAGAACCACAACTAGTTACAACCCATATCAATGATCTACAAGCAGGGACAAAGCGTAACATAGCAAAATTTGCTAACAACACGAAAATAGGTGGGAAAGCAGAGTGTGATGAGGAGATAAAAAATTTACAAATGGATATTGACAGGCTTGGGGAATAGGCCAGAATCTGGCAGACTGAGTTTAATGTGGATAAATGAGGATTTCCATTTTGGCCAGAAAAAGGGCAAATTAATATTTAAATGAGAAACAGATTCAAAAGGTGTCTGTAGAGGGATCTGGATGCCCTGAACACAAGTCTCAAAAAATGAGCATGCAGGTGCAGAATGTTACAAAGAAGGGAAATGGAATCTTGGCATTTATTGCAAAGGGTCTCGAGTATAAACGTAGAGAAGTGTTGTTACAATTGTATAAGGCATTGTTGAGACCTCACTTGGGAGTACTGTATTCAGTTTTGGTCATAGAACACTACAGCACAAACAGGCCCTTTGGCCCACAAGTTGCACCGATCATATTCATACCTACCAGGCCTATCTATAACTCTCAATCCCATTAAATCCCATTTACTCATCCAGAAGTCTCTTAAAAGACCCCAACAAGTTCGCCTCTACCACCACCGACAGCAGCCAATTCCACTCACTCACCACCCTCTGAGTGAAAAACTCACCCCCATCTTTGAGGTTGGATGTGGTGGCACTGGAGGAGGTTCAGAAGTTGTTCACTAGATTGATTCCAGGTTTGAAGGGACTGTCACATGATGAGCATTTGAGTAGCTTGGACTTGTACTCACTGGAGTTCAGAAGAATGAGGGGGATTTGATTGCGGTTTATGAAATAAGCAATGGGATTGATAAAGTAAACGTTAACCAAACGTTCCCTCTTCTAGAACAGTCTAGGACAACAGGTCATAGGTATAGAGTAAGAGTGGGGAGGTTCAAGACACAGATAAGGAGAAGCTACTTCTTACAGAGGGTTGTGAATCTATGGAACTCACTGCCTCGGAGTGCAGTGGATGCAAAAATCAATGGATTCAAGAAAGAGATAGATAAATATTTGATAATATTTCGTTATGGTTAGGGGGTAAAAGGGGTAAAAAGAAAAGATAGGGAAGTGGAGTTAGGATGAGATGGAGATCAGGCACGATCATATAGTAATACGGAATGGGTTCGAAGGGCTGAACTGCCTACTCTCACTCCTAATTCCTATGCCCATTTTTTCCCCTTACGCCTCTGAAGCTTCCATGGATGGTTTTCTATATTAAAGATCGAATGTAAATGAAATCGTTGATTTTCCAAGAGAAAAAAAACAGGAAAACAATAAGCTTTGGCTTTAGCACAGTACATTGAAATTCAAACAGACATTCAATAACATGTAAATCCAACTGCTTTGATCAGGGGCTGAACTCACCGGTTGATTAGGTAAAGGCTTACAGACAGGAGAATTCACTGTCTGCACTTGTACTGGATAGGAAGGGAATGCCGGGGCCATCGATTCTGGGTGCATCATTGATGAATCTTCTCTCACAGGTTCTGAAGACCTGGTTATGGCGGATTCCGTAGGACCAATATCATCATTAAGGGTTTCATCCAACTCTTGGTCAGTGTAGGCACCACCTTCAGTGTCTGTGTCGTCATAATCTGAAGTGTGTCTACTGTCTGTGCTGTACATAGAGTACTCACTGCCTGGAGCAGAGAGGTATGACAAACGATCATCATGCAAGTCAAGGTCATCCTCTGCTGTACCATCAGCCTAAAAGAACAACATGCCACCAAATCATACAACGGCACAAGTAACATACTCACCAACGGCACAAGTAACATACTCACCAACGGCACAAGTAACATACTCACCAACGGCACAAGTAACATACTCACCAACGGCACAAGTAACATACTCACCAACGGCACAAGTAACATACTCACCAACGGCACAAGTAACATACTCACCAACGGCACAAGTAACATACTCACCAACGGCACAAGTAACATACTCACCAACGGCACAAGTAACATACTCACCAACGGCACAAGTAACATACTCACCAACGGCACAAGTAACATACTCACCAACGGCACAAGTAACATACTCACCAACGGCACAAGTAACATACTCACCAACGGCACAAGTAACATACTCACCAACGGCACAAGTAACATACTCACCAACGGCACAAGTAACATACTCACCAACGGCACAAGTAACATACTCACCAACGGCACAAGTAACATACTCACCAACGGCACAAGTAACATACTCACCAACGGCACAAGTAACATACTCACCAACGGCACAAGTAACATACTCACCCAACTGCACAAATAACATACTCACCAACGGCACAAGTAACATACTCACCAACTGCACAAGTAACATACTCACCAACTGCACAAATAACATACTCACCAACTGCACAAATAACATACTCACCAACTGCACAAATAACATACTCACCAGTTAAACAAAGTATTTTACCAAAGGTTGTTAACCAACTAGATCATTCTGAATGGGAAGAGCATTTTACAAAGCCAATTCTGCTGACCTTCCTTTCCATAACTTCTGAAGGACAACATCCATCTTGGAGAGGCAAAGTTTGATCAGGGATAGTCAGCATGGCTTCGTCAAAGGGAGGACATGCCTAAGAAATTTAATTGAATTTTCTGAGGAGGTTACCAGGTGTGTAGATGAGGGTAGCGCAGTCAAAGTAAGATGAATGTATGGATTTCAGCAAAGCCTCTGACAAGGTCCCACGTGGGAAACTTGTAAAGAAGGTCAATTCACATGGGATACAGGGTAATTTGACAAAGCGGATTCAAGATTGGCTCAGTTGTAGGAGACAGAGGGTGAAGACAGAAGGCTGCTTTAGTGACTGGAAACCAGTGTACAGTGGCATCCAATAGGGATCAGTGTTGGACCCTCCTTTTATTTGTTTTTATACATAAATGACATTGATGACTATGTAGGGGGTAGCATTAGTAAGTTTGCAGGTAACACAAAAATCGGATGGTGGTTAACAGTGAGGTGGAGTGTCTTGAGCTACAAGAGAATATAGACAAAATGGTCAAATGGGCAGATAAGTGGCAGATGGGGCTTAACTCTGAAAAAGTGTGAGATGATACACTTTGGAAGGAGTAATTTGACAAGGAAGTATTCAATGAATGGTAGGATACTAGGAAGTTCTGTGGAACAGGGGGACCTTGACATGTTTGTTCACAGGTCTCAAACTGGAAGTGTATGTTAGGAGGGTGGTGAAAAGGGCATATGGGACACTTGCCTTTACCAGTTGAGGCACAGATTACAAAAGCAGGGAAGTCATGTCTGAGTATAGACCTTTGGTGAGGCCACAGCTAGAGTACTGTGTGCAGTTCTGGTCACCACATAATTAGAAGGATGTGATTGCACTGAAGATGAAGAGGAGATTCACCAGGATGCTGCCCGGGATGGAACATTTAAATTATGAAGAGAGATTGAAGAGGCTTGGGTTGTTTTCTTTGAGAATAGAGAAGATTGAGAGTTGACTTAATTGAGGTGTACAAAATTATGAGACATGGACAGCGTGGATAAGGAGCAACTATTTCCCTTAGTTGAAGGGTCAGTCATGAGGGGACATAGGTTCGAGGTGAGGGGCAGATGTTTGGGGGAGGGGGAATGTGAGGAAAAACCTTTTTACTCAGAGCGGTGACAGTTTGGAAATATTACACCTGGCAGTGTGGTAGAGGCGGGTTGCCTCACCTCACATCCTTTAAAAAGTACCTGGATGAGTACTTAAGCACATCATAACATTCAGGGCTATGGGCCAAGTGCTGGCAGATGGGATTCGTGGGAGTTTAGGTGTTTCTAATATGTCAGCGTGGACTTGATGGGCTGAAAGGTCTCTTCTATGCTGTATGATTCTATTATTCCATGATAACTACTTCTCGAAGGTAGGACTGTGGAAAGTGGGAAATAGTAAGAACCTTCAGACACAATGTTCAAGTAACCATTTTTCACAAGCCTGATTCCACAAATTACTTCTTTCCCAGAGGGATCAATTTGTAACGATCAGGAATGGGAACACTGGCTGATTTATTCCCCATTGTGGACTAGGACGCAGTTGTATGATGCCTGATCAGCAGTTTTCAAAACTTGGAACTTACCTGCATGGCTCAAGATCGACCCAGTCATCAATTTTACTTCTAAATAATAGAAACATGAACAGACAGATTTCCTGCGGCTGCTTTCATTTTCAGGAATGCTTCCAAGAGTTCATAAGTTCACAGATTTCGAGCACCAATTAGTCCAACAATCTCTCGGTTTGTGTGGAGAGTGCAGTTGCAGCAATTTCATGTTACAGCATTGTTGTGAATATGTAGGAAGAATATTAGCTGCTTCCTACAATGGGGGAAAGAGGCAAGCCATATGGCCCTCCTTGGCAGGAGCTCTATAGGTTTATTAGTAGAAAATGCCACAATCTTTCAGAACAGGCTGTCCCTTCATCAGGTGACTGGGAGTTCTGAGTGGCTGGGAGAACTCCCAGCCACCTGATGAAGGGACAGCCTGTTCCAAAAGCTTGCGGCATTTGCTACAAATAAACTGTTGGACTTTAAGCCTGTGTTGTGGGATTTCTTTCTGTTTTACCCCAGTCCAACGCCGGCATCGCCACATCAGGAGCTCTATGGGTACAGGCAATGGAACACTATCTGCTCAGGGCATTATACAGTGGGGAAGAGGAGAAAAATAAAAAGTGTAGTTTGGCTCAAGTTTAATAAAATTTGCATCCTACCTTGCCCTCTGATACCCAAACTAACTGGCTCTGTTGCTGCTGAACAGATTCTTTCAGTGCTCCATACCAGCCTTCATTCATTGAATTCAAATTGATGTTTGCTGCAACAGGAAAGTTATGACACCTGTTAGAACATCAGTTACAACTCTTTATTCATGCTCCCTGCAAAAGACAGATTCCACAGGCACTTGTTATATCATGAAGGTGACCACATGTACAAGAAATATGCGACAGTGTTACATCAAGGTGAGCAATGCCTCCTGCTTCTGTCATAGTGCATATTAGAAATACCACACCCACTGTGTCCTTCAGATCTTTCACCCAACAGCAAACACCACTTAACTATGGTTAAAATGACACCCAAGATGATAAGGTTGTTAAGGCGGCGTACGGTGTGTTAGCTTTTATTGGTAGAGGGATTGAATTTCAGAGCCGTGAGGTCATGTTGCAACTGTACAAAACTCTGGTGCGGCTGCACTTGGAGTATTGCGTACAGTTCTGGTCACCGCATTATAAGAAGGATGTGGAGGCATTGGAAGAGGAGGTTTACCAGGATGTTGCCTGGTATGGTGGGAAGGTCTTATGAGGAAAGGCTGAGGGATTTGAGGTTATTTTCGTTAGAGAGAAGAAGGTTAAGAGGTGACCTAATTGAGGCATACAAAATGATCAGAGGATTAGATAGGGTAGGTAGTGAGAGCCTTTTTCCTCGGATGGTGATGGCCAACACGAGGGGACAGCTTTAAATTAAGGAGTGGTAATTATACGAATGTCAGAGGTAGGTTCTTTACTCAGAGGGTAGTAAGGGCATGGAATGCCCTGCCTGCAGCAGTCGTGGACTCGCCAACTTTAAGGGTGTTCAAATGGTCAGTGGATAGGCATATGGATAACATTGGAATAGTTTCGGTTAGAGGGTCATTAGATTCGTTCCACTGGTCGGCGCAACATCGAGGGCCAAAGGGCCTGTACTGCACTGTAATGTTCTATGTTCTAAAATCTATGAAACAAATTTCAATGGCAAAGCTTTTCAGAATAAGTGAAAACAGCAACAAAATTCTTAACTTCACACTGACACTCGGACAAAAGGCAATAGATTAATTTTGTTTTGAGCTTACACTGTGGCACTCATGAGCTCCTGACTCACTTGAGCACTATAAATATTTTGCACCGTATGCTAATACATGAGACAATAATAAATCAAAATCAAATAAATTGAACTTGTGAACTAAAGAACTGGGTACAGCGCGTACGTCTTCTGAGGGGGTTAATGCAGCTACTGACTAAAATCTTTGGCCAAAATTGGAATTATGACATGAGCACGTCCAATAAATAGCAATGGCAAGTATATGCTCCTTGGGGATGCTGCATCACAAACATGGTCTTTGTTCATATAATCAGTTACTAAATAATCTTGTCTGTTTTCCTAGAGATTTTGATCTGATCCACCTTCGTCTCCTCCAGTTCCTCAGTTACAGGAGCTGCCTTTTGCTAACATCATCCAAAAACATGTCAGGTGTCACATACAGCCACAGTAAGCTCTACCTCACCACCACCACTCTCAACCAATCCAATTCCTTCTGATTAGTCACATGGATTGACTCCAGCATTAGATGATCCATAACTCACTCCAAGTAAAGAATGGGAGCATAAAAGCCTCAGCTTATCCACTGCAGAAACATCCATGCCATCGTTCCCTCCAAACGGGATTGCTCCAATGCTTTCTTGGTCAGCCTCTAATACTACACCTTCTGGATCCTTTAGTTCATCCAAAGCTCCGCTGCCCAAATCTGAAAACGCAGCAAGTCCCTTTCTTCCATTATGTGTGCGCATGCTCAAATACACTAGTTTCTATCTCCATTTTAAACATTACTGTCTTTCAGGAGTTCTCTGGGGCATTGAATCTCCCCTTGGCGGACAGGGGAGAGGACGCGGCACTGGAGAAACCAATCGACGTTGAAGAAATTGTTAGGGCAGCCAGAGCTATGCCGAGTGGAAAATGTCCAGGACCAGATGTATACCCCCATCGAATTCTACAAAACATTTACGGATGGGTTGGCTCCCATGCTACTGTGCATGATCAATGAATCATATAAGAACTGCTCTCTCCCGCAGACTTTGAAGCATGCAACAACTTCACTTATCCTTATAAATAAGGACCTGCAAATTGCAGCTCTTGTAGACCAATCTCATTGTTGAATGTACCTCAAAATACAGGTCATTCGCTCGGAGGATATTCTTCCCTCTATCATCTCGCCCGACCAGACTAGGTTCATCAAAAATAGACAAATGTACTCAAATATTCAGCAGCTGTTTACATTTTGTATGCGCCTGCCACCTCCAAGCTCCCAGAGATGTGAATCTCGCTGGACGCTGAAAAAGCATTTGATTGGGTGGAATGGATTTATTTATTTTATGCTCGAGAGGTTTGGGTTTGGCTCAAAACTCATCTCCTGGAGCAAAACACTGTACTCCGCTCCTTTAGTCTTGGTCCAGACAAACGATATGCATTCAGCCTTTTTCCCCTTTGTTCCAGGGACAAGGAAAGGATGTCCCCTGTCCCCCATTATTTGCTGTTGCTATCGAACCTCTTGCTGCGGCTTTTTCAACAGAGTGGTGAGAACCGAGCAGAGAGTATCGCTGTATGCAGATGATCAGCTATTGTATGTTGGCAACCTGTCCAACGCGATTTCCCAAGTCTTATTTATACTAGAAAGGTTTGGTCATGTTTCAGGGTACAAACTTAACTCGAATAAGAGTGAGCTCCTTCCTTTGAATGCAGCAGCTTGTAGCCTCCCCCTCCACACCCTGCCTTTCAAAATTGTCACGAGGCAGTTTACTTACTTGGGAGTGCAAGTGACTAGTAAATTTAGTGGCTCTTTGGAGCTACCTTTGCTCTATTCATGGGGTGGACAGGACAGAACAGAACATAGAACATTACAGCGCAGAACAGGCCCTTCGGCCCACGATGTTGTGCCGACCAGTTAAAAAACAATGACCCACTAACCTAAACCAATCCCTTTTCGTCCATAAACCTATCCACGGATCTCTTAAACGCCCCCAAACTAGGCGCATTTACAACCGCAGCAGGCAGGGCATTCCAATCCCTCACCACCCTCTGGGTAAAGAACCTACGCCTGACATCCGTCCTATAACTACCCCCCCTTAATTTAAAGCCATGCCCCCTCGTGCTAGATTTCTCCATCCGAGGTAAAAGGCTATCACTGTCCACCCTATCTAAACCTCTAATCATCTTATATGTTTCAATAAGATCCCCTCTTAGTCGCCTTCTTTCCAGCGAAAACAACCCCAAATCCCTCAGTCTCTCCTCATAGGACCTCCCCTCCATACCAGGCAACATCCTGGTAAACCTCCTCTGCACCCTCTCCAAAGCCTCCACATCCTTCCTGTAATGTGGGGAGCAGAACTGCACACAGTACTCCAAGTGCGGCCGCACCAGAGTTGTGTACAGTTGCAACATAACGCTGCGACTCCTAAATTCAATCCCCCTACCAATAAACGCCAAGACACCGTATGCCTTCTTAACAACCCTACCTACTTGATTCCCAACTTTCAGGGATCTATGTACACATACACCTAGATCCCTCTGTTCATCCACACTATTCAAAGTCCTCCCGTTAGCCCTATACTCGACACATCTGTTATTCCTACCAAAGTGAATTACCTCACACTTCTCCGCATTAAACTCCATCCGCCACCTCTCGGCCCAGCTCTGCAACCTGTCCAAGTCTCCCTGCAAACTATGACACCCTTCCTCACAATCTACCACACCTCCGACTTTGGTGTCATCAGCAAATTTACTAATCCAACCAACTATACCCTCATCCAGATCATTCATAAAAATTACAAACAGCAGTGGCCCCAAAACAGATCCCTGAGGCACACCACTCGTAACCGAACTCCATGACGAATATTTACCATCAGCCACCACCCTCTGTCTCCTATCTGCTAGCCAATTCCTGATCCAATTTCCTAGATTACCCTCAATCCCATACATCTGCATTTTCTGCAGAAGCCTACCATGGTGAACCTTATCAAACGCCTTACTAAAATCCATATATACCACGTCAACTGCCTTACCCCCATCCACCTCTTCGGTCACTTTTTCAAAAAACTCAATAAGGTTAGTAAGGCACGACCTACCCGCTACAAAACCATGCTGACTATCTCCAATCAATTCATTACTCTCCAAATAACTATAAATCCTATCCCTAATAATTTTTTCTAAAACCTTGCCCACAACAGAAGTGAGACTCACCGGTCTATAATTCCCGGGGAAGTCTCTGTTCCCCTTCTTAAACAATAGGACAACATTCGCTAACCTCCAATCTTCCGGTACTATACCAGAGGCCAACGACGACCTGAAGATCAGAGCCAGAGGCTCTGCAATCACTTCTCTTGCCTCCCAGAGAATCCTAGGGTAAATCCCATCCGGACCAGGGGACTTATCTATTTTCAATCCCTCAAGAATATCCAGCACATCCTCCTTATCAACTGTAATACTGTCTATTCTACTCCCCTGCAACCCAGTGTCCTCCTCAGCTATATTCTCGTCCCCCTGCTTGAACACCGAAGAGAAATATTGGTCCAACGCCTCTCCAATGTCTTCCGGTTCCACACGTAACTTCCCTCTGCGGTCTATAACTGGCCCTAATCTTGCCCTAACCAACCTTCTGTTCTTGACATACCTATAGAACGCCTTAGGATTCTCCTTAATCCTATCAGCCAAAGTCTTCTCATGTCCTCTTTTAGCCCTTCTTAACTCACTCTTCAACTCCCTCCTAGCCAATCTAAAGTTTTCTAGTGCACTACCCGAGCCCTCAAGTCTCATCCGAACGTAAGCCTCCTTTTTCTTTTTAACTAACGAATCAACTTTTTTAGTGCACCACGGTTCCCTAGCCCTACCAATTCCTCCTTGCCTGACAGGGACATACCTATCACGGACTCGCAGTAGCTGCTCCTTGAAAAAACTCCACATTTCGGACGTTCCCAGTCCCTGTAATCTCCTAGTCCAACCCATGCTTCCTAATTCTCTCCTAATGGCCTCATAATTACCCTTCCCCCAGCTAAAACTACTGGCCCGAGGTTCATGCCTATCCCTTTCCATCACTAAGGTGAACGTAACCGAATTGTGGTCACTATCACCAAAATTCACACCAACTTCCAAGTCTAGCACCTGGTCTGGCTCATTTCCCAGCACCAAATCCAATATAGCCTCACCTCTAGTTGGCTTATCTACATACTGACTCAAAAAACCCTCCTGCACGCTTTGTACAAAAACTGACCCCTCTAACGAGCTAGAGCTATAGCAATTCCAATCAATATTAGTAAATATTAGAACAGGACCTAAAACGTTGGTCGATCCTCCCGTTATTGTTAATGGGCCAGATCAATGCAGTGAATATGAATATACTAAGTTTTTATATCTCTTTCAGTGCATGGGATCATAGCAAAGAACAAAGAACAATACAGCACAGGAACAGGCCCTTCAGCCCTCCAAGCCTGCGCCACTCACGAGCCCAACTAGACCATTCATTTGTATCCCTCTATTCCCAGTCTGTTCATGTGGCTAAGTCTTAAGTGATCCCAGCATGTCCGTCTCAACCACCTTGCTTGGCAGTGCATTCCAAGCCCCCACCACCCTCTGTGTAAAATACTTTCCCCTGACATCTGTGTTGAACCTAGCCCCCCTCACCTTGAGCCCTTGTGTTCATCACCTCTGACCTGGGACAAAGCTTCCCACTATTCACCCTATCTATGCCCTTCATAATGTTATACACCTCTATTAGGTCACCCCTCATCCTCCTCCTTTCCAGGGAGAACAACCCCAGTTTATCCGATCTCTCCTCATAGCTAAGACCCTCCATACCAGGCAACATCCTGGTAAACCTTTTCTGTACTCTCTCCAAAGCCTCCACATCCTCTGGTAGTGTGGTGACCAGAACTGGACACAGTATTCCAAATGTGGCCAAACCAACGTTCTGTATAGCTGCAACATTCCAGGACTTCCATGTGGAGGCGTGTTTGCGTCATTCCAGCGGGTGGTGGATAAATTTGCTTTACCTGCTACACACTTCTTCAGATATTTGCAAATTTGAGACTTTTGTGCGTAGGGCCAACCCCCCAACCTTGTGCCTCCATTGACATCTTCTTAGTGTCTTCGATTACTACTGTTCTTATTCTCAAATTCTGTCCCAACAAAGCTCCTCTCTATCGTGGTTAAATCTTTTTGGGATCAACTGGAACATGGTGCTGCATCGAGTGCACTCCTCCTCAATATGTGCCAAGCTGGGTGTGATACAATGTAAACTCCTTCACAGAGCATATCTAATTAAGGTTAGACTCTCTAGAATGTACACAGGCACAAGCCCCATTTGTGAATGGTGCCAGCAAGCTCCCGCCACCCTCTTACGTATGTTCTGGGCTTGCCTATCACTATATAACTACTAGTCATGGATATCTGAGACGATTTCAGCAACACTAGACTGGGACATAAGTGCATCCTCCCAGGCTCCCCTGTTTGGGGTCATGCCTTTAACTCCACCGTTGCCGAAATTCCAAGTGGATTTTGTAGCTTCCACTACACTCCTGGCAAGACAACTAATCCACATAATCCTGTTTAGATGGAAATCAGGTACTCACAGTGGGCAAAGGAGGTGGTAGATACCATTAAGCTGGAGAGGATGAGGTGCGCACTACATGGGTTCACTGCTAAGTTCTATAAGACCTGACAACCATTTATAGCGCTGCAGTTGGAGCCAGGTGAGTAGATAGCCAATGGCTCCAAGATCCCTGGTGCTCCCACAGACTCCCCCCACTCCTGCCAATCGACGGATGCGTCCTGGCCCTCTACCTGAATACACCTGTGTTGGAATGTACATGCGAGTACTGTGTGAATCTGTATCTGTGTTTGTTTGCAAAGTAAAATAAGAAAATTTTCAATAAACATAGCAAAAAATATTATTGTACATTACCTGCTAGGCACGTAAAAATGCCCTGACATTGTGAAAGATGCTACAAATGTAAGGTGTTTTATAACACTTATAATTAGGTATAAAGCTATTCCCAAGCCCATTTAAAATATAAATGCAAATATAAAAACATCAGTTAAATAAAGGTTCAGCAGTATATGCTGCACATTTAGAATTGGTACCCTACACTCACACGTGAAGAGATGATGATTGTTCTTGCGCAGTTTCAAGGCACGCTCAAACAACTTTCTCGCACTCTTCCGGGACTCTGGACAGAGTCTTTGGCGCATGGTCTTAACACCTTGTTTGGAATCAGGATTTAGGAAAATTACGATTGGGTACCACTGTGCATAATTCAAACGGTCCACTGCATTTGGAGTGATATCCAGCACTGCATGCTTATCCTAACGTAACATAAATACAGAAAGGCATTAATATATGCAAAATACATTCCATACAATCAAAAGTTGCTCAGACCACAGAAATATTCTTACTCTGTCGATGACTTGTTTGATTGTATGCAGTCGAATAATACCAGAACTGCGTTGATCAGTGCCAGCATCTCTGGGTTCACTCCCTGTGATAGAATAAAGCCATTTCAGAAACAAAACACTAAGTCAAATAGCCAAAGTTAAGTTTAGCCCTATTTCTATTCTGTTCAACTCTTCTTTACTCTTTAGGATATTGGAGAGCAGAGAACAACCTTCTTCCCTACTGTAACAGTTGAACCGACTGAGTCTTACCAGATCTCTGCAAGTGCAAATCAGCTTGTCCCATTTGCTCACCCTTCCCTGTCTCCCTGCAAATTTATCTTCAGGTGCGATTCAATCCCCTTCTGAAAGACGTATTGAACCTGGTTCCTCCATTCTCTTAAGCAATTCAATCCAGATGCTAATCAGATAAAAAAAACCTAAAGCACCAGGGACCCGATTCCAGTCTTGGGTGACTGTGTGGAGTTTGCATGTCACCCCCGTGTCTGCATGGGTTTCCTCTGGGTGCTCAAGTTTCCTCCCACAGTTCGAAGATGTATAGGTTAGGTGGATTGGCCGTGTTAACGTGCCTATTAGTGCGGGTGGGGTGGGGGGGGGGCGGTGTGGTGGTGGTGGTCGTGGTTTAGCAGGGTAAATATATGGGTTTATGTAGATAGAGCCTGGATGGGATTATTGTTGGTGGAAGCTCAATGGGCTGAATGGCCTCGTTCTGCATTTTGTAGGGATTCCACAGTTTTACTTACATATTTTGACGGAAGGAAGAATCAAGGTGTCATCCTAATAGGGACCATTCCTGGCAGCTTACAGATCGGCAGGAAACTGTGTGCAGGTCTCTGGCTCAATGATGACAGCTCTGCTCAGCTATGACAGCCTGAACTATGAAATTCATTGCCAATATTCACGAACAATGGGTGCTTGAGTGAAGATCTCCATTACTGAAAGAACCACTTCCCAGCACCAATCATTACCATGAACTATAGATAAGGATTCACTATAGACAGTGATGGAAGCAGAAACAATTAATGATTTCAGAAGAAAATTGGATGGGCACTTGAAAGAATTAAATTTGCAGGACTACAGGGACTGATGGGATTGCTCTGCAGAAAGCCAGCATGCGGGCCAAATGGCCTCCTTCTCTGCTGTAAATAGAGTCATAGAGGTTTACAGAATGGAAACAGGCCCTTCGGACCAACTTGTCCATGCTGCCCTTGTCTAAACTAATCCCAACTGCCCATATCCCTCTATACCTATCGTACCCATGTAACTATCCACGGCTCTTCAGAAGACAAAATTGTACCCACCTCTACTACTACCTCTGGCAGCTTGTTCCACGCACTCACCACCCTCTGTGAAAAAATTGCCTCTCTGGACACTTTTGGATCTCTCCCCTCTCACCTTAAACCTATGCCCTCTAGTTTTAGACTCTCCTACCTTTGGGAAAAGATAGACTATCTAGCTGATCTGTGCCCCTCATTATTTTATAGATCTCTTTAAGATCACCCCTCAGCCTCCTACATTCCAGAGAAAAAAATCCCAGTCTGTCCAGCCTCTCCTTAGAGCTCAAGCTATCATCTTTTCTGCACTCTTTCTAGTTTAATAATATCCTTTAGTGTGACCAGAATTGCACACAGTATTCCAAGTATGGCCTTACCAATGTCTTGTACAACTTCAACAAGATGGCCTAACTCCTGTATTCAATGTTATGACCGATGAAACCAAGCATACCAAATGTCTTCTTTACCACTCTGTCCACCTGTGACTCCACTTTCCATGTACCCATAGATCTCTGTTATAAAACTCTCCCTAGTGCCCTACCATTAACTAAGTCAGTCCTGCCCTGGTTCAATCTACCAAAATGCATCACCTTGCATTTGTCTAAATTAAACTCCATCTGCCATTCATCAGCCCACTGGCCCAACTGATCAAGACCCTGTTGCAATTGGAGATAACTTTCTTAACTGTCCACTATGCCACCAATCTTAGTGCCATCTGCAAACTTATTAACCATTCCTCCTATATTCTCATCCAAATCTTTAATATAAATGACAAACAACAGTGGACCCAGCATTGATCCCTGAGGCACACCGCTGGTCACAGGCCTCCAGTTTGAAAAACAACTCTCTACAACCACCCTCTGGCTTCTGTCAAGAAGTGGAGATGCCGGCGTTGGACTGGGGTAAACACAGTAAGAAGTCTCACAGCGCCAGGTTACAGTCCAACAGGTTTATTTGGAAGTAAACGCCACTAGCTTTCAGGGTTTGCCCCTTCGTCAGGCGAGTGGGAGTTCTGATGAGAACTCCCACTCACCTGACGAAGAGGCAAACCCCAAAAGCTAGTGGCGTTTACTTCCAAATTAACCCGGTGTTGTGAGACTTCTTAATCTATCAAGAAGCCAATTTTGTATCCATTTAGATACATCACCCGGGATCTCGTGAGATTTAACCTTATGCAACAACCTACCATGCGTTACCTTGTCAAAGGCTTTGCTAAAGTCCATGTAGACAATATCAACTGCACTGCCCTCATCTACCTTCTTGGTTACCCCTTCAAAAAACTCCAAATTTGTGAGACATGATTTTCCACTCTCAAAGCCCTGCTGACTGTCCCTAACCAGTACTTGTGACTCTCAATACCGGTAGATCCTGTCTCTCAAAATACTTTCCAGCAGTTTACCTACCACAGATGTGAGGCTCGCTGGCCTGTCGTTCCCAGGCTTTTTGCTGCAGTCCTTTTTAAAAAGCACAACAAATGACCAAAAGGAATGGGAATCTTACTTGCAATTTCATACAAATCTGACTCTTCCCGTGCAAGCTTCTCTCGAGCAATATCAGCGAGAGGCCCAAAGATGACCACTGGCCTCAGGAAACCAGCTTTGAAAAAAGACAACACAAAATTGTTAAAATCAGTACTCTGCTCACATATTAAAAAAGCATCTACACTTTATAATCAACACAATTTCAGACGAGTTTAGACAATTCAGGGCAACATCCTGCTGACAAAAGGTAAAAAGATCCGTCAGATCACCGTTAGCATTGGGGAGGGTTTTATAAATTTACAGCACATGCCAGGCTAGGCCAGCATATATTAAACATCCCTAACTGTCTTTGCAAAGATTGTGGTGAACTGCCTTCTTGAACCACTGCAGTCCTTGTGGGGTAGGTACATGCACAGTGCTGTTAGGGAGTAGGTTCCAGGATTTTTGACCCAGCCACTGTGAAGGAGCAGACATATACTTCAAGTGAGGATTGTGTGAGACTTGGAGGACAGCTTGCAGGTGGTGGTGTTCCCATGCTTTTGCTGCCCTTGTCCTTCTAGATGGTAGCAGTTGTGGGTTTGGATGGTGCCGCCTAAGCAGCCTTGGTGAGTTCCTTTAAAGTAGGGCAGACAGACCAAATGTGAAATCAAAAATACTTATAATTTCTGTGACAGATACATATATAACTGAGAAAGAGCATGGGCAGGGGACTAAAAATGATCTCAAAAACATTTGCGTATCAAAGGGTTTAATCATTCCAGGACCAAATTCAGCACAAGGCAGAGCATATCAGAAATTTCACAATAGGAACCTTTCACATACATTCATTTAAAATGCTTTCATGAGCAATGTAAAGCTGCTCGCGTTGGTAACAGTCACATCAATGCCACAACAGAAACACCTAGTTATTTTCACTTGCTCCAATTACAAGCTCTCTGCCACCCGTCCCTGCTTGCCATATGGATGGTACAACTTTGTTAGGATCACAGGTAGCGTACAGTTTCATGTGACTCTGATTCCTAAGTGAGAAACAGATCTGTTCTCACTGACTGGGTGGGTTGCAGATAAAGCACAGGCTATCACTTCCTTGGAACTGTGAGCAGGATCTAACCCTAATACTGTGAAACAAATAATAAGACCCCGCTTACCAGGAGCTTGACAATTAAAAAGAGTGGCCAAATGAAATATTGAATCCAATTCTTAATTTCTCACTGGCAAGGCATTTGCCACATAAAAAGAAACAGCATAGAGATCAACTTCCCAAGCCAAGGCTGACTTCATAAAAAAATACTCCGTTTGAGCCCAGGACCCCGCATCTTGTGTTTCACAAGAAGCTGGTTTATTCTATGTAATTAAAATGTTAGATCTAATTATTACAGAACATCAGTGTTGATAGTATTCATGTGTAATAGAACTACTGACCTCATCATAACACATGAATAGAAGAGTCATCTATTCCAGACTTTGAAATGTATTAGACTATCTACTGAATTAAGGCAGTACCATAACTAATTAAATAATCCTTCCCAAAAAGGAAATTCTGGCAAACTTGAGATTGTTTTCATGCAATTCTATTGACAGCAAGTGATAAAGAGATTCTCTCCAAGTGAATGCAGTGTGACTTTTCACTCCAGTAAAGACATAGCCCCTTCCTGTTTACCTTCACGAAGAACAACTCTCTCATAAGCTGGAAATTTGGTATGAACTGGCTGAGCTGAAAGATCTTCTCTGCTTTTTCTCAGATTTCTCTTTGAGCTACGAAGTCCACGAAACCGCCAAAAATCGGCACGATCCCCACCAGCAGTCTTGGGGAGTGTGTACTGGACACTGGACAACTGTTCAGCTCTAGTCAGCACAAAACATGAAAAATGTATTACATTGGTTTAATCAGTGGCCAAACCATGAAAATAAACTACGACTTAATGCCACAGTGAAAGTTTTTGAGCACTTTGTTTTGCAATTAGTATTTTTTGAAAATAAATGCTCAAGTACATTGAGACACAAATGAGGGAAGAGCGAATCAGATACAAAACACATCTTGTTGGAACTCCTAACTCCTGATTGTTTTGGTTTTATTCCGATTATAATTTTGGTACAGGCCAGGAGGGTATAGCTTTTATTGGACTGTTTCATTGAAAATGCCACAATGCTGCATATCTTAAATTTTAAGTGGTAATTCCCCAAGCTCTAAAGTAGATATCTTAAGATACAAATGAAAGTTCTAGTCACACACCTGTTTCTGTTTGGAATGATGCCCCTTTCTACCTCCTTGTGGTTTTTACCAATTCGAATTGCAAGCCAGGAACCCAATTTCCCATTATACAGCGTATCCACCACTCGAAACACCTCACCACGGTTAAAACTTAAACCATATGGAGATTCTTTATCATAGTCAAAATGAGTGCGTATGTAGAAGGAATCTCCCACATCAGATTCCACAATGCGCCGATAAACTAGGACAACAAAATAGTTCACAATCAACTTGTACAGTATTTAAGATTTGGTCAAAACAGTAAATCAAATTCAGACGAAGACATTGAGAATAGAAACAGAAGCAGGTCATTCAACCTCTCGAGCCTATTAATGTTTTAATTTTGAAAAGAATGTTAAGAATCTAGAGAATCATTTCAACTGTTCACAACTTCGATTGATAATAAACAGTTTTAAGACTTTCACTTCCAGCCTTTAGCTTATGCTGAGCTAATAATTACAGTTGGACAGCTCACCATCTTTTTTCTGCTGGGCCAGGATAGTCACCTCTTCTCCCTTGGGAAGGTCGAGCAGGAAAAGAACAGCTTCCTCACGGATGATATTTGCAAAATCCACATTGTTTACCTGTAGTGGAGACAGGTGGATGATAACACATGCTGAGATTCATTCTTTTCCTTTCACTCCCTGTACCTTTAGAATATTGGTTACCCATTTTAAACATTTTGTAATGGATCCAATAAAATACATAACATGACCAACCCAAATTTGAATGTGCGCAAAAATGGGATTTGAAAGATTGACTAAAAGTTTGATATTTTCAAAGGAGCCATGATAAATATTAATATAAATTTCATTTTCTATTCTGAATTAAGGTCCTTAAACATTTGCAGTTTTCATGAAAAACAAAATGTTTAAACTGTTGATTTTAGGGATTAGTTGATTTTGTGATTAGTGAACCCAACACTTCTTTGCATCATTCTGATGGGTGCTGTGGAGCTGGCATTTGATAAGCACTAAGCTACAAAATATTGCAATTGGTCACGACTGATGCAACAGATACTTCATTTGTGTAATGCACCACTTTCCATCAGAACTACATTAAAGTAAACTAATAAAATTCATTGGAAAATTCTGTCTTACCCGGAGGATCTGATCTCCTTCCTCTAAACCTTCTTTAGCTGCTGGACTATCTTCCAATACCCCAGCAACAAATATCCCCACATCATTCCCACCTGCCAGACGGAGACCAACACTTTCTCCCTTCTTAAACTTCACAAGTTTCATTGTTGGCCTGAAAGAGAAAATAGTGAGATGTGAAATGAGGACAGTCAGCACTCAATCTGCAGAACATATTGACTGCTTTTTTGGGGAAATGAAATGACTTGTTCTAAGACAGTAAGTACATTCATTGCTTCCCTGTGTCTCTAGCATTAGTATCATTAAGTAGTTTCCAAATCTGATCAATAAATAGTTGTCTTCTTTGACACCCCACAAACCAAATTTATGTTTTACCCAAATCTGAATGGTATCCAAGTAATGGAGAACTCAAAAAGCCTGCCTTTTTGATCACTGATCAGTGTCCAAGGGATTGAACCAGTGAACTACGGCCAATTCTAACACGGCTTTCTCCAAAAAACACATTTCCTTCAACTAAATTTGCTGCACAGGTCTTTCCTGTTTGAGTAAAGAAACTTGAAAATATTTGTTTTTGAATGCTACAAGTTAAAAACTTTTACCAATTCCTCTAGAGCTCTTTCAATATTCTGTTTCCACTTTCAGCAACCTGAAAGATTCTAGAAACAGGTGTTTATTCTTCACACAATCTTCTTCCTACCCTGCTCATATCCCTCTAAAATAAAGTTCATACATTAGTGTCACAAGTAAGGCTTACATTAACACTTCAATTAAGTTACTGTGAAATTCCCCTAGTCGCCACACTCTGGCGCCGGTTCGGGTCAATGCACCTAATCCGCACGTCCTTCAGGCTGTGGGAGGAAATCGGAGTGCCCGGAGGAAACCCACGCAGACATGGGAAGAATGTGTAAACTCCACACAGACAGTGACCCAAGCCGGGAACTGAAACAGATCCCTGGTGCTGAGAGGCAGCAGTGCTAACCACTGTGCCACCCACATTTCCTTCATCCTCGTGTGTAATAAGCCAAAACACTCAGTTTCAACAATCCATGCAGCATTGAATTTCAGATTATCTCGTGTGAAGTTTTGTCTTGTTCAGACATCAACACTCATCTAAATTGCCCTTGAACTAAGATTGGGATCAGAGTTGCCTTCACAACCAACGGGAGGGCATTTTTTTCTGCTACTGGATTCAAAAATGCAGTACAATGACAATTCTGATCAAGCTTTGCACAGATTTAGTATAGCATTGCTGAATTACCTCAACATCCCATCATCATGTGAGGAGTTTGGAATGGGTGCATCAGATGGGCTAACAGGCAAATCCACATCAGGCTGGCCAGGCTGAGCATACACTGGCTTGGGCTCTACAGAAACAGTTCATGTTAGGCACTTGTTTTGGAAAGTAATTCCTGCAATTTAAAGGATATCTTTAAACCTCAACTATGATCTAACTGGTTTCATTATTTTTCTATTTGAATGTGACCGAATATAAAGAGTGTGTATATAGAAAAGAATTTCAAAGGGACTTGAAATTCTGAATTAATTTGGCACAATGACATGTGTCACCCAACCAGTTAAGTTTCTAAATAGCAGAAATGTAGCTTCTTTAATTGAAAACTTATGTTGGAAATCCATTCATGTAGCAGAGTGTGAAGATGAGCTCAGTTAAAGCTGCTAAATTCTTCAGCTCTCCTCCCAACAATGCTCCTGAAAATAGTATTGCTTCCTTCCAAACAGTATTTATCTTTGTAACAGACCTGGTAAAGGAGGAGCTTGCTTCTCTGTTCTCTCATCAATAACTGCAGCCACAGGCTCTTCAATAGCTTTAACTACAAATATCTCTTCATTGTTCTTCACTGGTGTGGACACAGCTCCGGCCTTGGGTCCTCTAATTACATCATCCTCACGGGACCTTTCACAAACAAACAAAAACTCATTACTGTGGTCTTAACTTCACTTTTGCTCTATTTCAACAGAAAAAGCTACACATTTCATGAGTATTTCATAGAAACCGTACAGTACAGAAAGAGGCCATTTGGCCCATTGAGTCCGCACTGACCAGAATCCCACCCAGACCCCCATATCCCTACATATTTTACCCACTAATCCCTCTAACCTACACATCTCAGGACACTAAGGGGCAATTTTATCATGGCCAATCAATCTAACCCGCACATCTTTGGAGTGTGGGAGGTAACTGGAGCACCTGGAGGAAACCCACGCAGACATGAGGAGAATGTGCAAATTCCACATAGACAGTAACCCAAGCCAGGAATCAAACCCAGGTCCCTGGAGCTGTGAAGCAGCAGTGCTAAGTGCTACCAAGCCACCCTTGTTTATCAACCTTGTTGTGCTTTCAATGTTTTCAGAGTGTAGCAACGGTGTGGATCTGGCAAAATAATACAAACTAAATATTCAGGTTCACAAAATTATCAGAGAAGGCACCACAGTCAAAGTAGTTTGATTAAAAATGCACCAACTGTGAATGCTTGTTATACAACTGTTCCTTTATTGTTCCCAGACCCCCCCTCCACTCAACTCCTCAAATGTAAAATTTATGGTACTGGTGATCCTTGACTTTATGACATTTGAGTTATGACAAAAGACACTTATGACATTTGTAAATTGACATCCTATTTTGACTTTACAACACCATGTCAGCAAACAGAAGTCTACAAAATTATGAGAAGCATAGATAGGGTGGAAGGGTTGACTACAAGAGGGCACAGGTTTAAGATGAGAGGTGGTAAGTCTAGGGAAGTTGCATGGCGAAAGTTTTTCATGATGTGGAGATGCTGGCATTGGACTGGGGTGAACATAGTAAGAAGTCTCACAACACCAGGTTAAAGTCTAACAGGTTTATTTGGTAGCAAACGGTAGCTTGTGGCATTTGCTACCAAATAAACCTGTTGGACTCTAACCTGGTGTTGTGAGACTTCTTAGAAAAACGTTTTCACACAGAGGGTGGCAGGTGCCTGGAACTCTTCGCCAGTGAAGGTGGTGGAAACAAACACAGTAGCAATAGTCACGTGCATCATGGTAGACACGAACAGGTGGCGAACAAGGGGATAGAAACTGCTATCAGTGCAGGCTTGGTAAGCCTAAGGAAGAGCCTGTTTCTGCTCTCCATTGATCCCAGTTGATGTTAACAGTGGATAAGTCAGATCTGAGTAAAACCTGTTCTGTTTTTAAGCTGCCTGTGGAGGGTCAGTTACTGAACACTTTCACAAGAATTCTGCAAATGAACTTTAACACAAAAAAATGTTTATTACACATTAAAAAATAAAATAGATTACATGCGATAAAAGGTTGAAGAGATTTCAATATAAATACCAGAAAATGATTCAATCTCACATTGTTCCTCTTATCCCATAAATACCCTAAATCAAACCAACAGTAAAGATTTACCACTATCTCAACAGCAAGGCTTGGACTAACTCAGTTTCAATAGGTGGACTTTGGAACATTCACGAGATGCTCTTCCTCAATTGATATCTCTCCCAAGATGCTCAAAATCCACCCTCTAGACTCATTACTGTGTTAACTTTAGAGCAAACGCGCGAGTTCTTAAATGCAGCTTCCAAGTAATCTGGCTGGCTTTCTTGTTAGAGTTTTAGATGTCGGTACTGGGGAAGTTGCTAGATCCATTATCGAGGATTTCATACTTATCATTTGGAAAGCAGTGGTATAACCAGATAAAGTCAGCATGGATTTACAAAAGGGATATGATGTTTGACGAATCTATCGGAATTTTTGAGGGTGTAACTAGTAAAGTTGACTGAAGAGAGCCAGTGGATGTGGCTTATTTAGACTTTCAGAAGGCTTTTGACAAGTTCCCAGGGTTCTGAAAGAAGTGGCTGAGGTGATAGTGGATGCCTTAGTATTTATCAAAATTCGCTGGACTCTGGGGAAGTGCCGGAAGATTGGAAAAGGGCTAATGTTACACCACTGTTTAAAAAAGGTAGCAGACAAAAGGCAGGGAATTATAGGCCGGTTAGTTTAACGTCCGTAGTTGGAAAAATGCTAGAATCCGTCATCAAAGAAGAAATAGCGAGACACCTAGAAAAGAACAGTTGGATCAAGCAGACACAGCACGGATTCGTGAAGGGGAAGTCGTGTATTGGATTTCTATGAGGATGTGGCTAGTGCGGTAGACAGAAGGGAACCGGTGGATGTGGTGTTTTTAGATTTCCAGAAGGCGTTTGATAAGGTGCCTCACAAAAGGTTGCTGCAAAAGGTTAGGGTGCACGGAGTTGGGGGTAAGGTGTTAGCGTGGATAGAGGATTGGTTGTCTAAAAGGAAGCAGAGAGTTGGAATCAATGGGTGCTTTTCTGGTTGGCAGTTGGTGACTTGTGGAGTGCTGCAGGGATCGGTGCTGGGGCCTCAACTGTTCACCATTTACATAGATGATCAGGAGGAGGGGGCTGAATGTAGGGTAACAAAATTTGCTGATGACATGAAGATGAGTGGAAAAGCAAATTGCGTGGAAGGCGCGGGAAGTCTGCAGAGAGATCTGGATAGGCTAAGTGAGTGGGCGAGGACCTGGCAGATGGAGTATAATGTTAGCAAGTGTGAGGTTATCCACTTTGGCAGAAATAATAGTAGGAGGGATTATTATTCAAAGGGTGAAAAGCTGCAGCATGCTACGGTGCAGAGGGACCTGGGGGTCCTTGTGCACGAATTGCAAAAACCCAGTCTGCAGGTGCAGCAGGTGATCAAGAAGGCGAATGGGATGTTGGCCTTTATAGCGAGGGGGATAGAATATAAAAGCAGGGAGGTCTTGCTGCAACTGTACAGGGCACTGGTGAGGCTGCAATTGGAGTACTGTGTGCAGTTTTGGTCACCGCATTTCAGGAAGGATATATTGGCCTTGCAGGGAGTGCAGAGGAGGTTCACTAGACTGATACCGGAGATGAAGGGGTTAGCCTATGAGGAGAGATTGAATAGACTGGGTCTGTACTCAGAAGCCTGAGGGGGATCTTATAGAGACATAAGATAATGAAGGGGGTAGATAGGGTGGAGGTAGAGAGATTCTTTCCACTTAGAAAGGATAGCAGAACTAGAGGGCACAGCCTCAAATTAAGGGGAGGGGGCAGTTTAGATTGGAGTTGAGGAGGAACTTCTTCACTCAAAGGCTGGTGAGTCTCTGGAATTCTCTGCCTATTGAAGTGGTGGAAGCTACCTCACTGAATATATTTAAGTCACGGGTAGACAGGTTTTTGATAGACAAGGGAATTAAAGGTTATGGGGAGAAAGTGGAACTAATCCATTTCAGATCAGCCATGATCGTGTTGAATGGCAGGGCAGGCTCAAGGGGCTAGATGGCCTACTCCTGCTCCTATTTCTTATATTCACACATAACACACTGCTATGCAAATTTGAAGCACATGGAATTACAGGTAATGTCTTGAGATGGATACAAGTCTGGTTTGCAGATATGAAGCAAAGAGTTGACATAAATGGGTATTTTTAATGCAAGGTAGGTCCATTCAAAAGTCTGACTGCAGCAGGGAAGAAGCTGTTCCGAGTCGGTTGGCATGTGACCTCAGACGTTTGTATCTTCATTCCTGATGGAAGAAGGTGGAAGAGAGAATATCCGGGGTGCATGGGGTCCTTAATCATGCTGAGGCCAGGTGTAGACAGAGTCAATGGTTGGGAGGCAGGTTTGTGAGATGGATTGGGCTACATTCACAACCTTTTGCAGTATTTCAGGGGGGGGGGGGGGGGGGGGGGGGGTGGAATGAGGAGGAGGAGGAGGAGGAGGAGGAGAGAAAAAAAAATCACGATATTGAATTCGATCGTCAGTCATGATCAAGATGTATGGCGGAGTAGGCTTGTAGGGCCGGACAGCTTACTCTTGCTTCTAGTTTCTACGTTTTACATACAAACTGATCGAATGAACAGCCCTTCTTCTTTACTGTGTCTCAATCCCTGTTGCTCAACTGGGCACATTTTTCTTCTACATTTGCTTTTTTTAGCTTCACTAAATTACTGACCCCTTGGTAACACATCCTTTAACTTGAGTTGTAAAACCTCATTAAAATGCAGGTATATAATCTCAATGAAACTAGGCCCAGGTTTCACCTTTATTAACAAACAAAATCTAAACTAAACTTAAAAGTTATACATTGTTCCTAACGAAAGATTTACATTTTCCTCATGAGCAAAATGGCCAACTTCATCCCAGCTTTCACAGTAGGAAGGAATGGTAAGGAAAGACATTGCCGTTTCCCAAACTCAAGATTTATTTAGGTCTGCTGGCAGAATATACAGCTTATGCCAGAAACCAAGTGGGGACATTTGCCATTTACGGGTTTTTCAGTTGTTGACTTCTGACAATGGATTCTGCAATGTTGTAAAGCAAACCATGACTATACTACAAATGGACGCTACAATTCAGTAATGTCAGGTCTTTCTGCAATGCCTACTTTCTGGTGATGTGTGTCATGCAGCAGCCATGTTGCTGTCACTGAGAATTACATTTTTGTGAATCATGAATAGTTGATTTGTATTTCTGCGTTTGGTTACTGAGTAGCAACAAAACAACCTGGGGATTTTGTTATTAGCTATTTCAGAAATTCATTCACTAGTACCTGAATCACATTATTTGATCAGGTATACCAGATTGAATTATGGAGCTATCACTTACACAACAACATGGCTGCTGCTACATATCGTACTGCATATGCACAGTCTCGACACGGTAACTCTATACCCGATGCTAACAGCACTATTTACTTCTTCAGTAGATGCATCATAGAAAATGCTATTCACCACTTGAACAATAACCTGAAATGCCAGCAAGACTGCATTCTGTAACATTCCACTAAACAATGTACATCTCAATTTCCACTCATTCTTTGTGCTTGATGTCACCCTGAATAACATTGCCAAAAATAATGCACTCTTCTGTGCTTAGGCAACAAACCTTACTAACAGCTACAGCCTAAACAAAGGCAGGAAACTGAAGCAATCAATATCTAGCATTGTTCAAGATTTCAAACTTAGCACTTTCTACAGGGTGAAAAATTAATTTACATGCTAGGGAGACAAAAAACTATGGGGCAATTAGAGCAAAATTTGCTGTCCGGGAGCTTAGACCAGGTGACAAACTTAAATTTGCCAGGAACAGAAGGCAGCTTCAGAAACCTGAAAACAGTTACTCTTCAAGATCTGGTACACCAACTTCTGGAACCTGATATTGCACACTGAATTTGATGTAGGGAGGCCTATAAGTTACATGCAATTGCGTCTCTCAGCTGCCTCTTGTCTATTTACTGCCCATCATTTAATCCTACTTAGCTTTACAAAACTAAGCGCACACACACGTTCTAAAGGCCCAGTAATGTTCTCACAGTCCTTAAATATTTTGACACAAGCCTTTAAATTACAAATTATTTTAAGACATTGGCACCTCCCTTCACCAAGATTACACACTGCTTGAAGTTCTTCCTGGGCCTGCAGCGCCAGGCCCGAAAAATAGCATCAATTATGGGGCAGGGGTTGTTTCAGAACAACATTCACAATATTCAGAAAATAAAAACAAAATAGCCATCAACAAACCGGAGATGGCACAAGCTCAGTAAGGCAAATTGCCCCATTCTGAACTTTAAGTTCTCTGACCCTACAGCCAAAACAAAGGTACTATTTTCCCTAATCAGTTGTGGAATGTGCAAATAGACGAGTAACTCTAGATGTTTACATTAGAGACAGATTTGTTACATAGTTCTTGATGGTTATTTCATTTAACCAGTCAGAAATACTAGTGCAAGCAAAGGTGGCAAAGTAAATACATCCAACTGCAGTGCAGGCCTCGAAATGCAATTCCTTTGAGAAAGAGTAAATGCTTACCTCCCATTGCTGATCGGCTGGGGAGAATGGCGTGAATGGTCAGACCAGTCTGAGCGTTTATCAGGGGAATGTGAGCAACCGAGGAGCCGTGGCCTCTCGTTTGAACGGTTGGAATGATCAGATACTAATGAATGAATTTCTGAAATATCTAATAAAAAACCCAAAGGTTACTGAATAATAAATTGCAAAAATACAAATCAACTATTTACTGATTCACAAATATGTGAATCTGTTCATATATACAAATATAACATCGTGCACGGCAGAATATTAAGAAGTCACCTTCTTAAGTATCAACATGTGGAGCACACTGCAATTGTTCAATTCCCTAAGAGAACAATCTGAACTCGAGTGTGTTTGCTTCCATGGCTGGCTTATCAATTAAAGCTGGCAGTAAAAGTCAATGATAGATTTCCCACTGCACGCTCAGTTTCATAGAATCATAAAAGGTCCTTCGCCCATCGAGTCTGCACCAACATGCAACAAACACCTGACTTCCCACCTCATCCCATTTACCAGCACACCGCCCATAGCCCTGAATGCTATGACATGCCAAGTGCTGATCCAGGTACTTTTTAAAAGCACGTGAGGCAATTCCTCTCTACCAGCCTCCCAGGCAACGCATTCCAGGCTGTCACCACCCCCTGGGTAAAAAATGTTTTCCTTGCATTCCCCCAAATCTCCTGCCCCTCACCTTGAACCTATGTCTCTTTGTGACCAACCCTTCAAATAAGGGGAACAGTTGTTCCTTATCCACTTTGTCCATGTCCCTCATGACCTTGTACACCTTAATCAGGTCACCCCTCAATCTTCTGCTTCAATTAAAACTACCCAAGCCTACCCAACCTCTTATCGCCTGATTAGCATCTATGTTAATGCATTCAGTTTCTACTTAATGTGTAACTTGTATTCAAAGCCTGAAAGGTAGGGAACTAACAATCATATCCTTGAAAGACTACTGGATCAAACACTCACCGTCTCTTTCAGAAGCATTTGCAGAAGGAATGCTGTCATCCAAATCAGGCACATTAAGGAGAGTGGCTCTCTCATCTCTCTGGACCACCATTTTAAGCTTACCCTTCGACCTTTCAATTAGTTTCTTTGCATCGCCCAATGACATGTTTTCTGTCACAGTGCCATTGATCTGTAATGGAACAAATGAATCACAATAAGGAAGAATCTGGTGCCTGACTACAAATAGCACAACCCTTATCTGAAGGCAGCAGTCAGAGTAGGACAATAACTTTCTTTATGCACAAGAAATTAAAACAGTGCTAACGTTTTCTTTGCTCTCCGGACATGTACAGCAAACATTTTCTTCCTTATCAGTATTCTCTGAGTGCAGCAATGCCAACTTCAATTACAGCACTACAATAACCTGTCTAACACTAGGATTGTTTAAATGGAGTTAAAATTACAAAAGCATTTGCCAATTAATGTAACAAACCATCACACCATTGTGCCAGAGTCATTTAACTCAATCATGATATTTTGCACGAAATGTCAAGGCTGGATATTGTTCAGGTCTTGCTGCGTTTGGACATGGACTGCTTCAGTGCCTGAGCAGCTGCAAATGGTGCTGAACATTGTACAGTCATCAGCAAACATCTCCACTTCTGACCTTATAATGGAAAGGAGGTAATTGATGAAGCAAACGGAGATAGCAGGGCCAAGGACATTACCCTGAGGAAAATGTGCACTGATATCCTGGAACTAAGGTGCTTGACCTCCACAACCACAACCATCTTCCTTTTTGGTAGGTATAGCTCCAACCAGCAAAGGGTTTTCCCCATAATTGCCACTGAAACCAGGGTTTGTTAGGGGCTATGCTGCTATGCTCGGTCAAGTGCTGCCTTGATGTCAAGAGCAGTCACTCTCACCTCATCCCCAGAGTTCAGCTCTTTTATCCATGTTTGAACCAAGATTGTAATGAGGTCTACAGGCTCAAAAGCACATACGACTTCCATACTGAACTCATAGCTGTATGACTTTCAGCATGTTCAAGTGAATGTCAATTCCAACATATTCTTAAGAAATATTGCTTGCATTAGTTTTTTCCCTCCGTACTCTCATGGACTCAGCTGGCCTCAGAATTCCACAAATTTCTGTGATCCTCCAGCATCTTGCTCAAGTAGCCATTTTTCACCTATGAGGAAGGACAGCGAGTGGTCGCAAACTATTTGACTGTACGTAGAATAGAATTGGATTCAATGCCCATACTTGCATGCAATTAGGGAATGGCTCATATTTTCCCTCCTTAACACAGGAACCGAGGCACATTTCAGTTTCCCTCCTGCTGCCCAGCTATCAACTAACTCATCCACCAAAAATGGAACACCAGGCTTGCCTGATCTGCAAGACTGAGCTACATGCGAAATAAACTCATGGAGCCATTAAGACTGCCTATGAGCTTTGCTTCAAGTGTTCTATAAACAGTAAGGGTGCTGAATTCCTTAAAGGATGCATATTTAAATATTTTCTCACCTGAAAGGCACTCTTGGGAAACTGAAGTTGTCACGAGACTGACAATGCCAAGTGAACAGTTGCATTTATTGGAAAGAACAGTAAGCAGGAAGGATCCAGTATAACACTGAGTAGAAGATGCATTCTGCAACTTCAAGTTGGGTGTCCAATGTGAAGGGGAGGGGCATATTCAAGTTTTTAAGATAATAGTCGAAAGTCACTAACCTTCAATACTACATCTCCTTCATGGATGTTGCCATCCTTAGCAGCCAAACCTTCTGATGAGATCTCCTTTACAAAAATATGGCTTGCCAATCGCAGACCATACTCTGAAAAACGACACAGCAATTTAAAAAAACTGACATTAAATAATAACTTAAATTTTGTTCCATAGAACAGGATGCATGTACAAAAACTCTTCAAATAGCTTCCAAGCACATGCAATCAAAATCCAATTTATGTAGATATTACCACTAAATTCTCTTCACTGGTTCAGATTTACTCACATTCTATTTCATACTTGATGCTCATTTTTTATTAACTGGATGCATATCATGATGACCTTAAGAGGTGGACACTTGCTCTTGCAAGTGTTAACACAGTTTCAATTATTCAGTAATCAATGTCTACATCTCCAATCGGTCTGTTCGATATGTTCAGTAAGAAGTCTCACAACACCAGGTTAAAGTCCAACAGGTTTATTTGGCAGCACAAGCTTTCAGAGTCTCACTCCTTCAGGTGAGTGAGGACTTGTGTTCACAAACAGAACATATACAGACACAAACTCAATTTACAAGATAATAGTTGGAATGTGAGTCTTTACAGGTAATTAGCTCAAAGGTACAGACAATGTGAGTGGAGAGAGGGTTAAGCACAGGTTAAAGAGCTGTGAATTATCTCCAGCCAGGCAGTTAGTGAGATTTTGCAAGCCCAAGTTGTGGAGGTTACAGATAATGTGACATGAACCCAAGATCCCGGTTGAAGCCGTCCTCATATGCAGAATTTGGCCATCAGTTTCTGCTCAGTGATTCTGCGTTGTCATGTGTCATGGAGGCCGCCTTGGAGAACGTTTACCCGAAGATCAGAGGCTGAATGCCTGTGACTGAAGTGTTTGCCGACTGGAAGGGAACACTCCTGCCGGCTGATTGTCGAGCAGTGTTCATCCATCTGTTGTCATAGCGTCTGCACGGTCTCCCAAATGCACTCACCTGATGGAGGAGTGAGACTCCAAAAGCTTGTGCTGCCAAGTAAGCCTGTTGGACTTTAACCTGGTATTGTGAGACTTCTTACTGTGCCTACCACAGTCCTATGCTGGCATCTCCACATCATGTTAGATACATTCACAATTCTGTTCATCTACCACATTAATGGAGGACCAGGCGACTTCAAGTTAATCACAAGACCTTGGATCCTGAGTCACTCTTCCAGTTTTAATATACCCACGTAGCATTACAACCATGAAGAACTGGGTCTCAGGGAATGCTCAGGATGATTGGGAAAGGTCAAATTATTTTGATTAGGTTGCTCTAATAGTAATCAGCTGTCCTAACTCACCACAAAAGCTCATACAAACACTGAACCCTTTAAGTCATCCAAAAACAACTGGTTTCCATTGAACTATATCAGAGCAAGGTGCCAACTTCTATACAAGAAACATAGAGAAAGGTGGGCAAGAAACCAAGGATTAACTGATCTCAGGCTAAACAGTTCAATTTTTAAAATGCCATGTAAATCCAGAACAGCTCTGGGTGTGTGCCTCCTTTTACAGGAACACTGGGTGGGAGTAGATTCAGGACTTTAACTTGGTTAATGTTTTAGTGACACTTCTTAAATCATTATTTCAATTTAAACATTCCCGTTTTGAAGGATAATACTGAATCTGAGCCATAGATTGATCCCTGCCAACTGTCTAACTGATTAGCATAGATCTCAGAGACAGCAATGTGCAACAACACACTCAAGGCATACATTTGTATAGATATCATTTCCATTATGTGATGAGATGGTAACCAGAGCGGAAACTCTTCACAATAGATGAAAGAGAGTGTGTATTTACTCAATAATTGCAAACTCAGGCACTAAATTCAAATTTACGCTCTTGACATTTTCACTGCCACATGCGATGCTTACCAATGTCAAACTAGCTCCACATGAGCAACAGCCATGATCAGCTGTGTGGCCTGAGTCCTTTTGGCATTATTATGCTCCCAAAGGCAAAGTAGTAAACCATAAAAAACTGTATCATCTACATCAGAAAGCAAGTTGACCACCACAAAGCATAGCCCTGTATCCAGGAAGAGCTTTTATTTTCAATGTAATTGCACTATCAAGCTCCATAGAAAATGAAAGAATTCCTGTTCTAAAAGACGATAAATGAAAACTCTGACATTAATTTAATAGAATCAGGGTGGCATCGTGGTTAGCACTGCTGCCTCACAGCTCCAGGGACCTGGGTTCAATTCTGGCCTTGGATGACTGCGTGGAGTTTGCTCATTCTTCCTGTCTGCACACGGGTTTCCTCCGGGTGCTCCAGTTTTCTTCAACAGTCCAAAGATGCGCTGGTTAGATGGACTGGCCAGGCTAAACTGCCCCTTAGAGTCCCGAGATGTGAAGGTTAGATGGAATTGCCATGGGAAACATGTGGGTTTACAGGGAAGAGCAGGGAAAAGGGCCTGAATATAAAGTGCTCTATCAGAGAGTCGGTGCAGACTCGGTGCATCATTCTGCACAGGAGGGATTCTATAATATCATTCCACCCTGACTGGGTCTGTTTACAGACACATTCCCTGCAGCACTGTATTATAAAAGTAGATCATTCATTAATTTTTATAACATGTAATTTTGTGACAATTACATGTTTGATACAAGCATTTCGCATGCTCAATTGAATTTTCCCTCTCAAAAATTCCAGATCGACTCTGCCAGCCTTGTCCTACAGATTAGATTACTAAATCCGATCACTTTATAAATTCAGCTAGCATATCCAGCTTTCCTACCCACACCATCCAATGCACTGCTGTCAAGAATGCAATAACAGGGAATTGGTTCTAGGGCACCAGTTACATTTTAATACTGTCAAGCTGGGCATTCACATATATGACGAGGAGTGCTGATTAGATTTAACTGTGTAGGGAAACAAGCCAAGCAGAATACTGCTGACATCTGTCACATAAAAATATTTTTCAGCAATGGTTACTCGATCAGAAACAGCCAACCATGATTTCTCCCTCTTGCTCCAATTGTGTTCATCTCAGAGCTCTGAAGGATAGTTATAATTTTAGCTCAAGTAACAGTACAAATGGTACATTTTCAAAACATATTACGTTCAGTATATCAACAGAACCGTTAAACATATAGCCACAAGGCACATCCTGTCTAATGATCAGTTTGATGACTATATTAAAGTTTTATTTTGTTTTGCTAAGTGACCAATGTCTCTGAATAACACGCAAGACCTTCTAAATTGTTAAGCCTCAAAATACAAGTTAGGATAGTTATGCAGCCATTGATATTTTCCTGATAAACCACATACCTTCACTTTTCCTTGATTTCACTAATGTTACTTTAATAGGTTTTGGTGGCAGATTCGACGATACCGATCTTCGCTCTGATCTTGGTGACAAGCTTCTTTCTCGGCTATCCTCCCTTCTTCCAATGCTTCTCTCACTCCTCCTCCCACTATAAGGACTCGGCCCACTCCGTCCACTTTTACGATCATAGAGTTCCTCTTCCTCATAACTATCATCCTCAGGCTCTGAAATAGGCTGGCGATCTGGCTCTGGTCTCGATACCGGCATCTGAATTTTTCGTTTTCTCCTGATTGTCTGAAAGCATCAAAAACTAAAGCATCAGTTATCAAAATAAAAGTTCTTACTTTTCCCATTTTAACTGATTTCCATTCAAATCCTTATAGCTGCTGTTCAGTGGATGGTTCTCTCAACTCAGTCAGAAGACTGTGGATTTAAGTCCCACTCCAAAAATCTGATGAAATGATCAGTACCAAGGGAGTGTTGTCTTGCTCTCTGCTGTCTTTTGACTGAGCTGTTAAATTGATGCCCCATACGCTCTCTCAGATGAGTGTAAAAGGTTCCATGACCAGTATTCGAATAACAGCAGAGAAGTTCTCCCTGGTGCTCTAACCGACATCTATCCCTCAACAGAAACCTAAAATTAGATGTAATTGTTTAACTGACTGCTGTTTGTGGGATCTCAGTGTGTAAATCAAGAGCTGTTTCTCCTATATTTCTAGAGCGTACACTTCAAAAATGTTTCATTTTGTGATGCTCTGAGGTAGTAAAACATACTATATATATGCAATTTTGCTCTTTAATTTAAAACGTTCCTCATCATTATAATGGAACAGATTGGATTCTCTGCATAATTTAACATTTTTTCCTCTGGAGTTGAGGAGGGAGAAAATCACAATGTTTGACCATTTGTGCTTTTCAACTGCCTACTATGTTATGTGGCTCGGTTTTCGTACTGGGAAATGGAATGCTCTTCAGTTCAGGCAGTCTGAAATCTGAAAAACACCGAATGAAAAATAAGCTGCATTGGACTGTGATGAGTAGCATTATCAAGCAGTTCACATATCAGTGCAATAGATGGGTGCAGTTGAACTTCTTAGTTTTAACAAAAAGAAGTTAACAATAGTGTACAAGCAAATCCTTACTCACAAAGGTAGCATTACAAATCTCAGTACCAGACCATTCCAACAGCACGGTTGAAAAAGATAAAAAGAGCAGTTCTGACAAAAGTCTACATTTCAAATGCTAACCTAGCTTTCCTCTTTACAGATACTCTACATTGCTGACTTTTGTTTTCATCTTGTTTCAAAGAGAACTAAACTCATTTCTTGTTCAAGTTTAATGCTTGGTAGAATTGCAGTGTAACATATAGGAATTTCTTCCAACTGGCTTTACCTAGTACTGGGGACTATGCATGATCCGTGCCTTTCCATATTATCTGTGGAAACAGAACTGTTAAATAAAGATGTCCTCGGAAAATCATCATCAGTCTTGCATTTTATTTTGGATTTAGCAGCTGACAATGGGGTAACAAAATAACCCCAATTTTACGACCTACAATCCTTATAAATTAATGAAAAAACATACACATTAGCAGATGGGTCTAATCTTGTTCCATGTTCATTCGCATTATCTTTTAAATGCGGTGAAGCTCTCACTAGATTTGTCTGACAGATTAAATATTGTACTTTCACTTACAATCTTTGCATTTTTTCCACTTTTCCGTAGCTGTTGGACAGCAAAAGCATGTTCCACGTTATCCATTGAAACTCCGTTAACCATTGCAACCCGATCATTCTCGCTGTGAAAGAAACAGAAGGGGAAGTGATCCAAATACTAGCGCTCTCTTTGGTAACAAATCATTATGTAGATGAGCATGAATATAATCTACTTCCTTTGGTTTTCTATGTGCGTGCAATTGCAGAATTTTTGATTACTTGTATAAACTGAAAAAACGTTTTTAACGTTGCGCTTTTCATGGCCAACCTTCATTTCATTCACTGCAAGTCTTCAGTTATATTTAAGTTAAATGAGGCAATTTAGCATTCATGGATGAAACAAAAGCTCTCTTACAAGAGGATGCTCTAAGGGCAGTACTTTCTTTTCAGTTTGGTTAGGGCATTACAATGGGCACAGCCTTGGAGGGTCGAAGGGCCTGTTCCTGCGCAGTATTGTTATTTATTCTCATTCCAACCCAAACATTCCCTTGAATAGTTATTGCAGCTAATATCATTAATAGGAGTTTTAATCATATACAATCCAAGATAACAACACATGGTCATAATGCAGAATACTCCATTTCTCCAGATATTTGATGAGCAGAAGTTAGTCTTCAGTAGATTTTCTGAACTTCATCTGACCATATGTGCTTAAATACCTCTCCTGATTCACTAATCTATAATTTAACGGTCAAGCACTTGTATAAAAGGGTTCTGGGGAGGGGGAGAACATAAATTATGAAAGAAGAAAACGCAGTTAAAAGTGTAATGATACATCGCATCTTTAGTGATGTCTCATTAAAGATACATCTTTAATGTACCTTTACATTATTCTAATAATGAGGCAACAAAAATTCATCGGGTGGTAGGAGAGATGGAATAAGAGTTGTGTACTTACTGCAGCAATCCTTCAGCGGGGCCTCCTTTCAAAACATCTGAAATTACAATTGAAGTTTCTCCACTCTGAAAGTGTGGATTATCTTTCCCTCCTGATATTGCAATTCCAAATCCAAATCCAGGAGCCTAAAGTTAAATTTACAGCTACAAATTACTTATTGTGTGTAACCAAGATGAGAAACCAAATGAAAATACACAAGCTACAAAATGTTCACCTCATCAATTAATCCAAGTATTTTTTATATGCCTGCAATTATTTGTAATCTTACTGGAAACGCTAAATAAACAACCATTTTGCTATATTACTTTGTTGATAGGGGTGGCTAATCTAAGGCTGTTGCCTTAGATGCACTACAATATCTGAAACATCACCATGCCTTTTTTCACTGCCTTTTCAGGTGGGCTTTCATTTAGTAACGTTCAGTTGTGCAAACATTGTGCTCCCTCCCATCTCTTTCACTTTTTTACCATCCCTTACTCAGAGTAATATGACTTAAATTGCCAGAAAGAATCAGTGGCAAAATATATTGTCTGACAGAACTTGAGAGGGAAAAGAAAAACAAGCACCGGAACACATGGTGTTCTCGTAGGATTGCTTATTCAATTTGGATTATAGTAACACAGCACCCGAGCACTGGCTACCCTCACTGCATTCTCATTTTTTCCTGCTAATCTGTTGAGAGGTGGAAGCCAATGCTTCCACCTGGCAAAATGGCAGTGAAATATCCACGGTTGAGTTCAACACCATACAACCACACTAGCAAGATTCAAAAACTATTTTCCTGTTTTGCACTGTTGCCATAAATGTGGCAAAACATGTGTTAGTTAAAAATTAAGTTCAGTTTTCCAAAGTGGCATGATCTTTCAATCAAATCTGTAGTCGCCATACTAATTGAGAGCGCTGCAATTCATTCCACTGCACATGCATCCAGAAGTAGGTCAAACATTTCAAACACTGGTAGAAAACAATTGAACACGTCTTTACATTTGGAAAACCAAAACAGTGTTTGAGGTAGGTCAAGGTTTAAAAAAAAAACAAAAATGAATTAACGATGTTAAACAAGACAAAAACACCAAGACTCGGTCTCAATAATACCTTTCTGTAGAGACCATGCAGAGTCTGAAGTATAAAATGTGTCAAAAATTCTACTTTGGACTTGAATCAACAATTGAAGCTATTCCAGTTCATCCAAGAATGCAGAATATCAGATCTCCTGAACTTCTCCCATTTTAATACATATTGGGGTGTACAATAAGATGCAGTAGATCATCAGATATCTTGTAGTTCCAGTTCTCCCCTTGACCATGCAATGATGCATGTCTAGAAGTCTGAAGTCAGGATTTCTCCAGAATCTGCTGCATTTTCCTGTCCAAATTAGGACAAAGCTCTCCTTCTAAGAGTGCAAGTCAGCATTGGCAAAGACAAGAAAGTATTGCTTTGATAAATAAATGCTAGATTGACTACTCCTTCAATTATATGTTGCAATGGTCCCCTAAGTGTTAAAATTCCCACGATAACGCACCTCAAGCAGCTATTTTGCAGCAACTTATGAAACTCACAGTTTAGAAAGCACCCAAACCTCAGAGCTGCCAGGGTGGCATTCTGACAAAGGAACGAGAATAAATAAAAGTGGAATACTTTTAGCAGCATTCACAATAGAAATGAAAGCAAAGTCCAAGCTACACCAATGAATAATTAATGACCATATTAACTCTCTTTAAACATCTGAAGGATGCCCAGGTAGAAATGGGAGTAAGATTCTGGAGTTGAAAGTTTTTGAAATCATTGCAGCACAACCACTGAGCCAAAAAACTCCAAACATCTCCCCTAATAAATCAGGCTAACCAGAACGTTTCAACAAATTACTGAAGGATGAAAACGCCAAGTCACTCGTTATTGAATTGATTGCAGAGAATACAGAGGGGCTCAAATATAACCAATCTGAATATCCAGTGAAAACATTCTGGCCAGTCAGCAGAAGTAGGCTATGAAAGTGCTGTTATTCTAAACAAAGAATTACAAACCAGCATGTTCAGTTAGATGTCCTTCCTCCCACTGATCTACCTTTAAACCACTTCCACTCCACCAAACACCATCCATGGAACAAGTACATTCAATGGAACTTACTCAACAACAGCATACAGTAGTCATCAAATCAGCCCAAGATCTTTGCATTGAGGCTAATATTTCAAATCAATAACGTGAATATATGTCAGTTAATGGAAGAATCGTAGAAGTGACAATTCATAGATTTTGAGAAGCACCAAATCACAATAACCCTAAATGAAGCATAAGGAAGTTACCAATTCTTACGGTAAGAATCATTTCTCAAGCCATGCTTATTATATTGCCAAACTTCTCTCCTCCTAAATATCGAGTCTTTGGTGGAGCATGGCTCCACAAGCACCCTTCAAGTACCAAGTCTTCATCCAAATGTTGATTAACTGTCTCACCATTCTGGCATCACAATGATCCAAATCTCTCAAACTCTCCTCATTGTGAAGATATCACCTTGTGTGTAGCACATATGTAGGAATTGCAACAGTGCTGTCCTTGTGAGCAGCAATTGCTCAATCCATAAAATGGGTCTGTCTCCGACAAAGGGTCATCTAGACTTGAAACATTGGCTCTATTGTCTCCCCACAGATGCTGTCAGATCTGCTGAGATTTTCCGGCATTTTCTATTTTCATTCTGTAGCGTACCTTCAAATAACTAAATTTTCCTGCGGCAAGATATAGACCGATTGGAGACTTGGGCAGGGAAATGACAGATGGAGGTTAATCCGGACAAGTGTGAGATAATGCATTTTGGAAGGTCCAATGTGTGTTGGAATTATATAGTAAATAGTAGAATCCTTGGGATTACCGACAGGCAGAAAGACATGGGCATACATGTCTACCGATCACTGAAAAGGGCAATGCAGGTAGATAAGATAGTCAAGAAAGCATATGGCATGCTTGCCTTCATCAGTCAGGGCATTGAGCATAAAAACTCGCAGGTCATGCTGCAGCTGTACAGACCTTTGTTGGGCTTCATTTAGAATATTGTATACAATCCTGGTCACCACATCACCAGAAGCATGTGAAAGCTCTAAAGAGGGTACAGACGAGGATACTGCCTGGTCAGGAGGATATTAGCTATGAGGAGAGGTTGGATAAACTTGGTTTGTTCTCACTGGAACGGTGGAGGTTGAGGGGTGACCTGATAGAGGTTTACAAGATTATGAGTGGCATGGACAGAGCGGAAAGTCAGATGCTCTTTCCTAGGGTAGAAAAGTCAAGTACTAAGGGGCATAGGTTTAACTAACCTAGTATGTTAACTAGGCGACATAGGACAAAAGTGCGTGGGGAAAAGTTTAGAGATCTACGATTCTATGCGTGAGGCAAGTTTTTTTTAAAAAGAGGGTGGTGAATGTCTGGAACGTGCTGCCCAGGGAGGTGGTGGGAGCATGTATGATAGCAGCATTTAAGGGGCAACTAGGCAAATACATGAATAGGATAGGAATGGAAGGATACGGACTCTAACTACATACAGTTTTAGTTTAGGCAGGCTTGCAGGGCCTGTTCCAGCACTGTACTGTTTTTGGTTCTCTTTGTTCTCTATAACTTATTTGTCCAATAAGTGGACCAATAAGAGATTGGTGAGTTTGTGTAAACCAGACAGAAACGCAACACTGATATGTACATGTAACTTCCGGCAAGGATGACAGGCTAGCAACGAGCAGTGGGTGACTATTTTTGCTATTTCCACTCCCTAACCCAGAAATGAGGTCAATTGTAACCTCCCTATTGTCACCCTGCTAGCCCAGAATAGCCCAGGAAACAACCTAGTTGAAATTGCTCATTTACAGATCGTCTTTATCAAGGCTATCATGATAGCATCTGCTATATACAAACTTCTGTCGGAGTTTCCTCATCATTTGGAACCACGTCTTTCAGGTTCAAGATGTTTAAAGGAAAAAGACGTTTCCTTTGGCAGTTTCCTGCCATCTGGACCTGACCTATTGTACATCTGAATACTTAATCCCCTGGAGTTCACTGGATAGTTAAATGTAGCTGATGACTCACCCTGTGAAGTGTGACTGTCTGCTGTTCCCAGATCACTGTTTCCTCCATGACTGTATTCTGCAATAAGAAATGGCATCAGTAAATTTAGAATAGAGATTGTATTTTCAAAAAAATGACAATTGGAAACTCATTGAAAATAAACTTAAATATTTATAAAAATCTTCATTAAAAAATCTGGTTTTCAAGCATTCCAACTAAAAGCTCAACAATAACACGTTAATAAATTTTAACAGCAAAATTCCACACGCAGCTGAGAAAGGGACCTCAGTTCTGATCCACAATACTATGTTAACAGAGTTGAAAAATCTGTGAAGCAGCAAATTACTGAAATCTGAACATTTACAAACTGTAATTTTGCACTGATTCACGCCTTCCATATTCTGCTCCCAGTGACCACCTACAGCAGAAATTCTCTTAATTCCAAAAACAGACAGAACCAGTTAGGAAACTTACACATTGTTCAACAATGTCAATTCCTTAGATCCCTCAATAACCCCCACAAGGTTTCACATCCAAAAAAGACTCTCTGCAAATCACTTACAACAGCACTTTGAAGGTTAACTATCTAACCTCACGATCTCCATTCACAATAATACGTTTGCAGCTGTCAATCTTCTCACTCAACTCTTTCCCCTCCATCTCTGATGCCCATGGTCCGAGTAAAACCCTGATCCGCAACGGCTATGGCTCAAGTGTCGGTCTCTGAAGCCCAAGTAGTACAAGACATGAACAAAAGTGTCAGGAATGTAGAGGTCGCTTCAGATCAACTATATTTGGAAGTGGGATTAATTTAGTGCTTGTGTATCAGTAAGGGTAAAACTCATGTTTAACAAAGGATGTTTGCATATGTGGGGTTTTGGTTTCTAGTGCAGTGAGGGGGCTTGGCACATGTAAACAAGCTTGGAGATGCAAAGAGATGTTGCCTAGCAACAGAGGCACCTTTAGAGAAAATAACTCAGTTTAGTTTTTAACTGGAATCCAGAATAACAGTTTTGTAGGGAGAGAGAGAATATTGATCAGAACTGCTAGAAGAAAAACAATATAATGGACTAAGAGGCAAGGAAGCAATTGTCAGAAATAAAAATAGAACTGCCACTTAAGGAAACTAGAGAAATAAAGAGAGGTTTCCAAAAAGTCTGCAGTTAAAAGAAAACTGGAGCCAGTTCAGCTCAGACAGACAGACTCAAGAAGGAATTGGCTAGTGAGAAGCCAGAAAGGTATCTGAAGTGGTTCTAAGGTGTGTGATATTTTACAACAGTGTGTTAGTTTTAGTTTATTTATTAGTGTCATAAGTAGGCTTTCATTGACAACGCAAAGAAGTTAGTGTGAAAAGCCCCTCGTCACCACACTAAGGCTTCTGTTCAGGTACACTGAAGGAGAATTTAGTATAGCCAGTGCACCTAGCCAGCATATCTTTCAGACTGTGGGAGGAAACAGGGAGAACATGCAGACTCTGCACAGACAGCAACCCAAGTGAGACATTAGCTGAAATGATTGTGAAGCAATTGGTGGCTAGACCTGCAATTGTGTAAAAGCATTCAAGACAAAGGAATCCTGAAAGGCGAGTTGCAAAACTTGGGAGGCAAATCCTTGTTAAAACTACAGAGAGGAAGTTCTGTTTGAAAGGATAGTTGGAAAACCTGGGGACAGATTCTTGATTAAAATAGCTGATGGAAAACATTGTTTGAACTAAGATTTGAAAACATGTCTTTTGGAAACACTCAAGTACCATCTGGGGGGAATTCAAAGAGAAATCCATGAAAGATCCATTCAGTGGCATCTATCATTTGGTTTCAGAGTGGAGTGTTATCCTTGAAGTTTGTGTACATTTGTGAAGATGAGGAGGAGTGAAGGTGTATTCTATGAAAACCAAACTTTTCATGTGTACGAAATGTTTTTCTCTTGTTAAAAATTAAATAACAGCTGTATTATACAGCAACTACATTTCTAAAGTCCTTCCTTCATTGACTGAATTGCATGAAGGGTTGTGAAGGACTCAATATAGAAGCAAGATCTTTTTTTTGCCTCACCGACGCCCATTTCTTTATGGATCAAAGTATACCAATCCCAGCAGAATAAGAGATTTACAGCATGGAAACAGGCCCTTAGGCCCAGCTTGTCTAAGCTGCCCATTTTTTTGAACCACCAAGCTAGTCCCAAGTGCACATGTTTGACCCATATCCATTTTACTCATGCAACTGTAAATGCTTTTTAAAAAAAACTGTACCCACCTCTACTACTGATTTCTGGCAGCTTGTTCCAGACACTCACCACACTATGTGAAAAAATTGTTCCTCAGGACCCTGTTGTCTCTCTCCTCTCTCACCTTAAACTAATGCCCTTTAGTTTTAGACTCCCCTACTTTTGGGAAATGATATTGACAATCTACGCCCCTCATTATTTTATAGATTTCTATAAGATCCCTCCTAAGCCTCCTACGCTCCAGAGAAAAAAGTCCCAGTCTATCCAGCCTCTCCTCATAACTCAATCCATCAAGTCATGATAGTATCCTAGTAAATCTTTTTTGCATTCTTCCAAGTTTAATAGTATTCTTTCTACAAGAGGGTGACCAGGACTGTACACAGTACTCCAAGTGTGGCCTTACCAATGTCTTGTACAATTTCAACAAAGCGTCCCAACTCCTGTGTTCTGACCAGTGAGACTAACCATGCCGAATGCTTTCTTCACCACCCCTGTCTATCTGTGATTCCACTTTCAAAGAGCTATGAACCTGTAATCCTAGATCATAGAATCCTACAGTGCAGAAAGAGGCCACTCAGCCCATCTAGTCTGCACCAACCACAATCCCACCCAGGCCCTATCCCTATATCCCTACATATTTACCCACTAATCTGTCTAACCTATGCATCCTGGGACACTAAGGGTCAATTTAGAATGGCCAATCAACCTAGCCTGCACATCTTTGGATTGTAGGAGGAAACCGGAGCACCCACAGGAAACTCATGCAGACACGGAGAATATGCAATCTCAACACAGTGACCCAAGCCAGGATTCGAACCCAGGTCCCTGGAGCTGTGAAGCAGCAGTGCTAACCACTATGCTACTGTGCCACCTAGATCTTTATTTGAAGACTCTCTCCAACGCCTTACCATTAACTGAGTAAGTCCTGCCCTGGTTCGATCGACCAAAATGCATCATCCTTCGTTTATCTAAATTAAACTCCACCTGTCATTATCAGTCCATTGGCCCAACTGATCAAGATCCCGTTGCAATCCTAGATAACCTTCATTGTCCACCATACCACCAATCTTGGTGTCATCAACAAACTTTCTAACCACACTTCCTAAATTCTCACCCAAATGATTAATATAAATGACAAATAACAGTGGACCCAGCACCGATCCCTGAGGCACACTGCTGGTCACAGGCCTCCACTGTGAAAAACATCCTCCACAACCACCCTTTGTCTTTTGTCATCCAGTCAATTTTGTATCCAATTGGCCACCTCACTCTGGATTCTGAGAGATTTAACCTCACGCGACAATCATGTGGTTGGCACCTTATCAAAGGCCTTGCTAAAGTCTTTGCAGACAATGTCGACTGCATTGCCCTCATCTACCTTCTTGGTTACCCCTTCAAAAAAAATTCAAATTCATGAAACATGATTTTCTACTCACACAGCCATGCTGACTTTCCCTAATCAGTCCCTGCTTCTCTAAATGCCTGTATCAGATCCTCTCTCAGAATATAGGAGTAATAGGAGAGAAATGAAGATTTTTGTTCACATTATAAACTTGTAGTTGATATGGGGATAAACAAAGGCAAATATTTACAAACAAAATTTTCTGAAGCCAAGTGGCGCAGCAGACACCCAGAACTCAGTTCACCAAAATAAATGCTGAAATGTACAAAATCCGTATAATCAGAGATATTGAAAGCATACAACTAAATGTTTCAATCATACAAATTAAAACTCTCATACATATAATAGTTACTTTGTTTTTACTTTGTAGCTTTATAACTTTCTACAAGTTAATTGTTTAGTCAAAAACTGGCTTAATCGTAATTAACAAATCAATTAGATAGAAAGCCTCCTAAATTTATGACTGGTGCCAAAAAGTGCCTCCAGTCTTTAATCAACACTGAATGCGAGGCTTTGTTCAAGCAGTGCTTCTGTGAGAGTGCATATCCCAACACACAATACGCAGATTTGTTTCCGGAATTAAGAGTGCTGAAGTGGCAATCATTTTGATGAAGTTTTTTTTTAAAAGTTACTGATGTAATTAAGGCAGAAGCAACAAAAACTGACACTGGTTCTAGCTGAACATGTGATGAAGCCAGTCAGGCAGGACAGGCTGCACTTTTAAACCACAAAAAGTGGACGAATACATCTCAACATGACTATCTGATGTGACCTCCCTCAATTATTCACTCTTCATGGCAGACAGATTTCGGTGATGGGATTCATTGTCAACAGCAGAGGTGGTAGGAAATTAGGAATGGTAATTGAAAATCCTCTGCAAACAGAGCCAGCTACACTTATCGTGAATGGAAATGAACAGTAATATTTAGGTTTAATTTAACCAGATATATGGCTGATTTGAACAAAAGCGAGTGAGAGAACAGATAGAGAGGATACCTACAGAAACCACCCCCTGTTCCCACCCATTCTCCCACACCCAGAGACACTGTCCCTTTCCCACGTCCCAACAGCTCCTGGAGACCATCCCTGTCCTCACACCTAGAATCTATTCTCTCCCTTCAAACGCCCAGAGTCCATACCTATGTTCCCCAACACACATCATCTTTCTCCCCATTCCCTAACACAGTCTGTACTCTTTCCCACCTCCAACATGCAAGATCACTCCACCACACTCCTCCCACCACCCAAAACCCAAAGTCTGTTTTCTCCCTCTCACACAAAGTCCATTCTCTTCACTCCCTCAAGCCTCAACCAACAAGGAGTTCCCTCCAACACTTACGCTTGGTTACCCTTATTTACCTGTCACTTTCAGGTCTAGACAGGCACTGGATGAAAGTCTACATGTTGGTTGAAAATACTCAGATCTACCTTCCTATCACTCCTTTCAATCTCAACCACATTTCCATTGTCAGATGTGGTTTAATCAAAGTATCTGAGTAACCAGAACTCTCTGCTATTTATTAAAAGACTAAAAAAAAGCCGTAAATTTGCTTCTGCCTCCAATTCCATTACTGTCCCAAGTCATGGAGTTCTTCCAATGTTAAAAATATTGCATAAATGTAATTAATTGCTTCTAGCAGGGATTGCACAGCACTAAGGAATGACAAACCTGGCTTATTTGCCTCCCTCAGGTGATGAAGCAAATTATAGCTTGTCCCTGCTGCCTTATCCAGCATCAGCTAACTCAGCATAGGCCACACAGCTAACCTCAGACATTCCTGGTCTGTATGGCTCAGCACTGCAGTCTACCTGTCTGTATATTTACCCAGAGTCAACAATAACTTGCATTTATCTCCTCCCATGTAAAATATACCCAAAGGATTTTCAAACTGGGGAACTACTTTTTTTCAGAGTTTTAAATACTACAATTAAGCATGCAAGCATACAATTTCTACAAACATTTACTATGATGCTGACAGACATCAAACCAAAAATGTGCCTTCAGTGAACTTTAAGTGCTACAATATTTACTGGTTCCAATACTTAGTTAAAACAATACAGTTTAATCTTCAGTGACAATTCAGTCACCTCAAATTGCTTCCATCATTACACAGCTTAAATGTTCTTTACAAAATACTTGCTACAGATATAAAGGGAAAAAATCTAGGATTAAACCGTTGGTGTGGACACAGTGGGTAAATGTCATCAACGCACCATTATACTTCACTGAAAAAACGTTACCAACACCAGCTTGTCGGGCATTGGTGGATGGTGAGAATACATAGAGATCCTTGCTAAGTCCAGATCTATTATAGACTTCAAAAAAGTCAAAAGCTTCTATCATTACAAAATGGCTTGAGTTTTTGAATTTTACAAAGGAGTCAGAGAAGTTACAATGATTATCACAGCTAAGCCCTCACAGCAATAGCCTTTATTGATCCTTCAGTGTTACTTCTTCCTATCGCTACGAAGTAGAATTTTCCAAGCACTGGGTTGTTCACCCACTAATAAAGAATAAAAGCTAGGCTTTGACTTTGGGAAACAGGTTAATTTTACTTTACTGATAACTTCTTGTTGGATGCAATTCTGGGTGACCAATCTAAACAGCAATAAGGAGGGAATGAACTGAAATCAAACTTGATTTCAACAATGAGAAACCTCAGCCTACTGTAGCTACTTGACCCAAAGCTTTAACACGAATATCAGGGAATCCGTTGTTGATGTATGGACCCCATAATATTGAGCTTTAACTACTCACTATGCTTATTTAGATTTTTACATTTAGTATTTCTTGGGTCATGCCGAGAGAAGCTTTCCGACAAGCTTTTTACAAACATCCCCAACAGAACCAAGCAAAAAAAAACTTAGTTTTAAGGACTGTTTCATTAAAATAGCAAAAATAATGACACTTCACCCTATTATAGGCACACACACAAAAACAGGTTGGAGGGCAAACCAATCTTTTATTTGAAGAAATGTTTACCACTTAAAGATTCCACCATTTTACAATTTTCACTTGGATTTGCAATTGAAGGAATAAAAGAACCTGACAGTTATGAGATCCCAATAGCACAATCAGAAAATACCCAGTGACCTCAACCTTGTACTGTGACTTATTTCAGCATCATTTTACATTCTGTGGAAGAGTACATTTTAACAAACTGTGTGCAAGCATGGCAACACTGTTTATTTGATATGATCTGGTTCACATTAGGTATGCCTATGCCACTGCCCCGGCATAAGACCAATGCATCTGTATTAAATCAAAGGCACAAGTTACTTCTTACAATTCGCTTTAACCTCCAACTCTCGCTGGCTCCGTTTTGAGCAAGAGGTTTTCACAAACATTGTGCTTCATTGAAATGCTAGCTACAGAACTGTGAAGGCTTTCAGTAATGCTGACCAACTAAATCACTGATTTATGATCTTGAGAAAATAAAATTTTTGACAACTTATGACTCTTAATTTTTACTTTTTCCTAAGACATCTACAGCCAGGTAGTCTTCACCATCCTCACTACAGCCAATACCTAGAGCTCAAACCGAAAACATATTCTGATTGTTACAATCCCAACTGATGCGACTACCAGACGAGAATGACTCCAGAATGGAACCCTGACTTAGTGGACTGTAACTTTTATTTTTAATTTAATATATGTCAATTGGACTGCCAATTAACTTTTAACAAAATTAAAAACATTACCAAAGAAAAAAATTAATTACAATACACTGCTCCTTCACTTCCACTTCTCTCGTTACAGCATTGTAAGGATAATACAAAGCATAAAATAGATTTCCAGACCAGATGGAATGCATCCGAGGGTTCTGAAAGAAATGGCGGAGGTGATAGTGGATGCCTTGGTGGTTATTTTCCAAACGTCGCTGGATTCCGGGGAAGTGCTGGAAGATTGGAAAGCGGCTCATGTTACGCCGTTGTTTAAGAAGGGTGCCAGGCAAAAGGCAGGGAATTATAGGCCAGTTAGTTTAACGTCTGTTGTAGGTAAAATGTTAGAATCCGTCATCAAGGAGGAAATAGCGAGGCATCTTGAGGGGAATTGCTTGATACAGCAAACACAGCACGGTTTCGTTAAGGGGAAGTCGTGTCTGACAAATTTATTGGAGTTCTATGAGGATGTGTCTAGGGCGGTGGATAGAGAGCCGGTGGATGTGGTCTTTCTTGATTTTCAGAAGGCCTTTGACAAGGTACCTCACAAGAGGTTATTGCAGAAGGTAAGGGGGCATGGAGTTGGGGGTGGGATGTTAGCGTGGATAGAGGACTGGTTGTCAAATAGGAGGCAGAGAGTGGGGGTGAATGGGTGCTATTCGGATTGGCGGTTGGTGACTAGTGGAGTGCCCCAGGGGTTGGTGCTGGGGCTTCAGCTATTTACCATTTATATAGATGATCTGGAGGAGGGAACCGGGTGTATGGTGTCGAAATTTGCTGATGACACCAAGATTGGTGGAACGGCAAATTGTGCTGAGAGTGTGGAGAGTCTACAGAAGGATCTAGATAGGCTGGGCGAATGGGCCAGGAAATGGCAAATGGAATTTAATGTTGGCAAGTGCGAGGTGGTCCACTTTGGTAGGAATAATGGTAGGAAAGACTATTACTTACGTGGCGAAAAACTGCAGCAGGCGACGGTGCAGAGGGACCTCAGGGTCCTTGTGCATGAGTCGCAAAAACCCAGCCTGCAGGTGCAGCAGGTGGTCAGGAAGGCAAATGGGATGCTGGCCTTCATAGCGAGGGGGATTGAATATAAAAGTAGGGAGGTCTTGCTGCGGCTGTATAGGGCATTGGTGAGGCCGCAGCTGGAGTACTGTGTGCAGTTTTGGTCGCCGTACTTACACAAGGATATTTTGGCCTTGGAGGGAGTGCAGAGGAGGTTTACTAGGCTGATGCCGGAGTTGAGGGGGTTGAGCTATGAGGAGAGGCTGAATAAACTAGACTTGTACTCGTTAGAGTTTAGAAGAATGAGGGGAGATCTCATTGAGACGTATAAGATAATGAATGGGATGGATAGGATAGAGGTGGAAAGACTCTTCCCGCTCAGAAAGGACAGTAGAACTAGGGGGCACAGCCTCAAGATAAAGGGGGGGGCGGTTTAGAACGGAGTTGAGGAGGAACTTCTTCACTCAAAGGGTGGTGAATCTCTGGAATTCTCTGCCTGTTGAGGTGGTGGAGGCTGCCTCGCTAAATATTTTTAAGACACGGGTTGATGGGTTTTTGAGGAGCGAGGGGATTAAGGGTTATGGGGAGCGGGCGGGAATGTGGAACTGAGCCACGACAGATCAGCCATGATCTTATTGAATGGTGGGGCAGGCTCGAAGGGCTAGATGGCCTACTCCTGCTCCTATTTCTTATGTTCTTTTATATTACATAGTCCATGTAAATCAATATGCAAAACGTGGTCAGATACACTGCACTAAAACCAAGTGGCAGACACCACCCCCTACAACTAATATTGATTTTTCATTAATTTCCCCCCAAATATTTATTACACCGTGAGCCAACAGGTCTCGCTGGCACATTTGAGTTGCACATGAATGTTTCCAAACTCCCCTCTTGAAAAAACGCATCTCGGAATTTTCTCCCAAGCAACGCTTTCTCTCTGATGCCTTCACCAAGGAACCACTTCAAGGATGTCAAACTTTTCCCTTTCAATGTTCCTCCACCTTGCTATGTGCATTCAGTCTTGCACTCAATCTCTCAGATACCCAGCCAACAGAACCGCCACTGCTTCATAGATATCACCAAACCTTTGAATTAGATCTGGCTTCTCATTGAGCTTACTTTAAAACTGGTTGTTGCAACTGACTCTTTAACTGAGTACTTTCTCTGCTTTTTACTTGAATTCTCCTGAACAATGTTCAACTTCTGTTCTTTGTTCTGTAACTAAGCTGTCTTCCCGAGACATACTTCCACATTGAAGTAAATTTATTAGTCACAAGTAAGGCTTACATTAACACTAGGAGAATTTCACAATAACTTCATTACAGTCATAAGAACATAAGAAATAGGAGGAGTAGGCCATCTAGCCCTTCGAGCCTGCCCCACCATTCAATAAGATCATGGCTGATCTGTCGTGGCTCAGTTCCACATTCCCGCCCTCTCCCCATAACCCTTAATCCCCTCGCTTATCAAAAACCCATCAACCCGCGTCTTAAAAATATTTAGCGAGGCAGCCTCCACCACCTCAACAGGCAGAGAATTCCAGAGATTCACCACCCTTTGAGTGAAGAAGTTCCTCCTCAACTCTGTTCTAAACCACTCCCCCCCCCTTTATCTTGAGGCTGTGCCCCCTAGTCCTACTGTCCTTTCTGAGCAGGAAGAGTCTCTCCACCTCTATCCTATCCATCCCATTCATCATCTTATACGTCTCAATGAGATCTCCCCTCATTCTTCTAAACTCTAACGAGTACAAGCCTAGTTTATTCAGCCTCTCCTCATAGCTCAACCCCCTCAACTCCGGCATCAGCCTAGTAAACCTCCTCTGCACTCCCTCCAGGGCCAAAATATCCTTGTGTAAGTGCGGCGACCAAAACTGCACACACTACTCCAGCTGCGGCCTCACCAATGCCCTATACAGCCGCAGCAAGACCTCCCTACCTTTATATTCAATCCCCCTTGCTATGAAGGCCAGCATCCCATTAGACTTCCTGACCACCTGCAGGTTGGGTTTTTGTGACTCATGCACAAGGACCCCGAGGTCCCTCTGCACTGTCGCCTGCTGCAGTTTTTCACCCTGTAAGTAATAGTCCTTCCTAACATTATTCCTACCAAAGTGGACCACCTCGCACTTGCCAACATTAAATTCCATTTGCCATTTCCTGGCCCATTCGCCCAGCCTATCTAGATCCTTCTGTAGACTCTCCACACCCTCTGCACAATTTGCCGTTCCACCAATCTTGGTGTCATCAGCAAATTTCGACACCATACACTCGGTTCCCTCCTCCAGATCATCTATATAAATGGTAAATAGCTGAGGTCCCAGCACCGACCCCTGGGGCACTCCACTAGTCACCAACTGCCAATCCGAATAGCACCCATTCACCCCCACTCTCTGCCTCCTATTTGACAACCAATCCTCTATCCACGCTAACACCCTACCCCCAACTCCATGTCCCCTTACCTTCTGCAATAACCTCTTGTGAGGTACCTTGTCAAACGCCTTCTGAAAATCAAGACAGACCACATCCACCGGCTCTCCTCTATCCACCGCCCTAGACACATCCTCATAGAACTCCAATAAATTTGTCAGACACGACTTCCCCTTAACGAAACCGTGCTGGATCTGCTCTATCAAGCAATTCCCCTCAAGATGCCTCGCTATTTCCTCCTTGATGACGGATTCTAACATTTTACCTACAACAGACGTTAAACTAACTGGCCTATAATTCCCTGCCTTTTGCCTGGCACCCTTCTTAAACAACGGCGTAACATTAGCCGCTTTCCAATCTTCCAGCACTTCCCCGGAATCCAGCGACGTTTGGAAAATAACCACCAAGGCACCCACTATCACCTCCGCCATTTCAGAACCCTCGGATGCATTCCATCCGGTCCTGGGGACTTGTCCACAATCAGTCCCTCCAGTCTGTCGAGCACCGCCTCTCTCGTAACAATAATGTCATTGAGACCCTCCAGTCCTACCACCTTTCCATCGCTAACACCCGGCAAATTATTCACGTCTTCCTCCGTCTTCCTCAGCCATTTCCCCATCCCCTACCACTAAGTCCCCCCTCTCATCCTCTAAGGGTCCAACGTTCACCCTAGCCAGCCTCTTCCTTTTTATATATTTATAAAAAACTCTTGCTATCCTTTTTTATATTAAGTGCTAGCCCAGCTTCATACTTTCTCCTACCCTTCTTTATCAACTTCTTTGTCAATCTTTGTTGACATTTAAACCTCTCCCAATCCTCTTCTCGCCCACTACTCTTAGCTACTCTAAACACTTCCGCTTTTAATTTAACACCTTCCTTCACCTCACCTTCGTAGTCACCACACTCCGTCTCTTCGGGTCAATATATCTAACCAGCATGTCTTTCAGACAATGGGAGGAAACCGAAGCACTCAGGATGAAGAACATCTGTCACAGAACAAAGAGCCACGACAGATCAGCCATGATCTTATTGAATGGCGGGGCAGGCTCTAAGGGCTGGATGGCCTACTCCTGCTCCTATTTCTTATGTTCTTATGTAACAGTACTGCACAGGACAGGCCCTTTGGCCCACCAAGTCTGTGCCATCACAGATGCCTCTCTAATTTAGTCTTTTCTTGCCCCTACGTGATCCATATCCCTCTATTCCCTGCCTATTCATGTATCTATCCAGATGCCTCTTGAATGTTGTTATAGAATCTGTTTGCACCACCTTCTCCAGCAGCACGTTCCAGGCATTCACCAACCGCTGTATGAAAAACTTGCCCCTTACATCTCTTTTAAACTCCCCCCGTCACTTTCCCCCTATGCCCTTGGGAAAAAGACTGGCTATCCACTCTATCCAAGCCTGTCATAAACCTCTATTAGGTCCCCCCTCATCCTCCAATGCTCCAATGAAAACAATCCATGCTGTCCAACCTTTCTTCATAGTCGATATCCTCCAAAACAGGCAACATCCTGCCAAATCTCTCTGCACCCTTTCCAATGCATTAACATCCTTCTGGTAGTGCGGCGACCAGAATTGTACACAATAATCTATATGCGGTTCAACCAAAGTCTTTGCAACTGCAACATGATTTTCCAATTCCGATATTCCACGCCCCTATCGATGAAGACCAGCATGCTATACGCCTTCTTGATCACCTTGTCCACCTGAGTTACCACCTGCAGAGAACTGTTGATCTGCATTCCTAGATCCCTCTGTATGGTAACATTTCTTAGGGCTCCACCATTTACTGTCTATGTCTCTTACGCAGTAGACCTTCCAACTCACATCACCTCACATTTGTCTGGGTTAAATTCCATCTGCTCTCTTTCAATCCACGTCTCCAGCTGATTTATATCCTGCTGTATCCTCGGACAATCCTCCTCACCATCCACTACGCCTCAAATTTTTGTATCATCTGCATATTTACTAAATCAGACGACCTACATTTTCCTCCAAATCATTTATATGCATTACAAATGACAGTATCATGTAGATGAATTGGAGAAGTCGGGGCTGTTTTCCCTTGAAAGGAAAAGAAGATTGAGGAGAGATTTGATGTAAGCATTCAAAATCATGGGGAGTCCGGTCAGAGCAGATAGGGAGAAACTGTTTAGGGTCATGAAAAAAAGAGAATGAGAGTGCACAAATTTAAGGTAATTTGCATTAGAAGAAGTGATATGGTTAAGGTGTGGCATGCACTGCCTGGAGAAGCGATGGAGGCAGATTCAATTGGGGCATTCAAAAGTTAGATTTTTTTTGAAAAGGAACAATGTGCCAGGATTATGGGGAGAAGGCAGAACAATGGCACGAAATAAATTCTCATTTGGAGACACAGTAGGCCAAATGGCCTCCTTGTGTGCTGTAAAAAAAATCAGTAAGTTTTCACTCAGTACTGTGCAGAGTTCTCACAGGAAGAGTTCATGCGAATGTCAAAGTCCAGGATTGAGTTCACTGTGTTGATCAAATAGGCAGCCAACACAAAGATCACATGAATAATAACTTGTTGAGCAACTGGCACTTATGGAGCCATAGCCCTGCAAGAAGATAGCACCATTAGGGGGGGGGCAGCTGACAATGAGCAAGGAACATAAAGGCTTCTTTGTAGCTTTCCTCAGAATCACGAAGCTGAAAAATAAGAGGATTAACCAATGCCTGCGTGCAACACAATAGGCACCTTCAGATTTTTAGAACATAAGAAATAGGAGCAGGAGTAGGCCATCTAACCCTTCGAGCCTGCCCCGCCATTCAATAAGATCATGGCTGATCTGAAGTGGATCAGTTCCACTTTCCCGCTTTCTCCCCATAACCCTGAATTCCCTTGCCTACCAAAAACCTATCTACCCATGTCTTAAATATATTTAGCGAGGTAGCCTCCACCACTTCAATGGGCAGAGAATTCCAGAGATTCACCACCCTTTGAGTGAAGAAGTTCCTCCTCAACTCCGTTCTAAACTGCTCCCCCCTTATCTTGAGACTGTGCCCTCTAGTCCTGCTGTCCTTTCTCAGTGGGAAGAATCTCTCTACCTCTACCCTATCCATCCCCTTCATTATCTTATACGTCTCTATAAGATCCCCCCCTCATCCTTCTAAACTCCAACGAGTACAAACCCAGTCTATTCAGCCTCTCTTCATAGTTCAACCCCCTCATCTCCGGTATCAGCCTAGTGAACCTCCTCTGTACTCCTTCCAAGGCCAGAATGTCCTTGCGTAAGTGTGGCAACCAAAACTGCACACAGTACTCCAGCTGCGGCCTCACTAGTGCCCTGTACAGTTGCAGCAAGACCTCCCTGCTTTTATATTCTATCCCCCTTGCTATAAAGGCCAGCATCCCATTTGCCTTCCTGATCACCTGCTGCACCTGCAGACTGGGTATTTGCGACTCATGCACAAGGACCCCCAGGTCCCTCTGCACCGTAGCATGCTGCAGCTTTTCGCCCTTTAAATAGTAATCCCTCCTGCTATTATTCCTGCCAAAGTGGATAACCTCACACTTGCTAACATTGTACTCCATCTGCCAGGTCCTCGCCCACTCGCTTAGCCTGTCTAGATCCCTCTGCAGACTTTCCACACCCTCCGCACAATTTGCTTTTCCACTTTGTGTCATCAGCAAATTTCGACACCCTACACTCAGCCCCCTCCTCCAGATCATCTATATAAATGGTAAATAGCTGAGGCCCCAGCACCGATCCCTGCAGCACTCCACTAGTCACCAACCGCCAATCAGAATAGCACCCATTGATACCAACTCTCTGCTTCCTATTAGACAACCAATCCTTTATCCATGCTAACACCCTACCCCCAACTCCATGCCCCCTAATCTTCAGAAGCAACCTTTTGTGCAGCACCTTATCAAACGCCTTCTGAAAATCGAGAAACACCACATCCACCGGTTCCCCTCTGTCTACCGCACTAGTCACATCCTCATAGAATTCCAATAAATTCGTCAGACACGGCTTCCCCTTAACGAATCCGTGCTGCGTCTGCTCTTTCAAACAATTCTTCTCAAGATGCCTCGCTATTTCTTCTTTGATGACGGATTCAAGCATTTTTCCCCCACAACAGACGTTAAACTAACCAGCATATAATTACCTGCCTTTTGCCTGCTACCCTTTTTAAACAGCGGCGTAACATTAGCCATCTTCCAGCACTTCCCTGGAATCCAGCAAGGTTTGGAAAATGATCACTAAGGCATCTACCATCGCCTCTGCCATTTCCTTCAGAACCCTGGGGTGCATTCCATCCGGTCCTGGGGACTTGTCCACCATCAGTTCCGCTAGTCGATCAAGCACTACCTCTCTAGTGACAGTAATCGCATTCAGGCCCTCAACTCCCACCATCCTTCTATCTTTAATACCCAGCAAACTATTCGCGTCCTCCTCCGTGAAGACCGAGACAAAAAACTTATTGAAGGCCTCAACCATTTCCTCATCCCCCACCACTAAATCCCCCCTCTCATCCTCTAAGGGTCCAACATTCACTCTAGCCAGCCTCCTCCTCTTTATATATTTGTAAAAACTCTTACTATCCTTTTTATATTTAGTGCTAGTTTAGCTTCATAGTCTATCCTTCCTTTATCATCTTCTTTGTCAATCTTGGTTGATTTTTAAACCTCTCCCAATCTTCTCCTTGCCCACTACTTTTAGCCACTCTAAACGCATCAGCTTTTAATTTAATACTTTCCTTTATTTCCTTCGATAACCACGGCTGATTATCCCTTCTCCTACGATCCTTTTTTACCATCGGAATAAATTTCTGCTGAGCACCGAAAAAGATCTCCTTAAAGATCCTCCACTGTTCCTCAGCAGTCCTACCGACCAATCTGCGCCCCCAATCTACATTTGCCAATTCCTCTCTTATCCTATTGTACTCCCCACTGTTCAAACAGAGGACACAGGTCCGGGACCCTACTTTCTCATCCTTCATCTGCATCAAAAACTCCACCATACAATGATTGCTCGTCCCAACAGGATCCCTCACAACAAGGTCCCTAATTCTACCTGCCTTGTTACATAACACCAGATCTAAGATAGCTCGCTCTCTTGTCAGTTCCATCACATACTGTTCAAGGAAACTATCCCGGCAGCATTCCAAGAACTCTTTCTCAAGCCCACCGCGTCCGACATGGGTCAACCAATCAATATGTAGATTGAAATCCCCCATAATTATCGCCGTTCCATTTCTGCACGCATCAATTATTTGCGTGTTTATAGCCCGCCCCACCTCCAAGTTATTATTTGGGGGCCTACAGACCACACCCACCAGCGTCTTCCCCCCCTTACTGTTCTTTATCTCCACCCACAACGATTCCATATTCTGCTCTTTGGAGCCAATATCTTCCCTTACTACCGCCCTGATATTATCCTTAATTAACAGAACTACCCCACCCCCTTTTTACTCCCGTCTATCCTTCCTAAACACTTGATACCCCTGGACATTCAGCTCTCAGTCCCTGTCACCCTGCAACCACGTTTCCGTGATGGCCACCAGATCATATCCATTTGTGCTGATCTGCGCCACCACTTTGTTCCGAATGCTTCGTGCATTCAGATAAAGTGTCTTTATCCCAGCCTTTATCTGGACCCTATTTGAAGGAACGCTACCAACATTTCTCATGCCCCCTACTCCCTTTATTATTGGGACATCCTTGTCCTTTTCCCATACCTGTACCCTCTCTTTTACTTTATATATTGTAATTTCTCCTACCCCTGCACCACCTTCCCCCGCCCCCCCCCCAAATTAGTTCAGACCAAGACCATACCATCTGAACAGGTCCCACCTGCCCCAATACTGGTGCCAATGCCCCATAAATTCAAACCCATTCCTCACACACCAATACCTGAGCCACCCATTCATCTCTTTAATCCTATCTACCCTACGCCCATCTGCACGCGGTTCAGACAGCAATCCAGAGGTAACCACCTTGTCGGTTCTGCTTTTTAATTTTATTCCCAGCTTTTCATACTCCCTCTGCAGATCCTCAGACCCCAATTTGCCTATGTCGTTGGCACCCACATGTACCACAACCACCGGATTCTCACCCTCCCACTCCAGGTTCCTCTGCCACCCAGATGAGACATCCTGGACCCGAGCACCAGGCAGACAACGCACTCTTCTGTATTCTTTGTCCCAGTCAAAAAGGACAGTGTCTATACCCCTAACTACACTATCCCCAATTACCACTACATTCCTCTTTACTTCTTCCTCTTTGTCCTGTGTCTGCACCACTGTACTGCGGGCAGTTTGCTCGTCAACCTTACAGCCCTTGTTCTTGTCCACACTGGGAGCAAGAACCTCAAACCTGTTGTGCAGATTGAGAGGCTGAGGCCTTTGGGTCCCCCCTTCCTTCCTCCCCGCTCCCCCCCTTCCTTCCACCCACCCTTCCTCCCCCCAGCAGCACCCTCTTGTTCCTGACCCTTAGAGTTAGCCAGTCTAGGGGATGTAGATGTCTCTTGCACCTCATTATCTACGGTACACTCCCTCTCCCTGATGAGCCTCAGTGTCTGAAGCTCAGAAGCCAGCTCATCTACTTTGAGCTGGAGCTCCTCCAGCAACCAGCACTTACTGCAGACATGGTCACTGGGAAGAACCTTGGGGTCCACCAGCTCCCACATCATACAGAAACAGCACATCACATACCACTCCATCACAGTCTCTTAGTAATTACTGAACACAGTTAAGAAACATCTGCATTAGCTTAGAAACAGCATTTAAATTCATAAGTTACAGCATTGAAATTAAGGCCAGAATTTTACATTTCCCCATGCATAAATCCACTGTTTGTTCCGTGCCATTCTGAATTAAATTGATTTGTCACATGAATTGATATTCAGCGAAAAGTATTGTTTCCTGTGAGCTGTACAGACAAAACATGCTGCTCATAGAGTATATGGAGGAGAAGGAAAGGAGAGGGACAGTGCAGAATATAGTGTTGCAGTTAGCGATAGGGTGAAGAGAAAGATCAGCTTAGTATGCAATAGGAACATTCAGAAGTCTGATGGCAGCAGGGATAATCTGCTCTCAATTCAATTGGTATGAGTTTTCCCAATGGAGAGAGGTGGAAGAGAGTATGTCCAGGATGCACATTCCATCCCAAAATCACCCTCAACTTCTATTGGATTAGCCAAAATAGCTCATGGAACTGCTGCTTTTTATTTTCTTTCTGGGGAAGCTACAGTACCTCCTTCCCAATAACCCAAACAAGACAAGAAAATCATTGGCACATCTTTAATGTCGTGCAGTAATAGGGCAATTGGGATTAGCTTAGGGGCTATAAAAAAAAGGGCGGCATGGACAAATTGGGCCAAAGGGCCTGTTTCCATGCTATAAACCTCTATCACTCAATACCTGACACTCTACTACCAAATTATTTTATAAAATACATTATTAAGGATTTACCACAGTTTTTGGTTTTGAATAATGTAAAAATTGTTGGTTACAGATCAAGGTCAACAATGCATACTTCAGCTCTATTTCTTTCACTGCAATTTAACTTTCTTTTGGTTTGATACGTAGATTCTCTGAGGTTTGATTTAATAGTGACACACCCACTCAGCCAGCACCAAATGTTGCTGAAACTCCACTTGTTTTGTTTGCCAGTGGCTCATGTGACTCACTAAAGTCATTGTAACGGATCAGTGGAGTCAGACAGATTAGTGCATGGATATTTAAAATTGTTAACATCGCAGATCTACACTGGAACTTAGCATCCTGGGGCATTTAGAGGCTGATTATAGTGCATGCTGCATAAACAGGATTTTAAAATAATTAAACCAATTTAAGGACATCACTAAGGAGAGCAAGTAAACACAGCAAAAATAATGCCTCCCAAAAAACCGATTCTACGTTAGATTCCAGATCATGTAGTCATAAAAAAGCCCTTTAAGTAAAATCTCAGTAGTAACTCAACTCCAGGTAGGTTCTGAGTATCACAATGGAACACAGCTCATATCTATCCTAGACAGAGACGCATTCTTCTTGCGCTCATTGTGAATATTGCAAGATTTATTAATTTGGAAATTCCATTCAAGATCCAATAACTTTGCAGTACATTCCAATTTGTGCCCTGGTGCAAAAACAAAAGTCTCCCCAGAAATTTAAACACAACTACGAACCCCTCAGCTCTGCCAGAAATATATCAAAACAGCAACAAGGGTCTGTTACAGTAACCATCTCAAACCTACGTTTTAGAGGGAGTTTGAAACCTTCCAGTGTGACCCCAGTGCACTGTAGGCCTGCCTCTACAACAATTAACGATCATATGATTTCATACCTAAATCACCTAGACCCATGTCGCAATTGCCCTGGGAATCTTTAATATTGACTTTAGATTCCGTTAAGTTAATGGCACCAACATTGGTAAGGGAGTCTCCTACTGATTATCACCTGCAGCACCACCTCTGCCTATGAATCAGAACTGCTCCATGTTGAACACCAATTGAAGGAAAGACTGAGGGTGGCAAGGGCACAGAACATACTCTAGGTGAAGATGTCAATGTCAATCATCCAAGGGTGGCTCAGGAACACCACTACAGACTGAGCTGGCCATCCTAAAGGATACAGCTGCTAGACAGGTGGGCTGAGGAGGCAACACTGAGGAACGCCTGCAATAATGTCCTGCAGACAAGATGAGTGGCCTCCTAACAACCACAACCATCTTTCTTTGTGCTATGTATGGCTCCAATCAATGGAGGGTTTTAGTCCTGACTCCCACTCACTCCACTCTTGCTGGGTTTTCCTCAATGCCACATTTGGTCAAAAGCTTCCTTGATGTCAACTGCAGTTACTCTCACCTCTGAAGTTAAGCTCTTTCGCCCATGTTATAATGAAGTCAGCAGGTGAGTGGCACAGGAAGAGCCCAAAGTGTGTCAACAGTTCCATGAAGCTGCATAGGGTTGAACAAGAGGAAAAAGCTTATGTGACCTTGTCATCACCAATCTACCTGTCACAGATGTATCTGTCCATGATAGTACAAGCACAAGAGACAACCACACAATTCTCATGGAGTAAAAGTCCCACGTTCAAAATGAAGTTAACCTCCATCATCCTGTATGACACTACTACTGTGCTAAATGGGATAGATTCCGCACAGATCTTGTGAACAAAATTGGACATACATGAAGCACTGTGGGAAATCAACAGAATTGTATGTGACCACAATACATCTAGTGCCTGGCATGTCCCCATCTCTACCGTTACCATCAAGTCAAGAAACCAAATCTGATTTTGTTAAGAGTGCAGGTAAGTGTGCCAGGAACAGCACCACGCGTTCTAAAAATGTCGTCAATTGGTGAGGCTAAAACATAGGACTATCAGCATCCTCAACAGCATAAGTAGCATCTGATAGACAGAGCTAAGCGACCCCACAACCAATGGATCAGGTCTAAGCTCTGCAGTCCTGCCGCAACCAGTCATGAATGGTGGTGAACAATCGCAAAGCCAACAAGAGGACATGGATTCACAAATTTCCCCAGAGCCCAGCATATCAGTCCAAAAGACAACATCGAAGCATTTAAAACCACCTTTAGCCAGAAGTTTTGAATGAATGGATGATCCATCTCAGCCTCCTTCTAAGATCCCCAGCATCACAGATGCCAGTCTGCAGATAATTCACTTCATAGAATCATAAAAGGTTTACAATACGGAAAAGGGCTCTGATTCATCACATATGTGCTGCTGAAAAACAAGCCACCTAACCAAACCCCACTTTTAGCATTTGTTCCGTAGGTCTTCAGGTTACTGCAGTTGAGGTGTATATCCAGAAACCTTTTAAATGAGTTGAGGATCTCTGCCTCACTACCCTTTCAGACAACGAGTTCAAGACTCCCCCTCTACAACCTCGGGTGAGAAAAAAAAAGTATGATACCAAAAGACAGATGAAAACACTGGATGCTGCAACAGCTACATGCTCTGATAACATCCTGACAGGAACACTGAAGACTTGTACAACAGAACTAATTATGGCCCTAAGCAAGCTGATCCAGTACAGTTACAACACTGGCATCTACCCAGCAGTAATGTGCAATTCAATTTCTAGATACTTTTAACAGTCCATGCCCATATGCAGCAAGATCTGGGTAACATTCATAGAACATAACAGTGCAGAACAGGCCCTTCGGCCCACGATGTTGCGCCGACCAGTTACAAAACAATGACCCACTAACCTAAACCAATCCCTTTTCGTCCATAAACCTATCCACGGATCTCTTAAACGCCCCCAAACTAGGCGCATTTACAACCGCAGCAGGCAGGGCATTCCAATCCCTCACCACCCTCTGGGTAAAGAACCTACCCCTGACATCCGTCCTATAACTACCCCCCCTTAATTTAAAGCCATGCCCCCTCGTGCTAGATTTCTCCATCAGAGGAAAAAGGCTATCACTATCCACCCTATCTAAACCTCTAATCATCTTATATGTTTCAATAAGATCCCCTCTTAGCCGCCTTCTTTCCAGCAAAAACAACCCCACATCCCTCAGTCTCTCCTCATAGGACCTCCCCTCCATACCAGGCAACATCCTGGTAAACCTCCTCTGCACCCTCTCCAAAGCCTCCACATCCTTCCTGTAATGTGGGGAGCAGAACTGCACACAGTACTCCAAGTGCGGCCGCACCAGAGTTGTGTACAGTTGCAACATAACGCTGCGACTCCTAAATTCAATCCCCCTACCAATAAACGCCAAGACACCGTATGCCTTCTTAACAACCTTATCTACTTGATTCCCAACTTTCAGGGATCTATGTACACATACACCTAGATCCCTCTGTTCATCCACACTACTCAAAGTCCTCCCGTTAGCCCTATACTCGACACATCTGTTATTCCTACCAAAGTGAATTACCTTACACTTCTCCGCATTAAACTCCATCCGCCACCTCTCGGCCCAGTTCTGCAACCTGTCTAAGTCTTCCTGCAAACTATGACACCCTTCCTCACTATCTACTACACCTCCGACTTTGGTGTCATCAGCAAATTTACTAATCCACCCAACTATACCCTCATCCAGATCATTCATAAATCAGGCTTATGTTAATCAAGGGCACACTAGAGCTATTCAACTCTCTATGGCATTCAATTGTACTGTCATCACTGAATCCTCCACTATCAACACCCTGAGGGTTACCATTGGCCAGCCCCATAAATACTTGGCTTCAAGAGCAGGTCAGAAGGTAGGAATCCTGGGGCAAGCGATGCACCTCTTGAATCCCAAAGCCTGTCCATTACCTACAAGGAACAAATCAAGAGTGTAGAGGAATACTGTCCACCATTTGTTATGTATTTGTATTAATTCTTATTGGTTTATTGAGCTCTGATGTATTAATGTATTCATCAGAAGTGGAGTCATAAGTCCCCACAGCTAGACACAGGCAGAGAAGAGCAGGAGAAGAACATACCTGGGTATAAAGCTCCATTGTTTTAAACCCTCTATGTTCCTTAGTATCATTCTCCAAAATACAACATGCACCTCAAACAGGGCTCAAGAAGCTCAAATCAATTCAGAACACAGCCACCTACTTGATTGAATCCCATCCACGCCCTCAGCCACCAACACATACTGGTAGCAATCTACCATATACAAGCTGCACTGCAGAAACTCACTGTGCCTCTTTCAAACACCCGACTTCTGCCACATAGAAGGACAAGGGCAGAAGATAGATGGGAACACCATAACCTGGAAGTTCTCCTCTTGGCCACAGAGCACCCTGACGTGGAAATATATTGCCTCCCCTTCACTGACAATGGGTCAAAATCCTGGAACTCCCTGTCTAATAGCATTGCTATGTACTCAGGCCACAAAGACTGCAGCAGGTCAAAAAGGCAGCTCATCATCACCTTCTCAAGCCCAATTAGGTATGGGCAATTAACAACTGTTTAGCCAGCAATAGCCTCATCTGATGAAAGAAAATTTAGAAATTCTTAAACAAGATCTAAAACATTGAAGCAGGTAAATAACACATATGGACAGAAGAATGTTTTAACCACTTTTTTGACATAAAAGTACACACAAATGGCTCTTTTAATGGCATGAAAGGATCTTCAGTTAATCTCATTCCCTCCTCTTCAGCAGCCCTCCAATGGATAGTCTCTGTCAATATTCACCAACTGGCTGCTTATGTTTGAAATTCAAAGTGAACAAGTAAATAGCTGCTTTAATAGAAGCACAGAAAATAGAAGAGTAGACCATTTGGCTCTTCGCGCCTTCCCCACCATTCATTATGATCATGGCTGATCCCTTTAGCCTCAAGAGATATATTTAATGTTTTTCTTGAAATCAGACATTTTGGCCTCAACTACTTTGTGTTAGTGAAGTCCACACATGGTGGGCTGGATGAAGAAATATTTCCTCACTCACCTCAGTTCTAAAAAGGTTTATTCCTAATCCTCAAACTATGACCCCAAGTTCTGGATTCCCTCACCGTCAGGAACACACTTTCTGAATCTATCCTGTCTAATCCTGTTAGAATTTTACAAGCTTTTGAGATCAACTCTCATTCTTCTAAACTCCAGTGAACATAATCCTGGCCGGCTTAGTCTCTCCTCATATGATAAAACAGCATACAAAAAATTCCACAGGTTGCTTGGAGCAGTATACCAGAGAAAATTCCACTTGTCTCATTTAGCACTTGTGCTTTGGAACAAAGTAGAATGGCGCTTCAGAGGTACAAGATGTGCAGAGGTAGATATTTTTGATATTGGAAGAAGGCGGAGACTGAATGGTGACAGGAGGAGATGGAAGAAGGTGGCAGGACGAAGAAAATAACAACTCTCAAACTTTACCTCCAAAGTAAACTCACTTCTGGCTGCAAAGTATAGACCATGCACACATGGGAATTTACATATGACGAATACGAAAGGATAAAATTTGGCTGGAAACAAGTCACTGTTTTGGGGGAGGAAATTTAAATGTGTGAGATACTCTCCAAGTAACAACTCTATGTTCTTTCCAACTGTCAGATATTGCAAGGCATCCTGCCACTATTTCTTGTTCACCTTTCACGTTAAGGCTATTGCGCTTTCAAAGGAGGTCACCACAAGTTGTGCACATGCCTTCAATGGCAGGGGTTCAATTTCAAGCCTCTGTTGCTGTCATTAAGATGTTGCGCTGCATTTTCACCACCAGATGTGGCTATTCCCTTTGTGGTGAATTGTGGAAGAATGAGTTCAATGAGCCTACAGTCACAACTATGTCAAAGAATTCAGGTTCACAGATTAATTGTAGTGCTAAGATTGTCTGGAAGAAATTACAGCAAAAGCAAAGACCATGTGCTAGATCCAATGAACTGAGATCTCCCAAATCTCTCACTTTCAGGATAGGTTTAGCTCTGTTTAACTGCCTTTCACAGTTTAAGATTCTACTGGCAAAGTGGTTACTCTGGAGTTATAAATGCATTCTGAGTGTTATTTCCTTTCCTGCTATATAAAAAAATTCTAAAATGATACAATGGGCTCGAACATTAATGTCTCATAATAAACTACTGTAATGGCTGTGCTTCCCATCCCAGCAGTTCAGCATTCCTAAAATGATGCTTAAAAAAAAAACAAAAAACACTTTCCCATAAGAAAGCCCATAACAAAGTTAGGTTACACTCCAGACCTGTAACTTTTACATTAAAAACCATTTGGCTGCCTTGAACCGAACAAGACCAAAAATCCTCTTTATACTTACAAAGCTTACTTTTATGACTTAACTCCCCACTCCTCTTCCTCAACCCACTTGCTCCTTCCAACTCACCACTTCCTTCTCCCAAGCCCTCACTCATTCCTGCTCATTGTTTTCCTCTCCTGACCCCCTTGCTCTCATCTATGCACCATCCTCTGCTGAGACCCTTGCTCTTGCTCAATGTGCAAAAAAGTGATGCTAAGTGAGACAGTAACGGGTCAGCGAGCAGGAACCAACGAGTGGGAGTGAGTAAGGTGGTGGCAAAGGAATGATATTTATTAAAAAACAGACTGAGCATGTGTAATTACAATGCCTTTTTGACACACACACACACACACTGTAACCATGCCTCGATGGAAATGTGTTTCAGAACGCAATTTAAACAGGCGGTATCTGTATCAGCTGCCATACTAGGCTTCAGTAATCCTGACTTCTGACAGTATAGGGAAATTCAAGGGTCTATCTTCAGTCAATCATTGCAAACTTCCAAAGACGGGAAGTGCTGGAAGCTCAGCAGATCTGACAACATCTGTAGTGAGAGAAACAAAGTCAAATGACTCTTCTTCGGATTTCGAGCATTTATAGTATTTTGCTTTATTCTAAGACAAGCATCCTGGTCGATAAAGCATGGAAAATAACCTCAGAACAGTTTACCAACTCAATGACAGTTATAGTGATAGTGAGTGAACAGAAAAATTCGCAACGAAAGAGAATACTTTGAATGCACAATCTCAGGTGCAACACTTCTTGATGACAAACACCCACAGCCAAACAAGCAACACCAACCCGAAAATGCTTCAGAGTATGTCAAAATGGTCAAGTGATAGGTGATTGAAAATAATGAAACAATGCAGCATAACTTTTACTCCCAAAGTTTACATATGTAAAGACAGGCTTTGTCATACTGTATACAGAAACAAATACCCCATCTCACTTTAGAACTCGCATTCTGTGGATGAAAAATGCTAGATGCAAACCAAGATCTAAAATAGAAGTTATTCCTTCCACCCTTGTGTCACCTATATTTATCAAGTAATGGTAATATACATTACTTTGATTTTAAAGCTGCCTAAAGTCCTGATATAATCTATTTATAGTCTGGTATGACATGACGATCAAATACAAATGTAAATCTGTGCGGATTAATACTCAATGCTTTTGGATTTTGAGTTGCATACTCAAAATAAATGATTTTTTTCTATGAATTATAAAGCAGGGGAGGGTTTGGCCAAGTGGTATTATCTCTAGACTCCTAATCCAGAAACTCAGCTAGTCTCCTGGGAACCTGGGTTCAAATCCAGCCACAGCAGCTGGTGGAATTTGAATTCAATGAAAAAAATCTGGAATTAAGAATCTACTGATAACCATGAAACTATTATTGATTGTCAGAAAAACCCACCTGGTTCACTAATGTCCTTTAGGGAAGGAAATCTGCCATTCTTATCTGGTCTCACCTAAATGTGACTCCAGGACCAATGTGGTTGGCTCTCAGCTACCCTCCAAGGGTAACTAGGGATGGGCAATAAATACTGATGTGGAGATGCCAGCGTTGGACTGGGGTAAACACAGTAAGAAGTCTGACAACACCAGGTTTAAGTCCAACTGATTTATTTGATAGTAAATTCACTAGCTTTCGAGGTTAACCTCTTCGTCAGGTGAACGGAGAGTTCCATTCTTCATTCACTCTCCATTCACCTGACGAAGAGGTTAACCTCGAAAGCTTGTGAGTTTACTATCAAATAAATCGGTTGGACTTAAACCTGGTGTTGTCAGACTTCTTACAATAAATACTGGTCAGTGATGCCACAAATGAATCAAAAATATAAATGTCAAGTTAAATAAATACAAGCGAAGGTTATATAAAAGATTTCAGCTTTTAATTTTTTTTTCTGCAAAGCATCTTGAGGTAAGCAGCCATTGATTAATTTGTCCCAGTGAGAATCATAATAGGACCTTAACTTTCCCAGCTGTAAGACCTGTTAAAAATGGACACAAAAATTTCCACTGCACTGCTGAACATCCAATTTTCCCTCGTAGCCTCCATATTAGCCAAGACTGTAAATTGTTCTTTCTTCAGCTCCACTTTACTCAAGTCCTCCACTGTTGCTAGATAATCAAGACTGCTTATCTGACAGCCTTTCTGAAGATCATCACCTTGCAACAGTGGGGAGGCTTGTGCGTTCCAAAGAGCCAATTATAGCCATAATGTCCAGAGCTCACGGTCCTGGTATAATTTTCCGAAGCAGCGAGATAGAGGGGGAAATTCCAGAAGAAGAATGATCCAAGATGCCCTTAACGGCAAAGCAGATGAGCCAAGGGCTGTGAAGGTAGAGAAGGCTGCAAAAGGGAAGTGCCGCAGTTGGTGTTGTTTGCCATGCCACTGAATCCGGGCACCAACTGTCGAGACTGAGTGGAACCCAGTCGCGCACTGGTGTCCCCACATTAAATGTCGCACGCGTGCCTCTGCCAGACAAAAACAAAAGCCCTGTGGTGATTGAGAATTGGAGACAGTGGCAATGCTGTGATACCTAGAGGCCCACAGCCCAGATTCCACACATGGTGGATGTGGTCAGTGGGCACCTGTGCCAGGACACGGTTGCTTTTCAGAGCTGCTTCTGCAACTGAGCAGCCATCTCTGGGATATCCTCCACTCACCACAAATGGGGAGGGGGGCTAGAAACAGTGCCCCAAAAAAGCTGTCCCATTTCTTCTGGCTGTAAAACAGCACCCAGCAGGATCATTACCGTTGTGGTCAAGACAAAGAGCTAAATTTGGAACCTGAAATTGCCAAGAAAGACAAACTGCCATTATGGCTCAAGAGCTAGCAAGTTGTAACATTGATTCTGCTGCTCTGAGCTAAACCCAGCTCCCTGGGAGGAGGGGAAGGGGCGTGGCACGTTCTACCTTTGGGCGCTTACAGGAGGTTGGGACATGGCAGGGAATATAGGGAGGAATATAAGTTGTGTCAGGTGCCACATGTGGGAGTTCTTGGTGGTGTCACGTGTCCCCAAGGTCCGCATCTGCAGTAAATGTTTAGAACTGCAGCGCTTGAGGGCCCGGGTCAGGCAACTCGAGGGGCGTTTGGAGGATGCGTTTCTAGTCAGGGAAAACGAGGAGTTGATGACTAGGAACCACGAGCAGGAAGAGGTCCCAAGGGCTGAAGGGCAGGAAGGGTGGACGACTGTTAGGAGGAGAAAGAGGAAGAAGAAGAGTAGTCAGGGTCCCCCGGCTTCACCAGGTTCGTCGACAGGGGCACAGAAAGATAGGCAGGAAGGGGAGACTGACTTAGAGGGGCAGAAGGGGGCTGGCAAGGTGATAGTGGTAGGGGATGGGAGGGTCCGAGGTATTGACAGGAGGTTCTGTGGACAGAGGCGTGACTCCAGGATGGTGGTCTGCCTCCCTGGAGCAGGGGTACAGGATGTAATGGAAAGGGTAGAGGGTATTTTGAAAGGGGAAGGGACCCAGGCAGAGGTCATAGTACACGTAGGGGAGGGGGACATAGGAAGGAGGAGTAGGGTAGAGGTCCGTAGGCAATTTAGGGAGTTGGGGTCCAAACTAAAGAGCAGGACCTCCAGGGTGGCACTCTCTGGGTTGCTGCCCAGTACTAGCAGGGCAAAGAATGACGAGATCATGCAGTTGAATGCATGGTTGAGGGATTGGTGTAGGGTAGAGGGCTTTACTTTTGTGGATCACTGGGAGGTGTTTAGGAGAGAAGGGCAACTGTACAGGAGGGGTGGGGAGAATTTGAACGGAGGGGAACTAGTGTCTTAGCGGGGAGGTTAGCTGGGGTGTTCAGGAATGGTTTAAACTAATAAGGAGGGGGGGGTGGGGAGGTGGCTGGGAGAGAGTCAGGTGAAAGGAAAATTATCAGGGAGGAGGAGGTTCCGAGAGACACTCGTGGGTTGAACTGTGTCTGTTTCAATGCTAGGAGTGTGGCAGGGAAAACGGATGAGCTTAGGGCCTTGATGTTTGTGAGGCAGTTAGATGTGGTGGCTGTAACGGAGACGTGGTTACGGGAAGGGCAGGACTGGCAGCTGAATGTTCCTGGGTACGTGTTTTAGGTGTGACAGAGGAGGGTTGAAGAGAGGTGGAGGGGTGGCACTGTTAGTAAAGGAAAACATCACAGTAGTGCAGAGGGAGGACGATATGGAAGAGACAGGGATTGAGTCACTGTGGGTGGAGTTGAGGAATAAAAAGGGAGAGATTACATTGCTAGGGGTGTACTATAGACCACCCAACAGCCCGAGGTTGGTGGAGGAAGGCATTTGCAGGGGCATTTTGGACAGGTGCAGGAAGAATAGAGTGGTTGTAGTGGGTGACTTAAATCTTCCCGGAGTGAATTGGAGGGGGCCTAGAGCTGGGGGTACGGAGGGAGAGGAGTTTGTGAAATGTGTTTTGGAAGGGTCTCTAGAGCAGTATGTAACTAGCCCGACTAGGGGAGGGGCTAAACTGGATTTAGTGTTGGGTAATGAGCCGGGGCAGGTGGGTGAGGTAGAGGTAGGCGAACATGTGGCTAACAGTGACCACAAGTCCATCTACTTTAGGATAAAAATGGAAAGGGATGAGTGCCGGCCGAACGGGAGTGTGCTGAACTGGGGAAAGGCGAGCTATAGCAGGGTTAGGAGGGAGCTGCAGGACACTGATTGGGAGGGACTATTAGCTGGCAAGTCCACGGTTGGCAAGTGGGAGGCTTTTAAGGGCAAAATGAAATGGTTGCAGGGGAGGTATGTTCCAGTTAAGCGGAAGGATGGGAAAGGTAGGATTAGAGAGCCGTGGATTACAGGGGGTATTGAAGACTTGGTCAGGAAGAAGAGGGAGGCATATGTTAGGTCGAAACGACTGGGTACGGAGAGTGCGCTGGAGGAATATAGAGAGAGTAGGAGGGAGCTAAAAAGGGGAATTAGAAGGGCGAAGAGAGGGCATGAAATGGCTTTGGCTGGTAGGATTAAGGAAAATCCAAAGGCATTTTATTCCTATATTAGGAGCAAGAGAGTAGTTAGAGGAAAAATTGGTCCTCTTAGGGACAAAAGTGGAGAGTTATGTATTGAGTCGGAGGGAATGGGGGAGCTCCTGAATGAATACTTTGCGTCAGTATTCACAAAGGAGAGGGGTTCGGAATTGTGCGGTCTCTTGGAGGGAGCTGAGGATCAGTTGCAGGAAATATCTATTACGAGGGAGGAAGTGCTAGGGCTTTTAGGTAGCGTAAGGACGGATAAAGCTCCGGGGCCTGATGGTATTCATCCCAGGCTGCTTAGGGAGGTGAAAGATGAAATTGCTGGGCCTCTGGCACAAATCTTTGTCTCTTCTTTGGACACAGGTGAGGTCCCAGAGGACTGGAGGGTAGCAAATGTGGTACAGCTGTTCAAAAAAGGCAGCAGGGATAACCCTGGAAATTATAGACCGGTGAGTTTGACATCGGTGGTAGGGAAATTAATGGAAAAAATACTTAGGGGTAGGATGTATGTGCATTTGGAGCGTTGCGATCTGATTAGGGATACGCAACATGGCTTTGTTAGAGGGAGGTCTTGCCTTACGAATCTGGTTGAATTCTTTGAGGAGGTGACAAAAACGGTTGACGATGGGAGAGCCGTTGATGTCATCTATATGGATTTCAGTAAGGTGTTTGGCAAAGTCCCTCATGGTAGGCTGGTAGAAAAGGTTAAGGCGCATGGGATACAAGGCCAGGTAGCTAGGTGGATTGAGAACTGGCTGGGTAATAGGAGACAGAGGGTAGTTGTGGAGGGGACCTTGTCGGGCTGGAGGCCAGTGACCAGTGGTGTGCCGCAGGGCTCAGTACTGGGACCTCTCCTCTTTGTAGTATACATAAATGACTTGGAAGAGAGCGTAGGTGGTGTGATCAGCAAGTTTGCTGATGACACCAAGATGGCAGGGTTGGCGGGTACTGAACTGGATTGTCAGGTGATACAACAGGATAGATACGTTGCTGCATTGGACAGATGGAATTTAATCCTGATAAATGCGAGGTGATGCATTTTGGAAGGAATAATGCAGAGAGGAGCTATGTGATAAAAGGTAGACAGATTAGGAGTACAGACATACAGAGGGACCTGGGAGTGCAGGTTCACAAATCCATGAAGGTTGCGTCACAAGTGGAGAAGGTTGTTAGGAAGGCTTATGGAATGTTAGCCTTTATAGGAAGGGGTATGGAGTATAAAAGCTGCCGTCTAATGCTTCAGTTGTATAGAACGTTGGTTAGGCCGCATTTGGAGTACTGCGTCCAGTTCTGGTCACCTTACTACCGGAAGGACGTGGAGTCTCTGGAAAGGGTGCAGAGGAGGTTTACCAGGATGTTGCCTGAAATGGAGGGGCTGGGTTACGAGGAAAGGTTGGAGAAACTGGGACTGTTCTCCTTGGAAAGACGGAGATTGAGGGGGGACATGATAGAGGTATATAAGATACTGAAGGGAATAGATAGAGTTAATAGTGAGAGACTGCTCCCTAGACTGGGTACAAATACGAGAGGTCATGATTTAAGGGTGAGGGGGGAGAGGTATAATTTGGAAGTGAGAGGAAGATTCTTTACGCAAAGAGTTGTGGGGGTATGGAACGCGCTACCGAGTAGGGTGGTGGAGGCAGGAACGTTGGACTCGTTTAAGGTTCAGTTAGATAGACACGAGTGAAACGAGGATGGAGGGTTATGGTAGGGGCTATTAAATAACGTTAGAACCTCGGGAGACACCGGAAAAGCAGACTTGTAAGATTAACGTTTTTGTCTTTTTATTCCACAGGTGGAGGTCCACCTCGTCTCAAACGAGGGGCATGCACACGGTGGGTCGTGCGTGGGCTGCTCTTGGAAGTTCCGGGAGTGGCCTAGTACTTCGTGTCGGTGTGTGTGCTTGATCCTGGACCGGTAGACGGGCGCCGCAACAGCTCGGTGACTAGCACTGCTAGCTGTGCAGATACATGGATTTGGGCCTGTGTCGGTGGGAGTTTGCGCATTCTCCCTGTGGTTGCATGGGTTTCCTCCGGGCGCTCCGGTTTCCTCCCACACCCCAAAGATGTGCTCTTAGGCTGACTGGTTTTACCAAATTGACACTATTCTCCCCTGAATCTGGCTCAGTTAGGGGTTCCATTCATAGACACGCAGGGTAGAATAGGTGTAGGGTGATGCGGCGGCGCGGGCTCGTTGGGCCGAAGGGCCTGTTTCCCATGCTGGGTTGTTCTTTGTTCTTTATCAGTGGAAGGACCATTTGAAAGGGAAGTCAGACCGTGACCCCAGCATCCACGGAGTCAAGTTTTGTAGTGAAGAACAGGACTGTCCCACCCACTCCAAACTTACTTTCGGGTGTCAGTGAAAGTTTGGTGACCCTCTCATCAGGCTCCGACTTAAATGCCTGGATTAGATGCAAGCACAAAATCTGGAATTGAATTAGGAAAGGGTTAATGCCAATGGCATCCTACTCCTGGTCAACTGCCCAACACGGCCTGATCATGACAAACATGTTTGTCATTTCACCAAAAGAACCAGCTCAAGACTGAGTGGAGACACCCGTGGTCAGGATATTGGCACATCCATCACTGACCGAGGCAGAGACTTGAGGGATGAGTTGTGACGAGGGCCATGAAGGATTCTGAATATCGCTATACAGCCCATCAACTCGTGCACTCAGTGATGAACATCTGCCTGGCACCAAGAAACCAGAGGACCCAAAATGCCACCCCAGAAAGCTGAACATTATGGCTTTGAAGGACCAGAGATAGCAGGAAGAGTTCCAGGCCAAGTTGCACAAAGGGAGTGTTCACCACTGACGCCAGCTTCATCCAGGCACACACAACAACTGAAGTCCACAATCCTAAACCCCTGTGCAAAAGGACGGCACAGTGACACAATGGTTAGCACTGCTGCCTCACGGCAGCAGGGACCCTGATTCAATTCCCAGCTTGGGCCACTGTGCAGAGTCTGCACGTTCTCCCCATGCCTGCATGGGTTTCCTCCGGGTGCTCTGGTTTCCTCCCGCTGTTTGAAAGACATGCTGATTAGGTGCATTGGCCATGCTAAATTCTCCCTCAGTGTATCCTAACAAGTGCTGGAGTGTGACGACTAGGGGATTTTCACAGTAACTTCAATGAAGTGTTAATGTAAGTCTACTTGTGACACTAATATATGGTTTGTGTTGCAATGGAACCAGGAACAGAAATTTATTTTAATTAAATATTGGAAAGACTGAAGCTATTTCTTTCTGACCAGTACCTAACTCTTTCCCCTGACTTTCGACACCAGCTGTCTCCTTGCTAACAGTCTATGATTAGGTTCTCATGTTCAGGCATCAAGAAGACCGCTTATGTCCGCTACTGCAACATTATCCAACTTTAGCCTTGACCCAGCTCATCTGCTGCTGAAACCCTCATTTATTCTTGCATAACCTCTAGACTTGGCTTTTCCAATGCACTCACAGCTGTGGCCCACATTTTACCCTTCATCAACTTGAGGTCATCCAAAACTCAGCTTCCAGCTCATAGTGAGTTCCATTCACCATCAACCCAGTGTTCACTGAATTATTGTGTTTCCTGGTCAAGCAACATCTTGATTTTAAAATTCTCATCGTTGTTTTCAAATCCCTATCTCTCCAGCTCCACAACCTTCCATATGTGTTTTAATTCTAACCTCCTGTACATCCCCAAATTTAATTCCTCCACCATTGATGGACTGTACCTGAGCTGCTGAGGCTCCAACCCCTGGAATTTCCTCCCCGCATACCTCCATCTCACTTTCCTCTTTTAAGACACTCATTAAAACCTCTCTCTCTATGCACAAGGTTTTGATCATCTGACCCCAATTCTTCTCATACAGTTGTTCCATATTTTGCTTTATACTGCTTCTGTGAAGGACTTTGCACGCTTTACTATACTCCTTATACGCTCTTGACTGTATGGCCAAATTCCACTCCAACTCAATTTTTTATGTTTGCTGATGACACCACTGTTGTGGATTGGATCTCAAGTAATGACGAGAGACAGTACACAAGAGATAGAGGATCTGGTGAGCTGGTACAATGACAATCTCTCCCTCAATGTCAACAAAATGCAGGAGATAGTCATTGACTTCAGCAAGCCTAGTGGAGGGCATGTACCTGTCCATATCAACAGGGACAAAGTAGAAATGGTAAGAGCTTCAGGTTTTTAGGTGTGCAGATCACCAACAACCTATCCTGGTCCTCCATGCGGACACTATAGTTAAGAAACGCCACCAATGCCTCTGCTTTCTCAGGAGGCAAAGAAAATTTGGCATGTCAGCTACAACTCTCACCAACTTCTACAGATGCACCATAGAAAACATTCTTTCTGGTTGAATCACAGCTTGGTATGGCTCCTGCTCCAAGGCCACAACAAACTACAAATAGTCGTGAACGAAGCCCAGTCCATCACTCAAACCAGCCTTTGATCCATTGACACTGTTTACACTTCCTGCTGCCTAGGAAAAGTAGCCAGCATAATTAAGGACCCCACATAGCCCTGACATACTCTCTTCCACCTCCTTCCATTGGGAAAAAGATACACAAGTCTGAGATCACACACCAATCGACCCAAAAACAGATTCTTCCCTGCTGCCATCAGACTTTTGAATGGACCTACCTCGCATTAAGTTAATCTTTCTCTACACCCTTTCTATGATTGTAACACTACATTCTCCACTCTCTCCTTTCCTTCTTTATGTATGGTATGCTTTGACTATATGGTGTGCAAGAAACAATATTTTCACCGAATCATAAGATGAGATGCCCACCATAGGATTCCTAGCCTCTGACCTACGTACATGTGACAATAATAAATCAAATCAAAATTAATTTGTGTCGAAGGAGCTAAATAAGGATGGACAATTCAATAACTTTTAAACAATGCCTCATCTTCCCTACCTACCTCCTCAACCTACCCTAATCTCCCACACCAGCACTCTTCTTTTACTCTGGTTTGGGATGCACAACCAAGGAATGTGGACTTTGCTGGCTAGGCCAGCATTTATTGCACATCCCTAACTACCCTTAAGAACATAAGAAATAGGAGCAGGAGTAGGCCATCTAGCCCTTCGAGCCTGCCCCGCCATTCAATAAGATCATGGCTGATCTGTCGTGGCTCAGTTCCACTTTCCCGCCCTCTCCCCATAACCCTTAATCCCCTTGCCTATCAAAAACCTATCAACACGCGTCTTAAAAATATTTAGCGAGGCAGCCTCCACCACTTCAACGGGCAGAGAATTCCAGAGATTCACCACCCGTTGAGTGAAGAAGTTCCTCCTCAACTCCGTTCTAAACCGCCCCCCCTTTATCTTGAGGCTGTGCCCCCTAGTTCTACTGTCCTTTCTGAGCGGGAAGGGTCTCTCCACCTCTATCCTATCCATCCCATTCATCATCTTATACATCTCAATGAGATCTCCCCTCATTCTTCTAAACTCTAACGAGTACAAGCCTAGTTTATTCAGCCTCTCCTCATAGCTCAACCCCCTCAACTCCGGTATCAGCCTAGTAAACCTCCTCTGCACTCCCTCCAAGGCCAAAATATCTTTGCGCAGGTGCGGCGCCCAAAACTGTACACAGTACTCCAGCTGCGGCCTCACCAATGCCCTATACAGCTGCAGCAAGACTTCCCTAATTTTATATTCAATCCCCCTCGCTATGAAGGCCAGCATCCCATTCGCCTTCCTGACCACCTGCTGCACCTGCAAGCAGGGTTTTTGCGACTCATGCACAAGGACCCCGAGGTCCCTCTGCACCGTCGCCTGCTGCAGTTTTTCGTCACGTAAGTAATAGTTGTGTTGCCTTCTTGTGGTGTAGGTACACCCAGTGTTGTTAGGAAGGTGCTCCAGGATTTTGACCCAGTACCAGTGAAGGAATATTCCCAAGTCAGGACATTCAGTGGATTGGATAGGAAATTCCAAGTGGTGGTGTTCCCATGTGCTCTTCCAGTCAGCAGAGAATTTGCAAAGTGTTGTCTCAGGAATCTTGGTGAGCTCCTGCAATGCATCTTGTAAATGATACACAATGATATCGTGCACCAACAGTGGAATGCTTGTGGATGGGATGCCAATCAAGCAATTCACTTTGTCCTGAATGATGTCAATCTTCTTGAATGTTGTTGGAGCTGCAATCAAGACAAGGGGAGAGCATTGCATCCCGACGTGTGCCTCAGCAATTGTGGATAGGCTTTAGGGAATCAGAAGATGAGATGCCCACCATAGGATTCCTAGCCTCTGACCTACCCTTGTAACCACAGTATTTATATGGCTAGTCCAGCTGCAGTTTCCTGGTCAATACCGACACCCAGGATGTTGATAGTGGGTGATGGAAATGCAATTGAATGTCAAGGAGTGATGGTTAGATTCTTTCTTTTGGTGGTGATCGTTACCTGGCACAGATGTTAGTTGCCACTTCATGCTTCCATGCTGAAATATTGTGCAATTAGCAAAGATGTTCACTTCTGACCTTACGATGGATAAAAGGTCAGTCATTGATGAAGCAGCTGAAGATGTTTAGGCTTAGGACATTAGCTCGAGGAAATCCTGGAAAGAAGATTGCCTTGCAACAACCATTTATCTTTATGCTAGCTATGACTCCAGCCAATGGAGAGCTTTCCCCGATTGCCATTGACTCAGGTTTTGCTGCAGCTCCTTCATACCACACTCAGTCAAATGCAGGCTCATTGCTAAGGGCAGTCACTCTCACCTCACCTCTGAAACTCAGTTGTTTTGCCCAAGGCTGCAATGAGGTCAGGAGCCAAGTGGACCTGGCTGAACTCGAATCATCACTTAGTAGCTTATTACTGTTGGTGACCACCCCTTCTCTCATTTTACTAACAGTCCCAAAGGATTGGTGTCTCAGTACAGTACAAGATTCTTTCAGACTTGTCTCAATATTTCCAACCACTGCCGAAGCAAATTTCCATCAGCTTTTTCTCTGTACATTTGACTCCATGAGAACTAATTTGATAGACAACTTTTCCTCCCAGCTGCAATTTAGAAGATGTAATCATTAAGAATATAGAAGCTTAAGAACTAGGAGCAGGAGGAAGCCATCTGGCCCTTAAGCCTGCTCCGCCATTCAGCAAGATCATGGCTGATGTTTTCATGGACTCGGCTCCACTTACCAGCCTGCTCACCTTAATTCCTTTACTGTTCAAAAATCTAACTTTGCCTTAAAAACATTCAATAAGATAGCCTCAACTGCTTCACTGGGCAGGGAATTCCACATATTCAGTCCAGTGGAAACAACCTCCCTGCTTCTATCTAATCCCTTCATAATCTTGTGTGTTTCTATAAGATCTCCCCTCATTCTTCTGAATTCCAATGAATATAGCCCCATCTGGTGTAGGAGGGATATCGGGACCATTGGGGTCTCTTCCGGGGCAGATGGGACCCATACAATAAGGATGGGTTGCATCTAAACCGGAAGGGCACAAATATTCTGGCCAGGAGGTTTGCTCGTGTCACATAGGAAGATTTAAATGAGTCTGGCAGGGTCGGGTGGGAGCCAAAGCAAAGGTGAATTATCTGAAGGGGAACCAGGAGGGTAGGGCCAATAAGACTTAAAGAAACAGAAGGCAGGGTGGGATTGCTAATCAGAGGGGGTCTGGTGCGAGAAGTGTAACAGGTAAGGCAGATGAACTTAGAGCTTGGATTAATACTAGTAACTATGATGTCGTTGCCATTACAGAGACTTGGTTAAGGGAAGGACAGGAATGGCAGCTTAACATTCCAGGATACAGGTGTTTCAGATGGAATAGAGGGGAATGTAAAAGAAGTGGGGGAGTTGCACTACTGGTTAAGGAGAATATCACAGCGGTACTCTAAGACACCTCGGAGGGCTCATACAGCAAGACAATATGGGTAGAGCTCAGGAATAGGAAAGGTGTAGTCACAGTGTTGGAGATTTACCATAGGCCACCCAACTGCCAGCGGAGATTGAGGAAGGGATACGTAGGCAGAATTTGGCAAAGGATTGTCGTAGAGAGAAATTTAATTTCCCTTATATTGACTGGGACTCAAGGTCAAGGGAGGGAATCTATGTGTGGAACCAGAGGCAATGGGCAAGGTATTAAATGATTACTTTGCATCAGTATTCACCAAAGAGAAGGACTTGGTGGATGATGAGTCTGGGAAAGAGTGTATAGATAGTTTGAGTCATGTTGACATCAAAAAGGTGGTGGCATTGGGGTTCTTAAGAAACATCAAGGTAGACAAGTCTCCAGGGCCTGATAGGATATACTGAGAGAAGCAAGGAGGAAATTGCCGCAGCCTTGTGAGAAATCTTTATATCCTCACTGGCTACAGGGGAGATCCCAGAGGATTGGGGAATAGCCAATGCTGTTCCTTTGTTTAAGAAGGGTAGCAAGAATGATCCAGGTAATTAAAGGCTTGTGAGCCTCACATCAGTGGTAGGGAAATTATTGGTGGATGATGAGTCTGGGAAAGGTTGTGTAGATAGTTTGAGTCATGTTGAGATCAAAAAGGTGGTGGTATTGGGGTTCTTGAGAAACACTAAAGGTATACAAGTCTCCAGGGCCTGATGGGATACAGAGTCATTGAGGTTTACAGCATGGAAACAGGCCCTTCAGCCCCACTTGTCCATGCTGCCCTTTTTTTAAAAACCCCTAAACTAATGCCAATTGCCCACATTTGGCCCATATCCCTCTACACCTATTGTACCCATACAACTTGCTAAATGCTTTTTAAAAGATAAAATTGTACCCGCCTCTACTACTACCTCTGGCAGCTTGTTCCAGATATTCATCACCCTCTGTGTGGAAAAAAATTGCCCCTTTGGACACTTTTGCATCTCTCCTCTCTCACCTTAAACCTATGCCCTCTAGTTTTAGACTCCCCTACCTTTGGGAAAAGATATTGACTCTCTACCTTGTCTGTTCCCTTCATTATTTTATAGACCTCTATAAGGTCACCCACCCCTCAGCCTCCTTCGCTCCAGAGAAAAAAGTCCCAGCCTATTCAATTTCTCCTTATTACTCAATTCATCAAGTCCCGGTAACATCCTAGTAAATCTTTTCTGCACTCTTTCTAGTTTAATAATATCCTTTCTATAAAAAGGGTGACCAGAATTGCACACAGTATTGCAAGTGTGGCCTTACCAATGTCTTGTACAACTTCAACAAGATGTCCCAACTCCTGTATTCAATGTTCTGGTCGATGGAACCAAGCATGCCAAATGCCTTCTTCACCACTCTGTCCAACTGTGACTCCACTTTCAAGAAGCTATGAATACATACCCCTAGATCTCTTTGTTCTTTAATTCTCCCCGACGCCCTACCATTAACTGATTACATCCTGCCCTGGTTCAATCTACCAAAATGCATTACCTCGCATTTGCCTAAATTAAACTCCATCTGCCATTCGTCAGCCCACTGGCCCAGATATACCCCAGAATACTGAGAAAGGCAAGGGAGGAAACTGCTGCGGCCTTGCGAGAAATCTTTGTATCCTCACTGGTTACAGGAGACGTCATGATGTGGAGATGCCGGCGTTGGACCAGGGTAAACACAGTAAGAAGTCTGACAACACCAGGTTTAAGTCCAACTGATCTTCGTGACGAAGGGGCAAACCCCGAAAGCTTGCAAGTTTACTGTCAAATAAATCAGTTGACTTAAACCTGGTGTTGTCAGACTTCTTACAGGGGAGGTCCCAGAGGATCGGGGAATAGCCAAGGTTGTTCCCTTGGTTAAGAAGGGTAGTAAGAATAATCCAGGTAATTACAGGCTGGTGAGCCTTACATCAGTGTTAAGGAAGTTACTGGAAAGCATTCTTCAAGCCAGGATTTATTTCCACATGGAAATAAGTGGACATGTTAGTGAGAGGCAACATGGTTTTGACAAGGTGAGATCACGTCTCACAAACGTGATCGCGTTTTTCGAGGAAATTACGAAGATGATTGATGAGGGTAGGGCAGTGGATGTTGTCTACATGGACTTCAGTAAGGCCTTTGACAAGGTCTCTCATGGGTGCAGAAGGTAAAATCGCATGGGATCAGAGATGAGCTATCTCAGCCAAAGAAGACAGAGGGTAGCAGTGGAAGGGTGGGTTTCTGAATGGAGGGCTGTGACAAGTGGTATTCATGATGTGGGTATGCCGGCGTTGGACCTCAGGGATCAGTGCTGGGACCTTTGCTGTTTGTAAATGATTTGAAGGAAAATGTAACTGATTTGATTAGTAAGTTTGCAGATGACAAAGCATGGTGCATTTGCAGATAGCGATGAGGGCCATCAGAGGGTACAGCAGGATATAGATCAGTTGGATACTTGGGCAGAGAGATGGCAGATGGAGTTTAATCCAGACAAATGTGAGGTAATGCATTTTGGAAGGTCTAATACAGATAGGAAATATACAGTAAATGGCAGAACCCTTAAGAATACTGATAGGCAGAGGGATCTGGGTGTACAGGTACACAGGTCACTGAAAGCGGCAATGCAGGTGGAGAAGGTAGTCAAGGCGGCAAATGGCATGCTTGCCTTCATCGGCCGGGGCACTGAGTTTAAAAATTGGCAAGTCATGTTGCAGCTTTATAGAACCTTAGTTAGCCACACTGGGAATATAGTGTTCAATTCTCGTCACCACACTACCAGAAGGATGTGGAGGCTTTGGAGAGGGTGCAGAAAAGATTTATCAGAATGTTGCCTAGTATGGAGGGCATTAACTATGAGGAGAGGTTGGAGAAACTTGGTTTGTTCTCACTGGAGCGACAGAAGTTGTGGGAAGACCTGATAGAAGTATACAAGATTATGAGAAGTATGGGCAGAGTGGATAGTCAGAAACTTTTTCCCCGGTGTGGATGAGTCAATTACTTGGGGGCATAAATTTAAGGTGCGAGGGGCAAGGTTTAAAGGAGATTTACGAGGCAGATTTTTTTTTGTTTTACACAGGGAGTGGTGGGTGCCTGGAACTCATTGCCAGGGAGGTAGTGAAAGCAGATACGTGCATGACTTTTAAAGGGGTGTCTTGACAAATACATGAATGAGATGGGAACAGAGGGATATGGTCGCCGGATGGGTAGAGGGTTTTAGTTAAGTAGGGCAGCATGGTCAGTGCAGGCTTGGAGGGCTGAAGGGCCTGTTCCTCACGTGCTGTAGGAGTTCAAGATTTTGATCCAGCAATGATGAAAGAATGTCAATTTACGTTCAAGCCAAGATAGAGAGAGATTTGGAAGAGAATTTTCAGATGGCATTACCCCCTCGTGCCAGTTGCTTGTCTTTACTGGAGAGCAGACATTGCTGATTTAAAGCGAGCTGTTGAAGAAAGTGAGGTTCATGCTGATGAAACTGAGTTGGCCGTGAATATCCCCACAATATTTATGCTCCAGAGAAGAACTTGTGGAGTCAAAACCAAATGTAATCTTCAGCAAGGTGACGTCAGAGAGCAGAGGATAACTACATCAGAAACTAAATTCAACGGCTATCTCGAAGTCATGTGGTCTGTTCGTATGCGATAATACTTTGAATAAATAGTAAAATATGCAGCAAATCAACAAGAAAAAGTCTATATAATATAGGATGGGGAAATGTAAAATTGAACATCACTTCTTGGGGAGTAAGAGATGAACTCATTAGGCCACATTTACTCACAAATAGTGCGCTTTGTGGATGTAATTTACGTTTATTTATTAGGCTTATATCAACATGGCAATGAAGTTACTGTGAAAATCCCCTAGTTGCTACACTCCGGCACCTGTTCGGGTACATTGAGGGAGAATGTAGCATGGCCAATGCATCTAACCAGCACGTCTTTTGGACTGTGGGAGGAAATCCATGCAGACATGGGGAGAACACAAACTCCACACAGATAGTGACCCAAGTCAGGAATTGAACCTGGGTCCATGGTGCTGTGAGGCAGCAGTGCTAGCCACTGTGCCATCGTGCTAAGCCCTGTGCCGCTGTGTAGGCACAGGAACTCACAGCAAAATCATGCAGACTCAGAATGTTTACACATGAGCTACACTAATGCGGCAAAACTTCCCACAGCATAATGATGCATCAGTAAAGGAGCAATAAATGTGTATTTTTCTTTAAATACTTCAGTTTCTGAACAGTTATCACTGTAAACTCAAATGATCTTGCTTTAGATTTCTTTTTAAACTGGTCTTTGGTTTAGTACAGCAAAGAGTTTAAATTTTCCAATCACGACAACAGGTTTTGTCCGATCACGACATTATAGCTTTGGTGGACTTGAGAAGCAATGATTTTTTTTTTAAAAAGTAGTCAGCAATTTAAACCCTGGCCAACATGATTGCTGGCGTCAGTTGCATTCGCACTAATTCAGCCTTTACTCAAAATCAAAGCAGCATACCTTCAATTGAAATCACTAATCTGCAGGGCACACTGTGGCCTATAGAGTTGCATCTTCCTTCATCCCCAAGGAGTGAACAGTGGGAATAGGATGAACAGTGAACAGTGGGAAGCTTTCTCCCAGGTCGGAGGTGATGAATACAAGGGGTCACAGGTTGGGGGGGGGGGGGGGGGGGGGGGTAACTTAGATATCAGAGGGACGTATTTTACAGAGTGTGGTGGGGGCCTGGAATGCACTGCCAAGTGGGGTGGTGGAGGCAGACACACTGGCTTCGTTTAAGACTTACCTGGATAGTCACATGAGCAGCCTGGGAATGGAGGGATACAAACGCATGCTCTAGTTGGACCAATGAGCAGCACAGGCTTGGAGGGCCGAAGGGCCTGTTTCCTGTGCTGTATTGCTCTTTGAGTGATGTTCAATTTTATACTTCCCAGGCCCTTGTCCTGTATTGTAAAGACTTCTATGCTCCTACCAATTTTCTAAATCTGTTAAAATGCTAACTTAATTCATGCATATTTATGAAGATAGTAAATCACAAACAATCTTTATTTCACAAAATGTTGCATTTCCAAACGTCTTTTTCTGCGTTGTAACACATTTAGCCCACAAAATGCCAGCCAAAAACTTCAAATTAAACTAGAAAACCATTTTCAAAGATTAGAACAAGCTATTAAGTTCCAGAATAGTTATGAGCACCGAAAAATGGATTACTAATGTTACAGTAAGCAGAAACGGCTATACATAAATATGTTAATTTAACATTTATCCCACTTGCTAAAATTATGGGTTAACACAACAAAACAAAGACAAACTAGTACAATGTTAGCTCTGCTTTCATTACTTATTTATAGTTCACCATGACAGCAAGCTAAGAAAGTCTTTTTTACATAAAAATCTATTAAAACCTGAGGCAAATGGACACATGCACATTTTTTGCAGTATGTAACAAGAATGTTACCTTTTCTAATACGTAAGTACCGATGTTCATTCATGTAACCGATCCAACTTTAGCAACATTTTCCTTCATTGGAACATTGTTCTGGACATTCTATAAAAAGTATCAAGGCTCAAAACACCATATGGACCCAATAAATTCCGGCTGAAAAAACAGCTTTGTCGGCATTTTGCATTTCAAAAAGCATTCCAATAAAACTAGTGCATGGAAAGCACCTGGATCCATTTAACAATGACACAGAATTTTGCTTTTGTTTGACCTAAATATGATTAACCACCCCTTACACAAATCCTGACTGCATCAGACATTTAATTCAAAAGATAACATTTACTTCAGTTAACTTCAAGAATGTTAAAAGTTTACAGCAGATTAGTTTATCTAACCTGACACATTCCAGCCATTGCAACAGTCATGTGACAGGGAGTGAACTCTCTGGGTGCAGCTAGTATTGTGCAACCAGTTTCACTGCAACCTTCCAATCCAGTTTCACCCTCTGATCAGAATGTAACCTTTGACATTTCAAGTTTCTAATTTTATGCTGGGAGCAGGAAGGGAAAAGGGAAACACAGGAAGGGTTAGACAAATGTGATAAATAAATACACATTTGCTTCAAATTGAAATGCTCTGATGCTAAACTGGAATTAAATAGATGGAATTTAGAGTTTCCTGAATTTCAATACTTTATCCAACTTTGCAAACTGAACTAGTTTTCAGTGGAATGTCAAGCCTCCAATGGGCGTGAACCATGGTATTCAGTCAGTGACTGTAGAGACTGATGCAGTCAGAATGGTATGTGAATGGCATGTTTATAATCCCACCAAGTAGTAAAATGTGGTAGCAGTACACCATCTAATTGCCTGCAGAGTAAAAATCTCAGGAATATCTGCAAGTGAAAAATATTATGGGTAAATGCGTGCCTGAATACAGAGCTTTTCTGTGGCAGTAAATTGTACACAAAAACATGCATGTTCCATGAAAATCTAACATATTAATATACTAGGATATCACTCCTACGGTTTGAAGCCCTCGATCTAATGCCGTCCATACCAGGCAACATCCTGGTAAATCTTTTCTATACCCTCTCCGAAGCCTCCACATCCTTCTGGTAGTGCAGCGACAGAATTGAATATTATATTCCAAGTGCGGCCTAACTAAGGTTCTAAAACTGCAACATGACTTGCCAATTTTTAAATTCAATACCCCAGCTGATGAAGACAAGCATGCCGTATGCCTTCTTGACTACCTTCTCCACCTACATTGCCACTTTCAGTGACCTGTGTATCTAGATCCCTTTGCCTATTAATACTCTTAAGGACTCTGCCATTTACTGTATTAGACCTCCCAAAATGCATTATCTCACATCTGTCCTGATTAAACACCAACTGCCATCTCTCCGCCCAAGTCTCCAACTGATCTATATCCTGCTGTATCCTCTGATGGTCCTCATCGCTACCCACAAACCCACCAACTTTTGTGTTGTCCGCAAAATTACTAATCAATCCAGTTACATTTTCCTCCAAATCATTTATATATATTACAAACAGCAAAAGTCCCAGTACTGATCCCTGAGGAACACCACTTGTCACTTTAAACTGAAACTTCGACAGAAGCAGCTTAGCCGCTAAAAAGAGACAACTGCCCAGCTGTCAGAAGCAGGAGTAATGGGCAAGAAAGCAAGTTCCAGAAAAACTAAAGGACTGCTTGTTCTAGAAACCAGAGGATGAAAAGCAGAGTTCCAGGAAGTTTGAAGTCAAAGATATGAAGAGAACTGGAACTGGAACAGGATACTGCTCACTGAAGTTAAGAACACAGCAGAAAACTACAGACTTGGTGAAATTGTCTAACGAGAAGCTAAAGATCTGAAGACATCATCACGTTGGCGATATCTCCCTGCAGCTTGTGAAGCAATTGATGTCTGGAGCCCTGAGAGACTGTGCAGGAAAGCTTGAAAGCACACAGCTATTCAAGATTAAGGAATACTGAAAGGGCTGGAATCCTGGAGGTGGATCGTGCTGAAAATAGCTGAGGAAAAGCATTGTGTTTAAGATGTCTTTTGAGTGGAGTCTGGAGACCGTGGGAGGATTGGCCCACAGGGGAGGGAATGTGTGTGTGGAGCCAGAGAAAATCGGCGAGGTATTAAATGAGTACTTTGTGTCAGTATTCACCAAAGAGAAGGACTTGGTGGATGAAAAATCTGGGAAAGGGTGTACAGATAGTTTGAGTCATGTTGAGATCAAAAAGGTCGTACTGGGGTTCCTGAGAAACATTAAGATAGACAAGTCCCCAAGGGCCTGATGGGATATACCCCAAAATACTGGGGCAGGCTAGGGAGGAAATTGCTGCAGCCTTGAGTGAAATCTTTGTTTCCTTACTGGCTGCAAGGGAGGTCCCAGAAGATTGGGGAATAGCCAATGTTGTTCCTTTGTTTAAGAAGGGTATTAAGAATAATCCGGGTAATTAAAGGCCAGTGAGCCTTACATTGGAGTTGGGAAATTATTGGAGAGGATTCTTCAAGACAGGATTTACTCCCGCTTGGAAATAAGTGGACATATTAGCAAGAGGCCACATGGTTTTGTGAAGGGGAGGTCCTGTCTCATTAACTTGATTGAGTTTTTCAAGGAAGTGATGAAGATGATTGATGAGGGTAGGGCAGTGGATGTTGTCTGCATGGACTTGAGTAAGGCCTGGCAAGGTGAATACAGAACTGGCTCAGTCATAGAAGACAGAGAGTAGCAGTGAAAGGGTGCGTTTCTGAATGGAGGGCTATGACAGTGGTGTTCCTCAGGGATCAATGCTGGAACCTTTGCGATATACATACATGATTTGGAGGAAAACATAACTGGTTTGATTATAAGTTTGCGGACTACACAAAGGTTGATGGATTTGTGGATAGTGATGAGGACCATGGAAAGATACAGCTGGATATAGATCAGTTGGAGACTTGGGCAGAGAGATGGCAGATGGAGTTTAATCTCGGCAAATGTGAGGTAATGCATTCTGGAACGTCTAATACAGACAAGAAATATACAGTAAATGGCAGAACCCTTAAGAGTATTGATAGGCAGAAGCATTTGGTGTACAGGTACACAGGTCACTGGAAGTGACAACACAGGTGGAGAAGGTAGTCAAGAAGGCATACAACATACTTGTCTTCAACGGCCAGGCATTGAGTTTAAAAATTGGGAAGTCATATTGCAGTTTTATAGAACCTTAGTTAGGCCGCACTTGGAATATAGTGTTCAATTCTGGTCACCGTACTACCAGAAGGATGTGGAGATTTTGGACAGAGTACAGAAAAAATTTATCAGGATGTTGCCTGGTATGGGGAGGGCATTAGCTATGAGAAGAGGTTGGAGAAACTTGGTTTATTCTCACTGGAACAACGGAGGTTGAGAGGCGAAAGAAGACTACAAGATTATGAGGGACATGAACAAATGGATAGTCAGAAGCTTTTTCCGAGGGTGGAAGAGTCAATTACTAGAGGGCATAGGTTTAAGGTGTGAGGGGCAAGATTTAAAGGAGATGTACGTGGTAAGTTTTTTTTTTAAACGGGGGAGGGGTGGGTGCCTGGAACTTGCTGTCAGGGGAGGTGGCGGAAGCAGATACGATAGTGAGTTTTTAGGGGCATCTGGACAAATACATGAATAGGATGGAAATAGATATGGTCCTGAAAGGGAATTTTATTTCAGTCAGGCAGCATGGTCAGTGCAGGTTTGGAGTGCCAATGTGCCTGTTTCTGTGCTGTAATTTTCTTTGTTCTACATATTTTGTATCCAATGACAGCCTTAAAATCTGTGTAAATTTGTGAAGAAATATTGTATTATAGTCAAATTGCTCAGGTTGAATTCTTTTTCTGTTGTTAAATGCTAATTGGCAGTCCAGTTACTCTGTTCACCCATGTTTTCTTAAAATAAAGTAAAAGTTTCAATACTTTGAGCCAAGCTTCCATTCTGGAACCTTCCCGGTCAGTAGGAACATAAACTGGGAATGTAACATGAGTTAGGAGTGGAATACCCTCCACTTGCTTTGACGAGCACAGCTCCAACAGCACTCAAGAAGTTCAAAACCATCCTAAAAGTAAAAGTAAAAACCTAAAAGTGCCCGAGGATAAAAAGACAATCCATCTGCAGGAGAGAGCTGGGCTTTTTAATGAATTTGCCTACTTAAAATAGCCTGATCCCTTGCTCCTACTCACGAATGTGACAGCTTCTTTCCTCCTCAAATATCATTTTTTACTACAAGATCTCTTTCTATCTTGCAACACCTTTATCCCACAACTCTCCATCAACGCTATTCCTCCATTAAGTTGCCTTTTAATATTCCTAGGATCATGCCGACTGTCATCCGTAAGAGGCGTTGAAGTTCCATTTTGGAGGTGAACTCAAATGCAATCCTGTTACTGAAATCCCCCAAACCCACAGTAAACTTGATTCATATATGGTCATTTGGGCAAGGAACTACAGGTGGCTGGCACTGGGGGAACTGTGTTCTCACATCAATCAGTTCTTTCCAGGAGAAAGATGAAATTATTCAATGTAGTGCTGCTGCTGTTAGAACAGCAGACACCAAGCAATTCTCTAACACAAACTACATTCTAAAGTTTCTAGCCTATGAAACAGTGATGCAATTCTTTGCCAGGAGTTAACTGTGTGGGTGTGGAATGTTGCATTACTGGGAACAGAATCTGTTTCAGTAAATTATGTCCTACAGAATTGCGATAAGCAATGATAAAGCACAAAGAAATCAAGATGGGATTTTAAAAATACAACAAATTTAACAGGAAAAATGTAGAACTTTTAAAATAGGGACACCGTCAACTAACATAAGTAGGGATTCTCTTGGCATCCCTTCCCAAAGCCCAGATAAACGGCAAGATCTTTATCAACGAGCGGGTGTTGCCAGTTCATCAAAAATGCCTGTTAATGGAGACACTCCTAACACAAGAATGGTGCAGAATACTTTTATTAAGGCGCAATAACCAAAGCTGACTCAATAATTTTAATGTAAAACTCAAGAATAACTATTGCAGATTTACACCTATTGTTATTAGTTTTTTTAAAGAATGTATTATCTCAACATTGAAAGTGACTTTTTTTAAAAAATGGGGCTGTCAGAAATTCCAGTTGGCAGCGTGCCAGATAACAAAACTTACAGTATTCAGCAACATGTTAAACTATCCTGCACATATCCTTCAAGCTGTATTTTGACTTACAAGGAGGGCACCTTAAGATCAATTAGAATAAGGACAAGACCGACCTATCCTGTGCCCATTCAATTGATGCTGGATGTGACCAGTCATTCCAACTTGGACAAAAAGAGTCATTTACCACACCAAAAGCCATTCAGCCCATTGTATGGTCTACTTTGGTTCCTACTTTTGTGTCCTCTAGTCTTTGTGCTATCAGCTAAATGGGTAGTTTTTCCTTGCCTGCCTTACCAAAACCTGTCAATCTTATAAACCTCTGGCAAATTCCCCTTCAGTCTCTTTTGTTGCCAGGAGAACAAACCCTTTGTTTCCAACTTCTATCTTGTAACTAAAGTCCCTGCATATAAATCTCTTCTGCACCCTTTCAAATACTCTCATCCTTCCCAAAGTGTGGTCATCAGAACTGGATACAATACTTGAGTTTGGACCAAACCACAGCTTCATATAGATTCAGTACACTTCCCGGCTCCTGTATTGCAATGTCTCTATAAAGTCCAAGATTCCACATGCTTTGCTAATTGCTTTCTCAATTTTCCTGCCATTTCAAAGATTGACACACACACCCCAGTTCCTTTTGTTCCTGCATACTCTTTGGAACTGTGCCATTTAAGTCTACGTTGCCTCTCCCTACCCGTTTTGTCAATCATCAGTTCACATTACCCTATCTTAAAACCATTTGCCAATTGTTAGCTAGCCTGTCATTTTGCAGGTGATTCGTGTCATACTTCTTTGCCATGTCCCAAGTTTGGTATCATATGCAAAGTCTGAAATTCTACTCTGTATTTCAAGACACGGGTCACTTACATAATGCAAAAAAAAGCAGTGGGTCTAACGCTGACCCTTGTGGAATACCACTGTCCATCATCCTCCAATCTGAAAAACAAAAATTTACCACAACTTGCTATTTTCTGTCCTTCAGCTAATTTCCAATCTAATTAGACACTGATCTGTCTATTCCACGTGCCTCAATTTTTTTTTAAACCAGTCTTAATATCTATTTGGACAACTTCTACCACATTGCCTGTCACCAACCTTCGCTGTTACTTCATCAAAAAATTCGATTAGATTTGTTAAGCAGGATTTACTTTTTACAAATCCAGCTGGCAAACCATAATTAACTGAACTGTTTGTTGATTCTTTGTGGTTGGTTTCCAAAACCTTACCCATTATTAATGTTAAACCAACTGGCCTGTCGATGCAAGGATTATTCTTGCATCCTTTCTTGAAGAGGAGTACTCTATTTTTTTGTAGCTCACAACTAATTCATTAAAGTGTGCAGGCCCTTGCAAATGTTTTTGCACGCACATGCCATAAACTAAAGGGGCTGACTTGTGCTTGACCCGTGCAGCAACATGTGCACAGCTCACAGGAAACAGTGAGCCATTCCTCTGTCGCCCATAACCTATGATGTGGAGATGCCGGCGTTGGACTGGGGTAAACACAGTAAGAAGTCTCACAACACCGGGTTAAAGTCTAACAGGTTTATTTGGTAGTAAACACAACTAGCTTTCGGAGCGCTGCCCTTCATCAGGTGAGTGGGGAGTTCTGATCATAAACAGGGCATATAAAGGCACACACTCAGTTTACAGAATACTGATTAAAATGCAAGTCTTTACAGCTAATCAAGTCTTAAAGGTGCAGACACATTGTAAAAGAGGAAACTACTTGACAACCTTGCAGTGATTTCCTGGAGACGCACATTGTTTTTACCTCCCTGGAGGATGTTGATACCACATGAGGCGATCCCGGTTATAACAATCAATACAAATATGTACTTATTGTGTAAACTTCTCAACTCAAATGACTGTCAAAGCAATCCTGCAACTTCACCCCAATGATCTTGAGTTCAAAATATTCTGTCCAGATACAACCTATACTTGGAAGATCAAGATACCGATTTATATTCTGTCCATTTTACACAAATAATTTCAGTACAAAAATGTCAAGAAATACAATTTTTTATAATACCGAAATTGAAGAAACAGTACTATGCCAAGAGTCACACCAGTAAAAGCTACTGAGTCATTTATATTACAAGGGTAAACGGCAACTATTTATTTCCAAAACTGACTCAAACTAGGTTCTCAATTGCTCATTAGAAAGGTAAACTGCTTTGTGTTATCCCTCATCTTAAACCCCAGTATCTTAGATGACGAATCACTGGAAAAACTTGTTTCTCCAGTAACTGTTCATTCATATAATGAAATAACCTTATATTTACTCAACCAATTCAATAGATCTGGGCTTGTCCTGGAAAAATGAGACATGTCATGTGTTACACAGGCAAAATGACATAAATCCTTTCAACATTTTAAAATCACTGCTTAAAATTAGAAAAATATTTGCTGCAGTTGCACATCAGACAGGAGCAGTAAAATTCCAGAGATACTCAAGGGGCCAAATCAAAAGAGCAGCTCAGAAAGCAAACTACTGCAGGTGCTGGAAATCTGAAATAAAAACAAAAATTGCTGCAAATACTCAAGTCAGACACTATCTGTAGAAACAAACAGAGTTAATGTTTTAGGTCCTTTGCAGCTTCTGATGAAAGGTCATCTCAACCTGAAATATTCATTCTGTTTCTGTGTAAAAGGTCTTCGTGACATAAGAACATAATCATGACCTAATCATGAGCAGTGTTTCTGTCCACAGATGCTGCCTGACCTATGTGAATTTCCTGCTTTTATTTCAGAATTAAAGGAACGCTGATATCTCGAGAGGGATACAGGAATTCACAGTTCCAGGAAAAGGCAAGGCCAGGGAGAGATTTGAAAGCAAGTTTATCCATTCTTATTCTTGTTTTATGTAATGCCTTTCACAACTCTGCAAAATGCTTCTAAAAGAAGTACTTTTGAAAGACATTGTTAACATGAAATTACTACAGAGCAAGAGAGACCATTCAGCCCATCAAGTCTGCACTGACTCTCCAAAAGAGCACCCTACCCAACTCCATAACCCCGTGCACGACCAATATGTAACATTATAGCATCTTTAGAGAGGGAACAGAGCTAAAGACCTGCTGAGATTTTCCAGCATTTTCTGATTTTGTTTCAGATTCCAGCATTCGCAGTAATTTGCTTTTAACTTTCATGGCCCAGCCAATAATAGGAGTAAGATCACAAGGTAAAGCATGTGCTTCCCAGCAGGGTAGAAATTACCTGGTTTGTTCTGCAAGGGCATGTACAACTGGGAACACAAATTAAAGGGTGGTACCTCCTCAACAAAATGGCACCTTCATTTGAAGAACCAGTAATTAAACTCAATTATAGCAAATTTAGGATAATCCATGGTCATTTAAATCTGAATACTTTGAAGGGTGAATTTACAGTAGAGCATCAATAATAAGGTTTTATGTAAACCTGGTCTGACTGCAGCATAGTGAGACAGTCTGGGTGAATTTACAGCAGAGGTAAACTTCCTACTCCAAATCTGGGAATATTCAGTGTCAATAGAGAAGAGGTTAAGCTCTTGTTATACATCTGCACTGTACTCCTGTCCTTTCTTCTCCTTCCCTTTGCTCAGGACCAGTGTGGGGTCAGGTGACCTTCAGTGGCATCCTTCCATTTGGGAAGAGAATGGTTTGCACGTAGAGATCACCTGTATTAACTATGGTCTGGTGTGCCTCAGGGGCCTCTCTCCTACTTGGCAGTTTTTGCCACATTTGCAGATGTCAACAGTGAGTGGGGACGCGTACAAGATTTTGCACTAGATCCTAATCAACAGATGCAATTCATGATTGTTCCAAGGAAATGGATTTATATTTATTCCATTTAAATTATACTCAAAATATTAAAACTTCAGGCCTACCTTAAATATTTCCTGCAGTGTAAGTTGCATGACAGGCATCCAACATTGAATGCTCTGGAGTGATTGTGCTAAGCAACATCCAATTGTATAACTGCATAAACACACACGCTTCTCCAATCTTTCCAACAGCAGGTGCATAATAACATAATGGTTACGCTACTGGACAAGTAATCCAGTGGCATGGACAAATGCATCAGACACAAGTTCAAATCTCACCAGGACATTGGAGAATTTTAAATGATGTTATTAAATAAATCTGTAATAAAATGAAATTAGCAAGCAAAAGCTTGTCTAAATAATAGAACATAGAAAACTACAGCACAAACAGGCCCTTTGGCCCACAAGTTGCGCCGATCATATCCCTACCTACCAGGCCTATCTATAACCCTCAATCCCGTTAAATCCCACGTACTCATCCAGAAGTCTCTTAAAAGACCCTAACGAATCTGCCTCCACCACCACCAACGGCAGCCGATTCCACTCACTCACCACCCTCAGTGAAAAACTCACCCCTGACATCTCCTCTGTAATAGTAGCTATGAAACCATCAGATTGTCATAAAAGCCCGTCAGATTCATGAAAGCCCTTTGGGGAAGCACATCTGCCATCCATACCTAATGAGGCTTTCTCATAACTCCATGTCCACAGCACTATGTTGGACTCTCAAATACCTTCTGAATGGTCCGCCGAGCCACTCAGTTGTAATAAACAAGAAAACTCCATGGACCATTCTAATGATCCAACTAGGCCTTCTCCCAAGAAAGAAGCCAATCTTCGGCAATTAAATTCACCCCATGTGGTATCGGTTGAACACACTGTAAAGCAAAGGCTATGGCCCCCAACAACATGCCGTAGTCGTTATGGCAGAGAGGCAAACTGAACTTCTTTATCGTGTCTAGAAGCAGCAGTGTTTTTAAATTAGGTTGTATTTCTCTAAATCTCCAATTTGTCAGGTCCTTTTTTTTTTAAGTAACATACATCAAACTCTATGATTAACTTGGAAGGTTAATTTCCTCACATTCAAGCCCAGTGCAGGAGGGGAGTGGAGGAATGTTAGCAAACATACATGCAAACAGTAAACAGCAGATAGAAAAGAGGGAGTTTTTAACTACAGCAAAGAAATGAATATCAGTTCATGCAATTTCCAGGGAGTCAAGTTCAGAGGATGTTTCCTTCAGGGCAGAGTTCATGCCGGACAAGTTCCTGATTGGAACAACACCATGAAAATCCTAGAAACAGGTGAGTATGCAGCACAATGGGACTTCATTGCTTCAACTGCCTGGCAGGTTAATCAGAGACTTTAAAATCAAGTGGACTTCGAGGAGTTACAGAAGTGAGAGTTGGAGTCCTATTGTGCTTTTCTGGTTGGAAGTTATCAGCACACTGCTTATTTCTCAGTTAGAACATAAATAGAGAGATTTCAAAATGGTCAAGACCTCTTTCCTCCACAATGATTTCAAAAAGAATGTTTATCTGGTGTCTGGGTCTGGCTTCTGCTTTATGATCAATAGTGTCTCAGTCGCTAGTTAGCCTCAAAGAGTCACCATCCACATTAAAGGTTTGTTTTGGAGAGGCACCAACAGACAATCCTTATAATTCCATGAAAGGATATGCTTTTCAAGATGCAAATGGCATCCATTGCCCCTTTAATGATCTCTTTTGAAATGGAGCTTGACAGTCCCAAGTGTGAGATGAACTGTTAACAATTCTGCAAGAGTAACCAGTTTTGATCTCTGCGACTCCCTTGGTTGAGATTACAATGCACTTACAATGGGTGGGTGATATCTTGTAATTCCTGCTGGAAGCTTCCAGGGCAGATGGCCTATCCCATAGGTCATGGAACCTCTGGCAGCCGTCATTTTGGTGTGGCAAAAGTGCATTTAAAGTAAAAAAAAATAAAGTTTGACATATAGTTTTATTTTCATGTCTTATTGACATGACATAGTATTGAAGACTTGTGCTCCAATGCTAACTGCAAACTTCACCAAGCTGCCATCCACATTACCAAGAGGAAAACAACCACTGTTCACAAAACGCAGTTCAAACCCTGTGCACCAGTCCGTTCTCAATTATCAGCAAAGTGATGGAAGGTCTCAGTGCTATAAAGCAGCACTTATTCATTAACAGTTGGTGCACTGATGTTCAATTTGGGTTCCAGCAAGTTCACTCAACTTCAGACCTCAATGCAGGCTTGGTTCAGAACTAAATCCAGATATCAGGTGAGAGAGACTGCCTTTGATATCCAAATCACATCAAGAAGCCCCAACAAAACGAAAGCCAAAGGAAATCGCAGGGAAAACTCTCTACCTAGCACAAAGGAAGGCAGCCAAGATTGTTGGAAACCAATTACCTCAGGTCCAGGACACTGCAGCAGGAATTTCACAGCATTGTGTTCTAGGCCCAACTATCTTTAGCTGCTTCATCAATAAATTTTCCTCCATCATAAGGTCAAAGGTGGAGATATCCACTAATGCCTTCAGTGTTCAGTTCCAGTTCCACCCACAGTGCCTCAGATAATGAAGCAGCCCATTCCCACATGCAGCAAGACCTGGGTGACATTCAGGGTTGCACTGGTAAGTGACCATTCATGTGCTTGTCAATAATCATTTCCAACAAGAGAATCTAATGACCTCCCCTGGTATTCATCAGTATTCACTGGGTGGAGATGTCGGCGTTGGACTGGGGTAACACAGTAAAAAAGTCTCACCACACCAGATTAAAGTCCAACAGGTTTATTTGGTAGCAAAATCCACTAGCTTTCAGAGCTCTGCTCCTTCGTCAGGTGAGTGGGAGTTCTGTTCACAAACAGGGCATATAAAGACACAAACTCAATTTACAAAATAATGGTTGGAATGCAAGTCTTTACAGGTAATCAAGTCTTAAAGGTACAGACAATGTGAGTTGAGAAAGTGTTAAGCACACGTTAAAGAAATGTGTATTGTCTCCAGACGGGACAGCTACTGAGATTTTGCAAGCCCAGGCAAGTCGTGGGGGTTACAGATAGTGCGGCATGAACCCAAGATCTTGGATGAGGCTGTCCTCACATGCGCGGAACTTGACTATCAGTCTCTCCTCAGCGACTCTGCGTTGCCATTTGTCGTGAAGGCCGCCTTGGAGAATGCTGACCTGAAGATCAGAGGCCGAATGCCTGTGACCGCTGAACTGTTCTCTTCCAACAGGAAGAGAACAGTGATGCCTGATGATTGTCAAGCGGTGTTCATTCATCCATTGTTGTAGCATCTGCATGGTCTCCCCAATGTACCACACTTCCAGATATCTTTTCCTGCAGTGCATCAGGGAGACAACGTTGGCCAAATTGCAAGAGTATGCACCGTGTACGTGGTGGATGGTGTTCTCACGTGAGCTGATGGCATCCGTGTCGATGATCTGACATCTTGCAGAGGTTGCTGTGGCAATCCTCTCTCCAAGCTCATTGTCTGTACCTTTAAGACTGATTACCTGTAAAGATTCACATTCCAACCATTATTTTGTAAATTGAGTTTGTGCCTTTATATGCCCTGTTTGTGAACAGAACTCCCATTTACCTGACAAAGGAGCAGTGCTCCAAAAGCTAGCGGCTTTTGCTACCAAATAAGCCTGTTGGACTTTAACCTGGTGTTGTGAGACTTCTTACTGTATTCACCAGTATTACCACTGCTGAATCCCCCACCAACATCAAAGATACCACCACCAATTGGGAAGATAAGTGGACCAAATATATAAATACTGAAGCCAAAGTAGGGAAGAAGCTGGGAATTTGGCAGCAAGTGTCTCACCTCCTGACTCCCCAAAGCCTTTCCACCAGTTACAATGCACAAGTCAAGGCTGTGATGAAATACTGCCAACCTACCTGGATGAGGGTAGCTCTCAAAAATTTCAGCATCATCCAGGACAAAGTTGCTTGCTTCATGTGCACCCCATTCACCACTTTTAACTCCCTCCATCACCAGTACACCTCACAATGCTTTGCAGCTACTTAACATGGCTCCTTCCAAAGACAGAACGTCTTGCCAGCAAAACAAGGGCAATGCCACCTACAAGTTCCAAGCCATACATCATCCTGACACAGAACTATATCACCATCCTTACACTGCAGGAGCACTGTGGGTGTGCTTACAATACAGAGATTGCAATGGTTAAAAATGGCAGCTCACCATCATCTTTTTAAGGGCAACTAGTGATAGACTATAATTTCTGACTCTGCCAGCGACATCCACACCCCCATGAGATTGAACAAAGGACAGGAAATTCCTTAACTGAAAGGCCAAACGTGATCATTAGGGTGGTAGAGAGGGTTTTAAGATAAATAGGTGGTGAGGTCGGGGGAATCATGCAAGAGAAAATGTGTAATTCAAGAGAAACAAGGTAACAGGGCAGAGAGATTTGGATCACGATAACCAGTGTCATGAAGCAGAGAGCGCAAAGAATGCAAAATTGGCAAAAAGACAAAATTAAAGGTTCTGTCAATATATGCACACAGCATTTGTAACAAAACGGATAAACTGTTAGCATAGATAGAAGTAAATATGTATGACCTGATAGCCATTAGAGACATGATTACAGGTTGACCATGGCAGAAACACATGCACTGAAAGACATTCAATATTTCAAACAGATAAGGAGCTAGTGAAAGGTGTTGGGGTTGCTCTGTTAATTAAAGATGTCATTACAGAGGAGTAGTGGAGAGAGATGATCTCAGTTTGGGTAGACACAATAAAGATAAAACGTCACTTGTGGGAGTAATCTATAAGCCCCGAATAATAGCTACATGGTATGGCAAGATATACATGGAGAAGGAACAGGCCACTTAGCTTCTAGCAACTAGCATCTAGCTAGAATGGTGAATCTAGCGCCATTCAAGTGGATCACATCAGGTCTGACTGTAACACCAAACCCTCATTCCTGCCTACCCCCGATAACCCTTCAGCCCTTGTGAATCAAGATTCTATACAACTCTGCCTCAATAATATTCAAAGACTCTGCTTCCTCTGTCTTTTGAGGGGGAGTGTTCCAAAGGCTTACTACCCTCAGGGAAAATTTTTCTCATCTCCAACTGGAAGAAGTCTCACAACATCAGGTTAAAGTCCAACAGGTTTATTTGGTATCACGAGCTTTCAGAGTGCTGCTCCTTCTTCAGGTGTGTGGCTACCATCGACAAAACAACACCAGCATCTTCACATCATGGTCTCCAACAAGAGGTAACATCCTCTCCACATCCACTGTCAGTACCCTTCAGAACACTTCTCAGAATCTGAAAAGATTTGATAATGTCACCATTAACTCTTCCAAGCTCTAGTGGGCACAAAAAAACTGTCAACTTTTCCTCATAATTCCTGGTATTTGTCTAGTAAACCATCTGAGCAACTTCTAACATTTATGTATTTCCCCAAATAAGACGACCAAAATTGTACACAGTACTCCAGATGTGGTCGCACGATTGCTATGTACAACTGAAGTATAACCTCTCCGCTTTTCCAATCAATTCCTCTCACAATGAACAGCAGCACTGTATTAGCTTTCTTAATTACTGGCTGCACCTCTATACTGGCCTTGTGTGATCCATGCCCGTTCATAAATGGGGCATATGCAAGAAAGACATGGTAATGATCTTGGGTGACTTTAACCTATAAGTTGACTGGGAGAATCAGATTGGCAGAAGTCACCTGGACCACGAGTTCACAGCATGTGCTCAGGACAATTTCTTAGAGCTGTACGTTAAACAGTCAACAAGGAAGTCAACTATTTAAGATCTCATAATGAGGAATGAGACAGGATGAATCAATAACCTCCCAGTAATAGCCTCGAGACAACAGCAATCCTAAGGTGATAGAATTTCCATGTTCAGTTTGAAGAGGAGAAATGAGAACCATAGAACATTACAGCAGAGAAACTGGCCTTTTGGCCCTTCTTGGCTGTGCCAAACCATTTTTCTGCCTAGTCCCACTGACCTGCACTTGGACCATATCCCTCCACACCCCTCTCATCCATGTACCTGTCCAAGTTTTTCTTAAATGTTAAAAAAACTGAGCCAGCTTTCACCACTTCCTCTGGCAGCTCAATCCACACTCCCACCACCTGTGTGAAGAAGTCCCCCCCCCCCCCGCTAATATTCCCTTTAAACTTTTCCCCCTTCATCCTTAACCTATGTCCTCTAGTTTTTTTCTCCCCTAATCTCAGTGGAAAAAGCTTGCTTGCATCCACTGTATCCATACCCATCATAATTTTATACACCTCTATCAAATCTCCCCTCATTCTTCTCTGCTCCAGGGAATAAAGTCCTAACCTATTCAACTTTTCTCTGTAACTCAGTTTCTCAAGTCCCAGCAACATCCTTGTAAACCTTCTCTGCACTCTTTCAACCTTATTAATATCCTTCCCTGTAATTAGGTGACCAAAACTGCACACAATACTCTAAATTCAGCCTCAGCATAATATTCCAACTCTTATACTCAATACTTTGATTTATAAAAGCCAATGTTCCAAAAGCACTCTTTACAACCCTATCTACCTGTGACGCCACTTTTAGGGAATTATGTATCTGTATTCCCAGATCCCTCTGTTCTACTGCACTCTTCAATGTCTTAAAGTTTACCTTGTTTGTTCTACCTTGGTTTGTCTTTCCAAAGTGCAATACCCTCACACTTATCTGCATTAAACTCCATCTGCCATTTTTCAGCCCATTTTGCTAGCTGGTCCAAATCCCCCTGCAAGCTTTGAAAACCTACACCTCCAATCTTTATATCATCAGCAAATTTGCTGATCCAATTTACCACATTATCATCCAGATTATTGATAATAGATGACAAACAACAATGGACCCAGCACTGATCCCTGCGGCATACCATGAGTCACAAGCCTCCACTCAGAGAAGCAATCCTCCACTACACTCTCTGGCTTCTTCCATTGAGCCAGTGTCTAATCCAATGTATTAGCTCTTCATGTGTACCGTGTGACCGAACCTTCCTAACTAACCTCCCATGAGGGACCTTGTCAAAGGCCTTACTGAAGTCCTACTGAAATCCACAAAATTATACGCCAGTAAGTTCAATGTCAGAGGTGGGCAAGTTATTGGAAGGTGTGATAAGGGATAGGATCTACAAACATTTGGATAAACAGGGACTTATTAGGTAGAGTCAACACGGCTTTTTGCGTGGTAGGTCATGTTTGACCAATCTATTAGAGCTTTTTGAGGCGGTTACCAGGAAAGTGGATGAAGGGAAGGCGGTGAATGTTGTCTACCTGGATTTCAGCAAGACCCTTGTTAAGGTCCCTCCCTCATGGGAGGTTAGTTAGGAAGGTTCAGTCGCTAGGTATACATGGAGAGGTAGTAAATTGGATTAGACACTGGCTCAATGGAAGAAGCCAGAGAGCGGTTGTGGAGGATTGCTTCTCTGAGTGGAGGCCTGTGATGAGTGGTGTGCCGCAGGTATCGGTGTTGGATCCATTGTTGTTTGTCATCTATATCAATGACCTGGATGATAATATGGTAAATTGGATCAGCAAATTTGCTGATGATACAAAGATTGGAGGTGTAGTGGACAGTGAGGAAGGTTTACAAAGCTTGCAGAGGGATTTGGACCAACTAGAAAAATGGCAAATGGAATTTACTACAGACAAAATGTGAGGTATTGCACTTTGGAAGGACAAACTAAAGTAGAACGTACAGGCTAAATGGTAGGACTCTTCAGAGTGCAGTTGAACAGAGGGATCTGGGAATACAGATACAGAATTCCCTAAAAGTGACGTCACAGGTGAATAAGGTAGTAAAGAGTGCTTTTGGTACATTGGCCTTTATAAATCGGAGTATTGAGTATAAAAGTTGGAGTGTCATGGTAAGGTTATATAACCTATTTATTTGATAATATACTCACTAGCTTTCGGGGTTACCCCCTTCGTCAGGTGAATGGAGAGTTCTGGCCTCAGACAGAGCATATAAAGCACAGACAGTTTAGAGATTACTGATTAAAATGCGAATCCTTACACCTAACCTGCTGTTCAAGACCTGAAGTGGCTGATAATGTGAGTGGAAGGAGCACTGATCACAGTTTAAAGAGATGCTGATGACACCAAAGTCGGAGGTGTGGTAGATTGTGAGGAAGGGTGTCGAAGTTTGCAGGGTGACTTGGACAGGTTGCAGAGCTGGGCCGCGAGGTGGCGGATGGAGTTTAATGCGGAGAAGTGTGAGGTAATCCATTTCGGTAGGAATAACAGATGTGTTGAGTATAGGGCTAACGGGAGGACTTTGATTAGAGTGGAGGAGCAGAGGGATCTAGGTGTATGTGTACATAGATCCCTGAAAGTTGGGAATCAAGTAGATAAGGTTGTTAAGAAGGCATACGGTGTCTTGGCGTTTATTGGTAGGGGGATTGAATTTAGGAGTCGCAGCGTCATGTTGCAACTGTACACAACTCTGGTGCGGCCGCACTTGGAGTACTGTGTGCAGTTCTGGTCCCCACATTACAGGAAGGATGTGGAGGCTTTGGAGAGGGTGCAGAGGAGGTTTACCAGGATGTTGCCTGGTATGCAGGGGAGGTCCTATGAGGAGAGACTGAGGGATTTGGGGTTGTTTTCACTGGAAAGAAGGCGGCTAAGAGGGGATCTTATAGAAACATATAAGATGATTAGAGGTTTAGATAGGGTGGATGGTGATAGCCTGTTTCCTCGGATGGAGAAATCTAGCACGAGGGGGCATGGCTTTAAATTAAGGGGGGGTAGTTATAGGACGGATGTCAGGGGCAGGTTCTTTACCCAGAGGGTGGTGAGGGACTGGAATGCCCTGCCTGCTGCAGTTGTAAATGCGCCTAGTTTGGGGGCGTTTAAGAGATTGGTGGATAGGTTTATGGACGAAAAGGGAGTGGTTTAGATTAGTGGGTCAATGTTTTTTTTTTAAAATAAGACTGGTCGGCGCAACATTGTGGGCCGAAGGGCCTGTTCCGCGCTGTAATGTTCTATGTTCTATGTGTATTGTCTCCAGACAGTACAGTAAGTGAGGTTTTGCAAACCCAGGCAAGTCATGGGGGTTACAGATAGTGCGACATGAACCCAAGATCCCTGTTGAGACCGTCCTCATGTGTGCGGAACTTGGCTATCAGTCTCTGCTCAGCGACTCTGCGCTGTCGTGTGTCGTGAAGGCCGCCTTGGAGAATGCTTACCCGAAGGTCAGAGGCTGAATGCCCGTGACCACTGAAGTGTTCGCCAACAGGAAGGGAACAGTCTTGCCTGGTGACTGTCGAGCGATGTTCATTCATCCGTTGTCGTAGCGTCTGCATGGTCTCCCCAATGTACCATGCTTCGGGACATCCTTTCTTGCAACGTATCAGGTAGACAATGTTGGCCGAGTTGCAAGAGTATTTACCATGTACCTGGTGGATGGTATTCTCACGTGTGATGATGGTATCCATGTCGATGATCCGGCATGTCTTGCAGAGGTTGCTGTGACAGGGTTGTGTGGTATTGTGGTCACTGTTCTCCTGAAGGCTGGGTAGTTTGCTGCGAACAATGGTCTGTTTGAGGTTGTGTGGTTGTCTGAAAGCAAGAAGTGGGGGTGTGGGGATAGCCCTGGCGAGATGTTCGTCTTCATCAATGATATGTTGAAGACTTGCAACTCGGCCAACATTGTCTACCTGATACGTTGCAAGAAAGGATGTCCCGAAGCATGGTACATTGGGGAGACCATGCAGACGCTACGACAACGGATGAATGAACATCGCTCGACAGTCACCAGGCAAGACTGTTCCCTTCCTGTTGGTGAACACTTCAGTGGTCACGGGCATTCAGCCTCTGACCTTCGGGTAAGCATTCTCCAAGGCGGCCTTCACGACACACGACAGCGCAGAGTCGCTGAGCAGAGACTGATAGCCAAGTTCCGCACACATGAGGACGGTCTCAACAGGGATCTTGGGTTCATGTCGCACTATCTGTAACCCCCGTGACTTGCCTGGGTTTGCAAAACCTCACTTACTGTACTGTCTGGAGACAATACACATCTCTTTAAACTGTGATCAGTGCTCCTTCCACTCACATTATCAGCCACTTCAGGTCTTGAACAGCAGGTTAGGTGTAAGGATTCGCATTTTAATCAGTAATCTCTAAACTGTCTGTGCTTTATATGCTCTGTCTGAGGCCAGAACTCTCCATTCACCGACGAAGGGGGTAACCCCGAAAGCTAGTGAGTATATTATCAAATAAATAGGTTGGACTAAAACCTGGTGTTGTCAGACTTTTTACTGTGTTTACGCCAGTCCAACGCCAGCATACCCACATCAAGGTTATATAAGGCATTGGTGAGGCCGAATTTAGAGTATTGTGTACAATTTTGGTCACCTAGTTACAGGAAGGATGTAAATAAGGTTGAAAGAGTGCAGAGAAAGTTCACGAGGATGTTGCTGGGACTTGAGAAGCTGAATTACAGAGAGAGATTGAATAGGTTAGGACTTTATTCCCTGGATCAGAGAAGAACGAGGGAAGATTTGATAGAGGTGAGTAAGATTTTGACGGGTATAGATACAGTGAATGCAAGCAGGCTTTTTCCACTGAGGCTAGGGGAGAAAAAAAACCAGAGGGCATGGGTTAAGGGTGAAAGGAGAAAAGTTTAAAGGGAATATTGGGGGGGTGGGCAGCTTCTTCACGTAGAGAGTGGTGGGAGTGTGGAATGAGCTGCTGAATAAAGTGGTAAATGCGGGGTCACTTTTAACATTGAAGAAAAACTTGGACAGGTACATGGATGAGAGGGGTGTGGAGGGATATGGTCCAAGTGCAGGTCAGTGGGACTAGACAAAACATGGTTCGGCACAGACAAGAAGGGCTAAAAGGCCGGTTTTTAAGTGGTTATTTCTATGGGTCCTAAGTCCATGCAGACAACATCCACTGCCTTCCCTTCATCTACTTTCCTGGTAACCTCCTTGAAAAACTAAGATTGGTTAAATATGACCTACCACGCACAAAGCCATGCTGACTCTCCCTAATAAGTCCCTGTCCATCCAAGTATCTGTTAGTACTCCTTCCAATTACTTACCTACTACTGATGTCAAACTTACCGGCCTATAATTTCCAGGATTACTTTTTGAGCCTTTTTTCAACAATAAAACAATTCTAATCATCCTGCACCTCACCCGCGGACACCGACATTTTAAATATATCTGCCAGGGCCCCTGCAATTTCAACACTAGTCTCCATCAAGATCTGAGGGAATACTCTGTCTGGTCCTGGGGATTTATCTACTCTGATTTGCCTCAAGACAGCAAGCACCTCCTCCCATTTAATCTGTATAGGTTCCATGACTCCCTACTTGTTTGCCTTATTTCCATAGGCTCCATGCCAGTTTCCTAAGTACAGATGCAAACAACCCATTTAATACCTCCCCATTTCTTTTGGTTCCATACATAGCCGACCACTCTGAGCTTCAAGAGGACCAATTTTATCCCTTAATTTTTTTTGCTCTTAGGACCATCCTTCATCTTGACTGCCAAAGCAACCTCATGTCTTCTTTTAGCCCTCCTGATTTCTTTCTTAAGTAGTTTCTTGCACTTTTTATACTCCTCACGCATCTTATTTGCTCCGTTGCCTATACATGTCATACATCTCTCTCTTCTTCTTTATCAGAGTTGCAATATCCCTCGAGAACCAAGGTTCCTTATTCTTATTCACTTTGCCTTTAATCCTGACAGGAACATATAAACTCTGCAGTCTCAAAATTTCTCCTTTGAAGGCCTCCCACTTACCAATCACATTCTTGCCAGAGAACAGCCTGTCCCAATCCACACTTTTTTGATCCTTTCTCATTTCTTCAAATTTGGCCTTTTTCTAGTTTAGAACCTCAACCCGAGGACCAGATCTAACTTTATCCATGATTGAGTTGAAATTCATGGCGTTATGATCACTGGAACCAAAGCGTTCCCCTACACACACTTCCGTCACTTGTCCTAACTCACTTCCTAATAGGAGATCTAATATTGCATCCTCTCTAGTTGGTACCTCTAAATATTGATTTAGAAGATTTTCCTGAACACAGTTTACAAACTCCAACCCATCTAGACCTTTAACAGTATGGGAGCCCCAATCTATTTGTGGAAAATTAAAATCCCCTACTATCACAACTTTGTTTCCTGCAGTTGTCAGCTATCTCTCTGCAGATTTGCTCCTCCAATTCTCACTGACTACTGGGTGGTCTATAATATAACCTCATTAATGTGGTCATACCTTTCCTGTTTCTCAGCTCCACCCATAGGGCCTCTGTAGACAAGCCCTCTAATCTGTCCTGTCTGAGCACTGCCGTCACATTTTCCCTGACTAGCAATACACACCCCCCCCCATCCAAAAACCCTTCATCCTTCTGCCTCTAACACGTGTGAAACATCGGAATCCTGGAACATCGAGCTGCCAGTCCTGCCCCCTTCCATAACCAGGTTTCACTAATGGCTATAATGTCATAATTCCAAGTGTCAATCCATGCCCTCAACTCGTCTGCCTTCTCCACAATGCTCCTGGCATTGAAACAGACACACCTCAGAAGATTATCACCACATACAACCCTTCTATTTGTGATTTTACATGAACTATTAGTATCATTTATTTTCACCCCTGTTCCATTACCTGCTCTGGCACTCTGGTTCCCACCCCCCAGCAAATCTAGTTTAAACCCTCCCCAATAACACTAGCAAACTTTCCTGCAAGTATATCGGTCCCCTTGTAGTTCAGGTGTAACCCGTCTCTCTCGTAACAGGTCCCATCTGCCCCAGAAGAGGTCCCAATGATGTAGAAATCTGAAACTCTATTCCCCACACAAGTTCCTCAGCCACGTATTCATCCGCCCGAGCATCCTACTCTTAGCCTCACTGGCACTTGGCACAGGCAGCAATCCTGAGATTACAACCCTCGGGGTCCTGCTTTTTAACTTCCTACCAAGCTCTCAATACTCACTTCAGGACCTCCTCAATCTTCCTTTCTATGTTATTGGTACCGATCTGTACCTAAGACTAGTCATTTAAACTTGAATAAAGGTACTAGCAAGGGTACAAAAGCAGATCTAACAAATGAAATGGGAGCTCAGGTTAAAAGGTAGGACAGTAGTGATGTAATGGCAGACTTTTAAGGGAATATTTAATAACTCACAGCAAAGATTTAACCCAGTGAAAAGAAAAGCCCTTTGAGAAGGATGCATCATCCATGGCTAAATAAGGAAGCTAAGGATAGTATCAAATTTATAGCACCGTACAATTCTGCAAAACTTAGTGGCATGTCAGATGATTGGTCAACTTTGAAGAACCAGCAAACAATCACTAAAAAAGAGCAATAATAGAAGTGGAAGCTAGCTAGTAATATAAAAGCAGACACTAAAACTTTCTACAAATATTTAAATAGTAAAAGATTAAATAAAGCTTGTGTTTGTCCTCTGGAGAATGAGTCTGGGGAATTGATAAATGGACAATAAGGTAATTCCAGGGTCATTAAAGGAATTTTGTTTGACTTCACTGTAATAAATTTGGAAAGCTTCCCAAAGATACTTGAAAATCAAGAGACAAATGGGAGGCATGAACTTAAAATAATCTCCGTCACTGGGGAAAAATGCTGGGAAAACAGAAAGACCTAAAGATTTGACATGCCACCAGGACCAGATAGCCTTCGTCGTAGGTCATAAAAGTGGTTAAAGATGACTGATCTTTTAAAATGAAAAAGAAACAAGCCTAGCTTTTATTTCTAATATGAAAAAAATCCAAAGATGTGTGGGTTAGGTTGATTGGCCATGCTGAAAAAAATTGCCCCTTAAGAGTTGTGAGATGACTAGGTTAGAGGGATTAGCAGGTAAATATGTAGGGATATGGGGGTAGGGCCTGGGTGGGATTGTGGTCAGTGCAGACTCAATGGACTGAATGGCCTCCTTCTGCACTGTGAGGTGTCTATGTCTATGATCACCTAACTCTGTCCCCGAATAAAGTAATAAGGTTATTTTAGGTAATCTAAAACCAACCATTAAACCTTACGCTAAATAAACACTTACATTGTTGAATGAATATTTATGCTGCTTTCTCAGAACCTGCTGCATTCATTACAAGCAGTCAGCATGGAACAAAATACTGCATCTATGCCCGCCCCATAAAATATATGAAAACTGTATCATCATCACATGTTCGTCAGTATAGAATGTTGGTACAGCATTGCCAACATGCAGCAACTCTGAGGACTTGACATTTGATCTTTGGCAAGCAATGCTGAACAACCTTCCGTGAGTTCTGGTATGCAAGTAAACACCCTCTGTATATGACCTAAAGGTTTATGACAGCAGTAAAAAAAAAGCCAAAAAGTAAGAACATCAGTGACAAAAACAACCTGTTTGAACCTACTCTGATTCTCAAAGGATTCAATCTTTCCTCAGCTGATGTTATCCACTGTGTTATCATGCAAAGACGAGATCATATCGAGCAGTTTCAGCAGGGAGCCAATTTCCTCCAACGGCTTAAATAAACTCAGTCACATGATCAAATGCCTTGGTGAGATTGAAGACGATCTATATATGTCCCCTTTGTCAAATGAAAATCTTAGTCAAATCAGCAAAACTATTCTATGCACATTACACGAAGGGAAACTGGTTGACTACAAAGAGTGGTGGATGTGTGAAAGGTTCGACATGTATATATGCAAGTTTCTTTCTTATACACACACAACACAAAATGTAACCCTAATCCCACTTCAGACTTTCAAGCAAGTAACAAACAATTAGATCCAGGCATGAAAGGAAATGCAGAATTCAACTTGTTCCACCATCAAAATAAACTTGAGCCATTTTAAAAATCCTGTTTCTAATCTTGGGAACATTTGCTTGCATGTACAAAATTATAGTTTGCTGACAGTTGATGATTATCTTTGAAATCAGGATGAATTTTTTTCATTATTTGAAGGATCAAAGTCAATCTAAAGACAAAAAACTGGCAGAATTGTGGAAACAAGTACAGGCTCAAATTTCTTTCCAGAATGGTTTGAAGATATGGGCAAAAACTAATGATTTAGAAAATGATGAAGCAGCTTTGCAGCAGTCTCTTTGGATTGGGTAGTTTAACAACCTTCCAGCACCATTCCTGCGTTACACTGTTACTGATAATAAACAACCAATTAGCAAAGTTATCAGCAGCCTCCTACAAAAGTAGCCTTGGAAACAATGTCCTGATAATGTATCCACTGTTTTGTGGTTGTACAAGGGCAACGATTATAGATTGTCCAAAGAATTAACCAGTAACTCCATTTCCAAGTTTACTTTTTAAGCTTTGAAGACGTTTCAAGCAATGAAGTATCTTTGTAATATTGGCAAATACACTTATCAGTGTTCTTCTGTTTCCCTGAAGCGCTTCCTTCCTTCTTTACAGGAAATGGCTCTGTGGAGGACAGCACAGCTGCTCAGAAGCTATAACGAGACGTCTCTAGTTTCTGAAACTAAATACGCACCCACATAAAAATTGCCATCCAGACACAAAAGCACAGCTGACAATTCAACAGCTAGTCTCCAAGGCAGTCAGCAAATAGGAATCCCAGGTTGGCAGTGTCTCAAGCTGCTTGCCTCATTTAGCAATTAAGTTTCAACTTGGCATTCCAACTCTGCCATTGAGTTAAGAACTAAGTGGGGGAAGACAGATCAGCTTGTCAGTGAAAACGTTTCTTGCTGACCAGTGAATTAATGCAATTAGTAATCAATGAAGCTAATCAGGTAAAAAAAGCCCATACACTCAATATTACATATTTCATTCCAAAGCAGCCACCATAAGACATGCTACTGAACTAGTCAGGACTAATTAGGCTATCCAGAACACTAGAAATGCTGCTTCACATAAGAAATTACAAAGATAAACTGGACCTATTTTTGTAATAACAATGTTGATATGATCAAATTATTTAAAATTATAAAAGGGGGAGGTAGAACAGGAGTTCAGAATCTAGAATGGGGGGGGGGGGTCATACGAAAATTTAATAGATTAAATCGAAGATTTAGACAGAGGGCAGGAGAAACTTCCAAGATGTGAGGCTATGAAATTCACTATTTAATTATGTCAACATTCTTGATTAGCTCAGAAGATGGATAAAGGAAACAGGGTGGGTAAACATGATTAGAACTATTGTTTGAATTGAGTAGAAACAGTGACTCAGACTGGTCGGATGGAATAACTTCCTGCCAACAATTTTTACACATTGCTATGTATAAATGCCTTCAGTACCCAAATTCCAAAGAGTCATACTTCAATATAGAATAGCTTTCAAATTGGACCGCACTGGATGAGTGCAGCTCTAACAATACTTAAGAAGCATGACACCATCCAGGGCAAAGCAGCCTGTTAAATTGGAACCCCATCCACAAACATTCGCTCCCTCCACCACTGATACACAGCAGCAGCAATGTGTACCACCTGAGGTGCAGGAGCTCATCGCAGCTCCTTAGCACCAAAACCAGGATTGCTACCATGTAGGAGGACAGGGGCAGAAGACATTTGGGAACACCACCAACTGGAGGATCATCTCCAAGTCACTCATCATCCTGACTTAGAAATATATTGCTGTTTCTTCACTGTTGCTGGATCAAAATCTTGGGACTCCTTCCCAACAGCACTGTGGTGTACCTACACAACATGAACAGCAGTGATTCAAGAAAGCCATTCACCACCACCTTCTCAAGGTCATGCCTACATTCCTCAAATGAACATAAAAAAATTCAATTCAATATACTTTAACCATTGCAGGCAGCACAGTGATTAGCACTACTGCTTCAATGCCAGGATTCAGGTTCAACTCCAGTCGTGAATGTGTGTCTGTGTGGAATTTGCACATTCTCTCCATGTCTGCGAAGGTTTCATAGAAACCCTACAGTACAGAAAGAGGCCATTCGGGCCATCAAGTCTGCACCAACCACAATCCCACCCAGGCCCTGTCCCACATCTCTACATATTTACTCATTAATCCCTCTAACCTACGTATCTCAGGACACTAAAGGGCAATTTTAACCTGACCAATCAACCTAACCTGCACATCTTTGGACTGTGGGAGGAAACTGGAGCACCCGGAGGAAACCCACGCACACACGAGGAGAATGTGCAAACTCCACACAGACAGTGACCCAAGCCGGGAATCAAACCCAGGTCCCTGGAGCTGTCAAGCAGCAGAGCTAACCACTGTGCTGCCATGCCACCCAGGTACTTTGGTTTCCTCCCATAGTTCAAAGTAGGTTAGGTGGATTGGCCATGCTAAATTGCTCCTTAGTGCCCCAAGATGTGTGGGTTAGGGGGCTTAGAGGTTAGAGGGATAGGGCCTGGGTGCGATGCTCTGCCAGAGAATTGGTGCAGACTCAATGGCCCCCTTCTATAGAGATGCTTAGATTCTATTACTGCTGATAGCATGCAAATTTAACAAAAACGTTAAATATCATACTTTCAGCAATCCAAGCTACTTTAATACCCAATGTCGTAATTTCAAGAGAACTCTTTTTTTCAAGCCTGCAATGGCTGATCAAGCCTACTGGGTAAACTCAGTACTATTTGGGACCGAGGCAAGTTATACAAATTACAACAAAATGCAAATGTGGAAATTATGCTTTTCAATGCAACAATATGTTTCAAATTACAATGATATCACATAATGCACAGTGTACATGACATACCACAAAAAGTCTGTCTTTATGGTTTGCATTTTACAAGTCAGCAGCAAAGGATACTTGCTGCTAACCTCAAAGAAAGTTGCTTAATAATATAGGATGCTACAGTGCAGGAGGCGGCCATTCGGCCCACTGAGTCTGCAGTGACCACAAGCCCACCCAGGCCCTATCCCTATACATATACCCTAGCTAGTTCTCCTCACACTAAGGGGTAGTAAGGGCGTGGAATGCCCTGCCTGCAGCAGTTGTGGACTTGCCAACTTTAAGAGCGTTCAAATGGTCAGTGGATAGGCATATGGATAACATTGGAATAGTTTAGGTTAGAGGGTCATTAGATTCATTCCACTGGTCGGCGCAACATCAAGGGCCTGTACTGTGCTGTAATGTTCTATTCATTTAGCATGGCTAATCTACCTGACCTATCTTTGCTATTTCTGTGACATTACTTCCCCCTTTCCTGATAAAAATTTATATCTGGCTCTATATCAAGGAGATACCTTAGCATACAGCAGCAGTGATTTCAGCATGCTGCTAAGGAACTACTGAGAATTACAAAGTTACAAATCCAGTCCCACCTCTAGAAATTACTATCAGTTTCAGTAGAGTAATGACTAATGCTGATAGTTTCACTGTCATTACCAGAGTAAGGCCCATGGCATCTCTGCAGTGCAGGAGGCGGCAATGTGGCTATTGAGTCTGCACAAACTCTCTGAAGTAGTATATTACCCAGGCCGACGCCCTCTGCCCTATTTCCGTAACTCCACACATCTATCCAGGCTAATCCACCTAACCTACACATCTTTAGATACTAAACTGCAATTCAGCATGGTCAATCCACAGAAGTGACACATCTTTAGGCGGTGGGAGGAAACTGAAGCACCCTGAGGAAACCCATCAGACACGGGGAGAATACAGTCACCCAAGGCCAGAATTGAACCTGGGTGCCCGGCACTGTGAGGCAGCAATGCTTACCACTGTGCCACCCATGAATACCATGTCTCATTTCCATAGAATTGGTCAAACTATGCAGCTATTTTCCTTCCAGCATACCAACAGAAGCATGTCAATAGTGCTTCTTCTCCAGCACTGCATCCCTTTAGCAAGTGAATTATAAAGATTTTAAAAGGAACAACTGGATAGGCTATTCTCCAACAACTCCTCTAATTTAAATCTCAGTTAGCCAGTTTTCATTCACACCCCCTATTTCAACAGGTTCAGTAATGCAGACCAATACCACAGTAATCAAAACATTCTGCTGCCACAGGACAGGGAGCCACCCAAACAAATTATTTTTCATTCTCTCCTTCTGAAACAAGCAGATGGGTACTGTGACCATTGTGCAGAACACTGAATTTTATATAATTAAGTTTACATTTATATAGCAATTTTAATAATAAATTGTTAAAACACTTTACAATAGAAATCATTTCTTGAATTATAACTTACGCAGGCAAATGTGACTGCCTCAGTGTCTGCAAGGTTGCACAAGCAATGAAATGAACAGGATACATTATGACTCTGGATACTATTTATGACCATACCCATTTATCACTTAATAAACACAACTTTAGCCAAGTTATCAATGGACATGTACATTTTTGAACATACCATTAGAGTAAATAAAAGTAATGGAAAAGAACAAAACTACATTTCCGATTTGGGTTTTGTGCTGTTGCTTTTTTTTTTGAGTAAAGCCTCAAATGTTACAGGATAACCAGATACTGGTTATCAAGATTATTAAAAGTTAGGAAATTAGCGACAGCTTGCTTGCATTGGTCAGCAGATTAGTTAAGGTGGTACAAAAGAACTAAAAAGGTTAAAAGTTAATTTTCTAATACACAGGAAACGATTTCTTCATCTTCAGAAAGTCTACGTGTGACCTACATTGTGATAGCAATGCCTTATCTACATGCTTGTTTGACTTTTCAAACTTCGTTACAAAAGTGCCACTGAAAGAAGCCACTTATTATCATGGCAGTATAGAAACACCAGCATTTTCCAAAATCTGTATTCAACCAATTGAGCAGTTTTGCAGGCAAGTTCCACTTTAATAATAATGAAGGCCCTGTTCCAATGCTGTACTGTTCTTTGTTCCCATGTATGCTCAAATAGATGGTGCATCCAGGGGATCTCCTCTAGCTCTCACTAACACTTTTATTGCTTTCCACAAGTAATGTGTTTTTAAGGAATGAGTCCAAATCTCCAATCGTGTATACTTCTGATAGAGATGATACATTCACAATCTGAAGCCACATAAGGATTTCCTTGCATGGCTATTTGAGAAATCGGCAAATGGGTTCTACCTAACAGTCTACCACAAAACCACCTTCACTGGTTGATATATACAGTGGGATTCATATAGCTCCAAGTACTATAAGAGTGATCTTATCAGTAATCTTGTAGATATAGCATTAGGCATGTGTGCACCTTTTACATTTTTTGCAGGAAGAGAGTGCAACAAGACTATCCTGTAGGATATGCTGATCAGATCGTTGCTTGCTCTGTATCTCGCAAACTCACAAATGGACAAAGACCACTTACAGACCTGAAAAGTGCCTTACTGACCTCACATTACCTGGAAAAAGCAAAATATCTAAAAGAAAAACCATGTTAAGCAGAGACTTTCACAGTGCTCCTATGCAGTGACTCCACAAAGGCATTTCCCTCTAAATGGATGCTGTATCAGTCCAAAACAACATTCTCCTTCTACACAGTGGAGTAACCATCTTGTATGAATTTCAGTGCATGTTCGATGTCAAGTATGTAGGCCTCATGGCTCAATGATTGGAAGATTGAATCAAATAACATGTTCATTGTTGTCTGCAATAAGCAGAGTACAACTCATACTCGACCAGCCCATGCTAATGCCCACACTAGCAACCAAGTTAAGCTATCAGTCAAACAACATCTAGATTCTTGATTAATAAGGGGATCAGGGATTATGGGGAAAAAGCAGGAGAAGTGGGATAAGAAAAATATCAGCCATGATTGAACGGTGGAGCAGACTTGCTGGGCCAAGTGGCCTAATTCTGCTCCTATGTTTTAATGATCTTACATGTGGAGATGCCGGCGTTGGACTGGGGTAAACACAGTAAGAAGTCTCACAACACCAGGTTCAAGTCCAACAGGTTTATTTGGTAGTAAACGCTACTAGTTTTCAGAGCGCTGCTCCTTCATCAGATAAGTGGGAGTTCTGTTCACAAACAGGGCATATAAAGACACAAACTCAATTTACAAAATAATGACTGGAATGCAAATCTTTATAGGTAATCAAGTCTTAAAGGTACAGACAATGTGAGTGGAGAGAGCGTTAAGCACAGGTTAAAGAGATGTCTCCAGATAGAACAGTTAGTGAGATTTTGCAAGCCCAGGCAAGTCATGGGGGTTACAGAAAGTGTGACATGAACTCAAGACCCTGGTTGAGGCCGTCCTCATGTGTGCAGAACTTGGCTATCAGTCTCTGCTCAGTGACTCTGCGTTTTCAAGTGTCGTGAAGGTCGCCTTGGAGAACATTTACCTGAAGATCAGAGGCCGAACGCCCATGACTGCTGAAGTGTTCCCCAACAGGAAGAGAACAGTCTTGCCTGGTGACTGTCAAGCGATGTTCATTCATCCATTGTCCTAGCATCTGCATGGTCTCTCCAATGTACCATGCCTTGGGACATCCCTTCCTGCAGCGTATCAGGTAGACAACGTTGGCCGAGATGCAACAGTATGTACTGTGTACCTGGTGGATAGTGTTCTCTCCGTGCTCTCATCCTATGTCCTCCCCGAGTTGGAGATCTCTATTGCCACCCAAAGATACACAAGGCAAACACACCCGGCCGTCCCATCGTATCGGGCAATGGGACCCTGTGCGAGAATCTCTCCAGCTGCGTCGAGGGCATCCTGAAACCCACTGCACAAAGAACCCCCAGCTTTTGTCACGACACTATGGACTTCCTCCTACGGACTGGGTCTGTACTCGTTGGAGTTTAGAAGGATGAGGGGGGATCTTATAGAGACGTATAAGATAATGAAGGGGATGGATAGGGTAGAGGTGGAGAGACTCTTCCCGCTCAGAAAGGATAATAGGACTAGGGGGCACAGCCTCAAGATAAAGGGGGGGCGGTTTAGAACGGAGTTGAGGAGGAACTTCTTCACTCAAAGGGGGGTGAATCTCTGGAATTCTCTGCCCGTTGAAGTGGTGGAGGCTACCTCGCTAAATATTTTTAAGACGCGGGTTGATGGGTTTTTGATAAGAGAGGGGATTAAGGGTTATGGGGAGAGGGCGGGAATGTGGAACTGAGCCACGACAGATCAGCCATGATCTTATTGAATGGCGGGGCAGGCTCCAAGGGCTAGATGGCCTACTCCTGCTCCTATTTCTTATGTTCTTATATTCCCAAAGCAATTCCAATTGGTTCAAGATCCTAACAATTAAATTCAGGTCTTTTCTCCCTGGAGAGATGAAGGATGAGAGGAGACCTGATAGAGGTTTATAAGATGTTGAGAGGTATAAATCGGGTGGATTCTCGGAGGCTATTTCCCAGGGTTGAAATGGTCGCTACAAGACGACACAGGTTTAAGGTGCTGGGGAATAGGTACACAAGACATGCCGGGGTAAGTTTTTCACTCAGAGGGCGGTGGGTGAGTGGAATCGGCTGCCGTTGGTGGTGGTGAAAGCGAACTCGTTGGGATCTTTTAAAAGACTTCTAGATGAGTACATGGGATCTAATGGGATTGGGAGTTATAGACAGGCCTGGTAGGTATGGATATGATCAGCGCAACTTGTGGGCCGGGTCCTGTTTGTGCTGTGGTTTTCTATGTTTTATGTTCTAAATAGCTAGTGCCATGTCTACTAACGCTGACACAATCGAGTTGTAATGAAATTAAAAGTGTGGAGAAAATGAAGTGGAGCAACAAAGAACAGTTCAGCACAGGAAACAGGCCTTCTGGCCCTCCAAGCCTGTGCCGCTCATTGGTCCAACTAGACCATTCGTTTGTATCCCTCCATTCCCAATCTGCTCACGTGTCTATCCAGGTAGTTCTTAAACAATGCCAGCGTGTCTGCCCCCACCACTTTACTTGACAGTGCATTCCAGGCCCCCACCACCCTCTGTATAAAATACGTCCCTCTGATGTCTGAGTTAAACCTCGCCCCTCTCACCTTGAGCCTATGACCCCTTGTGATCGTCACCTCTGACCTGGGAAAAAGCTTCCCACTGTTCACCCTATCAATACCCTTCATAATTCTGTACACCTCTATTAGGTCTCCCCTCATTCTCCGTCTTTCCAGGGAGAACAAACCCAGTCGACCCAATCTCTCCTCATCGCTAACACCCTCCATACCAGGCAACATCCTGGTAAACCTTCTCTGCACTCTCTCTAAAGCCTCCACATCCTTCTGGTAGTGCGGTGACCAGAACTGGATGCAGTATTCCAAATGTGGCCTAACCAGTGTTCTATACAGCTGCAACATCAGACTCCAGCTTTTATACTCAATACCCTGTCCTATAACGGCCATAATTATGGGAGATTTCAATCTGCATATTGATTGGTCGACCCATGTTGGACGCAGTGGGCTCGAGGAGTTGTTCTTGGAATGCTGCCGGGATAGTTTCCGTGAACAGTGTGTGTTGGAGCCGACGAAGGAGCAAGCTATCTTGGATCTGGTGCGATGTAATGAGGCGGGTAGAATTAGGGACCTTGCGGCGAAGGATCCTCTTGGGGAGAGTGATCATTGTATGGTGGAGTTTCTGGTGCAGATGGAGGAGGAGAAAGTGGGTTCCCAGACACACGTCCTTTGTTTGAACAGAGGGGAGTACGGTAGGATGAGAGAAGAATTGGCGAATGTTGACTGGGGGAGCGCGTTGGAAGGTAGGTCTGCTGAGGAGCAGTGGAGGATCTTTAAGGAGATCTTTCTTGGTACTCAGCAGAAATTTATTCCGATGGTTAAAAAGGACCGTAGGAGGAGAGGTAATAAGCCGTGGATAACGAAGGAGGTGAAGGAAAGTGTTAAATCAAAAGCAGAGGCACTTAGAGTAGCTAAGAGTAGTGGGCAAGAAGAGGATTGGGAGAGGTTTAAATGTCAACAAAGATTGACAAAGAAGTTGATAAAGAAGGGTAGGAGAAACTATGAAGCTGGGCTAGCGCTTAATATAAAAAAGGATAGCAAGAGTTTTTATAAATATATAAAAAGGAAGAGGCTGGCTAGGGTGAACGTTGGACCCTTAGAGGATGAGAGGGGGGACTTAGTGGTAGGGGATGGGGAAATGGCTGAGGTCTTGAATAACATTTTGTGTTTCGGTCTTCACGGAGGAAGACGTGAATAATTTGCCGGGTGTTAGCAACGGAAAGGTGGTAGGACTGGAGGGTCTCAATTACATTATTGTTACTAGAGAGGCGGTGCTCGACAGACTGGAGGGACTGATTGTGGAGAAGTCCCCAGGACCGGATGGAATGCATCCGAGGGTTCTGAAAGAAATGGCGGAGGTGATAGTGGATGCCTTGGTGGTTATTTTCCAAACGTCGCTGGATTCCGGGGAAGTGCTGGAAGATTGGAAAGCGGCTCATGTTACGCCGTTGTTTAAGAAGGGTGCCAGGCAAAAGGCAGGGAATTATAGGCCAGTTAGTTTAACGTCTGTTGTAGGTAAAATGTTAGAATCCGTCATCAAGGAGGAAATAGCGAGGCATCTTGAGGGAAATTGCTTGATCGAGCAGACGCAGCACGGTTTCATTAAGGGGAAGTCGTGTCTGACGAATTTATTGGAGTTCTATGAGGATGTGTCTAGGGCAGTGGATAGAGGAGAGCCGGTGGATGTGGTCTTTCTTGATTTTCAGAAGGCGTTTGACAAGGTACCTCACAGGAGGTTATTGCAGAAGGTCAGGGGACAGGGAGTTGGGGGTAGGGTGTTAGTGTGGATAGAGGATTGGTTGTCAAATAGGAGGCAGAGAGTGGGGGTTAATGGGTGCAATTCGGATTGGCGGTTGGTGACTAGTGGAGTGCCCCAGGGGTCGGTGCTGGGGCCTCAGCTATTTACCATTTATATAGATGACCTGGAGGAGGGAACCGAGTGTATGGCGTCGAAATTTGCTGATGACACCAAGATTGGTGGAACAGCAAATTGCGCGGAGGGTGTGGAGAGTCTGCAGAAGGATCTAGATAGGTTGGGCGAATGGGCCAGGAAATGGCAAATGGAATTTAATGTTGGCAAGTGCGAGGTGGTCCACTTTGGTGGGAATAATGGTAGGAAGGACTATTACTTACGGGGCAAAAAACTGCAGCATGCGACGGTGCAGAGGGACCTCGGGGTCCTTGTGCATGAGTCGCAAAAACCCAGCCTGCAGGTGCAGCAGGTGGTCAGGAAGGCGAATGGGATGCTGGCCTTCATAGCGAGGGGGATTGAATATAAAAGTAGGGAGGTCTTGCTGCGGCTGTATAGGGCATTGGTGAGGCCGCAGCTGGAGTACTGTGTGCAGTTTTGGTCGCCGTACTTACGCAAGGATATTTTGGCCTTGGAGGGAGTGCAGAGGAGGTTTACTAGGCTGATACCGGAGTTGAGGGCGTTGAACTATGAGGAGAGGCTGAATAAACTAGGCTTGTACTCACTAGAGTTTAGAAGAATGAGGGGAGATCTCATTGAGACGTATAAGATGATGAATGGGATGGATAGGATAGAGGTGGAGAGGCTCTTCCCGCTCAGAAAGGACAGTAGGACTAGGGGGCACAGCCTCAAGATAAAGGGGGGGGGGGGGTTTAGAACAGAGTTGAGGAGGAACTTCTTCACTCAAAGGGGGGTGAATCTCTGGAATTCTCTGCCCGTTGAGGTGGTGGAGGCTGCCTCGCTAAATATTTTTAAGATGCGGGTTGATGGGTTTTTGATAAGCGAGGGGATTAAGGGTTATGGGGAGAGGGCGGGAATGTGGAACTGAGACACGACAGATCAGCCATGATCTTATTGAATGGCGGGGCAGGCTCGAAGGGCTGGATGGCCTACTCCTGCTCCTATTTCTTATGTTCTTATAAAGGCAAGCATACCATATGCCTTCTTCACCACCTTCTCCACCTGTGCTGCCACCTTCAGGGACTTGTGGACTTGCACACCTAGGTCCCTCTATGTTTCTATACTCTTGATGGCCCTTAGTGTGGAAATCTCGGAGGGGGGCAAAGATCAACAGTAAATTTGTGATAGCGGAAGGGGGAAATGGTGAGACCAAGAGCAGACTAGAAATCCTGGACTCAATGCCCACAAGTACTATCTCGAAGGTGCAAAATCTACTGACACAATCATCCATCAAACTTGAAAATAATGTACATAGGCTGAAGTATTAATGTGCTTATTAAATCATTTTGGAAGTTAACATGTCACATTAAGAAGCTTAACTCCTGGCACATAACACAAATTATAGTAAAATCAATCTTAGTCTGAAAAGGTGCCATTAGTGCAGTACCGAGCCACAGTCAAGTTGGTCCAGGTCTGAGCTCATCCGTGCTATTAACTTCAGTTCGTTCGTGGTTCAGGCTCTAAAAATAGCTTCAGTGTCCCTGGGTTTCCAAACGGCAGGTGGAAAAGTGAAGGGGAGGGAGTAAATGTTAGAACCAATTTGAATTTCTGTCCCTTATTAACCATCGACTAATGCTAGAATACGTGAAGCGTGAAAATCAAGCAAGGACACCAGTTAGATGCCCTCAATGACTGGAAATTTACGAACTCTACTGTAATGTTTCACCAATGCCCTGGGAAATGTTAAGAAGTCAGAATGGAGAAAAATTAAAGATAACCTCTAAATCAAAGAAACTCAAAATAGGCAAGACTGTCCCAAATCTAATTAATCACAATAAACTGCAGGCCAGTACAACATTCAAAAACACAACATGGTGCAAAAAACTGTCGGTCTTAAAACTTTGCCTCCCAATTATTCTAATAATCTGCAAAATAATGCAAAACTGAATTACACCCACTCACATCTCCATCTACTTATTCTCTAAGCTCTCAGCTACAGAGATCCTTAATACAATTTTTAAAAAATCCATTAAGTTTAAGAGCAGCTAAGTCAAGTCAGTTAAGATATTTTCTAACATACCACAGAGCATGGAAGGTGATTAGAGTGTTTTAAGTACATATATTATTCACTGATTTTGCCAATGCTGAGCACTAAACTAATGTATTCAAGTCCAAGTGCTATACAACTAATATAGCAAACTTATTCTACACTCCGTGCTAAATTCTAGACACAGTAAGAAGTCTGACAACACCAGGTTTAAGTCCAACCGATTTATTTGATAGTAAACTCGCAAGCTTTCAGGGTAAGCCTGACGAAGGGGCAAACCCCGAAAGCTTGCGAGTTTACTGTCAAATAAATCGGTTGGACTTAAACCTGGTTTTGTCAGACTTCTTACTGTGTTTACCCCAGTCCAACGCCAGCATCTCCACATCATGACTAAATTCTGGACAACAGAACAAAAGGACACAATTGAATTTTCAAAAAAATGTTGAAAATTGAGCTGTCATTTTAAGTCATTGGCTGTGACTAAGCTGCCAATCAGCAATGGTGGGGCAAAATGTGATTCTTGATTACATTCACATCATACCCATTAGTCACAAGACTGGTATGCACATCCCACTCAGCATGAACCAGTGCTCAGACTGCATCGAGGCTTATTCACTGCTCCTTTTATATTTCAAGACAAAGCAATCCTCAGCGATAATCAGATGCTGATGAAACTAATTACTTAAACAAGCATTTCATTATGTAGGATGTCCACTGACCATCATGTACCACAGGAATGCAATACAGTAAAACAGGGAGGATTAGGCCAACAAAATAATTCAAGGTCTGCTGACTGTGCCGTTTCCATGAATGTACTTTTGCCAAAATGAAGCTTCCATAAAAAGTATTAGTTGAAAATAAAATTGGGTCAGTTGTTAGGTCACTTGTAAGCTAAATTTTTTCTGATTCATCAAATCACACCAGCTCACTGAGCTATTAAAACAAAATCAAAAGCAGGTTTCCAAGGTAAGCAGTCTCAGAAAATATTTGGAGCAATTTCAAAAGATCCTAGTGCACAATATTTCCGTCCATCATGTTAGACTTGGCAAATTAAATATTGGACCCTTTGAGGTAGAGACAGGACAAATAATTGTGGGGGAATGAAGAACTGGCAGAGGGGTTGAACAAATATTTTTTTCTCTTCACAGTGAAAGACATATTCCATAGCAGAAATAGATGGTAACCAATGGAGTGAGGAAATTAACATAATTAATATCCAAGATGACGTATTTGAGAAATTTAAAGGATTAAAATCCAAGAAATCCTCTAGAGTGATGGCCTATATCCTAGGGTTCCAAAAGAGACAACAGCAGTGATAATGGATGTCCTGGCTACGATTTTGCAAAATTCATTAGATTCAGAAGACATACTAGATTGGAAGATGGCATATTTTATTCTACTTTCACAGAGATCAAAAAGCTGATGGTTTTGGGGTTCTTAAGAAACATTAAGGTGGACAAGTCCCCAGGACCTGATGGGATATACCACAAAATACTGAGAGGGGCAGAGGACGAAATTGCTGGGGCCTTAAGAGAAATCTCTGTATCCTCACTGGCTACAGAAGATTGGAGAATAGCCAATGTTGTTCCTTGGGGGGGGGGGGGCAGCAATAACAATTCATGTAATTAAAGGCCGGTAAGCCTTACATCAGTGGTAGGGAAATTATTGTAGAGGATTCTTCGAGACAGGATTTACTCCCATTAGAAATAAATGGACGTATTAGTGAGGGACAACATGGTTTTGTGAAGGGGAGATCCTGTCTCACAGACTTGATCCAGTTTTTAAGAGGAAGTGACAAAGATGATTGATGAAGATAGGGCAGTAGATGTTGTCTACATGGACTTCAGTAAGGCCTTTGACAAGGTCCCTTATGGCAGACTGGTGCAGAAGGTGAAGTCGCATGGAATAAAGGCTAGCTGGCAAGGTGGCTCAGTCATAGAAGACAAACAGTAGCAATGGAAGGGTACGTTTCTGAATGGAGGGCTGTGACAAATGGTGTTCCTCAGGGTTCAGTGCTGGGACCTTTGCTATTTGTAGTACGTATATAAATGATTTGGAGGAAAATGTTTGATTAGCAAGTTTGCAGATCTCACAAAGATTGGTGGATTTGTGGATAGCGGTGAGGACCATCAGAGGATACAGCTGGATATAGATCAGTTGGAGGCTTGAGCGGAGAGATGGCAGATGGACTTTAATCTGGAATTGACATGGAGATTTTTTTTGTGTTTAAGGGGACTGTTTAACCATTCAGCTTTATACTAAAAGTTGTCAGTATGTTTGCTCATTTTAGCTTTGCAAGTGATTATATTAAGTAGAATTAACGGACTTGTTTTCTTAAATTCCACTGGAATTTCTGATTAGTGATTGATAGGGTCATGTGATTATGTAGTTTATGTGAGGTATAATGTGAGGTAAAGCATTTTGGAAGGTCTAATACAGATAGGAAATATACAGAACCGCTGTTGTTAGGCAGAGGGATCTGGGTCTACAGGTACATCGGTCACTGAAAGTGGCAACACAGGTGGAGACGGTAGTCAAGAAGACACGCTTGCCTTCATTGGCCAGGCATTGAGTTTAAAAATTGGGAAGTCATGTTACAGCTTTACAGAACTCTGGTTGGGCTGTACTTGGAATATAATGTTCGATTCTGGTCGTCATATTGCCGGAAAAATGTGGAGGCTTTGGAAAGGGTACAGAAAAGATTTACCAGGATGTTGCTTGGTATGGAGGGCATTAGCCATGAGGAGAGGTTGGAGAAATTTGGTTTGTCCTCACTGGAACAAGAGAGGTTGAGGGGAGACCTGATAGAAATCTACAAGATTATGAGAGGCATGGACAGAGTGGATAGCCAGATGCTTATTGCCAGGGTGGAAGAATCAATTACCATGAGGCATAGGTTTAAGGTGCGAGGGGCAAGGTTTAAAGGAGATGTACAAGACAAGTCTTTTTAGACAGAGAATGGTGGGTGCCTAGAATATGCTGCAGGGGTGGAAGCAGATATGGGGCATCTGGACAAATACATGAATACGTTGGGAATGATGGGTATAGCCCCCGGAACGTTGGGAGTTTTAGTTCAGTCGGACAGCTTGGTTGGTGCAGGCTTGGAGGGCCAAAGGCCCTGTCCTGTGTAGTAATTTTTTTTTACTCTTTTCAAGAAAAGGGGGAGGAAAATAGAAGACAGCGAACTTAGGCCAGTCAGCTTAACATCAGCTGTTGTGAAGGAAGTCTTGACAATGCACTTGGAAAAGCATAGAATGATTAGAACAACTCAACACGGTTTTACGTGGTTGACAATTTTTTTTAACAGTTTTTTGAGGATGTAACAAATGGGGTAGATAAAGGGAAAATCAATCGATGCAATATACCTGTATTTTTTAGTCATTTGATAAGGTGCCGCACAAAACGTTAATAGGCAAGGTAAGGAGTTGGAGGTAACATATTGGTATTGTGAGAAATCCCAGATCAGAACCCCAAGGTACATTACGAAGCCTGGCTAGACCCCAGCACTTTTTCTGCTTTGACATACATGTGAGGATAGGATGTTTCGCTTCAGGAGTAATTATACTGACAGACTGGGGATATTTTTGTAGTGAAACAAAATTTAAAACACACTTTAAATATAACTACACCAACTGAAGCAGATTAACCATCAACAGTTGAATAACATTTTAAAATGCAAAGGAAACACTTAATTTCTAACTTAGCACTTTTTTCAGTTCCAAGACAGACTTAAATGCCACTTTAAATATAGTTAGCAACAATAAATATACTTGCTATGAGTGGAGAGAGTCTTGAAGCTTCCAGAAACCTGCAAAATCTTTCTAACTTTACTCGTTTTCAGCTGCAAATTAAACTGCTTACTGCAAAAACTTTTCTTCTCTGATACAGACCAGAACTGCACATAAACTGCATAATCACATGACCCTATCATTCACCAATCAGAAATTCCAGTGGAATTTAAGTAAACAAGTCCATTAATTCTACTTAACATAATCACTTGCAAAGCTAAAATGAGTAAGCATCATGCTTTCCCAGCATTCCCCGCAAACATACTGACAACTTTTAGTATAAAGCTGAATGTTTAAATAGCCCCCTTAAACACAAAAAAAACTCCACGTCAATTCCAGAGTATGGACTGGTTGGTTAACAGCTAGAAAACACAGTGGATAGTGGAGAGTCACAACGAAGTGTGTTGGGTCCTCAGTTACTTACAAGGTACATTAATGACTTCAGACATTGCGAGTAATGCATCCAAGTTTGCTGATGATACCGAGATAGGTGGGAGGGTAGCTGTGGGAAGGACACAGCTCACAGAGATACAGCCAATTTAAGTGATAGGGCAACAGGAGGCAGATGGAGCATAATGTAAGGAAATATGGAGTTATTCACATTGGCCATAAAAATACAAAAAGCAGAATATCTTTTAAGAGGCAAGAAACTCGTCTGTTGATGTTCAAAGAGACTTGGGTGTGCTTGTTCTTTTTTAAGGTTTTTTTAAAAACTTTAATTATTAGTCACAATTGAGTTGCAGTGAAATTCCCTAGTTGCCACAGTCCAGTGCCTGTTCGGGTCAACGCATCGAGCCAGCACGACTTTCAGAATGTAGGAGGAAACCCACGCAGACACAAGGAGAATGTGGAAACTCCACACAAATAGTGACCCAAACCTGGAATCGAGCCGGGTCCCAGTGCTGTGATCAGCAGTGCTAACCACTGTGCTGCCCACTTGTGTAAGGAACATAGAATTAGCAAGCAAGGAAGGCAAATGACACATTAGCTCTTATTGCAAGGGGACTAAAGTATAAAAAGAATAGCTGTACAGGATTTGGCAAGACCACCTCTGGAGTACTCCAAGCAATTTTGGTCTCCAGATTTCAGAAAGAATGTGCACAGCTAAGGTTCATTAAACTGGTGCTCAGGATGAGGGGGTGGCTCTATAATGAGAAGCTAAGTAAAGTGGGTTTATTTTCTCTGGAGTTACGAAGAATGCAAGGTGATTTCATTGAAACTTACAAGATTGTGAAAGGGCCTGACTGGATGCACGCTGAGAGATTGCTTCCACTGATCAGGGAATTTAAAATACCAGAATCTTCTCACATGATAAGGGGCCAATCATTTAGGACTGAGATGAGGGGAAAGTTTTTCCACTTAAGATTGTGAATCTTTGGCATTCTGTAGCCCAGAGATTTGTGGATGCTCATCACTGAATATGTTTAAGGCCGCATCAACAGATTTCTAATCTCTTCAGAAATTAATGGATGTGGGAAGCAGGCGGAAAGTGAAGTTGAAGCCCAAGATCAGCCGCAATCGTACTGAATGATGAGCAGACTCGACAGGCCTTGTGTGACCTACTCCTGCTCCTATTTCCTGTGTTCTACTCTTGGCTAGTTTTAATTAAAAAATTAAAGCAACAGCTAACAATGGGGGAGGAATTGGGGAGCTGCAACTTCTATACAGCTGTGCTTCTCATTGCCCTTTCTACTACAGCTCCCCTATTTTGCAAAAATGTCTTTTAGGCTGTAACCATAGCAAACAGTTAAGGATCACAGAACAATATCCCAATATTAAAAACTAAAATCAAAACAGAAAATAATGGAAATACTCGGCAGGTCCTGCTGCATAGGGGTGGAGTGAGGAACGATTGTAACCTATCACAAAAATAAAATCAGATAAAATTCAGGAAAGAGATCAGATGGTGTCAAATTTGGGTTTAAAAAGATTGTAAAGAAAGGTTGTTTGAGTAGGGTTGGGGGAGAGCTTTACAAGTTGAGGTCCTAGGAAAGAAAGAGAACATGATGACTAGTGACTTCACTATAATGATGTGGGGAAAACAATGATGGTATATTTGAAGTTTCAACAGGAACAAAGAACACTAACGTAGTACTCGTCATGATGGTAGCAATAGTTTTAAAATGCTGACTGCTGCTGGCAGCAAGACGATTACTTGCAAGATGACAAACTATTTTTTTCAAATTGCTACAGTCAGTGGATCTCAAAGAACCTTCTCAGATATATAGCAGTACTTAAACCTTGGACATACTTGAACTCGATACAAAGTTACAAGGAAAAAATGTTCAGAAAAATGTAACCTTCCACAGTGACTAACATGAGCAATAAGTTCCATTTGAAGTCAGGAGGTGTCAAGGCTAAGAATGGAGGCAAATGAGAAAAGACTAATGAGGCAAGGGCAAAGAGGTAGTATCACAATTATATTGAAGCACCCCAGAAGGCAACTTGATCTACGCAGACAACTTAAACCTCACTGCAATTTTTGTAATGGCCATTATTCAATGTCTGTAATGTTCTTTTGATTGTATTGAAGCACATCAGAATGTAACATGATCTACTCAGACAACTTAAATACCAATGCTCTGCGATGGCCATTTTGGAATGTTTGTAACGTTCGTTCAGATATTTCATGAATAAAATTTTTTTTTGCAACAAAGAAAGAGGTATATTGGTTAAACTTGTGGGATGGAAAAGCTTTTCATTAAGTACAGAATAAACAATATCCCCATTACACCAATGCAGGTCATGTTGGAGATGAATATACAACAATTCTGCCATTGTACTATTGAGAGGACTGAAAGCTGGAAACAAGATTTGTAATCTGATCAGTGGAGGGAAGTTCAACACCTATATTAGAATTACAAAAGAAATAAAACATGAGATAGCAAGTCAGCATTCTCTTTAAGAGACATGACAATGATATTCAAAAGCATGAAAATAGTGACTTCTGCAACACATCAGGTTCCTTTACAGGGGGGGAAAAAAAAAAATCAGAAAAATTGTAAAAGACCAATTATTTCAACACCTTGGAATTATATAAAAAAGTACCAACTTGCCAATAATGGTTCGTCACACAGCCAATCCCTTACCTTCCAACCTTTCTACAAGGAACACCCACAGCTGAGGTGCCTGAAGATTGGTGCCTAGCAAATGTTGTGTCTTTGTTTATGAGCAGCTGCAGAGAAAAGGGAAGTACATATGGTGAGTCTAGTGTCTGCAGTGGGTAAATTGTTAGTAGGTACTCTAAGAGACAGGATCTACAAACATTTAGAGAGGCAAGGACTGATTAGGGACAGTCAGCATGGCTTTGTGAGTGAAAAATCATGTCTCACAAATTTGATTGAGTTTTTTTGAAGGGGTAACCAAGAAGGTAAATAAGGGCAAAGCAGTTGATGTTGTCTGCATGGACCTTAGCAAGACCTTTGACAAGGTAACGCACGGTAGGTTGTTGCATAAGGTTAAATCTCATGGGATCCAGGGTGAGGTTGCTAAATGGATACAAAATTAGCTTGATGACAGAAGACGGAGGGTGATTGTAAAGGGCTGTTTTTTCAAACTGGAGGCCTGTGACCAGCAATGTGTCTCAGGGGTCGATGCTGGGTCCACTGTTATTTGTTATTTATATGAATGATTTGGATGAAAATTTAGTAGGCATGGTTAGTAAGTTTGCAGATGACACCAAGATTGGTAGCAAAGTGAACAGTGAAGAAGGTTATCTAGGATTGCAATGGGATCTTGATCAATTGGGCTAATGGGCTGATGAATGGCAGATGGAGTTAACTTAGATAAATGGATCACCTTGCATTTTGATAGACTGAACCAGGACAGGACTTACTCAGTTAATGGTAGGGCACTGGGGAGAATTATAGAACAAAGAGATCTAGGGGCACAGGTTCATACCTCCTTGAAAGCAGAGTCACAGGTGGTGAAGAAGGCATTCGGCATGCTTGGTTTCATCGGTCAGAACATTGAATATAAGAGTTGGGGAGCCTTGCTGAAGTTGTACAAAAGATTAATATGGTCAGACTTGGAATAGTGCGTACAGTTCTAGTCACCCTATTAGACAAAGGATATTATTAAACTAGAAAAATTGAAGCTTTACTAGGAAGCTACCAGGACTTGACAGTTTGAGTTAGAAGGAAAGGCTGGACAGGGACTTTTTTCCCCTGGAGCTAGGAGGCTTAGGTGTGATCTTAAAGAGATCTGTAAAATAATAAGGAGCATAGATCAGTAGATAGTCAACATCTTTCCCCAAAGGGAGGGGAGTCTCAAACTAGAATCTAAAACTAAAGTGAGAGGGGAGAGATACAAAAGGTTCCAGAGGGCCAATTTTTTCACTCAGATGGCGGTGAGCGTCTGGAACGAGCTGCCAGAAGCAGTAGTACAGGCGGGTACAATTCTGTCTTTTCAAAAGCATTTTGACAGTTACATGGGTAAGGTGGGTATAGATGGATATGGGCGAAACGTGGGCAATTGGGACTAGGTTAGTGGTAAAAACTGGGCGGCATGGACAAGTTGGGCCAAAGGCCTGTTTTCATGCTGTAAACCTCTATGACTCTAGAGAAAACGAGCCATATTTTGCCAAATGCTAAAGAATGCCAGATCTCCTTCAATAAAGTTCATAAATGAACTAGATGGATTTTTCCCAACAATCCACAATATCTTCATGCATCAGTAGATACTGTTGGCAAATGTGAGGTTGTCCACTTTCATAGGAATAATGGTAGGAAGGACTATTACTTACATGGCGAAAAACTGCAGCATGCGACGGTGCAGAGGGACCTCGGGGTCCTTGTGCATGAGTCGCAAAAACCCAGCCTGCAGGTGCAGCAGGTGGTCAGGAAGGCAAATGGGATGCTGGCCTTCATAGCGAGGGGGATTGAATATAAAAGTAGGGAGATCTTGCTGCAGCTGTATAGGGCACTGGTGAGGCCGCAGCTGGAGTACTGTGTGCAGTTTTGGTTGCCGCACTTACGCAAGGATATTTTGGCCTTGGAGAGTGTGCAGAGGAGGTTTACTAGGCTGATTCCAGAGTTGAGGGGGTTGAACTATGAGGAGAAGCTGAATAAACTAGGCTTGTACTCGTTAGAGTTTAGAAGAATGAGGGGAGATCTCATTGAGACATATAAGATGATGAATGGGATGGATATGATAGAGATGGAGCGGCTCTTCCTGCTCAGAAAGGACAGTAGGACTAGAGGGCACAGCCTCAAGATAAAGGGGGAGCGGTTTAGAACGGAGTTGAGGAGGAACTTCTTCACTCAAAAGGGGGGTGAATCTCTGGAATTCTCTGCCCGTTGAAGTGGTGGAGGCTGCCTCGCTAAATATTTTTAAGATGCAGGTTGATAGGTTTTTGATAGGCAAGGGGATTAAGGGTTATGGGGAGAGGGCGGGAATGTGGAACTGAGACACGACAGATCAGCCATGATCTTATTGAATGGCGGGGCAGGCTCGAGGGGCTAGATGGCCTACTCCTGCTCCTATTTCTTATGTTCTTATTATGTTCTTATGTTCATTCCAGATTTTTAAAATTGAATTCAACATTGGGTTAAAAGAGATCGATAACCACTGTAAGCAACAGCAGCAAGCCTGACGAGATGGAGAGTTTTAGAAACCAGCTAACTTGGAAAATCAAAAAGTTGGGAAAAATTAGATTGAAAGTAAATTAGCCAGGAATATAAAAATAGATTACCAGAACTTTTGCAAGTATATAAAACAAGCCTTTTGGCTTAGATCGTGTTAGATCATTGTACAAGTGTGATTGGCAGCAGGGGCATAATAATCCCACCATCTTTGGCACTCTTTGGTACGAGGCCAAGGATGCTCACAAGCTTCGAAGTTTCAAATTTTTTTTTTACCCATTTGCAGTTACAAAGCCAAAAAAAAAAATCATTCTTGGTTGCTCCAAAAACCAAATCAAATTGAATCCAATTCATAGACTCCACAGACTGACAAACAAATCCAAACTGATAACATTGTACCCCATCACGGGCTTGATCTTAGCCAAAAAGCCTATGTTAAAGTACTGTTAGCTCCACCAATCCAGAATTGCAGATTCAAGCTCATGTTGCCTTTTAACACTGACTGATAGATTTCCATGATCTTTTTGGTTTGCTATAAAGAGGAAGGAGATAAGTTTCCATCTAGTGCTCCAAGAGTTCCCAATTTTAAACTCAAAGTATCACAAGATATTCAGCCAACAAGAAAAATATGATATTCAATACGCATTAAGCTGTTCATTTTCAAGTCAAAGTTCTGCAACAGCTCACCACAAACAACACATCTCTCATTTGTTAAAGCTGGAAATTTTGTTCCTGAAATCTGCAAATATTGCAAACATGAAACCGAAACAAAAACAAGCACCTGGAAAGAATCGCTCCAAACATAACCCATTATAAGAACGTAAGATAACTTCTTGTCTGTTCTCATCATAGATACAGTAAAAAGTCTGACAACACCAGGTTTTAGTCCAACCTATTTATTTGATAATATATTATCAAATAAATAGGTTGGACTAAAACCTGGTGTTGTCAGACTTTTTACTGTGTTTACGCCAGTCCAACGCCGGCATACCCACCTCATCATAGATGCCAGTGAACCTAATTTTCTTCATGTTGCAATTTAATTCCAACTAACATGCATTATCCCTGTACTCTTGAGCACCCTGCATAAACAAAATTATTGAGGGAACAGCAGAAACAACCTTGTCACGATGAATGCTGTCAAGAATGCAAAGTTTTCTAATATGATCATATTTTGGATCAAAGTCAAGGTGAAACAGAGGAACGAAGAGTCATACAATCTGCTGAACTCTGCCTGACAACAAGCCTGTATGATTTGGTTATCATGGGTAGAGACTTACTGGAAGCAAGTTGCAAAGTGTTCACCTGAAAACAAAGGCAGAAGTAGCTGGGATAACAGATGTTGGACAGAAAAAAGAAGTTTCACAGAGACAAAAGACTGCATCTGATATGGTTAGCAAATTGGAGCAGGCTGAGTGTCCTCGGCAAACGACTAAGTGGAATGCACGAGGGAAGATAGCCCCTCAAAGAAATGCACTTCAAAAAGTCAAACATTTCCCCTGGCAAGGTGAGCAGCAGAAATTGCTAGAGTGGACTTTAATGCTGGTAATCAGTTCAGGAGTTTTCAGAAAACTGAGGGAAGTATCTCTCATCACCCTTGAGGCATTATAACTCTTGATTAAATAGGGAGACATGAACCCACTGGAAGTTGGGAGCAACTGCAGACCATTTCCTATAAGGTCTGTAAATCTGAGGGACTTGTCTGAGGTGTATATCCATACAGCATGGGATAATTGGTCAGGAAAACATGAACAAGGGTTATGTTTTCTGATGCGCAGACTATTACTTGTCTAAGTAATGTTTAATTTGTTTCTTTGCCCACAAGTTCTGCCTGTCCTGAATATTTTGAATTTTGGCACAAATCTTCCAGCCTCCAGATTGTCAGGGTTCAGACTTCTGACTTCCTGTGGAAGTCCTGACAAACAGACCTATGTGGAAATTGCTCAGGAAGCTTCAAGTTCTGATGGGTAAGTCCCCTGCTCTGATCCTGGAGTACAGTAGCAGAGTTGGGACAGATCCAATGTACTTACCTGGATCGCTACCCAGAAAATATTAGATAGTGTCAGAATGTTTGGACATCAGAAGTTGCAGCGGGACATAGATAGGATGCAAGACTGGGCGGAGAAGTGGCAGATGGACTTCAACGCAGATAAATGTGTAGTGGTCCATTTTGGCAGGACCAATGGGATGAAGGAATACAATATCAAGGGTAGGAGTCTTAGCAGTGTTGAAGAGCGGGAGGATCTTGGGGTCCGGGTCCATAGGACTCTTAAATCGGCCTCGCAGGTGGACAATGTGGTCAAGAAGGCGTATGGCGTACTGGCCTTCATTAATCGAGTGATTGAGTTTAGGAGTCGGGAGGTAATGCTGCAACTTTATAAGACCCTTGTCAGACCCCACTTGGAGTACTGTGCGCAGTTCTGGTCACCTCACTATAGGGAGGACGTGGAAGCTATTGGGTGCAGAGGAGATTTACAAGGATGTTGCCTGGATTGGGAGGCATACCTTATGAAGATAGGTTGAGGGAGTTGGGACTCTTCTCCCTGGAGAGACAAAGGTTGAGAGGCAACCTGACAGAGGTTTATAAGATGTTGAGAGGAATAGATAGGGTGGATTCTCGGAGGCTATTTCCCTGGGCTGAAATGGTCGCTACAAGAGGACACAGATTTAAGGTGCGGGGAAGCAAGTACAGGGGAGATGTTGGGGTAAGTTTTTCACTCAGAGGGTGGTGAATGAATGGAATCGGCTGCCGTCGGTGGTGGTGGAGGCGAACTCGAACTCGCTGGGGTCTTTTAAAAGACTTCTGGATGAGTATATGGGATCTAATGGGATTGGGGGTTATAGATAGGTCTATGGCTTAGTAGGTATAGATGTGATCGGCGCAAGTTGTGGGCCGAAGGGCCTGTTTGTGCTGTAGTGTTCTATGTTCTATAGTGTAAAACTCAGTCTAACTTTTGGGTAACTCTGAAAATCACAATCTAATCACTCCCCTGATATAAGCAGATCAGGCCACCACACTGGGCCCAACTGCCCACCTCACTTGCCATTCAAAGACTGAACCTTTAACCTTCCCATCTGACATAAAAGGGGAGTGTCCTGTAATCCACCCTTTGCCCCTGACTCTACTCCACTTCAGCACTGAGCGCTGCATTTCAGGAAAAGCCGGGCTCAGAAAATTCTGGAAGAAACGTGGAGCAGAGTCGAGTTGGGAATATGTTCAATTGGAGCAGCAATCCACCAGTGACAGCAATGATACCTTAATCTTTTCTTTTATTTCAGATTTCCAACATCTGCAGTATTCTGCTTTTCCATTTTCTGCAATTCCTTCAAGTGGTGGGTGTTACAGACAATTCACTCTCTGGCCTCCTACAAACCCAAGGCTTCCACTGCAACAGACAGGGACACTTTGACGATTTGTGCAAACGAAAACCCCAGCACTGCGTAGATAGCCAAAAGGTAAACAAGGTTACAACCAAAAATCCAGAAAACAAACAGCCATGCTTCCAGGCAAGGTCAAAAATTGTCACTCATCATTTTAGAATGCTGACATCCTGGGAATTGGTCATTTCACACATTTTAATTGTATTAGATTTAAATTAGATTAGATGGGGCAGCACGGTAGCACAGCGGTTACCGCTGCTACCTCACAGCACCAGGGACCCAGTCAATTGAAACCTCGGTCACCGTCTGCGTGGAGTTTGCACATTCTCCTCATGTCTGTGTGGGTTTCCTCCAGGTGCTCCTGTTCCCACCCACACTTCAAAAATGTGCAGGTTAGGTTGATTGACCATGCTAAATTGCCCCATCATGTCAGGGGGACTAGCAGGGGTTGCGGGGATAGGGCCTGGTTCAGGCTTGATGGGCTGATTAGCCTTCTGCACTGTAGCAATTCTATGATCCTGGTGCCAGTGTGTCAGTCCTGGCAAACCCTTCTAAAACCATTGCTCCACTCCACAGGGTGGGTAGAGTCCAATTCCCTGTCATCACTTGATTCTGCAATCTCAGGAGATATCACAGCAAACAGACCTTTGAGCTGACGTATGTCTTCCATAACCAGCCTCTCTCTCCTGAGCAACGATGCCTGTGTAGCCCTGGATTTCCTCCAGATAGTGGAGGCGGAGGATGCCAAGACTACTGCTGTCTTTAACCAGCCAGAAATGCACAATCCCCAAGTACTTTCAACACTTATTCAGACGTAAGTTTCACCTCCCTCCTCTCATCATTCCAGATCCCAGAAAAATCATCAATGGTTAGACCAACCTCCCACCCACGAGAATACCATAACGACTCCAGTGGAAACAGTACCAGAAAACGATCAGCAGTCTGAGAAGCTGCCACTCTGAACTATGATGATGAACAGCTGACAGAACAGCAACCATTGTGCATGTCACAACCAAACGGAATGCTGCAATCTGACGCCAGTCTCTCATTATCCAGAGCAAAGAGGCACACGTACCACTGAACTTTCTTCTTGCTACAAGAGCGCACTTTCTCAGCCTCAGAGGGCTTTGAGAAGGCCCACATAGAGACAGAGAAAGACTTAGTGCCAAGGAGACATGCAGCATATTCATCCACCCCACAAGCAATGAGAATAAATCTCCATGGATCGTTGCAACAGTCAAACCAATCAGGCGAGGATTAACATAAAGCAATGGAAGAATGAAAGCATACTCAAATTCTAGTCCAACCTACAAACAAACAAAAACCAGAACAAAATAACTTTTCCATCCTCCAACAGAACAGCAAATGACACGTAGCAGGGTTACTAGGCCTCCAAAAATCTCCTCCTTCAGAACTTAACAGGTAAGAGTTTGCATGGCATTTACCAAGTGGTGCTAAATTCATTTCACTGATTGCACTATGAACCATCCAAAAACGCAATTAAACTGCTAACTTCAGATGGTTCTGCCAATGTTAAACAAATAATTACTCCAAAAAAGTTAGAATTAAAACCTCCTCTAACTTCTGCACAACTTCAGACCATTCCCCTCACTTCACACGACACATTCCTGACTAAATTGTCACACTGTAACCCTCCAAGGATTTCCCTGCAGCAGATTGAACCTGGTCTCCTCCCACGTGCCTCAACCCATCCACTAAAGTGTGGGGCCCCTCAACCTCCAACGCCCAAATGAGCGCCCCCCTCCCCCAATGATCTCTCTGCCCCTCCCTCACCCCCAAACCCTATTCACTTGGACACTTTCCTTTTCCTTGCTTATCAAATTCGCTAGGCCTTTTAAACTCAGCTGTTTTACAGCAGCTAGTGCAGGAGAAAAGTAAGAATGGCCTCGATGAGTCCACTGGAGCTAGACTGCACTGGGATCTGTGCTTTGACAAAGGCCGCAAGCAGCTCTAGCCATTGGAAGTTTCAATCTAGTTTTCAAGAGCAGGTGTTAAGATACAGGTCAAAAACTCTAAGATGTTTTTATGAAGTTAGCCTCAATCCTAAGTTTTACATTTGACTTTGGCATGAGTGAGCATAAGACATTTCACTCCAGATATAATTTAACTAACCCAGTAGGAAGCTTTTATCAAACAAAGTTCATTTAAGAACACAGCTAAAATGTAACAAAAAGAATTAGCAAATCTTTTGCCAATTACAAGATTTAAATATGATACAGGAGAACTCCGAACAGTTAGCTATCTCTACTGTTCCAAGTTAAACATAATCCCACAGACATACACCCTTCTTCAGAGGGAGCCGAAGTATGCTGACATGACGCTGGTTCTTCAGCTTTTTAAATACCTGCTGTGAATTGGTCCTTTGAATGTTCAATCAATTCTCTGAGACTTCCCAGTCTTGTAACTTTCAGAAAGCTTCTAGAGCGCAAGCACGAGAGCAAGCTTAATCAATCTCCACCCAGCAATCCCAGGGAACACTTAAACCACAGAACACTGCATTAGTTCAGATTAAAATCAGCATGATGCCCACTATATTGCTTCAGTGACAATAAAAGAACACTGGCTGCAGACAACATGGTGCTGACAAAATGCACAGGGAAACGTGGTTAAAATACATTTCTTAAAGGCACAGTACCATTTCACAGTTAAGTGTGTATTTAACTCTGCGGGCCATCTCGTTCTGATGCCAAATGGATGTTATGGCACAGTAAGTCCAGAAAATGAATGGGTAATTTTAAAATTTGATTAATAAAATGTTCAAATATGGTTGCCCTAATACAAATTAGCTGCACTTCCTCTAAGAGCCCATAAATTTATGGACATGTTACTCTTTGTATTTGTTTTTACAGCAATTCCAGCTTGTACTTCCTGGTCTATTTTTCAGGCTCACACTAAGGCTCATTCCATTATTCAACATATGTACGATGTGAACAAAATGCCACCAAGCTTGTTACACAAGAAACTTACCCTGTGCACTTGTATCATAGAAATTTAGATTAGAATGCAATAGTCCATACTGTACAGCATTCAGCAATTTTTTCTAGTCCTATGGCAGAATCTTTTCCGTATCCTGGAAACATTCTGGGCACCTGAATTCCTTAAAATTTAGGATCTATACTACATGACTCCACCAATGGTTCAGGCAAAAGTAATTAACATCCGAGTAGCTCAGGTAGGCAAGGCCCAATGTCAATATTCCATTTATGTTCAATCTATCCAGCACAGCTCAACCAGTATTGGATGCTCAACACTTTTTCACACTAAAAGCTTCCTGATACCAATGACTGTGCTCAAAGGTGTGAAACTGAAGGAATACCCCTGCATGTTTCGCCAACACAGTGATAAAGGCCAAAGTATTCAACGGAAAGCCATATCTAAAGTATGATATCCGAGCAAGAAACCAGTACTCCCAGGAGAAAATTGGCAAAAAGACAAAATAGGTCTGCATTCCAGCTTAGCACTTGATCAGAGCAGTTTTGGTACAACAGCGTTGAATAGAAATCACTGGCTTGCCACAGGGATGGCTCAATGTTACAGTTTAGGCCATCTGCATCAATTTTATTGCACATAGCACAGGCAAAATGACCTCAAGTGTTCATTTACTCCCTCAGTAGCCCAAGACAGTGCAAAAATTCTCCCATGTTATGTTCCATTTTACCAGACAACCAAATGAACAGCAACCCATTACACACAATGATCAAAAAGCACTCCTACACGTAGCTTTTCATCTTACCATTTCTCCAGAAAAGGTACACAGATTAAAGTTTGAACATTAAGATTAGACATGTATATTCTGTGCTAATATGTATACTGAGATTGCATGCCCAAGCATCATTTTATTCACAAATCAAAAATGTAACTCATCATATCTAATGTTACGGCTAATGTTACGCCGTTGTTTAAGAAGGGTGCCAGGCAAAAGGCGGGGAACTATAGGCCGGTTAGTTTAACGTCTGTGGTAGGTAAAATGTTAGAATCCGTCATTAAGGAGGAAATTGCGAGGCATCTTGAAGGGAATTGCTTGATAGGGCGGACGCAACACGGTTTCATTAAAGGGAAGTCGTGTCTGACAAATTTACTGGAGTTCTATGAGGATGTGTCTAGGGCAGTGGATAGAGGAGAGCCGGTGGATGTGGTCTTTCTGGATTTTCAGAAGGCGTTTGACAAGGTACCTCACAAGAGGTTATTGCAGAAGGTCAGGGGACATGGAGTTGGGGGTAGGGTGTTAGCGTGGATAGAGGATTGGTTGTCAAATAGGAGGCAGAGAGTGGGGGTCAATGGGTGCTATTCGGATTGGCAGTTGGTGACTAGTGGGGTGCCCCAGGGGTCGGTGCTGGGGCCTCAGCTATTTACCATTTATATAGACGATCTGGAGGAGGGAACCGAGTGCAGGGTGTCAAAATTTGCTGATGACACCAAGATTGGGGGAAAGGCAAATTGTGCGGAGGGTGTGGAGAGTCTGCAGAAGGATCTAGATAGGCTGGGCGAATGGGCCAGGAAATGGCAAATGGAATTTAATGTTGGCAAGTGTGAGGTGGTCCACTTTGGTGGGAATAATGGTAGGAAGGAATATTACTTACGGGGCAAAAAACTGCAGCAGGCGACGGTGCAGAGGGACCTCGGGGTCCTTGTGCATGAGTCGCAAAAACTCAGCTTGCAGGTGCGGCAGGTGGTCAGGAAGGCAAATGGGATGCTGGCCTTCATAGCGAGGGGGATTGAATATAAAAGTAGGGAGGTCTTGCTGCAGCTGTATAGGGCATTGGTGAGGCCGCAGCTGGAGTACTGTGTGCAGTTTTGGGCGCCGCACCTGCGCAAGGATATTTTGGCCCTGGAGGGAGTGCAGAGGAGGTTTACTAGGCTGATACCGGAGTTGAGGGGGTTGAGCTATGAGGAGAGGCTGAATAAACTAGGCTTGTACTCGCTAGAGTTTAGAAGAATGAGGGGAGATCTCATTGAGACGTATAAGATGATGAATGGGATGGATAGGATAGAGGTGGAGAGACTCTTCCCGCTCAAAAAAGACAGTAGGACTAGGGGGCACAGCCTCAAGATAAAGGGGAGGCGGTTTAGAACGGAGTTGAGGAGGAACTTCTTCACTCAAAGGGTGGTGAATCTCTGGAATTCTCTGCCCGTTGAAGTGGTGGAGGCTGCCTCGCTAAATATTTTTAAGAAGCGGGTTGATGGGTTTTTGATAAGAGAGGGGATTAAGGGTTATGGGGAGAGGGCGGGAAAGTGGAACTGAGCCACAACAGATCAGCCATGATCTTATTGAATGGCGGGGCAGGCTCGAAGGGCTAGATGGCCTACTCCTGCTCCTATTTCTTATTTCTTATGTTTCTTATATCTGGATTCCTGATTAGTCACAAGTAGCTCATAACAAATGTTTTGCCAACACTGGCCTGAATTAAATGCTCAAATTTTTGAAATGGAGCTTGAACCCGCAATCATCTGTCTCATTCAGAGGTAAGTCTGCAGCTACTGAGCCTGGAATTTATGAATTAGAAAAACTCACTGTAGTGAAAGAAAAAGTTCACATTCAAGATACAGTGCTGTAAAATTGCTTATTCCTCTCCGTTCTCTTTTATTTAATCCACTTTACTTTTGATTTATTGTCACATGTACTAATATACATGAAAATTATTGTTTCTTGCATGCTACAGAGCATACCCTACATAGAGAAGGAAAGGAGAGAGTGCAGAATGCAGTGGTAGTCATATCTAGGGTGTAGAGAAAGATTAACTTAATGCAAGATAGGTCCATTCAAAAGACTAGCAGCAGCAGGGAAGAAACTGTTCTTGGGTCAGTTGGTACGTGTCCTCAGACTTTTGTATCTTTTTCACGATAGGAGAAAATGGAAGAGAGAATGTCCGATGTGTGTAGAGTCCTTGATTATGCTCGCTGCTTTTCCGAGGCAGTCAGAAGTGTAGACAGTGACAGTGGATGGGCAGCTGGTTTGAGTGACACACTGGGCTTCATTCACAACTCCTATGTACTTTATTGCAGTCTTGGACAGAACAGGGGCCATACCAAGCTGTGATGTAAGCAGAATGTTTTCAATGGTGCATTTGTAGAAGTTGGTGAGAGTTGTAATGGACATGGCAAATTTCCTTAGTCTGCTGAGAAAGTAGAGACGTTGGTGGGCTTTCTTAACCATAGTGTCGGCATGGGGGGGACCAGGACAGGCTACTGGTGATCTGAACACCTACTGTCTGGATGATTCACTAGCATAGTTGTTTCAGAAAAGATCACCACCTTTTCTCATACTACACGATGGATTGATGTAAAATCCATGCTTTAGAAATATATTCATGCAGCACAATTTTAAAGATTTTTTCATACAATAAAATTCAAAATTTAAAAATTCAAACAAGTTTTGGAAGTCATTAAATAATTCTGACCTTTAAAAGTTGCAACATTCATTGTACAAAACACGATATACTCAGCAGAAAACTGTTTTGATTGCAAATGCTTCCCCTACACACTTTCAAAAACTTTCCCACAAATCACTTACAACTGCACTTTCTAAATCCCAACCACTAATCATGTGGCCTTTCCATTCACCATGATACTTTACCATTGTTCCGTCTAAATACAATGCCTTTGACCTCTTCACTCTCCCCCAACCTGGTCAGTTTCTTGGTACAACTCCCATCCTAGATCACAAAGGGATACAAGCTTCAGCCTACCTGGCACAAAGTTACTTATCTGTTCAACAGAATTCAAGTGATAATGAAAACAGAAAATGCTGGAAATACTTAACAAGCCAGACAGTAACTGTGTCGCTCGCTGCAGAGTTAATGTTCCAGACTTGTGATCTTTCATTTGGTCTGTTAATTCTCTCCACAGATACTGCCCAACTTGCTGAGTATTTCCAGAATTTGCTGTTTTCAGTTCAGATCGCCAACACTGGGGATAACGACTCAGGTGCAACTCAGACAACTCTGGTTTTAGGACAGTCGTATTTGAGACTCACACTATTCTAGAATTGGTATCCTTGCATCAGGCTTTCAAAACCATAATCACCCATTCTGCCATTGTAAACTACAGCCCTTCTCCAATCTCCCTTTGCCCTCCAAACTGCAATATTTCTTCACCTCTAAAATCCACCTCCAGTTTTGTTTTCCACAAATGTTTGAATCACTCCAATCAGATTTTCTTTCCTGCCACAACAATCACCTTGTTGCAGCCTTTAAAAAGATCACCTAACCATCTCCTTCTATTTTCCTTTGTGCCAAAATGCAGTTCGATTTCCCCCACTTGGCCCGACCTTATTCAATTGAAAGCAGATCACTTGCAGCTTCTCTTTCTTGTATATCATGGTCCCCCTTTTATACCAATTTACATGCTACCACTTGGTGACAGCATTCACAGACAAGGAGTCAGGCTCAGTTTCACTGCCTCCATGTCGGACTATGATATTCAGTCTCAGACAAGTCTATCATCTTCACTCCTCACCAATTTCACCTCCGCCACCCCCCCGCTCCCCGGCACTGACTCAGGCTGAACAAGATGACTACCTTGCCATTCTGACCCTGAGCTGAAGTTCCAACACTATCACAAAGATAGCGCTTCCACTTCCATAATACTATCTATTATTATCCATATCTGCTGCCGAGAGCCTCATCCATCATCTATTCCACTCTTGTAGAAATCAACTTGCGCAAACACGACCTGCATTCTAACTCACACTGATTCTTATTACACCTGTCCTCGCTGGCCTTCATTGGCTCTTGGATCCTAACGCCTTAAAGCTAAAAGGTCTTATCCTTGTTTTACTTTTCTTTATATTCCTGTGACCTCCTTTATCCCACTACTCTCCTTGTCTAACACTCCATTCCTTCACCTCCCTGCATCTTCCCACTCTCCAGACACAGCCCCCACCCCACATGATGCCAAGGTTCAGCTGTTCAAGAACTCCCCCCTTAAACTCTTCTTCACTATCCTTCTTTCTTTATCTCTTTAAAATCTGCCCTGTTAACTACTTTGTTGGTCACTCTGACTAATATCATCATCTGTGTTCTGACATCCATTTTTATCTGATTATGAACCTTGGTGAAAAGCCTCGATTGTTTTCCTATAGTAAAGGAACCATAGAAATCCAAGTTGTTACTATTGTTCAAAACTATTATGCATACTCAACAATTGCAGGAAACCATGCTGAAAACTGCAACAATCTCAGTTTTAGTCACTGTGCTCAGTACTCAGCTGTCCACACAAAGAAATTTCTGGTCCACATAGTTGTACAAAAGGCTGTCACAATTACAGTCACTAAGCGCCAAACAAAAAGGTCATTCTGAATGTGAATTGTTGCAAATGATGCATTCCAACGCTGATTTCTTAAATATATACTGACTGCTCAGAAATCTAAAATATTCAGGATAGAGCTAATTGAAATGTTCACCACCACTAGATAGGAGACTGAAAATTATAAAACATGTTCTACTGTCACTCAAGCCACCTAAACACTTTGTTGAATCTGATACACTCACTTCAGATCAACCAAAGCACAAAGTACAGCAATTTACTGGGCAACGTCACTGTTTTGCAATGTCAACAATACTTCTCTGAAAGCTCGTCCTCCAGTTTATCTCTAAAACAGAACACTCCATTGTTGCATCTATTGGTAAATTAAGATTGTTCATTACCTTGCCGTTTAAAATCAAGAAGCTAAGATAAGAGCCAAGAAAAAGTAACCAGACTTCACTACGAAACAAGACTCAACAGACACACAAATTCAGCTCAGTAATAAAGCACTTTTTACTTTACTCATGAAGTGATTGAAACAGTGACGTGCTTTGCAACCATACTGATTGCGGTTGAGGCCAGTTCCAATAAAATGTTACATTCAAATTTCTGTGAAGACCAAATCTCAAAGCAGCACAATGGCTTCTTCACAGTGCATAAAAATTCCACCAATGACTTCATTTTGTGTGTTCATATACATTCAATATACATCATTCAAAAATAACATTGAAACAAAATTAAAGTCAGCACTTGGGAGGTCAATTTGGTTCGCTACCTTACTTTTGCATCACCAACAGTTTGTTTAATATCTTGGCCAAATCAAAGCCTCTCCTCTCTCAAATGTACAAAATTTACAATTAACACAGTCTTCAACCTAGTTTCTGGTGGGCATTAGTCCAAAACAGTAAAACTGCCAGTTAACAAAGCAAAACAGGAAACGTACAACAGTGAGTAGGGGGAAAACGAAGGAAACTGGACTTTCATCAAAGTACAGTATTCTGTGACTTGGCCAGGCCCTACTTAAAAATCTATGTAACAATATTGCCTGCAAAACAAAAATTATACAATTCTGAATGACCCAATATATAGGTTTAAAATCCAACTGCATTATGATTTAACTTCTTGTGCTTAGCTATGGCTTCTTTCAGCACATGCAGTTCAAAAGTTTTGGCTACAAATCCATCTTTGCCTTCTTTCAATCTTTTCTATCTTTAGATCCCAGCTGCACCCTTCACTCTTACAACTCGGATCAGTTGTGCCCCCTGCTCCCACTTTTCCACCATATCCCCACATTTCCCTTTCAAAAAGCTCTTAAATCATGCTACATCTCTCCCTTTTTTAAACTTATCTTCCAAGATCTCTGACCTTAGCTGCATTTCACTCATTTAAAGATGCTGTACAACTGCCAGTTGTTGTACACGAACATAGGCCTTGTTTTCAGGGTGAACAATTTTCAAAGTATATTTACATCCAGAAATCTCCGACAAAGATCTAGACTCAAGCATCACCTTTCACTCCCAGTGACCCGAGTTCAAATCAATCCTTTAACTCCTTGTTAAGCAAAGTTTGTCACTTTCCTACGGAGTCAAAGTACCACCACCTTTAAAAAACGTATTTCCCACGCAAAATTTGAAAATGTAATCATGTAACTGGTTCAATATAATAAAAGCACAAGAGAGAAAACACAGTCATGAGTTCAGTCTGTTATCTAGCTCAACTCAAAAGAATTCAGGAGCGGTGAATACCCACAGTAACTGGCAGACTCGCTCAGATTTTCGTGTTCACAGCTGTTTACCGATAGAGAATCTTTTAAGGCTCCTGATGACAACTTTCATGACGATGCAGATAACCTTACACAGCAGAAATATTCATCGCGCCCTTGCTCTCTCCACTGGGTTTTGAGTGCATACCATAAAGTTACATCACAGGAATCAAAGTTGTATTGGCCAAATGCCTTTTTACAAATAAGCCGCGAATCGACATAGTGGGCCTGCCAAACATCACTGACCTCTCAGAATTAAGGAGAAACTTTAATTCAAACGTCAAACCGACAGGAGTTAAGTGAAAGTTTACAAACGATCACAGTGGTGACCCAAGGAGCAAACACCGACTGTACTTGGGAAGAGTAAACAGTCACCAGCAGGAATTCAGCCACACTCAGGCTGCAGTGCATTAACTCACTGGCTCATCCCAGCCGCTTTGACCAGAGGCTCCAGAGGAGTGGCCCACCGCCCACAGGATGCCTTTCCCAGAACCATGGAGCGGCTACCCGAGGAGTGACCAGTCACCTCACCCACAACCCCTAAACCCACCCTCACCCCCAGTAACCCCCGACCCCTTCCTCACCCCAATGGCCCTGACTCTCTAACTACCCCTCCCCCGGCACACACACACAAAACCTCTCCCCCGTTACCCCCCTCCCCCGTGTACCCCTCGTCACCCCCCCTTCCCCCGCCCTCCCACTCCCCCCACCTTTTTCCCCTCTCCCCCCCCACCTTCCTCTCCCCCCACCCCCCCACCTTCCTCTCCCCCCCAGCCCCCCACCCCCCCACCTTCCTCTCCCCCCCCCCCCCTCTCCCCCCCCCACCTTCCTCTCCCCCCCCCACCTTCCTCTCCCCCCACCCCCCACCTTCCTCTCCCCCCCAGCCCCCCCCCCCCCCACCTTCCTCTCCCCCCCAGCCCCCCACCTTCCTCTCCCCGCCTCTCCCCCCCAGCCCCCCACCTTCCTCTCCCCTCCCTCTCCCCCCCACCTTGCCCGCTGCTCCGGCCGCCCGGGCGGACATCTTGTTTCGCAGTTAGTCTGAGGTAAAAGTGCAAATGCCGGCCTGGCTCCGCGGCGCTGCTTCACTTCACAAACTGGAACCGAGCATCCCCCAGAAGGCCAGCAGTGAAGCCGCCCAGTTCACTCCGCTCCCCGAGACCTCGACTTCTCAACTCTGGCGGCCGGATTCACAAACACAAAACAACAAGGCCGCGGGGCTTCCAGCACCGACCAATAGCAGCGGCCTGGGGCACGAGTGAAAGACAGGAGCAAGTCCCACCCCCTGGCCCCATGGCAACTCTGACTGATTGACAGGGACAAGCCCCACCCCCTGGTCCCATGGCAACTCTGACTGATTGACAGAGGCAAGTCCCACCCCCTGGCCCCATGGCAACTCTGACTGATTGACAGAGGCAAGTCCCACCCCCTGGTCCCATAGCAACTCTGACTGATTGACAGAGGCAAGTCCCACCCCCTGGTCCCATAGCAACTCTGGCTGATTGACAAGGACAAGCCACACCCTCTGGTCACACAGCAACTCCGGGTGATTGACAGGGGAAAGCCCAGCCCCTGGTCCCATAGCAACTCTGGGTGATTGACAGGGGCAAGCCCCACCCCCTGGTCCCATAGCAACTCCAGGTGACTGACAGAAACAAGCCCCACCCCTTGGTCCCACAGCAACTCTGGGTGATTGACAGGGGCAAGCCCCACCCCCTGGTCCCATAGCAACTCCAGGTGATTGACAGGAGGGGGCAGTTTCCCTGGGAGAGGCAGCTGCAGCGCATCCCAAAGCTTTTTGGAATGGAACTCAACTTCTTTCTTAAAACAATAAATTGTTGCAATTATTGTTATTCTGATGGACAAAATCCCACTCATCCAACTGTGCACCACTTCCTTTTGACTCTGCTCCAAGACTGTTGCAATTGCTCCCCAGCTGATGCTTCATAACTGCTGCCTCACTGGGTTCCAATCTCAGCCTTTGGGTCACTGTCTGTGTGGAGTCTGCACGTTCTCCCCGTGTCTGCCTGGGTTTTCTCTGGGTGCTCCGGTTTCCTCCCACATTCTGAAAGACGTGCTGGTTAGGGTGCATTGACCTGAACAGGTGCCAGAGTGTGGCAACTGGGGGATGTTCATAGTAACTTCATTGCAGTGTTAATGTAAGCCGACTTGTGACACGAATAAATAAACTTTAAAGTCAAATAAATATCTAAAGCAACATCGGAATTTGTACATCTGTCAGGCTGGACCGGTTGCATTTGATGTGACTAATCTCAGTGACAGTGGGAAATGTGGCAGGAAACTCATAGACCGCAAATATCTCAGCTACAACTTGCTGCGGTTTTTTTGCCTTCCCCTTTCACACATAAATCAAAATACTGTACTGTGGATACAGAAAATCAGAAATCAAACCAGAACATTGCAAAGATTGGTGTCAGTTGTGAACTGTCAGTATGAATTGTTCCAAAAAGGGAACCTGAATCTGTAAGCCATGGAACTCAACACTTAGACGTACCTAAATGGATACAAAATTGGCTTCTTGGGAGGAGCTAGACATGGTTGTAGAGAGTTGTTTTTTTCAAACTGGAGGCCTGTGACCAGCGGTGTACCTCAGGGATCAGTGCCCACTTATATTAGTGATTTGGATGAGAATATAGGGGGCATGGTTAGTAAGCTTGCAGATGATACCAAGATTGGTGTCATAGTAGACAGTGAAGAAGGTTATCTCGGATTGCAACAGGATCTTGATCAATTGGGCCAGTGTGCTGACGAATAGCAGATGGAGTTTAATTTAGACAAATGCCAGATGACGCATTTTGGTAGATTGAACCAGGGCAGGACCAATTCAGTTAATGGTAGGGCGTTGGAGTGAGTTACAGAACAAAGAGACCTAGGGGTACATGTTCATAGCTCCTTGAAAAGAGGAGGGACCTAAAGAGAGAGTTAAGAAGAGGCAGGAGGGTAGAATCAAGGAAAACCCTAAAGCTTTCTATAGCTATATCAGGAATAAAAGAATGATTCGGGTAAGATTAGGACGAGTCAAGGACAGCAGTGGGAAGTTGTGTATAGAGTCCGAAGAGATAGGAGAGCGCTAAATGAATATTTTTCACCAGCATTCACACAGGAAAAAAACAATGTTGTCGAGGAGAATACTGAGGTACAGGTTATTAGACTAGATGGGATTGAGGTTCATAAGGAGGAGATGTTAGCAATTCTGGAAAGTATGAAAATAGATAAGTCCCCAGGGCGGGATGGGATTTATACTAGGATTCTCTGGGAGGCTAGGGAGGAGATTGCAGAGGCATTGCCTTTGATCTTTATGTCATCATTGTCTATAGGAATAGTGCTAGAAGACTGGAGGATAGCAAATGTTATCCCCTTGTTCAAGAAGGGGAGTACAGACAACCCTTACTTCTGTTATGCACAAAGTTTTGGAAAGGATTATAAGAGATAGGATTTATAATCATCTAGAAAGGAATAATTTGATTAGGGATAGTCAACACAGTTTTGTGAAGGGTAGGTCGTGCCTCACAAACCTTATTGAGTTCTTTGAGAAGGTGACCAAAGAGGTGGATGAGGGTAAAGCAGTTGATGTGGTGTATATGGATTTCAGTAAAGTGTTTGATAAGGTTCCCCATGGTAAGCTACTGCAGAAGGTACAGAGGCATGGGATTGAGGGTGATTTAGCAGTTTGGATCAGAAATTGGCTAGCTGATAGAAGACAGAGGGTGGTGGTTGATGGGAAACATTCATCCTGGAGTTCAGTTACTAGTGGTGTATGGCAAGGATCTGTTTTGGGGTCACTGCTATTTGTCATTTTTATAAATGACCTGGATGAGGGCATAGAAGGATAGGCTGGTAAATTTGCGGATGACACTAAAGTCGGAGAAGCTGTGGACAGCGCAGAAGGATGTTGCAGGTTACAGAGGGATATAGATAAGCTGCAGAGCTGGGCTGAGAAGTGACAAATGGAGTTTAATGCAGAAAAGTGTGAAGTGATTCACTTTGGAAGGAGTAACATGAATACAGAGTACTGAGCTAATGGTAAGTTACTTGGTAGTGTGGATGAGAAGAGAGATTGAGGTGTCCATGTGCATAGGTCCCTGAAAGTTGGCACCCAGGTTGATAAGGTTGTTATGGCGTACAGTGTGTTAACTTTTACTGGCAGAGGGATTGAGTTTCGGAGCTGTGAGATCATGTTGTAGCTGTACAAAACTCTGGTGCAGCTGCACTTGGAGTATTGTGTACAGTTCTGGTCGCCGCATTATAGAAAGGATGTGGAAGCATTGGAAAGGGTGCGGAGGAGGATTACCAGGATGTTGCCTGGTGTGGTGGGAAGGTCTTATGAGGAAAGGCTGAGGGACTTGAGGTTGTTTTCGTTAAAGAGAAGAAGGTTAATGGGTGACTTAATAAGGCATACAAGATGATCAGAGGATTAGATACGGTGTACAGTATGAGCCCTTTTCCTCGGATGGTGATGGCTAGCATGAGGGGACATAGCTTTAAATTGAGGGGTGATAGATATAGGACAGATGTCAAGTAGGTTCTTTACTCAGAGAGTAGTAAGAGTGTGGAATGCCCTGCCTGCAGCAGTAGTGGACTCGCCAACATTAAGGGCATTTAAATGGTCATTGAGTAAAGATATGGATGATATTGGAATAGTGTAGGTTAGATGGACTTTAGATTGGTTTCACAGGTTGCTGCAACATTGAGGGCCAAAGGGCCCGTACTGCGCTGTAATGTTATATGTTCTATGTTCTATGAAAGTGGCGTCACAGGTGGACAGCATGGTGATGAAGGCATTCGGCATGCTTGGTTTCATTGGTCATAACATTGAATATAGGAGTTGGAATGTCTTGTTGAAGTTGTACAAGACATTGGTAAGACCCACACTTGGAATACTGTGTGCAATTCTGGTCACCCTATTATATAAAGGTTATTATTAAACTAGAAAGAGTGCAGAAAAGATTTACTAGGATGCTACTGGGACTTGATGGATTGAGTTATAAGGAGAGGCTGGATAGACTGGGACTTTTTTCTCTGGAGTGTAGGAGGCTGCGGGGTGATCTTATAGAGGTCTATAAAATAATGAGGGGCACAGATCAGCTTGACATTCAATATCTTTTTCCAAAGGTAGGGGAGTTTAAAATTAGAGGGTATAGGTTTAAGATGAGAGGGGAGAGGTACAGAAGTGTCCAGAGGGACAATTTTTTCACACAGAGGGTGGTGAGTGTCTGGAACAAGCTGCCAGAGGTAGTAGTAGAGGCAGGTACAATTTTATCTTTTAAAAAGCATTTAGACAGTTAAATGTTTCCATGGTTATAGAGGGATATGGGCCAAATGTAGGTAAATGGGATTAGCTTTGGGGTTTTTTAAAAAAAGGGCATGGACAAGTTGGGCTAAAGAACCTGTTTCCATGCTGTATACCTCTATGACTCTGTAACTCAACTGGATGCAAAATCACAGGGGAATCATATCCTATCCATCAATTAAACAGAAAAATCATCTGTAAATATGTCTGAAAGTTTATTGCAATTATCCCTCCTCCTCTCTCAAGAGCACTGATTCATGCAAAATGCATTTTCGACAACATGAGTTATAAATTCTGCAATCGTACTATAAAATCAAGGTTTCTGCATTTTGATGGAATTCATTCCCAGTAAGAGTCCATTCTTTCAGATTGAATCAAAGGGGCCTTGGAAACATATAAGATTTCGAGAAGACTTTGACAGGACCATCCTGGGAGGCTGTTTCTTCTGTTTAGAGTCTGGATCAGAAGGTCACATTCTCTGTATAAGAGGTTGGACAAGAATGGCTCATATGAGGAGAACTTGCTTCACTCGAAGAGTTATGAATCTTCTGAATTTCCTAGCTCAAAAAGCTGTGTACTCTGTTGTTGTGTATGTTGAAGCTCTGTACTCTGTTGTTGAATATATTGTTCCCTTTGGCTTTGGCCATCCTCCTGGGCTCCTCCTGGGCCTCGTCCTGGAGCTGTGCTTACCAGCGCCTCTCCCTCTTTTGCCTCCTCCATTGCATCCAGGCCCTTAAAGAGGCAGCATTAAACCTGAGTCCATTTTTGCTTTTAGCTTCTGTCTGAAATGAATGGGTAAGGATAGTAAAGCTCACAACTTGTTACCTATAGCAGCTGTAAAGATGCCACTTTGCCCCTCCTGTTCAGGATAGATTTTGAATTGAAGATGAACCGTGATTCAGACAGTAGATGGTGGGTCTACACTACCATTTTGAAACAAACCTTGACCCTCCCTCTCCCAGAGTCCATGGGCCAGAGATACTCCTTGAACCTCATGATGTGAAGGTGCAGCTTCTCCTGTTATTTTCCAGCCTTCCCGAGTAATACTGGATCCCAGCTACTTACCTCCACGAGCACATCACTGGTGACGTGTCCATGGCTCACATGGATTCGATCCACCCCATCTAGAGACTGCGTGCATGGTCACCAGCTGAGCTGAATCCCACCACACACCTCCCTCTGCTACACATAGTGCACATAAACCCCTTTCATTATGTGTATCCCAAATCCAACTGCAGATGCCTCCAGTTATCATCACCAATAAATCTGCAGCCCAGAGACAATAAGCCCATGACGGCAAGTGAGACAGGCCTGCAACCAAGCTGTCACTCTTCCCTTATAGCTCTTGCCCCTCCCTGGATCTAGAGTGCACCATATTCTTGGAGTGTGGCTCGCTGCATCCAATAACCGTCTCCATCTCTGACTTTTGACTGTGTGTCCACACATCCACTCCCACCTCCCCCCACCCCTCTCTTACTCATGACTGCAAAGCCCCAGTCCAAGGATTTTGCCTATTACAGAGTTCCCTACGATCCTCATCGCTGAAGACGACATTGCCTCCTTTCCCACCTCCCTACCAGGATAAGTATCCATGTGATCCCTCCCTCCTCCGTCACAATAACAACATCCCTCTTTCCTATTCCAGAGTCTGTGTAAATCCTCTCCCTTTCTTACATTTACTCTCTCTTTCACCCCCCTTTTTTGTCAGTCTTTGAATTACCTTGTTGGGCTCTGGCTTCCACCCCTCTGCCTTCCATTATCCTCGCCCCCCCCCCCGAGATCCAGCCCCTTCCCCATTGTCACCCCCGCCCCACGTGTTCCTCTTCCCATAACCTCTTGCATAGTCTTCCTTCCTCAATGCCTCCCTGTGTGTTCCCCCGTCCTTACCCCTTTGCCCCCTGCCACTGCCAACCCCAATCAAACTGCTGTTTCCTAAATGTTCAGCTCTGTAGGAGTAGCTCTGCAGAATACTGTGCTTCTGGATAAAGGTGGCACCCACTAGGGGCAGAAAACCACAATACCAACCCCTCCCCTCCCTCAACCCCTGTACTGGTCACAATACTGATTGCTGCCCGAATGTTGAGCCCTGTCTGACGGTGCTGTCGTGGTGATTACGGAGGTGCCCACCCACCAGACTAACCCAACAGCCCCAGCAGTGTAACATTCCACTAACATTGCAACGAGGTTGGCACAGTGCTATGGCAGCTCGAAGCCTCAAAGCCAGGTCCCACCTGCGCCTGTGAGTTTCCACGGTTTGACATGAGGTCGGATGGCGGCTGCAGCTGTTTTAATCAGCATTCATGTGACGGTAACAAACACAAATTCATTTCAATTAATCTGCCATCGGGAGATTAACCACAAACTGTTTATCTACCGGTGGGAGGGAGGGGTGCAAGAGGGGATGGGGGGACAGGGGAGGGGAACGGGGGGGACAGGGGGAGGGGGAACGGGGGGGACAGGGGGAGGGGATGGGGGGACAGGGGAGGGGAACGGGGGGACAGGGGGAGGGGAACGGGGGGACAGGGGGAGGGGAACGGGGGGACAGGGGGAGGGGAACGGGGGGGACAGGGGGAGGGGAACGGGGGGGACAGGGGGAGGGGAACGGGGGGACAGGGGGAGGGGAACGGGGGGGACAGGGGGAGGGGATGGGGGGACAGGGGGAGGGAACGGGGGGGACAGGGGGAGGGGAACGGGGGGACAGGGGGAGGGGAACGGGGGGACAGGGGGAGGGGAACGGGGGGGACAGGGGGAGGGGAACGGGGGGGACAGGGGGAGGGGATGGGGGGACAGGGGGAGGGAACGGGGGGGACAGGGGGAGGGGATGGGGGGACAGGGGGAGGGGAACGGGGGGGACAGGGGGAGGGGATGGGGGGACAGGGGGAGGGGAACGGGGGGACAGGGGGAGGGCAACGGGGGGGACAGGGGGAGGGGATGGGGGGACAGGGGGAGGGGAACGGGGGGACAGGGGGAGGGGATGGGGGACAGGGGGAGGGGAACGGGGGGGGACAGGGGGAGGGCAACGGGGGGGACAGGGGGAGGGGATGGGGGGGACAGGGGGAGGGGAACGGGGGGGACAGGGGAGGGCAACGGGGGGACAGGGGGAGGGGATGGGGGGGACAGGGGGAGGGGAACGGGGGGACAGGGGGAGGGAACGGGGGACAGGGGGAGGGGAACGGGGGGGACAGGGGGAGGGGAACAGGGGGGACAGGGGAGGGGAACGGGGGGGACAGGGGGAGGGGAACAGGGGGGACAGGGGGAGGGGAACGGGGGGCAGGGGGAGGGAACGGGGGGGACAGGGGGAGGGGAACGGGGGCAGGGGGAGGGGACGGGGGGACGGGGGAGGGGAACGGGGCAGGGGGAGGGGACCGGGGGGGACAGGGGGAGGGGACCGGGGGGGACAGGGGGAGGGGACCGGGGGGGGACAGGGGGAGGGGAACGGGGGGGACAGGGGGAGGGGACCGGGAGGGACAGGGGAGGGGAGCGGGGGGGACAGGGGGAGGGGACCGGGAGGGACAGGGGAGGGGACCGGGGGGGGACAGGGGGAGGGGACCGGGACAGGGGAGGGGAACGGGGGGGACAGGGGAGGGACGGGGGGGAGGGGGAGGGGAGGGGGGGGGACAGGGGGAGGGGAACGGGGGGGACAGGGGAGGGGAACAGGGGGGACAGGGGGAGGGGGAACGGGGGCAGGGGAGGGAACGGGGGGGACAGGGGAGGGGAACGGGGGGGACAGGGCAGGGGACAGGGGGGGGGGGGGGGGAGGGGGGGAACGGGGGGGGCGGGGGGGCAGTGGGAGGGAACAGGGGGGGACAGGGGGAGGGGAACGGGGGGGCAGGGGGAGGGAACGGGGGGACAGGAGGAGGGGAACGGGGGGGCAGGGGAGGGAACGGGGGGACAGGGGGAGGGGAACGGGGGGGGCAGGGGGAGGGGAACGGGGGGGACAGGGGAGGGGAACGGGGGGGGCAGGGGAGGGGAACGGGGGGGACAGGGGGAGGGGAACGGGGGGACAGGGGGAGGGGAACGGGGGGGGCAGGGGGAGGGGAACGGGGGGGACAGGGGAGGGGAACGGGGGGGCAGGGGTAGGGGAACGGGGGGACAGGGGTAGGGGAACGGGGGGACAGGGGGAGGGGACCGGGGGGACAGGGGGAGGGGAACGGGGGGGACAGGGGGAGGGGGACCGGGGGGGACAGGGGGAGGGGGACAGGGGGAGGGGAACGGGGGGGACAGGGGGAGGGGAACGGGGGGCAGGGGGAGGGGACCGGGGGGACAGGGGGAGGGGAACGGGGGCAGGGGGAGGGGAACGGGGGGACAGGGGGAGGGGAACGGGGGGGCAGGGGGAGGGCAACGGGGGGGGCAGGGGGAGCGGAACGGGGGGACAGGGGAGGGGAACGGGGGGACAGGGGGAGGGGAACGAGGGGGACGGGGGAGGGGGGCAGGGGGAGGGGAACGGGGGGACAGGGGGAGGGGATGGGGGACAGGGGGAGGGGAACGGGGGGGACAGGGGGAGGGCAACGGGGGGACAGGGGGAGGGGATGGGGGGGACAGGGGGAGGGGAACGGGGGGGACAGGGGGAGGGCAACGGGGGGACAGGGGGAGGGGATGGGGGGGACAGGGGGAGGGGAACGGGGGGACAGGGGGAGGGAACGGGGGGACAGGGGGAGGGGGAACGGGGGGGACAGGGGGAGGGGAACAGGGGGGACAGGGGGAGGGGAACGGGGGGACAGGGGGAGGGGAACAGGGGGGACAGGGGGAGGGGAACGGGGGGGCAGGGGGAGGGAACGGGGGGGACAGGGGGAGGGGAACGGGGGCAGGGGGAGGGGACCGGGGGGGACGGGGGAGGGGAACGGGGGCAGGGGGAGGGGACCGGGGGGGACAGGGGGAGGGGACCGGGGGGGACAGGGGGAGGGGACCGGGGGGGGACAGGGGGAGGGGAACGGGGGGGACAGGGGGAGGGGACCGGGAGGGACAGGGGGAGGGGAACGGGGGGACAGGGGGAGGGGAACGGGGGGGGCAGGGGGAGGGGAACGGGGGGGACAGGGGGAGGGGAACGGGGGGGACAGGGGTAGGGGAACGGGGGGGACAGGGGGAGGGGACCGGGGGGGACAGGGGGAGGGGAACGGGGGGGACAGGGGGAGGGGACCGGGGGGGACAGGGGGAGGGGGACAGGGGGAGGGGAACGGGGGGGACAGGGGGAGGGGAACGGGGGGGCAGGGGGAGGGGACCGGGGGGGACAGGGGGAGGGGAACGGGGGCAGGGGGAGGGGAACGGGGGGGACAGGGGGAGGGGAACGGGGGGGCAGGGGGAGGGCAACGGGGGGGGCAGGGGGAGCGGAACGGGGGGGACAGGGGGAGGGGAACGGGGGGGACAGGGGGAGGGGAACGAGGGGGACGGGGGAGGGGGCAGGGGGAGGGGAACGGGGGCAGGGGGAGGGGACCGGGGGGGACAGGGGGAGGGGAATGGGGGGGACAGGGGGAGGGGACCGGGGGGGACAGGGGGAGGGGACCGGGGGGGGACAGGGGGAGGGGAACGGGGGGGGCAGGGGGAGCGGAACGGGGGGGACAGGGGGAGGGGAACGGGGGGGACAGGGGGAGGGGAACGAGGGGGACGGGGGAGGGGGGCAGGGGGAGGGGAACGGGGGGGCAGGGGGAGGGGACCGGGGGGGACAGGGGGAGGGGAACGGGGGCAGGGGGAGGGGAACGGGGGGGACAGGGGGAGGGGAACGGGGGGCAGGGGGAGGGCAACGGGGGGGGCAGGGGGAGCGGAACGGGGGGGACAGGGGGAGGGGAACGGGGGGGACAGGGGGAGGGGAACGAGGGGGACGGGGGAGGGGGCAGGGGGAGGGGAACGGGGGCAGGGGGAGGGGACCGGGGGGACAGGGGGAGGGGAATGGGGGGGACAGGGGGAGGGGACCGGGGGGGACAGGGGGAGGGGACCGGGGGGGACAGGGGAGGGGAACGGGGGGGACAGGAGGAGGGGAACGGGGGGGCAGGGGGAGGGGAACGGGGGGACAGGGGTAGGGGAACGGGGGGGACAGGGGGAGGGGAACGGGGGGGCAGGGGGAGGGGACCGGGGGGACAGGGGGAGGGGGACAGGGGGAGGGGAACGGGGGGGACAGGGGGAGGGGAACGGGGGGGACAGGGGTAGGGGAACGGGGGGGACAGGGGGAGGGGAACGGGGGGGGCAGGGGGAGGGGAACGGGGGGGACAGGGGTAGGGGAACGGGAGGGACAGGGGGAGGGGAACGGGGGGGACAGGGGGAGGGGACCGGGGGGGACAGGGGAGGGGGACAGGGGGAGGGGAACGGGGACAGGGGGAGGGGGACAGGGGGAGGGGAACAGGGGCAGGGGGAGGGGAACGGGGGGGACAGGGGAGGGGAACGGGGGGGCAGGGGAGGGGACCGGGGGGACAGGGGGAGGGGAACGGGGGGGCAGGGGGAGGGGACCGGGGGGGACAGGGGGAGGGGGACAGGGGGAGGGGAACGGGACAGGGGGGAGGGGACAGGGGGAGGGGAACAGGGGCAGGGGGAGGGGAACGGGGGACAGGGGAGGGGGACAGGGGAGGGGAACGGGGGGACAGGGGAGGGGGACAGGGGAGGGGAACGGGGGCAGGGGGAGGGGAACGGGGGGGACAGGGGGAGGGGAACGGGGGGGACAGGGGGAGGGGGACAGGGGGGAGGGGAACGGGGGCAGGGGGAGGGGACCGGGGGGACAGGGGGAGGGGAACGGGGGGGACAGGGGAGGGGAACGGGGGGGACAGGGGGAGGGGAACGGGGGGACGGGGGAGGGGGACAGGGGGAGGGAACGGGGGCAGGGGGAGGGACCGGGGGGGACGGGGGAGGGGGACAGGGGGAGGGGAACGGGGGCAGGGGGAGGGGACCGGGGGGGACAGGGGGAGGGGAACGGGGGGGACAGGGGGAGGGGACCGGGGGGGGACAGGGGGAGGGGACCGGGGGGGGGACAGGGGGAGGGGAACGGGGGGGACAGGGGGAGGGGACCGGGAGGGACAGGGGGAGGGGACCGGGGGGGACAGGGGGAGGGGACCGGGAGGGACAGGGGGAGGGGACCGGGGGGGGGACAGGGGGAGGGGACCGGGGGGGACAGGGGGAGGGGAACGGGGGGGACAGGGGGAGGGGACCGGGGGGGGACAGGGGGAGGGGAACGGGGGGGGACAGGAGGAGGGGAACGGGGGGGCAGGAGGAGGGGAACGGGGGGGGCAGGGGGAGGGGAACGGGGGCAGGGGGACAGGAATGGGGGAACGAGGGAGAGGAATGGGTGGATGGTGGGAAGGGAATGAGAGGGCAGGGGGAATGGGGAGACGGAGGGAGGGGAATGGGGGGATGGGGAGGGGGATGGGGATCGGGGAGAGGGAGGGGGGAGAGGGAGGGGGGAGTGGGATGGGGGAGGGGGATCGGGGAGAGGGAGGGGGGAGTGGGATGGGGGAGGGGGATCGGGGTTGGGGGACGGGGGGAGGAGAATGGGGAAGGGGCAGGTTTTCTGACATTTTGCATCAGCTCCCTGAATGAGCAACCAGCCTCGTGCCATTTTCTCGCCTATAACTCTGCACATTCTTCCTTTTTGGATAATGGTCTAATTCCCTTTGCAATGTGTCAATTGCCTCCACCGTACTCCCAGATGAATCTCAATCTTTCCATGAGTAGGAACAGTTTCTCCCTATCTGCTGAGTCTACACCCCTCGTGATTTTGAATGCCTTCATCAATTCTCCTCTCAGCTTTCTTTTCTCGAAGGAAAAGAGTCCTAACTTCTCCAATCTATCTTCATAACTGAATTTCCTCATCTCTGGAACTATTCCTGTGAATCTTTTCTGCACCCTCTCTAATGCCTTCACATCCTTTCTAAAGTGTGGCGCTCACTTTAGAACTGGATGTAATATTCTAGTTGAGCTCAAACTAGTGACTTACACAAGTTTAACATAACAGACTTTTTTGTACTCTATGCCACATGCTTGCTTTATTAACTGCTCTCTCAACCATCATTCTCCATGCCAACCTATGCACCTATTACACTCATACGCTCCATACCAACCTATGCCCCCTACCCAGTCCATGGCCCTTTATTGCCAACTTAGTGCTAAGTTGTGCCAGTCAATGCTCCCTCATCCATATTGTCCTTCTGATAGTATAGACCAGACAATGGACAGTGCTCCATTTCAGACACAGTAAGGTTTTCTGCAAGTTTACCTTACCTCTTGATTTTCATATTCTGTACCTCTTGCGATAGTTTTGAGAATTGCATTAGCTTTATTTACAAGCTTCTTAACCTGAAGGGTTTTCTTTAATGCTCTGTGAACCTGTATCTTAAAATCCTCTGAATTTGCGTCAAACCTTCTTTAAAAGAACTCAAGCTTGGAATATGGACATCTCTGGCAAAGCCAGCATTTATTGTCCGTCCTTGTTACCCCTCGAGAAGATGGTGTTGGGTCACTTGCTTGAACTGCTGCAGTGTGAGTAGTGAAAATCCTCCCACTCTGGGATGACAGAGGAATGAAGGAACTATTCATTTCAGATACACTTGGTTTCAGTGGGTTTGTCTCTAATATTGACTGTTTTCACTTCCCCATAGATGTCTTGGTGCTTCATATTTCTCCTGATGTAGCAGCTTGTGGTTCCAGGCACAGTGCATTTCTTCAGCAGCTGTTTTATTGACTCGGAAACTGTCCAATTGTTTCCAATCGGGAAATGGGAACTGGGTCCATTGTTATCATTTCCTGTAGCACCGACGGAAGTATTTTGTGTTAGAAGAACAAATGTGACAGGTTTGTTCTCAATCAGACTTGCAGGGGTACCTAAGGAGGTCATGGACATCAAGACCTGATGATTATTAATTGCATTATATGTTGCTTCGGATACTCCTGCTACATTTGCTTCATATGTTTTAGATATAGCTTTTTCATTTCAGAAGTTGCGTTTATTTCTGAGACTTTTCATACTCCTTTGTAAGAATTTCTACGTCCCTTGGGATGCTGCGGAAGCGGCAGAGGGCTCTTTTTCTGACTGCTGGACTGAAGCTGCAAGCATTCTACTTTTTCTTGACATTTGAATTCTTGATTTTCATTTCAACCATGTCGTTTTTCAACAACCCAGTGTCTTTCTGTAGGTTTGAGGAGTCCAGCGCTTTTCCCTCTAGTTCCTTGAGCTTCAGTGTTGGATTTACATTTTTGATCTTATTTCTGTATTTTCTTTCTCAATCTGCAGCAGAGCTTTGTCCTTATCCTTCGTTTGGTTTTACTGTTGGCCAGGTCTCTCTCCGTCAAAGTCTTAACTTGTTTCAGTTCTGTAATCGTGCTATCCTTGGCTTCACTATCTGTTCATTACATGGAGAGTTCTATGGTTTTTCCTTTCAATGCCTCCTCTTTTCCATTCAGCTGATTCTTCCGCTCTTTAATCTCTTTCTGGTATCTCATCCCTTCCTCTTGGAATTTTAAACATTGCTAAGTTTCCTCTGCCAACTGGTTCTTCAGTCCATTTAGAGTGACATTAAATTCATTGTGTTTCTCTTTGTAATTTTTCAGAGGAACAAATATTGAACTAAGAGATCCTTTTAGCATCTGGAAGTCATAGAATCTCTACAGTGCAGAAGGAGGTCATTTGGCCCATTAAGTCTGCATCGACCACAATCCTACTCAGGCTGCACTAGCTTGTGAATCCCCTTTGACACTACGGTCAATTTAGCATGGCCAAACAACCTAACCTACACATCTTTGGGATATGGGAGGAAACTGGAGCACCCGGAGAAAACATGCAGGCACGAGGAGAACATGGAAACTCCACATAGTCATCCAAGGGCGGAATTGGACCCTGGTACTGTGAGGCAGAAGTATTAACCGCTGTGCTACCGTGCTGGGAATGGAACCTGGGTCCCTGGTAGTTTGAGGCAGCAGTATTAACCGCTGTGCCACCGTGCTGTCCTCGACAAGTTTTACTTTTCTTTGTGCAGCTCAGTTGCTTTGTCTTGAATTTTCTTGTAATCTGTCGGAGTCTCCTCAACTTTTTCTACCTGTGTTCCATGCTGCTATTAATACAGTCTTTAGTGGGCTCCTGCTACTGGATGCTTCAAAGCAATCACCCCAGGAACTGGACAGATATTTGGTTTTGAGGGAATGTAATTGAAGATTTTTTTTAAAGTTTGATTGCTGTTTTAAGAATTACTTTCTCAATGGACCTCAGCTGCCAGCTATGGACTCTCCTGAAGCCTTTCTCCAGCTTTGCTTTCATGTTCTGGTGCTGATCCTGATTGCTGCTACTTTTAAAAGGTCATTTCTCCTTTTTTTTACTGTATTTTGTTCATGTTTTTGTGATCTGGTTAGGTTCCTTAACTCTACACTCATTCAGGTCTTGCAATGGAGTTTTTTTAAGTGATTTCCAGCTGTGTCTTCAATTTAGGTACAGTTTACTTGGGTGAGTCTGCAGTTCCTTGTTTGTGCTTTTGGGATTTTGGAGGCCATCCTTCATTGGCACCATACTGTCAGATTGTTTCATGTCTCACTAAGGTATCTGTGAGCTCACATGGTTGAAGATAAACTGTTTATGAATTATTCATAACTATCTACATCTTCAAGGTACAGCCCTACACAGGTGCTGGCTGGGTACTGGTGTGTGCGAGATGTCACTGCACACAAACCACTATCGTGTTTCTACATCATACCATTGGGTGGTTCTGTTCCCCAGCCCCATGTTAACCTTTATCTGAACACCCCTGTACTACATTTATAAAAATAATGTTAAGTAATGTTAATACGTTGTTTCCAGTATGTCTGTATTGTATGTGCTTTGTGTGTGTTTGTATGTGTATTTACATATATGTGTGTATGTGCTTTGTGTGTTTATGCGTATGTACATATATGTATGTATTTTGTGTGTAGTTGTATGTACATGTGTGTTTGTTGTGTGTATGTACATATATATGTGTGTATGTGCATGTGTGCCCATGTTTATGTTTGCACTTGTTATTCTGAGCTGAGGCTGTTTAATTGTTGCCTCACATACTCCAGGGATCTGGGCAGACAGATTGCTGAAATAACTGGTACATTCCTGCCTAATCAGAGATCAGCTCAACACATCAATCAACTGAGAGACAGGGGCTGGGAGGCCAAGGACACATGTTCCAATCCCAACAACCACAAAATCCAAACATAGCTGCTGCACTGGAGACAGATCTTTGGTGATAAGGATGCAGAGGCTCAAGATGAACAAATAAATAACCAGGTCAGACTGATACAAGATGTCACTTGCTCCCACTCAGCGTACTCTCTGGGTAAAGAGGTCTCTTCTGAAATTTCTATTCGATTTATGAGTGATCATCCTATGACCTTCTTCACATTTACTCATGGCTGACTGTTCATCGCCGAGACTGACTTGTTTGCACCACTACAGAGCAAGCTGACTGGGTCCTAAAGGACAAGGTGGGACTGCAGCAGGTGCTGAGGGAACCAACAAGAAGGAAAAATATACTTGACCTATTCACCAGGTGTACCTAAAAATTATGTGTAAACTGTGAAGCCATGCAGAAGACCACAGGACTACATGCATAACAGCATAAACAGCAAGTGATAGGCAGAGCTAAGCAATGTAACAACCAATGGATCAAATCAAAGCTCTGCAGTCCTGTCACACTCAGATATGAATGGTGGTAGATCATTCATTGGAGGAGGTTCCACAAATATCCCCATCCTCAGTGATGGAGGAGCCCAGCACAGCAGTGAAATAGACAAGGCTGAAGTATTCTCAACAATCTTCAGCCAGAGGTGCCAAGTGGATGATCCATCTGGGCTTCCTCCGGAGGTTCCTAGCATCACAGATGCCAGTCTTCAGCCAATTCGATTCACTCCACGTGATATCAAGAAACAGCTCAAGGCACTGGGTATTACAAAGACTATGGGCCCTGATAACATTTCAGCAATCGTACTGAAGACTTGTGCAAATTACTGTAAATGCTGGGATTTGAAACAAAAACAGAAAATGCTGGAAATTCTCAGCAGGTCGACAGCTTCTGTGGAGAGAGAATAGAGCCAACAGTTTGAATCTGGATGACCCTTCATCAGAGCTGAAGACAATAGAAAATAGGACGATATTTACACTGTTAGAGGGTGGGTGGGGAGGAATTGACAAAGATGACAGGAAGACAAAGGGAACATAAATGGTAGTGATCATGGCTAAGAAGAGTGCTAATAGCGGCATTAAGAGATCAGAATGTGTTAATGGCAGGACGAAGGTAAGCAGAGTGTCAAAGGGCAACCTGAGACAGAGAACAGGTGGCCCCAGTGGAGTGAGGGGAAGGGAATCCACGGCTGTTCCAGTGCAGTTACAACACTGGCATCTACCCAACAATGTGGAAAATTGCCCAGGTATATCCTGTACACAAAAAGCAGGACAAACCTAACCCGGCCAATTCCTGCCCAGTCAGTCTCCTCTCGATCATCAATAAAGTGAAGTAGGGGCTCATCAATAGTTTGGTCAATCATCACTCGTTCGACAATAACTTGCTCACAGACACTCAGTATCAGTTCTACCATATCCATGTTCCACCCATCTCCCATGCCTCTGCTCTCACCGCCCCCCTCCCTTCCAGAACCAGGGTAGGGTCCCCTTTTCGTCACTTTTCACCCCACCAGCCTCCACACACAAAGGATCATTCCCTGCCATTTCTGCCAACTCCACATCTTCCCCTCACTCCCCCTGTCAGCATTCCTTCTGGGACACCCTGGCCCACTCCTCCATCACCCAACACCTCACCCCCTGCCCACGGCACCTTCTCATGCAAAAGGTGCAACACCTGCCTCTTTACGCCCTCCCTGCTCGCTGTTCCAAGTCCAAAACAGCCTTTTCAGGTGAAGCAATGCTTCATGTGCACCTCTTTCAGTCTGGTCTAGATTTAGACATTAAGACATTAGATTCATTTCATAGAACATAGAACATTACAGTGCAGAACAGGCCCTTCGGCCCACAATGTTGCGCCAACCAGTTAAAAAAAAACAATGCCCTCTAACCTAAACCAAACCCTTTCCATCCATAAACCTATCCACGGATCTCTTAAATGCCCCCAAACTTCTTCCATCATTTGATCTTTCCATCCGTCTAAGAAGCTCGATCTCTGTCTCTATCCTGCTGCTGCCGTGGATTCCCTTCCCCTCACTCCACTGGGGCCACCTGTTCTCTGTCTCAGGTTGCCCTTTGACACTCTGCTTACCTTCGTCCTGCCATTAACACATTCTGATCTCTTAATGCCGCTATTAGCACTCTTCTTAGCCATGATCACTACCATTTATGTTCCCTTTGTCTTCCTGTCATCTTTGTCAATTCCTCCCCATCCCCGCCCTCCCCCACCCCTGCCCTCTAACAGTATAAATATCATCCTATTTTCTATTGTCTTCAGCTCTGATGAAGGGTCTCCAGACTCGAAACGTTGGCTCTATTCTCTCTCCATGGAGGCTGTCAGACGTTCTGAGATTTTCCAGCATTTTCTGTTTTTGTTTCAGATTCCAGCATGTGCAGTAATTTACTTTTAGTTCTTGCCTTCATTATAGCCTTAGTTCAAACATGAACAACACATATGAACTCCAGAGGTGAGGTGACAGTGACTGCCCTTGACAGCATTTGGCTGCGTCTGGAATCAAGATGCCTGAGAAAAACTGGAGTCAATGGGAATTGGGGAAAACTCTCCACTGGTTGGAGTCATAACTGGAACAAAGGAAGATAGGTATGGTTGTTGGAGACCAACCATCTTCAGCTGCTCCATCAATCCTTCCAGCATAAGGTCAGAAATGGGATGTTCGCTGATTATTGCACAATGCTCAGCAGATTTGCAACTCCTCAGATAATGAAGCAGTCCATGTCCAAATATAGCAAGATGTCAGCAATATCCAGGCCTGGCTTGACCATCTGCAAGTGACAGTCACGCCACACAAATGCCAGACAATGACCATCACCAACAAGAGCGAATCTAATTGTCACCCTCTGACGTTCAATGGTATTACTTCTCTGAATCTTCCACTATCAACATCCTGACGTCTTACCACTGACCAGAAACTGCACTGGACTAGTTGTATAAATACTGTGGCTGCAGGACCAGGTCAGAGGCTAGGGAACACCACCACTTGCAAACTCCCCTCCAAGGCACTCACCATTGCTGTTCCTTCACTGTCACTGGGTCAAAACACTGCGACTCCCTCCCTAACAGCACTGTATCTACACCACATGGATTGCTGTGGTACAAGAAGGCAACTCAACACTACCTTCTAATGATAATTAGAGATGGGCAATAAATGTTGGCCTAGCCAGCAACCTACCCATATCCCATAAATGAAAGATAAAATCAGACCTCTTAGTTTCAAGGCCATCCCTTATTGTTCTCTTTTTTAGAGAAAAGAACCCCAGGAGTTCATCCTTTCCTGAGGCTTTAACCACTCCACCGAGTATTATCCTTATACATCTGAACTGCATCCTTTCCAGTTCCTCTGTGCTTAAAGTGGGAATAGGGTGTGTACATGGAATTAGGGTGTTGCCTTTTTGGTGGATTAAACACAAACACAGATTGGCTGAGCCGAATGGCCCGTTTTAATCCTGTAATTTCTGTTTAATTCCACAATCACTGCCCAAATCATCAAGTGGTCAGCACCACAACGCCAATGAGCCAGGCAGTGCAGTACAACACTGCCCTCTTCTGGGCCTTGGGGCAAAAGCAGGTTACAGCAGAATGAACACAGTAAGAAGTCTGGCAACGCCAGGTTTAAGTCCAACCGATTTATTCAATAGTAAACTCACAAGCTTTCGGGGTTTGCCCCTTCGTCAGGTGAACTGCTGATGAAGGGACAAATCCCGAAAGCTTATGAGTTTACTATCAAATAAATCGGTTGGACTTAAACCTGGTGTTGTCAGACTTCTTACTGTGTTTACCCCAGTCTAACGCCGGCATCTCCACATCATGACAGCAGGATGAGAAAGGGGTTTCACATAAATCATAAGATGTAGGAGCAGAAGTAGGCAATTTGGTCCATCGAGTCTGATCTGTCATTCAATGAAATCATGACTGATCTGATGTAATCCCCAACTCCACTTTCCCGCTTTATCTCCACAGCCCTTGATTCCCTTACTGATTAAAAATCTTTTTATCTCTGCCTTGAACATACTTACCAAGCCAGCCTCTACAGATTCCACACATTCACTAGAGAGAAGAAATTCCTCTCTAAATGGTGACCCCTTCCTCTGAAATTATGCCCTCTGGTCTTAGACTCTCCCATAAGGGAAAACAACCTATCAGCATCAGCTCTGTCAAGCCCTCTGAGAATCCTATATGTCCCAATGAAGTCACCTCTCATTCTTCTAAACTTCAGTAAGAAGTCTCATAATACCAGGTTAAAGTCCAACAGTTTATTTAGTAGCACGAGCTTTTGGAGTGTTACTCCTTCATCAGTGAGTCATCTGTGCTACCAAACAAACTAGTTGGATTTTGACCTGGTGTTGTGAGACTTCTTACTGGAAGAATGCAGAGGAGGTAGATCTTAACATAAATCAGCAATGTTGTTACCGGTGCTGCCACTTTGAAGTTTAATATGCTAGTTAATGCCATTTCTTAGTTACACAAGTTTTGCAACACAGAGGGCCCATTACCACCTCCACTGAAAGGGAGCATCACTGGCTCATTTCTACTGTCTCCTGCTAAAATTATAAAATTTGGTGCTTCCTTGGGTTCTTTTGATATTGCTAAAGTATACAGGTAGAATTTGTCAAAGAAGGTGAAGGGGGTTATCCTGACTGACATGGTTACAATAGCAGGTACTCACCTCGGAATTCAGTATGACTAGGAGAATGAGCACAGAGTCTGCAAAGGAAGGTTATCTACTAGAAGAAGGATGAGGATGAGGGAGAGAAAGGGTTTCAGCAGAAGACCAAGTCTGTTTGTCGTATAAGGGTCTGACACAAATCGGGTTAAGGTGGGACTGAGTATAGTACTGCCCACATAGTAATGTAAGACAGCACATGACCTGCACCCAGGATTGAGTACCAGCAAGCATGTTGGCAGCTCCCAGTTTGTACCCTTTACCTAATGTTGGTAAATCATCCTATTAATTAACAAAGACTTGCTGTTATCCTACATATAACTACAAAGACTTCTTCAGACATACCAAACTATAACCAACACTTTACAATATGGTGGCAGCTTGAGGAGAAAATACAAAATCTCACAGAAAATGCAGAGAAAAAGATATTAAAATGCTGGAGAACTGAGGAAAAATTCAACAAAGCAGTCTGACCTGCAAAGAAGCTCCGGAAGCAGAGGCACAAAGGGAAAAATCACCAGGAAAAAGCTTTAAAGAAAGGATTGGCAGCTTACGGCAGAAATTTAAAATTCCTTACTGCAGTGGAAAATTCCAGTGGAGCTCTTTTGAAGTCTAGCTTCAAAACCCAGAGTTCAGACTGAGCAGGGTGAGCTAAATCTTTCAAAACTCCAAGCTACAGAAGTTCTGAGAAACCTTCAAATAATTCAGAGTCAGAAGTGAATTTGAAAAAACTTGCTACTAAAACCCAATCCCTAAGTTAGCATGGCATCCCAGCTCACTCCAAATAGAAAAGAATATTATGTAAATAATCCAGGAGAATCACAGCTTTGACACTCATCCAAGAGAAAGCAAAAACCAGGTGTCAACAAATTTGCAATATTAAAGTTCAGAGCAAGAGAACTCTGCAGGCAGTTGTGTGAAGTAGCCATTGTGGAAAATTATTCTCAAGATGAGTATGATCACCAATGTACCAGAACCTGCCAAGATTGGGAAGCACGGGGAATCCCTTTGTCTCCATGTGAATAGCATTGCCATCTTGAAATTCAGAGCACTCTTAAAACAGAAGCTACACTTTAAAGAATTTAACCATTGATCAGAATTCCACACTTCCAAATCAATTCAGATTAATCAAAGGCCAGAACACTCAGATTGGAGAAAGACAAAAAGATTCCTAAGATGCAGTTTCACTTCAGGTTTAAACAAAAAGTCATAAAAAGAACAGGTTAACACACTGCTTTACTCCTGAAATTGGTTTAAATTTCAAATGGCATTATTGCAAGACTGGGAATCAATATATCATCCGTTAAAATCTTTCGACATTGGTTTTAATCTAAGAAGTAATGAAATACTCCAAAGAGCTAAATTTCACATTTGAGTCCAGCAGCCAGGAGAACCTGTTGAATCATAGAATCCCACAATGCAGAAAGAGGGCATTCGGTTTAAATTAAAAAGTTAAATTAAAAGTTAAATTTTATTTATTAGTTACAGGTAAAGCTTACATTAACACTGCAATGAAGTTACTATGAAATTCCCCTAGTCGCCACAGTCCGTGCCTGTTCGGGTCAATGCACCTAACCAGCAAGTTTTTCAAAATGTGGGAGGAAACCTGAGCACCTGGAAGAAACCCACGCAGACACAGGGAGAATGTGTAGACTCCACACAGACAGTGATCCGAGGCCAGAATTGAACCCGTGTCTCTGGCACTGTGAGGCAGCAGTGCTAACCACTGTGCCATGCTGCCCTTTAGACATAGGAGCCAGTGTAACAGTCCAATCAGACAAAGAACTGTGGCTGGTGACCCAGTGACTGACACCCCAAGATGATGCAGGAGACTTTTTGCTCCTGGTAAAAGGGAGCCTGCAGGGAAGACTGAAAGACACAAATGAAACAATCCATGAGACTCACTTTGTGATCCACAGCCTTCAGTGTTCATTACTAAACCACAAAGCCTGTGTTGGACTCAACCTGCTACAGCACATTCACAAGATCAACCAGCAAGGGCCTGGCTCCAAATACAAATGTGAGTCCCACAACTCTGCACAGTAGTGGGGTGACTGAAAAGCACATGTAGGATCACACAGAGAGGGCACAAACCCAAGTGCTTATTCACACCACCCATCCACTCTGAAGCAGCTGCAGCAGTAGCTGGGTAAGATGATAAACGTGGGACTAATGTGCCCTGTCACCAAACCACCATATGGTGTTCCAAGATGGGCCCAGTCCCAAAACCACCCAAATTTGCGTCAAGCTGACACAGCTCAGAAATGTACATCCCGTGACCTCAGTGGATATAAGCGTGACAAAAGGTATTTTCAAAAAGCAGCTTTTTGCACCTCCCTCTTGATGATGATGATTCTGGGGGGCATCACGGTTGCACAGTGGTTAGCACTGCACCTCATAGTGCTTGGGACCCAGGTCACTGTCTGTGTGGAGTCTGCACATTCTCCCCATGCCTGCATGGGTTTCCTCCAGGTGCTCTGGTTTCCTCCTGTAGTACAAAGATGTGTAAATTAGTTGGATTGGCCATGGTAAATCCATAGGATTATGGAGATAGGGCGAGTGGGTCTGGGTAAGATGCTCTTTCGGTAAGTGGGTGCAGACTCAATGGACTGAATGGCCTCCTTCTGCACTGTAGGGACTCTATGGTTCTATGACTGCTAACAATATTCATTACCCCATCGGCAGATTCTGCTATAACTGCCTTTCATTTGGAGTCATGTCAGTGACTGAAAAATTCCAACTCACAACATTAGTCATTGGGGTTGACAGGGTGTCATTAATCACATGAACAATTATTGGTTCGTGGTGGATGAAGATGACGAGAGACTCAGAGCAGAAGCAGGGCTGATACTGAGTGACAAACAGGAGTTTTCATTTTGATTCCTGGGTCACATGGCAGCCACAGTGACATCAGGTCAGACCCACAAAGGCTGTGGGTCGGCAAGTTCACAACCCCAGCCTCAATTCAGATCTCCAGTGATTCTCGGGATGGTGAACCAGCTGGGTCCTGATGCTATGAGGCAACTATGTTAACCACTGTGCCACTGTACCGCCCAGCAACTGGAGAGAATGAAGCAGCTTGGTAAAAAAACTTTACCGAATTTAGGACAGGTCACAGAAGCCTTGAGACAGTTGCTTAAGGAAGACCAGGCATGGTGCTGGGACTCACACCCAGAGCAGGCTTCCAGTTGCATCAAGGAGATGCCACTCTCCATGGACATTCTGGCCCACTATGACTCACTCCTGCTTATCACCATCCCAATGGATGTTTCGTCCACAGGCCTGAGAGCAATCCTGTTCCAGGAACCACTGGATGGAAATCATCACCTGTTGGACATGGAGAGGAGGGAGGCCACCATTGCTGTCACCTGGGCCTGCGAGAAGTTTTCAGACGATATCATTGGCTTGACAGTTATAGTCAAAACAGACCACAAGGCATGAGTTTCCTTAATGGATGGGAGAGAGTTAGCAACAAAGTCTACCAGAAACCAGAGGTTTGACCTGTGCCTCATGAGGTGCTCCTATGAGAGGAAATATGTTCAAGGATAAAATCTGACAACAGCAAATACACTCTCAAGGGCCACAGTGGGACTGCCAACAAAACAGGATGTCAATCTCATCAAAGAACTGTGGGGTTCATATCCACAGATCTCTGAAGGTTGCCACTCAAGTGGATAGAGCCGTGAAGAAGTCTTATAGTGTGTTAGCGTTTATTAACGGGGGTTTGAGTTTAAGAGCCATGGGGTTATGCTGCAACTATACCGGACGTTGGTGAGACCACATTTGGAATATTGTGTTCAGTTCTGGTCACCTCACTATAAGAAGGATGTGGAAGCATTGGAGAGAGTGCAGGGGAGATTTACCAGGATGCTGCCTGGTTTGGAGGGTTGGTCTTATGAGGAAAGGTTGAGGGAACTAGAGCTTTTCTCTTTAGATTGGAGGAGTATGAGAGGGGACTTAATAGAGGTTTATAAGATGATGAGGGGGATAGATAGAGTGGATATTCAGAGACTATTTCCTCGGGTGGATGTAGCTGTTACTAGGGGGCATAACTATAAGGTTCATGGTGGGAGATATAGGAGGGATGTCCGAGGTAGATTCTTCACTCGGAGAGAGATTGGGGTGTGGAATGGATTGCCTGCTGTGATAGTGGAGTCGGACACTTTAGGAACTTTCAAGCGGTTATAGGATAGGCAAATGGAGCACACCAGAATGATAGGGAGTGGGATAGCTTGATCTTGGATTTGGATATAACTTGGCACAACACTGAGGGCTGAAGGGGCTGTTCTGTGCTGTACTGTTCTATGTTTCTATGCAAAGAACAGGAAACATATTCCCAACTGACAAGCAGTCACCTGTCAGCAACCACACAAACACTCCCAACAAATCCACCAAGAACAACTGCACAATGAGAAGCGTGTCTGAATCCACAGATACTGCTAACAAGGATGGTCACAGCAGAGATCAAACAGAGGGCCATGAAAACCTGGTCCAAACAACCAAATCACTTGACAATTAAAGATCTTGTGGTCTCTGTGCTACTAATCGCAGGCACCACATGTTCAGCTCTGAGATATACCATGACTGCAAGGGTTTCTCTCTCTCTCAGTGTCCAGCTGTTGGGGCCATACGACATGGTTGCTTCACAGCATCAGGGATCCAGGTTTAATTGTGGTTTTGGGTGACTGATTGTGAGGAGTCACAGAGGAACTGTCCCCCAGTGAGAGTCAGCACCTCCTTGTCTCCACTATCACACGGTGTTGATCATCCTCAACACCGGTGCCCCACAAGGCTGCGTTCTCAGCCTCCTACTATACTCCTTATACACCTCTGACTGTGAGGCCAAATTCCCCTCTGATTCGATTTTCAAGTTTGCTGACGATACCACCGTACTGGGTCGGATCTCAAACAATGATGAGACAGAGTACAGGAATGAGATAGAGAATCTGGTGAATTGATGCAGCAACAATAATCTCTCCTTCAATGTCAGCAAAATGAAGGAGATTGTCATCGACTTCAGGAAGTATAAAGGAGAACATGCCCCTGTTTACATCAATGGGGATGAAATAGAAAGGGTCGAGAGCTCCAAGTTTTTAGGTGTCCAGATCACCAACAACCTGTCCTGGTCCCCCCGTGCCAACACTATAGTTAAGAAAGCCCAACAATGCCTCTACTTTCTCAGAAGACTAAGAAAATTTGGCATGTCAACTACAACTCTCACCAACTTTTACAGATGTACTATCGAGAGCATTCTTTCTGGTTGTATCACAGCTTGGAATGGGCTCCTGCTCTGCCCAAGACCGCAAGAAACTACAAAAGGTTGTGAATGTAGCCCAATCCATCACACAAACCAGCCTCCCATCCATTGACTTTGTCTACACTTCCCACTGCCTCGGCAAAGCAGCCAGAATAATTAAGGTCCCCAATGCACCCCAGACATTCTCTCTTCCAACTTCTTCCATCAGGAAAAAGATACAAAAGTCTGAAGTCACGTATCAACCAACTCAAGTACAGCTTCTTCCCTGCTGCTGTCAGACTTTTGAATGGACCTACCTTGCATTAAATTGATCTTTCTCTACACCCTAGCTATGACTGTAACACTATATTCTGCATTCTCTATGAATGTTTTGTCTATATAGTGCACAAGAAACAATATTTTTCACGGAATGTTAATACATGTGACAATAATAAATCAAATCAACTCAAATCAAATAGGGTAGAGCATAGGCCTGGATAAGATGCTCTGTCGGAGAATAGGTGCAGATTCAATGGGCCAAATGGTCTCCTTCTGCACTGTAGGGATTCTGTGATTCTATTTGCAGGGTTGGAAAATTTTAAAAAGGTAGCTGACAACAAGTAAAAAGCAACTCTGATAATTTCCTTGTTAAGACCCAGACCAGAAACACCAAGATGTTTTATGAAGTTAGCCTAGACTCTAGGTTTTAATATTTTGATTTTGGCATGAGTAAGTGTAAAAAGCTTCACTCCAAGTAAGAATCAAGGGACCCACTAAGAAGCTTTTATCAAACAAAGTTATTTAAGAATGCAGTTAAAATATAACAAAAAAAAGCATAACTTTTACTAAACACAAGACTCAAACATAACACTATATTCTCCTAACAGCTAGTTTTCTCGACTGTCCCAAGTTAAACACCATTCCACAGACATACATTGTTCTTCAGATTTAGCACAGAAATAAGTATGCTGATGTGATGCTAGATTTGCAGCTTTCTAACACCGGCTGTGAATTGGTCCTTTAAATGTTGGATCAATTCTCTCAGGCTTCCCAGTCTTGGAACTTTGGTGAGAGAGAAACACTGCCTTCTTTCACCAGCTTCAAGCAGCTTAGAGATGAAACTAAAACTGGACTTTTCTCTGAAGCAAAGCGGTCCCCAGCCACATGATATAAATTGTCAATCAATGCTCAATCAAGCTTCACTCAGCAATCACCAAAGGACCATTAAAATCACAGAACACTGCATTAGTCCAGATTAAAATCAACATGATATCAATTATACTACCTCCGCTGCAATAAAGGACACTAGTCACAGACAACACGGCACCAAAAAATATAGGGCTTGCTTGAAACATCCAGCAGGGTAACATGATTACAATACTTTTTTTTGAAGACACTGTACCATCACACTTACATCATACGGTCAGTTTAAGACCAATATCCTGAGACCATCACTATTCCCAACTGAAATTAATGCCCAAAGCCCTACAACAATTAGAATACAACAAAGACTCACACACAACTCCAGGGATCTTCCGCAGACATGACTTTTACAGCACTGGCCACGGGCTTTGATGCGTCTGAGAGATGGTTTCAATTTTCCCTGGCTGACAGGTTCTATAGTACCAGGTGATGTAGCACAGCTTGGAACCACCCTGAGGAGAAATAAAATTTCAATCACACGAATTATGAGGTTGCAGGAAGTTCACTTCTCTGTCTGAGGAAGGGTTAGGAAAATTGGTGGAGAACAATGTATGCTTTCATTTATCTCTGATAATCACTAAACTGTCTGTTCCTGATGGTGCTGACTCTCACTGGGATCCAGTTCCTGAAGGTGCTGACTCTCACTGGGATCCAGTTCCTGAAGGTGCTGACTCTCACTGGGATACAGTTCCTGAAGGTGCTGACTCTCACTGGGATACAGTTCCTGAAGGTGCTGACTCTCACTGGGATCCAGTTCCTGAAGGTGCTGACTCTCACTGGGATCCAGTTCCTGAAGGTGCTGACTCTCACTGGGATCCAGTTCCTGAAGGTGCTGACTCTCACTGGGATCCAGTTCGTGAAGGTGCTGACTCTCACTGGGATCCAGTTCGTGAAGGTGCTGACTCTCACTGGGATCCAGTTCCTGAAGGTGCTGACTCTCACTGGGATCCAGTTCCTGAAGGGGCTGACTCTCACTGGGATCCAGTTCCTGAAGGTGCTGACTCTCACTGGGATCCAGTTCCTGAAGGGGCTGACTCTCACTGGGATCCAGTTCCTGAAGGTGCTGACTCTCACTGGGATCCAGTTCCTGAAGGTGCTGACTCTCACTGGGATCCAGTTCCTGAAGGTGCTGACTCTCACTGGGATCCAGTTCCTGAAGGGGCTGACTCTCACTGGGATCCAGTTCCTGAAGGTGCTGACTCTCACTGGGATCCAGTTCCTGAAGGGGCTGACTCTCACTGGGATCCAGTTCCTGAAGGTGCTGACTCTCACTGGGATCCAGTTCCTGAAGGGGCTGACTCTCACTGGGATCCAGTTCCTGAAGGGGCTGACTCTCACTGGGATACAGTTCCTGAAGGTGCTGACTCTCACTGGGATCCAGTTCCTGAAGGTGCTGACTCTCACTGGGATCCAGTTCCTGAAGGTGCTGACTCTCACTGGGATCCAGTTCCTGAAGGCGCTGACTCTCACTGGGATCCAGTTCCTGAAGGTGCTGACTCTCACTGGGATCCAGTTCCTGAAGGTGCTGACTCTCACTGGGATACAGTTCCTGAAGGTGCTGACTCTCACTGGGATCCAGTTCCTGAAGGTGCTGACTCTCACTGGGATCCAGTTCCTGAAGGTGCTGACTCTCACTGGGATCCAGTTCCTGAAGGTGCTGACTCTCACTGGGATCCAGTTCCTGAAGGTGCTGACTCTCACTGGGATCCAGTTCCTGAAGGTGCTGACTCTCACTGGGATCCAGTTCGTGAAGGTGCTGACTCTCACTGGGATCCAGTTCCTGAAGGTGCTGACTCTCACTGGGATCCGGTTCCTGAAGGTGCTGACTCTCACTGGGATCCAGTTCCTGAAGGTGCTGACTCTCACTGGGATCCAGTTCCTGAAGGCGCTGACTCTCACTGGGGGACAGTTCCTGAAGGTGCTGACTCTCACTGGGATCCAGTTCCTGAAGGGGCTGACTCTCACTGGGATCCAGTTCCTGAAGGTGCTGACTCTCACTGGGATCCAGTTCCTGAAGGTGCTGACTCTCACTGGGATCCAGTTCCTGAAGGTGCTGACTCTCACTGGGATCCAGTTCGTGAAGGTGCTGACTCTCACTGGGATCCAGTTCCTGAAGGTGCTGACTCTCACTGGGATCCAGTTCCTGAAGGTGCTGACTCTCACTGGGATCCAGTTCCTGAAGGTGCTGACTCTCACTGGGATCCAGTTCCTGAAGGTGATGACTCTCACTGGGATCCAGTTCCTGAAGGTGCTGACTCTCACTGGGATCCAGTTCCTGAAGGTGCTGACTCTCACTGGGATCCAGTTCCTGAAGGTGCTGACTCTCACTGGGATCCAGTTCCTGAAGGTGCTGACTCTCACTGGGATCCAGTTCGTGAAGGTGCTGACTCTCACTGGGATACAGTTCCTGAAGGTGCTGACTCTCACTGGGATACAGTTCCTGAAGGTGCTGACTCTCACTGGGATCCAGTTCGTGAAGGTGCTGACTCTCACTGGGATCCAGTTCCTGAAGGTGCTGACTCTCACTGGGATACAGTTCCTGAAGGTGCTGACTCTCACTGGGATACAGTTCGTGAAGGTGCTGACTCTCACTGGGATCCAGTTCCTGAAGGTGCTGACTCTCACTGGGATCCAGTTCCTGAAGGTGCTGACTCTCACTGGGATACAGTTCCTGAAGGTGCTGACACTCACTGGGATCCAGTTCCTGAAGGTGCTGACTCTCACTGGGATACAGTTCCTGATGGTGCTGACTCTCACTGGGATCCAGTTCCTGAAGGTGCTGACTCTCACTGGGATCCAGTTCCTGAAGGTGCTGACTCTCACTGGGATACAGTTCCTGATGGTGCTGACTCTCACTGGGATCCAGTTCCTGAAGGTGCTGACTCTCACTGGGATCCAGTTCCTGAAGGTGCTGACTCTCACTGGGATCCAGTTCCTGAAGGTGCTGACTCTCACTGGGATCCAGTTCCTGAAGGTGCTGACTCTCACTGGGATCCAGTTCCTGAAGGTGCTGACTCTCACTGGGATACAGTTCCTGAAGGTGCTGACTCTCACTGGGATCCAGTTCCTGAAGGTGCTGACTCTCACTGGGATCCAGTTCCTGAAGGTGCTGACTCTCACTGGGATACAGTTCCTGAAGTTACAGGTCTCACCGGGATACAGTTCCATTGTTTGTAAAAATAATTGTGATGTAGAAGGGAGAGGTAGGATGCTATTATTATTGGCAATGGTGAAAAAAACTGTATTTATTCATATAATTTAGTCGTTTAGATTAAAATGTTGCAAATGTTGAAGATTGTCAGTGTTAAATCTGTATGAAAATACCTTTAAATATTTGATCAGCAACTATAGCAGGAAATGATTCACATTGAATAATTCAGGTAGCATGGAAAACGAGAGCCAGTTTTACAGAAATGTTTCTTTCAGCATTCAATAAAAGGACAAGAAAGTTTATTCTTGATTTAAATATGAGAAACACTAATAGGAAATCAATCACAACAGAAACAGAGGATTAAGACCTTTGCGTTAAAGCCTGTATGTACCCTCAGATTTTATAGAATTCTTTTCAATACAATATGTTTTAAAGATAATGACTGTATATCACATTGATATTGTCAGGGTAGATACTGCTGCAAAACACAGTCAACACTGAGAATCTGGGGCACACTCACCACAACATCCTTTTGTGAGGCAGCACTGAGCTCCTGTTTGATGGAGTCACTCCCAGTGAGATCTGCAGAACACTCAGATATTTCTGATACTTCATTTCTTCTATGTTCATAACAATACTGCATCAAAGCAGACTAAATGGGCCTCTCAGCGCTCAGCAGCTGCCATTCCAAAGCTGCTTCAATTCTTTGCAAAAGCTTTTCTCAATGAAAAATTGACACACACAGAAATTCACTGAGGAATTGTGAAGACGAGAGAAGCAATGGCCACCAGCAAGCTGGTCCAGGCTGTCAGCAATGATCAGTCAGTCTCAGAACACAGTTAATCCTGCCTGTAGCATTCAACATCAACCATCTCCTCAGTTTATTAATCCAGAAAGGTTTTTGCAGCAGCTTCTGGGCCTAGGGGTGATTGTCCTTGATTGAGACGAGAAATCAAAAATGTGGATTTAGGAACTGCGTGAATCAAAAAATTAAAAAATCAGAATCTGAGCGATCTGGAACACGATAAATAGTTAATGAAATGGAAAAGCAGATGGCACAGTCTCCACACTGGCATTTAATGAAACACTTTATAATTCTCAACCACCATTCCTGTGCCTCCTGACTTAACATTCAGGTAAATATTTCAAAAGCCATTATGCAGAGTCATTGTGTAAAGGAGGATGCCATTCAGTCCATCAAGTCTATGCTAGTTCACTGTACAGTAATCCTGTCAGTTTCATTTCCAAGGCCCTGCAAGTTTATTTCCTTCAAGCGCCTATCCAATTTCCTTTTGAAATCACTGATCCCCTTTTCCACTAGCAGATGCAGCAGGATCAAGGTCATTACCGCTTACTGTATTTTTGAAAATGTTCTTCCTCACATCCTCCTGCAGCTCTTCTTGAAAATCTTGAATCTGTTTTTCCTAATCTTTAAGTGATCAGTGAATTGGAACTGCCTTTTCTTTGTCCACCTGATCTAAACCTCTAATCTGCATAATTGTTCTCTGAATCTCTTTTGCTGCAAGGAGAACAGCCCCAGCTTCTCCAACCTACATCATAGCTAAAATCTCTCAAACCTGGAACCATTCTGGTAAATTTTCTCTCGACTTTCATATCTTTTCTAAAGTGCAGTGACCAGAATTGGGTCCAATATTCTAGTTGTGACCTTTAAAGGTTCAGCATAAATTTACCGATTTTGTACTTAATACTTTTGTTTGCAAGGTCCAGAATCCCATGAGCTTTGCTAGCCACTCTCTAAATCTGACTTCCCACCTTCAAATGTTTAGGTACATGCTCCCTGAGGTCCCTCTGTCCCTATACACTCTTTGAAATTGTACCATATAGTTTCTCCCTGTCCCCTCTGCAAAAATGCAACACCTCCCATTTCTCTGCATTAAATTCTATTTGCTATTTGTCTGCCCATTTGACTAGTCTATGTCCTGATATCACTGCTACTTCTTGTAGCTGCTCCAACCAGAAGGTCTACTCTCATGCTATGTCACACTTACCTATATTGCACCATTCTCACACATCAACTATAGCTCATGTGAGGAAAATGAAAGTCTTAACATTTCTTTCTGCAATATCATTTTCATATTGTCATATACTAGGCAGGAAGCTTAAGTGCGTATGACTGGTTTTATTGAATTGGAGACATCAAACTACAAAGTTCAAACATCAATAAAGAAGGAGTGAAGGCAAATGGTTTGAAATTGTAATGAACAGAAAATCAGGAGAGCTTGAATAGGAATTTATATAAAGCAAACCAAAGACATGGGGCAGGATTTTATGGCCTTGCTTGTCCCAAAACTCTGCCCCAAAGTGAACAGGCCAATCCACGATCAGCCCCTCATCTGCTCTGATTCCTGCGTTGGCAGGATGGTAAAATTCTGGCCATAGTTCAAAGCTGGGTTTTGTATTTCAATGGGAACATATACAATTCGAAGATTATAAATAGATGAGATAAATAGTGCAGGTTTACTTTTAAAATATAATAACCAAGAAGTTAAAAAAAAGGGTTGAATCAATTCTGGGAAAAAGAAATTTCTAAACAATTGTGGTAACAATAAAGAGAAAGGTCAAAGGGATAAAAACAGATTGAAGGAGAGATCCCTGCAGCTTTTCAGCTCTGATCAGATCAGAGTTCTTCTTGCTCTTGCAATTTCAATAATTTATTCATTGAATCCCTGGAGGGCATTCGGGGGCCATTCGGCCCATCAAGCCTGCACCATCTCTCCACAGAGCATCTTATCAAGGCCCGCTCCTGCCTTATCCTCACAACCAAACATCTCTACCTGACTATTCATCCTAACCTACACTCTGGGATACCAAGAGGTAAGTTAGCATGGCCAACCCTCCTAACTTGGGAGGAAAGCAAATCACCCAGAAGAAACCAATACAGACATAGGGGGAATGTGCAAACTCCACTCGGAAACTCATCCAAGGCTGGAATCGAACCTGGCTCCCTGGCATTGTGAGGCAGCAATGCTAACCAGTGTGCTACTGTGCCACCCCATTCAATTACCGTATGATTTTTGGAATTTTTAGCACACATCTTAGCAACCACATTTCAAATGTCTCTGTTATCTTTCACAGATCTTTACTTATTGTCCACATTTCTGAGACATACAGAAAGTGGATAGAATGAAGAATCTTGTGATGTTTTTCCTTGTAATAAGCTCATTTTTCTTGTTATTAACACATTCTTTAACTTTACAAAATTACTTTGGGCTATCTTTATTCTTCTAATTTTGGCATCACATCAACTATCTTCTGTTATCATTTCTCCCAAGTAGAAAAATTGAACAACTTCTTCCTTTGTGACCCCATCCACTTTAATCTTTTCTCCGGTTTCTTTGAATAATATTCCTTCTGACCATCATTGTTTTTGTCTTTTGCTGTTTATATTCTATCCATATTCTAAACTTCTCAATTTCACTAGATCTTCAATACTTTGTCAGGATTTCCTGATTCTACAAGTAGCATTGTGTAATCAGCGTATCACAAGCATCTACACACTCCAACACTGACACTATGGCGTTTACCATTTGCAGTGTACTGCAACAACCCACCAAGCTTCCTCCAAGAGCACCTTGCAAATCCATGACTACTATCATCTTGAAGGACAACAGCAGCAGACGTATGGGAACACCACCACCTGGAGGGTTTCTTCAAGCCACTCACCATCCTGACTTGGAAATATATTGTCGTTCCTCTTCTGTCACTAGGTCAAAATCCTAGAACTCTCTCCCTAAAAGCGCTATGGGTGTACCTGCACCTCAGGGACTGCAGTAATTCAGGAAGACATTTTAGAACCACCTTCTCAAGGGCAATTAGAGATGGGCAATAAATACTGGCCAAGCCAATGATGCCACATCTTGTGAATGAGTTTAAAAAGTTTATTATGTCCTTGCCTCCAATTTATATCCTGAAAGTACATCTAATACACTGTTTGTCACTCCTCCAACTTTGTTTTATTTGCAAAAACAAAGGTCCCGAAGCCTGTTGCTGCACAAGTTCTGGAGGCCTCGACTCAGTTTTTAGCAGGTCTGTCAGATGGTGTAGTTCAGGCACAGAAGAACCCTGATGCAGCATAGAAAGCAAGAAAGCTTGGTATGTTCCTGCTCTGCCCAAGACCACAAGAAACTACAAAAGGTTGTGACTGTAGCCCAATCCACCACGCAAACCAGTCTCCCATCCATTGACTCTGTCTACACTTCCCGCTGCCTCGGCAAAGCAGCCAGCATAATCAATGACCCCACACACCCCAGACATTCTCTCTTCCACCTTCTTCTGTCAGGTAAAAGATACAAAAGTCTGAGGTCACGTACCAACCGACTCAAGAACAGCTTCTTTCCTGCTGCTGTCAGATTTTTGAATGGACCTACCTTGCATTAAGTTGACCTTCCTCTACACCCAAGCTATGACTGTAACACTACATTCTGCACTCTCTCCTTTCCTTCTCTATGAACGGTATGCTTTGTCTGTATAGGACGTAAGAAATGATACTTTTCATTCATGATTCTCTGAATTAAATAATTTCTCCTCATTTATCTCTTAAATTAGTGACCCCCTTATTTTTAAACAGTGACAGTTTTAGATTCTCCCACAAGAGGAAAGATCCTTTGCACATCCACTCTGTTTATATCCCTCAGGATCTTATGTATTTCAATCAAGTTGCCTCTTGGTCTAGTGAATGCAAGCTGTGTTATTATTGTCACATGCGACAATAATAAATTAAATCAAATCAATCATGATGGCTTGTAAATAATGCACAGTATCAATTAATATTAATTTTTAAATTAATTAATTAGATTTTGTATTTATTTCAAAACAAAAGTTCACAGTGCATGGATGGGAATTTGGCAAAACAGAGAGTAGGCATAAATGAGACCTTTTCTGGTTGGCAGGATGAAACAAGTGGTATGCCATAAGGATTAGTGCAGGGACCTCAACTTCATTTAAATGACTAGGAGAAAGGGATCATAGGTTTGATTGCTAAAGTTGCTGATGACACAAAGATGGGTAGAAAAGTAAGTTGCGATGAGGACATAAAGAGGTTATAAAGAGATACAGATAGGCTAAGTGAGTGGGCAAAAATCTGGCAAATGGAGTATAATGTGGGCAAATGTGAAATTGTCCAATTTCAAAGAGAGAATAAAAATGGTGAGAGATTACAGAGCTTGCGATGCAGAGGGATCTGGGTGCCCCAGTGCATGAATTGCAAAAGGTTAGTATGTAGGTACAACAAATAATGAGGAATTCTAATAGAATGTTATCATTTATTGCGAGGGGAACTGAATACAAAAGGAGGGAGGTTATGCTTCATTTGTACAGGATAGAAGTGAGACCACATGTGTAGTAATGTGTGCAGAATTGGTCTCCTTTTTTAAGGAAGGATGTAAATATGTTGGAAGCAGTTCAGAGAAAGTTTACTAGACTGATAGCTGGAATGGGAGAGTTGTTTTATGAGGAAAGGTTGGACAGGAGAGGCTTGCATTCACTAGACTAAGAGACAACTTGATTGAAATACATAAGATCCTGAGGGATATAAACAGAGTGGATGTGCAAAGGATCTTTCCTCTTGTGGGAGAATCTAAAACTGTCACTGTTTAAAAATAAGGGGGTCACTAATTTAAGAGATAAATGAGGAGAAATTATTTAATTCAGAGAATCATGAGTCTTTGGAACTATCTTCCTCAAAAGACAGTGGAAGTATTTTTAAAGCAGAGCTTGATAAATTCTTGATAAGTGGAGGTGAAAGGTTATCATGGATAGACAGGAATGTGGACTTGAGGTTACAATCAGATCAGCCATCATCTGACTGAATGGCAGAGCAGGCAGAGGGACAGAGTGGCCCAATCCTGCTCCCAATTTCTATGTTCATCTTTATTTCTTATGTGCCTTCCGAGTGGAGGCAGGTACACCCCAATAATATGCTACTGCTGATGGTGACATCGAACTTACTGTTGCTCACTAAAGTAGATGGAGACCTTATCTACGGGTGAGTGCCGTTGCGTCCCTTGGTCAGCTTTGTCCTTCCTGCGTGATGATTTGCATTCCTGCACCTCTCTGATGGTCTTTTCAGAGGACAGAGACTCCTTGGATCGGCAAAAATGTGGAGCTGAAAACAGAAAAAAAGTTTTAAAAAATGTTTCCTCCCAAAACTCAGTCTTCCTTCCCTACCTTTAATAGTAAATAAAGAATCAAGTAGAATGTATAACCATAACCTCCCTGAGACTCAGACTGCTCCAAAAACCTGGTGCTGTTGAAGTGTGTTTCTATTACTGTAGCTATTTTACTGAATCATTATCTCATTTTAACACCACTATTCAATTATCCCACAACCTTTTAAACTCAAGGGATACGAGCCAGCTTTATGTTGTCTTTCTTCATGTTTTAATTTTTGGAGCCTGGAAATTATTATGATCTCAGATGATATTACCACTGGACAAGCAGATCTCAAAGAGAAACTGACTTGGTAGTCCCTAACTTTTAATCTTTTGATAACCATGGAGGGCAGTAACTTACTAGATTCATGGGAGTCTGTTGATGAACTTTTAAGAAAAATCATTTACATTTAAACAAGAAAAATAAACTACATAAAGCTCATCAGAAAAGTTGGAAAGATTTCAATAAGATTTCACTAAGAAATGAGTGAAATTAGACTATTCCTCCACCTCAGCTCTACCTTTCCAAAAGCATACAAATTGGCAAAAATAACACAATTGACAATTTCTATCTAATTCCTGTTAACTTCAATTTTGCTCGGGCTCCTTGATGCCACACTCCATCATACGCTGCCTTGATATTAAGAGCAGTCACTCTCACCTCACCCCTGGATCTGAGTTTTTTTTGTCTATATTTGTAGCAAGGCTGTAATGAGGTCAGAAGCTGAGAAAGCTGAACTGATATTTGATGAAGATTCTGACTGCATTTTCTTAAAATTATCAAAAGAATCAGTTTGGATTATGTCAGGAACTTTGTAGAACCTGTAATTGCAGAAAAGTTTCACTCCTGTAGATGGAGTACATTACACTGTACATACGACTGTGGGCCACACAGGGTTCCCTGTTGAAAGCTGTGCCTCATAGTAACACAGGTTCCTGCAGCTTCTGGGTCTCTACTGAACTCCCCTGGAGCTGAGAAGGGAACGACTAGCAGAGTCCCTCAGCACCAGGTTTAGAGCCTGCTGCTTTCTGGACTGTGAGAGTTTGGATGCCACATGGTGCAGTTTCACAATGAGCCACTGAGCTGCAAAGTGTAGATATGAATAATTCATCAGCAGCTTAACATTTAATTAAATGTGATGTAATGAGGTCACACTGATAAACACAAACGACAGCCTCTGGTGCATCACTTACAGGCCTGTCACCTGCTCCATTATTTTGCTCCAAAGTTTATCTTTCTCAGAACAACATTATCAAGGCAATGCTAAGTAAACACCAGTGGTTCCCAAAGAGTTTACTGTGGCATTGCTGTAACATATTGGTGTGTCATGAAGACCTCCCACAAGATTGCCGCAAAAAAAGTTTAAAATGTTTCAAAACTTCTTGGTCAAAAAAAATGAAAGGCAATGGGATGCTGGGTAATATGGCAAACAGGATAAAAAATTGGCTTCGTAACAGGAAACAAAAGGCAATGGTCGACGGATGCCCTTACAAAAGGAAATTTGTTTCAGGTGGTGTTCAGCAGGGCTTTGTGTTGGGACCCTTACAGTTTGTGCTGTATATTAATGATGTAGACGTGAACATGGTGGGGGGCGGGGGGTTGGAAAATTTGCAGATGACACAAAGGTTGGCCGAGTTGGAGATAGTGGAGAGGATAGCTATAATCTGCAAAACAATATAGCTGGGTTGGGAGGTAAAGTGGCAGATATATTTTAACATAGATAATGCATTTAGGATGGTCAAACAATTATAGGTAATACACAATAAATGGGAATATACTAAGAGGGTTAAATGAAGTGAGAGATCTCGGTATACAAGTGCACGCGTCCCAAAGGCAGCATTTCAAGTAGGCAAGGTTGCAAGGAAAGCATATGGAATGCTGTCCTTAATAGGCATATAGAATATAGAATATAAAAGTAAGGATATAATTTTGGAATTGTATAAAACATTGGTAAGGCCACGACTGGAGTATTGTGTGCAGTTCTGAACACCACATTACAGGAAGGAAATAATTGCTCTGGAGACAGTGCAGAGCAGGTTTACAAGAATGTTGCCAGGGCTAGAAAGGTGTAACTACAAAGAGAGATTGGATAGGTTAGGGTTATTTTCCTTGGAACAAAAGGGGATGAGGGGTGACTTGAGTGAGTTATACAAAACTATGAGAGGAAAAAATAGAGTGGACAGGATAAAACTGTTTTCCACAGCCGAGAATTCTCAAAACAGGGGACATAGATTCAGGATAAATGGCAGTAGGTATAGCAGGGACCTGAGAAAGAACTTTTTTAAACAAAGGGCAGTGGGTGTCTGGAATTCACTGCTGAATTGGTGGTGGAGGCAGGGATCCTAAACTCTTTTAAAAAGTACCTGGATCTGCACCTTAAGTGATGTAAGCTACAAGGCTGTGGGCTGAGTGCAAGAGAGGATTAGAAAAGGCACCTGGGTGTCATTGGGCTGGCTTGAACAAGATGGACTGAATGGTCTGCTCCTGGGCTGGTATATGGTTCTATACAATTAAAGTAAATACAGCCTGGTCTTCACCTCTGCAGTTGGAATCTCCAATACCTGCCTCATCTTGGGCCTCACGCACATGTGCTGGCTGGGAAAGAGTTTCACACGATTTAGATTTTTTATGTTGGTCAGGCACATGGTCAATGAGACTTGAAACTGAATACAACAGTTTCATATACCAGCGCAAAAAACATAAACTCAAAAAGGAAGCAAAAACTCTGGGAGATGCGAGAGATGATGTGGAGATGCCGGTGCTGGACTGGGGTAAACACAGTAAGAAGTCTCACAACACCAGGTTAAAGTCCAACAGGTTTATTTGGTAGCAAAAGCCACTAGCTTTCGGAGCGCTGCTCCTTCATCAGATAAGTGGGAGTTCTGTTCACAAACAGAGCATATAAAGACACAAACTCAATTTACAAAATAATGGTTGGAGTGCAAGTCTTTACGGATAATCAAGTCTTAAAGGTACAGACAATGTGAGTGGAGAGAGGGTTAAAGCACAGATTACAGAGATGTGTATTATCTCCAGTCGGGACAGTAAGTGAGATTTTGCAAGCCCAGGCAAGTCATGGGGGTTACAGATAGTGCGACATGAACCCAAGGTCCGGTTGAGGCCGTCATCATGTGTGCTTGGCTATCAGTCTCTGCTCAGCGACTCTGCATTGTCATGTGTCGTGAAGGCCGCCTTGGAGAAGGCTGACCCAAAGCAAGAGAGACAGACAAAGCAACAGGGAGAAATTAAAAACAAGATTCCTGTAAAGGAAGAAGTCAAATAAAATAAATGGTGTATCTCAATTTGTCTTTGTGATATAAAGGTGTGCCATGACATATAAAAAGTTGTGAATCACTGGTACACACTACTGAAAACATTTAACGTGTGAGAGGAGTGATCCCCAGTCTTAGGTTGTTTGTGCAGAGACATGCTTGCTCTGTGATTGAGAAACATAAGAAATAGGGGCAGGAGTCGGCCATCTAGCCCTTCGAGCCTTTCCCGCCATTCAATAAGATCATGGCTGATCTGAACAAATCTAATGTTTCAGGTCTGTATGACTCTTCAGAACTCCAAAGACTCATATCCACTCGAACTGTGATTTCTGTTTCTGTTTCTCTCTGCACAGATGCTGCCAGACTGATGAATTTTTCCAGCATTTTCTATTTTTATTTCCGATTTCCAGCATCCATAGTAACCTCCTTGCTCTTATACTCTATGTCACTATTAATAAAGTTCAAGATACCATATGCTTTATTAACCATGCTTTCAACCTCTCCTGCCAACTTCAACAACTTATGCAGTTATGCACCCAGGTCCTGCTGCTCCTGCACACCCTTTAGAGTTGTATCTTTTATTTTGTATTGTCTCTCCAAGTTCTTCCTACCAAAAAGAATCACTTCATATTTTCCCTCATTGAGTTCCATTTGTCACCTGTTCACCATTCCACCAACTTATCTATATCTTTTTGAAGTTCTATAATATTCTTTTCAAATTTCACATGACGACGCTTCCAAGTTTTGTGTATACAAAATTTGAAATTGTGCCCTGTAAATCGAGGTCATTAACATAGATCAGGAAGAACGTGGGTCCCAATATTGACTCCTGGGAAACACATTACAAACTCTCCTTCGGCCCGAAAAACATAAGAAAATAAGAAATAGGAGCAGGAGTAGGCCATCCAGCCCTTCGAGCCTGCCCCACCATTCAATAAGATCATGGCTGATCTGTCGTGCCTCAGTTCCACATTCCCGCCCTCTCCCCATAACCCTTAATCCCCTCGCTTATCAAAAACCCATCAACCCGCATCTTAAAAATATTTAGCGAGGCAGCCTCCACCACCTCAACGGGCAGAGAATTCCAGAGATTCACCACCCTTTGAGTGAAGAAGTTCCTCCTCAACTCCGTTTACATCCATCCATTTACCAATACTCTCTTTCCTGCCACTCAGCCCATTTCATTTCCATGTTGTTACTTTTCCTGAGCTATACTTTTGTGCGGCATGGTAACAAATTTCTTTTGGAAGTTAACTTGTTAACAATGACTGATTTAACTGGTGAACAGTTTAGCGATAAGTTTGCATTTGTAATGAAGAGTTCCATCTGAATCATGCAACTGTGATTTTCTCTGTCAGGTGAATTCAGCACTGTATCTGTGTGATCTATAACGAGTACTCGGGAGCCCAGCATATCTCACCTTCACAGTCCACAGTGAAGCAAGGGAGTAGACTGGGACAGACATCCTCCAGCGCAGAACAGAAGAAAGAAAATGCATGGGGACCCTTCAAACAAAGCTTCTCCACAAAGGCTTCTGTCTGTTGGCCTCTACACTTGAGGGATATAATTTCCTGGTATTCTGCCAGAGAGAATACCTTGCAATGCAACAGGGGCAGCAGGATTTTGTTGATATCCAGCTCTCTCCTGATTCTCTCGTAGTGATTCCTGAGCAGCCTGATGTTCCTCTCTTGTACCCATGATGTCTGCTTGATTCTTCTCTCTGGCTTGCTCATGTCATGGGACATGTAGTCACTAAGAAATGAAATAAAAATTTCTTTGGGGGCTTTAGAATTATGCTGATCAGCAAATAAAATGCACATTATTTGACAGTTGGTATGAGTGCCACATTGTGAGATCTGTTTACAATAGAAGGCTGCACAGAGGCTGAAGCAGCTAAACACGGTGAGCCCACTCTGTGCTCAATGGCTAAGAGGATTATGACAGCTTCAGGATTTTGAATCATTCTCACCCACCATTGATTGATTAAATCTGACACATTGCATCAGGAATCTGCATTCCTTGGTCAGTCTGACCTGAATCCATCTTCACCATTTAGAGAAGGGAAGAAGTGGGAAGTGAAAATATGTTCCTCAATGAATTTGTTCTCCAATTCTTTACGGTCCTCTTTTAAAGGACTTGGAGTACAAACTCCACTGACTCTCATTGGGTATGGGTCCCACACACACTGACTCTCACTGGGGTACGGCTCCCATACACACTGACTCTCACTGGGGTACGGGTCCCACACACACTGACCCTCACTGGGGTACGGGTCCCACACACACTGATCCTCACTGGGGTACGGGTCCCACACACACTGACCCTCACTGGGGTACGGGTCCCACACACACTGACTCTCACTGGGGTATGGGTCCCACACACACTGACTCTCACTGGGGTACGGCTCCCACACACACTGACTCTCACTGGGGTATGGGTCCCACACACACTGACTCTCACTGGGGTACGGGTCCCACACACACTGACTCTCACTGGGGTACGGGTCCCACACACACTGACTCTCACTGGGGTATGGGTCCCACACACACTGACTCTCACTGGGGTACGGGTCCCACACACACTGACTCTCACTGGGGTATGGGTCCCACACACACTGACTCTCACTGGGGTACGGGTCCCACACACACTGACTCTCACTGGGGTACGGGTCCCACACACACTGACTCTCACTGGGGTATGGGTCCCACATACACTGACTCTCACTGGGGTACGGGTCCCACACACACTGACTCTCACTGGGGCACGGGTCCCACACACAGTGACTCTCACTGGGGTACGGGTCCCACACACACTGACTCTCACTGGGGTATGGGTCCCACACACACTGACTCTCACTGGGGTACGGGTCCCACACACACTGACTCTCACTGGGGTACGGGTCCCACACACACTGAATCTCACTGGGGTACGGGTCCCACACACACTGACTCTCACTGGGGTACGGGTCCCACACACACTGACTCTCACTGGGGTACGGGTCCCACACACACTGAATCTCACTGGGGTACGGGTTCCACACACACTGACTCTCACTGGGGTACGGGTCCCACACACACTGACTCTCACTGGGGTACGGGTCCCACACACACTGACTCTCATTGGGTATGGGTCCCACACACACTGACTCTCACTGGGGTACGGGTCCCACACACACTGACTCTCATTGGGGTACGGCTCCCACACACACTGACTCTCACTGGGGTATGGGTCCCACACACACTGACTCTCACTGGGGTAAGGGTCCCACACACACTGACACTCACTGGGGTACGGGTCCCACACACACTGACTCTCATTGGGGTATGGGTCCCACACACACTGACTCTCATTGGGTATGGGTCCCACACACACTGACTCTCACTGGGGTAAGGGTCCCACACACACTGACACTCACTGGGGTACGGGTCCCACACACACTGACTCTCATTGGGTATGGGTCCCACACACACTGACTCTCACTGGGGTACGGGTCCCACACACACTGACTCTCATTGGGGTATGGGTCCCACACACACTGACTCTCACTGGGGTACGGGTCCCACACACACTGACTCTCACTGGGGTACGGGTCCCACACACACTGACTCTCACTGGGGTACGGGTCCCACACACACTGACCCTCACTGGGGTACGGGTCCCACACACACTGACTCTCACTGGGGTACGGGTCCCACACACACTGATTCTCACTGGGGTATGGGTCCCACACACACTGACTCTCACTGGGGTACGGGTCCCACACACACTGACTCTCACTGGGGTACGGGTCCCACACACACTGACCCTCACTGGGGTACGGGTCCCATACATACTGACTCTCACTGGGGTAAGGGTCCCACACACACTGACTCTCACTGGGGTACGGGTCCCACACACACTGACTCTCACTGGGGTACGGCTCCCACACACACTGACTCTCACTGGGGTACGGGTCCCACACACACTGACTCTCACTGGGGTACGGGTCCCACACACACTGACTCTCACTGGGGTACGGGTCCCACACACACTGAATCTCACTGGGGTACGGGTTCCACACACACTGACTCTCACTGGGGTACGGGTCCCACACACACTGACTCTCACTGGGGTACGGGTCCCACACACACTGACTCTCATTGGGTATGGGTCCCACACACACTGACTCTCACTGGGGTACGGGTCCCACACACACTGACTCTCATTGGGGTACGGCTCCCACACACACTGACTCTCACTGGGGTATGGGTCCCACACACACTGACTCTCACTGGGGTAAGGGTCCCACACACACTGACACTCACTGGGGTACGGGTCCCACACACACTGACTCTCATTGGGGTATGGGTCCCACACACACTGACTCTCATTGGGTATGGGTCCCACACACACTGACTCTCACTGGGGTAAGGGTCCCACACACACTGACACTCACTGGGGTACGGGTCCCACACACACTGACTCTCACTGGGGTACGGGTCCCACACACACTGACTCTCACTGGGGTACGGGTCCCACACACACTGACTCTCACTGGGGTATGGGTCCCACACACACTGACTCTCACTGGGGTACGGGTCCCACACACACTGACTCTCACTGGGGTACGGCTCCCACACACACTGACTCTCACTGGGGTACGGGTCCCACACACACTGACCCTCACTGGGGTACGGGTCCCACACACACTGACTCTCACTGGGGTACGGGTCCCACACACACACTGATTCTCACTGGGGTATGGGTCCCACACACACTGACTCTCACTGGGGTACGGGTCCCACACACACTGACTCTCACTGGGGTACGGGTCCCACACACACTGACCCTCACTGGGGTACGGGTCCCATACATACTGACTCTCACTGGGGTAAGGGTCCCACACACACTGACTCTCACTGGGGTACGGGTCCCACACACACTGACTCTCACTGGGGTACGGCTCCCACACACACTGACTCTCACTGGGTTACAGGTCCCACACACACTGACTCTCACTGGGGTACGGCTCCCACACACACTGACTCTCACTGGGGTACGGGTCCCACACACACAGACTCTCACTGGGGTACGGGTCCCACACACACTGACTCTCACTGGGGTACGGGTCCCACACACACTGACCCTCACTGGGGTACGGGTCCCACACACACTGACTCTCACTGGGGTACGGGTCCCACACACACTGACTCTCACTGGGGTACGGGTCCCACACACACTGACTCTCACTGGGGTATGGGTCCCACACACACTGACCCTCACTGGGGTACGGGTCCCATACATACTGACTCTCACTGGGGTAAGGGTCCCACACACACTGACTCTCACTGGGGTACGGGTCCCACACACACTGACTCTCACTGGGGTACGGGTCCCATACATACTGACTCTCACTGGGGTAAGGGTCCCACACACACTGACTCTCACTGGGTTACAGGTCCCACACACACTGACTCTCACTGGGGTACGGCTCCCACACACACTGACTCTGACTGGGGTACGGCTCCCACACACACTGACTCTCACTGGGGTACAGCTCCCACACACACTGACTCTCACTGGGGTACGGGTCCCACACACACTGACTCTCACTGGGGTACGGGGTCCCACACACACTGACTCTCACTGGGGTACGGCTCCCACATACACTGACTCTCACTGGGGTATGGGTCCCACACACACTGACTCTCACTGGGGTACGGGGTCCCACACACACTGACTCTCACTGGGGTACGGCTCCCACACACACTGACTCTCACTGGGGTACGGCTCCCACACACACTGACTCTCACTGGGGTACGGCTCACACACACTGACTCTCACTGGGGTACGGGTCCCACATACACTGACTCTCACTGGGGTACAGGTCCCACACACACTGACTCTCACTGGGGTACGGCTCCCACACACACTGACTCTCACTGGGGTATGGGTCCCACACACACTGACTCTCACTGGGGTACAGGTCCCACACACACTGACTCTCACTGGGGTACGGCTCCCACACACACTGACTCTCACTGGGGTACGGCTCCCACACACACTGACTCTCACTGGGGTACGGGTCCCACACACACTGACTCTCACTGGGGTACGGGTCCCACACACACTGACTCTCACTGGGGTACGGCTCCCACACACAGACTGACTCTCACTGGGGTACGGCTCCTACACACACTGACTCTCACTGGGGTACGGGTCCCACACACGCTGACTCTCACTGGGGTACGGCTCACACACACTGACTCTCACTGGGGTACGGCTCACACACACTGACTCTCACTGGGGTACGGCTCACACACACTGACTCTCACTGGGGTACGGGTCCCACACACACTGAATCTCACTGGGGTACGGCTCCCACACACACTGACTCTCACTGGGGTACGGCTCCCACACACAGACTGACTCTCGCTGGGGTACGGCTCCTACACACACTGACTCTCACTGGGGTACGGGTCCCACACACGCTGACTCTCACTGGGGTACGGCTCACACACACTGACTCTCACTGGGGTACGGCTCACACACACTGACTCTCACTGGGGTACGGCTCACACACACTGACTCTCACTGGGGTATGGGTCCCACACACACTGACTCTCACTGGGGTACGGCTCACACACACTGACTCTCACTGGGGTACGGGTCCCACACACACACTGATTCTCACTGGGGTACAGGTCCCACACACGCTGACTCTCACTAAGCTAAGGGATCCACACACATGAACAACAGACACAACACTCACTGGGCCCGGAAAAATCTGAAATCTGATTATAGGCATGATTCTGGAACCATTAAAGTATGGCTGCTATAATGAACAGGAGAGTTCATTAAACATCCCTAATTTCTGGTCTCACCACCCATCCATCAACAGAAAGGTGGTTTGATTTATTGCAACTGTACAGGGCACTGGTGAGGCCGCAACTGGAGTACTGTGTGCAGTTTTGGTCACCGCATTTGAGAAAGGATATATTGGCCTTGGAGGGAGTGCAGAGGAGGTTCACTAGGCTGATACCGGAGATGAGGGGGTTGGACTATGAAGAGAGACTAAATAGACTGGGTCTGTACTCGTTGGAGTTTAGAAGGCTGAGGGAGTCTCTTGTAGAGACGTATAAGATAATGAAGGGAATAGATAGGGTAGAGGTAGAGAGATTCTTCCCGCTCAGAAAGCACAGCAGGGCTAGAGGGCACAGCCTCAAGAAAGGGGGGGGGGGGGGCGCAGTTTAGGATGGAATTGAGGAGGAACTTCTTCACTCAAAGGGTGGTGAATCTCTGGAATTTTCTGCCTATTGAGGTGGTGGAGGCTGCCTCGCTAAATAGATTTAAGACACGGGTAGATAGATTTCTGATAGACAAGGGAATTCAGGGTTATGGGAAGAAAGCGGGAAAGTGGAACTGATCCACTTCAGATCAGCCATGATCTTATTGAATGGCGGGGTAGGCTCGAAGGGCTAGATGGCCGACTCCTGCTCCTATTTCTTATGTCCTTACTTCCTTCCCCCTTTACAAGCATTTCCCACCCTCTCAGTTTTGACGTGATCTATTTTTTGGTAAATCTACTCAGTGGGTAGATTTATCTGCACGTACTCAAAAGAAAGATCTGCAGTGAAAAGGCGACAGAGAAAAGAATTCTTGCTGCATGAATGCAGAATCAAAGTCCAATGAGGTATTTCTTCAGAGGTCAGCACTTTGAAAATAGATGCTGTTTAATTCACTTTTTCAATAGAGTTGAATTCACATGATGAAACAGGCATGCAGAGATGAATCAAACATGTAGGTAATGGTATCGAAGTTCCAGTCCAGACAGTATAGATAGAGCCAGACGTTTAGTCTGGGCTGAGCCCCTGCTGTGTTGCTGCTTCTGATGTTAAGATGACAATCTGAGGTTCCAGTGCAGCAAGGCAAGACAATTTCTTCCACAAACTGGAGATTCATGTGACATGACTTCTTTGAGAAAGGGTACGTATGTCTTTATGTTTCTAAAATGGTAAATGTTCCAACCATTAAGACTTGAAACCACCAGCTCGTACAACCATTAGCCAGATCAAAATAGCCATCAACCAACCATAGCACAGGCAAGGATGCAAACGAATGAGACTATTGTTACACAGAAAGTTAAACTGCAAACAAAGTCCACTGGTGTGAATTATAAAGCCTCCAGACAGCCTGGACCTGTAAAGACAGATCATTAAGGAGGAGAGAAAGGAAAATAGAAATATCGTAAATCTGTTGGATGAGTAGGAATGTATTGGAAATACATTGGATAAAGACTTGGGGAAGGTGTCGTCTAATGGTCTGGCATAGAAAGGGTTAATGTCTGACTGGGTACAGCAGCATCCACATTGTGAGATAAAGGAACACATGACCTGAGTTCAGAGAGCAGTGTTGGCCTGGGCAGAGATGTGTGTAGGGGCAGGTTACTCGTAGTTAACAAATACTTAATGTTAAACTGTGCAAGACTCTAAATCTCTTCATAAGACATCCTGAACTACATCTGACAATATATATCACCTCATATTTTTTGTGTAAAATTTCATTTGATTTTTATCCTCCTGATTTAACTTTCTATGTCTTTGTTACAGGCTTTTACATTCAATGCACATTAATATTTTCAAATTACATTCAAAATAATGAATGTAATACTGACCCCTAGGGGACACCATTGTTTCTACTATATCTTGCAAAGTATTTCCTTTACCTTGCTCACTATTCACTAAACACAGCTTACTGCCACGTTATTACAATTTTCCCTCACAGCATGATATCAAATACATTTTGAAAATCAATGTAGAAATCTGCCACATTTCTCTTATCAATAAACTGCACCACTTCCTCAAGGAGTTGTTACATTTAAAAGACACAACTTGTCCTTCCTAGATCAATGCTAATTATATTCAACGAGTCCAGGTAAATATTAATTTAGTGTTGCACTCTTTACAACAAAAATATGGACAACCATTATTAGGCTGATTGCTCTACCATTACTTGGATTATCCTGCTTTCCATTCAACCAAGGTCTTAATACATTGACACAACTCTTGTGTCCAAGGATTGTCATAGAGTCAGAGTTTTACAGCACTGAGAAAAGGCCCTTCAACCTATTGTGTCTGCGCTGGTTATCAGACACATATCCGTTCTAAACCCATTTTCCAAAACTTGGTCCATAGCTTATGTTATGCGATTTCGTGCTCATCTAAATACTTCTTAAACGTTGTGAGGGTTCCTGCCTCTAGCATGTTTTAATGTGGACATGCTGGTTTTGGACTGGGGTAAAATTCCAACCAGGTTAAAGTCCAGCAGGTTTATTTGGTAGCAAACGCCACAAGCTTTCGGAGCGCTGCTCCTTCATCAGTGAGTGAGAGTTTTGTTCACAAACAGGGCATATAAAGACACAAACTCAATTTACAGAATCATGACTGGAATGCGAGTCTTTACAGCTAATCAAGTCCTAAAGGTACAGACAATGTGAGTGGAGAGAGCGTTAAGCACAGGTTAAAGAGACGTGTATTGTCTCTTGAGTGTGTGTATTGAGGACAGTCACCTCAGCACTTCACTGTACTGCAAACCCACAGATAACGTCATGATGCTGCACTTCTCCAGCTTCCACCCTAAACACGTTAAAGAAGCCATCCTCTATACACAGGATCTGCTCAGATGAGGAGGATCGCAACAAACATATTGATAATCTGATCCAGATAAAAAACTATGTTTCACCATTTTAACAGCAGTTAAAATACAGGCAGAGCTATACTTGCTTTGTGCTCCTCTTTTTGTTAGTAGTTACTGTTAACACTGTAAATATTGTGAACAATTTTGGTCAAACCTGGTATACTGCGAACAGTTTTGGTCCCCCTTGTCTAAGGAAAGATGTATTGACATTGGAGGCAGTCCAGAAAAGTTTCATTAGATTGATCTCGTGTGGTGGGATTCTTTCATGAGGAGAGATTGAGTCGGTTGGACCTGTACTCAATGGAGTTTAGAAGAATGAGAGGCAACCTACTGAGACATATCAAATTCTCAGAGGACTTGATAGGGTGGATGCTGAAAAATTGTTTCCCCTTGTAGGAAAGTCTAGGACCAGAGTATATAGTCTGAGTAAGGGGGTCACCTATTTAAGACAGAGATGAAAATTGATTTCTTCTTTCAGAGGGTAGGGAGTCTTTGGAATTCTTTTCCCCAGAGGTTTGTATAAAAGCTGGGTTGTTAAATATGCTCAAAGCTGAGATAGAAAAGATTTTTAATCAGTAAGGGAATCAAGGATTATGGGGATAGGTGGGGAAATAGAGTTGACGATTATCATATCAGATTGGTCATGATTTCTTTGAGTGGCAGAGCAGACTCGATGGGCCAAGTAGCCTACTTCTGCTCCTACATTTTATGAAACACCTCCAGACACTGAAAGGTGCCCTCATAAGAACACAATGTGGCACTCGACTTATTGATCGACTGTTCTGACATGCCACAGCGAAAAACTGCACCGACCTCCTCAGAAGACAAACACGGGACACGGCAGACAGAGTATCCTTCATCGTCCAGTACTTCCTCGGAGCAGAGAAGCTACGACATCTTCTCCGGAGCCTTCAACATATCATTGATGAAGACAAACATCTCGCCAGGGCCATCCCTACATCCTTACTTCTTGCCTTCAAACAACCACACAACCTCAAACAGACCATTGTCCGCAGCACCCAGCCTTCAGGAGAACATAACCACGACGCCACACGACCTTGCCACAACAACCTCTGCAAGACATGCCGGATCATTGACAAGGATGCCATCATCTCACGTGAGAACACCGTCCGCCAGGTACACAGTACATACTGTTGCAACTCGGCCAACGTTGTCTACCTGATGCGCTGCAGGAAAGGATGTCCCGAAGCACGGTACATTGGAGAGACCATGCAGACACTATGACAACGGATGAATGAACACTGCTCGACAATCACCAGGCAAGACTGTTCTCTTCCTGTTGGCGAACACTTCAGTAGTCATGGGCATTTTGCCTCTGATCTTCAGGTAAGCATTCTCCAAGGCGGCCTTCACAACACAAGACAGCACAGAATCGCTGAGCAAAGACTGATAGCCAAGTTCCACACACATGAGGACGGCCTCAACCGGGATCTTGGGTTCATGTCGCACTTTACAGAAGTGATGTTAGGGGTAAGTTTTCACTCAGAGGGTGGTGAGTGAATGGAATCGGCTGCCGTCAGTGGTGGTGGAGGCGAACTCGCTGGGGTCTTTTAAAAGACTTCTGGATGAGTATATGGGGTTTTATGGGATTGGGGGTTATAGATAGGTGTTGATGTGATCGGCGCAACTCGTGGGCCGAAGGGCCTGTTTGTGCTGTAGTGTTCTATGTTCTATGTTCTATCTGTAACTCCCACGACTTACCTGGACTTGCAAAATCTCACTAGCTGTCCTGTCTGGAGACAATACACATCTCTTTAACCTGTGCTTAAAGCTCTCTCCACTCATATTGTCTGTATCTTTAAGACTTGATTAGCTGTATCTTTAAGACTCGCATTCCAATCATTATTTTGTAAATTGAGTTTGTGTCTTTATATGCCCTGTTGATGAACAGAATTCCCACTCACCTGATGCAGGAGCAGCATTCCAAAAGCTAGTGGTGTTTGCTACCAAATAAACCTGTTGGACTTTAACCTGGTGTTGTGAGACTAGCATGTTTTAGGCAGAAAGTTCCAGATTCCCATCACCCTCTGGGTAAAAGGGTTTTTCCTCAAATCTGATCTAAATCTCCTGCCCCTTATCTTAAATCTCTGTCCCATGGTTAGTGACCCCTCTACTAAGGGGAAATGTTTCTTCCTATCTACTTTATCGATATCTTTCATAATTTTATACACCTTAATCAGGTAATTCCTCAGCCTTCTCTGCTCGAAAGAAAACAACCCCAGCCTAACTAGCTCTCTTCATAGCTGAAATGCTCCAGCCCAGACAGCATCCTGGTCAATCTCCTCTGCACCTTTCTGTTGTAATTACATCATTCTGAGAATGCGGCAACCAGAACTGCACACAGTACTCTAGCTGTGAACGTTTTATATAGCTCCACCATAACCTCCCTGCTCTTACATTCTATGCTTCAGCTAATAAAGGCAAGTATTCCACACACCTTTTTAACCACCTTATCTATTTATCCTGTGGTCATAAGGATCAATGGATATGCACCCCAAGGTCCTTTTGCCCCTCTGTACTTCCAAGCATCCTAAAGTTAATTGTGAATTCCCTTGCCTTGTTAATCTTCCCAAAATGCATCACCTTATACTTTTCGTGAATAAATTCCTATTGCCATTGTTTGCCCATCTGACCAGCTTGTCTATATCATCCAATAGTCTGAGGCTTGCTTCCTCGTTATTTCCTGTACCACCAATTTTCATGTCATCTGTGAATTTACTAACCATATCACCTACACTCACATCTAGATCATTAATGTACATGACAAACAACAATGGAACCAGCACCAGTCTCTGTGGAACACCATGGGCACAAAAACAACCTTCCACCATTACCCTTTGCCTTCTAACACTAAGCCAATTTTGTGTCCAATCTGCCAAATTGCCCTGGATCTCATGTTCTCTTCTTCATGGCCACCTGTGGAGACCACGTAGACTACATCAACTGCACTGCACTCATCTACACATCTAGTCAACCCCACGAAAAATTCAATCACAGCCTCTGCTGTTCCCTCCATTTCCTGGGCAGCACTGCTGCTTCACAGCTCCAAGGACCTGGGTTTGATCCCTGGCTGTCTGTGTGGACATTCTCCTCGTATCTCTGTGGGTTTTTTCCCACAGTCCAAAGATGTGCAGGTTAGATTGATTGGCCATGCTAAAATTGCCTTAAGTGTCCTGAGATGTGGAGGTTAGAGGGATGAGTGGGTAAATGTGTGGGGATATGGGGGTAGGGCCTGGGTGGGATTGTGGTCGGTGCAGACTTGATGGGCCGAATGGCCTCCTTCTGCACTGTAGGGTTTCTATGATTTACACAGGGATGGAGCTGAAATCATGAACCTTTTCGTTCCTAGCCCATGTTCACTTGTTCCATATGGGTTTTGCCTTGTTCATTCTCATTACAGTAAAAAGTCTGACAACACCAGGGTTTAGTCCAACCGATTTATTTGATAATAGTCTCACAAGCTTTCGGGGTTTGCTAATTTGCTGGTGACACCAAAACTGGTGGAAAGGCAAATTGTGCAGAGGGTGGGGAGAGTCTACAGAAGGATCTAGATAGGCTGGGTGAATGGGCCAGGAAATGGCAAATGGAATTTAATGTTGGTAAGTGCGAGGTGGTCCACTTTGGTAGGAATAATGGTAGGAAGGATGATTACTTACGTGGAGAAAAACTGCAGCAGGCGACGGTGCAGAGGGACCTCGGGGTCCTTGTGCATGAGTCGCAAAAACCCAGCTTGCAGGTGCAGCAGGTGGTCAGGAAGGCGAATGGGATGCTGGCTTTCATAGCGAGGGGGATTGAATATAAAAGTAGGGAGGTCTTGCTGCAGCTGTATAATGCGTTGGTAAGGCCGCAGCTGGAGTACTGTGTGCAGTTTTGGGCGCCGTACTTACGCAAGGATATTTTAGCCTTGGAGGGAGTGCAGAGGAGGTTTACTGTGAGCAATAGGTAAAGATGCTGTTAACACATGTATCTGTAGAGCATAGAGAAATAGCTTAAAGTTAAATAGACTGGATATAGTCAGGCACATTGATAACCCACATTATGGAAACAACTGTGAGTTTAGTCACAAACATAGGACATAAGGTTCGATGCTGCTAACACAGCAATAGTTAGGGATAATAAAAAGACTGCCTGTGATGTGGAGATAACATCAGAGGTGTGATGTGCAGTGAAGCATACACCACATCCTGAAGGAATGTAAGAGGCCCAAGTTACAAAAAGCAAATGGTCTACAAGATGTGTTGTTTTTACAACTAAGCATAGAAGGGGGGAAAAGGTCACTGAAATAGTCGGGACAGCAGTGATTAAGTTGGCAAAGGATTGATTACCGCCAATCTGAACTGGACATGTAACAGTGTTGGATAAGATGGATGAGTTTACTAATGCACTCTTGTGATAACAGGAGACATGGTTAGATGGGGAGTAGAGGGGATGGGAACTTGGGGCACCTCGAGCCAATAGGGGAATGACAACACATAGATGGGACAGGGACCACCAATTAGGGGAGAACATCACATTGCAAAGCCATTACAATGCTTGTAGAAAAAGTATAAAATGTGCTGCAAATCTATGTGAGGTGTGCCTATTTTGTTGGACACCCGGTCTTGCAAGAACGTCAAATAAAATCTTGCTCCTTCAGAACTTGACTTGACTAAATTGTTTGACTGTGAGCTGTGTTTCTCACATTTACTAGGCTGATTCCGGAGTTGAGGGGGTTGAGCTATGAGGACAGGCTGAATAGATTAGGCTTGTACTTGTTAGAGTTTAGAAGAATGAGGGGAGATCTCATTGAGACGTATAAGATGATGAATGGGATGGATAGGGTAGAGGTGGAGAGACTCTTCCCACTCAGAAAGGACAGTAGGACTAGGGGGCACAGCCTCAAGATAAAGGGGGGGCGGTTTAGAACAGAGTTGAGGAGGAACTTCTTCACTCAAAGGGTGGTGAATCTCTGGAATTCTCTGCCCGTTGAAGTGGTGGAGGCTACCTCGCTAAATATTTTTAAGACGCGGGTTGATGGGTTTTTGATAAGAGAGGGGATTAAGGGTTATGGGGAGAGGGCGGGAAAGTGGAACTGAGACATGACAGATCAGCCATGATCTTATTGAATGGCGGGGCAGGCTCGAAGGGCTAGATGGCCTACTCCTGCTCCTATTTCTTATGTTCTTATGTTTCCCTCTTCGCCAGGTGAATGGAGAGTTCCGGCCTTAGATAGAGCATATAAAGCACAGACAGTTTAGAGATTACTGATTCTAATCAGTTGGACTAAAACCTGGTGTTGTCAGACTTTTTACTGTGTTTACGCCAGTCCAACGCCGGCATCTCCACATCATTCTCATTACCACACTCCTTTCCGTATTTCTCCGAGCGGGTCCTCAGTGCGGCTGCGCGGTGCCGGCAGTGACCGGGCTCGGTGCGGTTGCGCGGTGCCGGCAGTGACCGGGCTCGGTGCGGTTGCGCGGTGCCGGCAGTGACCGGGCTCGGTGCGGTTGCGCGGTGCCGGCAGTGCGATGGCGGCTGCTGTGGAGTTGCGCCTGGCGGAGCAGGAGGCGCAGCTTCTGCTGCTCAGCGCCGCCATGGAGCGGTTACAGCAGGGGAAAGAGGAATTAGTGATCGGCCCGGAGTTGCAGAGTCTCAGAGAGGAGAACGAGAAACTCAAGTACCGGCGGTTGCACCTGGAGCGAAGCGTGCGGGCGGAGCTGGGGAGAGGGCTGTCCAAAGGCCAGGCTGGGAGCCAGGTAGAGTCAGCACTGTGACTGGGTCTGTTATGGTGACTGAGAACACCGCACAATTCCAGGCCATGTTCTCAGAAATGCTGATTTTTAAAATTCCCTTATTGATCCCCCTTTTATAACTGAGTGACTTGTGCATCTATTACACAGGGCTGTGCATAACCAACCAGATTACACTGGTGATCCACTCTTAGGGATGTCCCATACCTTGTGTGAAAATGGAGCAATCTGAAAAGGAAAAGAATCTGAAAGGTGGTTGCCTATTGCATTTCTTCTGTATACTTTAAGAAAACCATTCTCTCCATAGAATCCCCACAGTGCAGAAGAAGGCCATCGAGTCTGCACTGACTGCAATCTCATCCAGGCCTTATCCCATAACCCCATGCATTTACCCTAGCTAGTCACCCTCACACTAAGTGGCAATTTAGCATGGCTGATCTGCCTGACCTGCACATCTTTGGACTGTGGGAGGAAATCTATGCAGACATACAGACAGTGACCTCAAGCTGGGAATCGAACCTGGGACCCTGACATTGTGAGGCAACAGTGCTAGCCACTGTGCTACCCTCTTCCTGAATGATCCTCCCACCTGCAAGCAGCTGTTTCCTTTGAAGTTCCTAATCTTTTGCCATCACTGTTGAAAAATGGCTGGTTCTACCAGATGAGTTAGGAGCAGTAGTAGATCACTCAGCTCCTTGTGCTTGCTTGGCCATTCAATAAGACTGTGGCTGCTTTGATTATAACTGCCTGCCTACCCTGATGATCTTACACCCTGTTGTTGGTCAACAACCTATCTAACTCTGCCTTAAAAATATTCAGACTCTGCTTCCATTGCCTTTTGAGGATGGGAGTTCCAAAGACTCACCACCCTTTGAGAGAAAAAAATCCTCATCTTTGTTTTAAATGGGCAACGCCTTATTTTTAAACAGTGACTCTTAGATTCTTACACAAGAGGAAACATCCTTTCTGTATCCATCCTGTCAAGACCCTTTAGGACCTTAAAACCTTTAGTCGCCTTCCAAACACACAAATTAGGAGCAGGAGTAATCCTCTCGGCCCTGCAAACCTTCTTTATCATTCAATAAGAGCATGGCTGATTAAATAGCATCAGCTCCACATTCTTGCCAACCCCGGATAACCTTTCACCTCTTTGTTAATTAGGAATCTAGCAAGCTCTGCCTTAAAAATATTCAGATTTTACTTCCACTGCCATTTGAGAAAGAGAGTTCCAGCGACCCTCAGCAAACATTTCTCCTCACTTCTGTTTTAAATGTGTGATGCCTTATTTTTAAACAAATGTGACCGCTAGTTCTAGATTTTCTGACAAGAAACATCCCCTCCACATCCACTCTGTTAGGACATCTCACAAGCTAAAGGTTTTGATCAAGTCAACTCTTACTCTTTTAAACTTTGGTGGATACAAATCTAACTTCTTCAACCTTTCTTGGTAAGACAACCTACCTGTTCCTGGGATTAGTGTAGTAAGCCTTCTCTGAAGTGCTAATATGTTTATTTCTGTCCTTAAATAAGGCAACCAGTACTGTACACAATACTCCAGATGTGATCTCACTAATGTTCTGTACAACTGAAGAATAACCTCCCAACTTTTGTAATCAACTTTTCTCGCATTAAGTAAAATTCCATTAGCTTTTCTAATTACTTGCTGTACCTATATACTTGTCTTTTGTGATTCATGCAGGAGGACAGATCCCCCTGCAATTCAGAACTCTGCAGTTTCTCACCAGTTAGATAAAAAGCTTTTTTATTCTTCCAAATGGGCAGTTTCACGCTTGCCAACGTTATACTTCATTCGCCAGATTTTTACCCTCTCTTAATCCTATGTTCTTCTATAGCTTCCTTATGTCCTCTTCATAATCTACTTTTGTGCTGACTTTGTATCGTTAGCAACTTGAGCAACCATATCTTCAGATCCTTCATCTCAAGTCATTTTTATAAATTATAAAAAACTGCGGCCCCAGCTGATCCCTGTAACACACTAGCTGTTACATCCAGTCAATGCGAAAAAGACCCATTTATGCCAACTTTGTTTCCTGTTAACTAGCCAATCTTCAATCTGTGTGTTACCCCCTACACCATGAGCTTTTAATTTATGCAATAACCTTTGATATTAGTATTTTGTGAAATGTCTTCTGGAAGTCAAGTTTTCACAGCACATGTAACTTCAAAGAATTCTGATAAGTTGGTTAAACGTGATTTCCCTTTCGCAAAACTGTTAAGAACATAACTGGGAGCAGGAGTGGGCCATCTGACCTCTTGAGCCTGCTTGGCCATTCACTAAGATCATGGTTGATCTTTTTGTGGACTCAACTCTACTTACCTGCCCGCTCACCATAACCCTTAATTCCTTTATTGTTCAAAAATTTATCTATCCTGGCCTAAAAACATTCAATGAATTTGCCTCAATTGCTTCACTGGACAGGGAATTCCACAGATTCACAACCCTTTGTGTGAAGAAGTTCCTCCTCAACTCAGTCCTAAATCTGCCCCCTAGTTCTAGTTTCACCTGCCAGTGGAAACAACTTCTCTGCTTCTATCTTATCTATTCCCTTCATAATCTTATATGTTTCTATAATATCTCCCCTCATTCTTCTGAATTCCAATGAGCATAGCCCCAGTCTACTCAGTCTGTTCTCATAAGCCAACCCTCTCAACTCTGGAATCAACTTCATGAATCTCCTCTGCACTCCCTCTAGTGCCAGTATATCCTTTCTCAAGTGTTGACTGCCTGTTGCCCTGGAATGACATCTTTAATAATGGCTTATATTTTCCCTATAACAGATGTTAGGCTAACTGGACTGTGGTTTCCTGCTTTCGCTCTCCCTTTTTGAATAGAGGAGTAGCATTTGCTATTTTTCAATCTAATGGACTCGTCTCCGAATCTAGGGAATTTTGGAAAATGAAACCGATGCATCAACCATCCCAGTAAACCCTTTTAAGACCCTAGGATGAAGTCCTTTTAGACCAGGGAATTTGTCAGCCTGCAGACCCAACAAGTTTCTATTGGTCAAACCACACAAAATGCTGGAAAATCTCAGCACGTCTGACAGCATCTGTGGAGAGAGAAAAGAACCCCTAATGAAGGGTTATCAGGCTCGAAATGTTAGCTCTATTCTCTCTCCGCAGATTCTGTTAGACTTGTTAAGAATTTTCAGCATTTTCTGTTTCTATAGAATCATAGAAACACTACAGCACAAACAGGCCCTTCGGTCCACAAGTCGCACCAATCTTATCTCTACCTACAAGGCTTACCTATAACCCTCAATCCTATTAAGTCCTATGTACTCATCCAGAAGTCTCTTAAAAGACCCTAACGAATCTGCCTCCACCACCACCACTGGCAGCCAATTCCACTCACCCTCCACCCTCTGAGTGAAAAACTTACCCGTGACATCTCCTCTGTACCTACTCCCCAGCACCTTAAACCTGTGTCCTCTTGTGGCAGCCATTTCAGCCCTGGGGAAAAGCCTCTGAGAGTCCACCTGACCAATACCTCTCATCATCTTATACACCCCTCTCACCCTTTGTCTCTCTAAGGAGAAAAGATCGAGCTCTCTCATCCTATACTCATAAGGCATGCCACCCAATCCAGGTAACATCCCTGTGAATCTCCTCTGCACCCTTTCAATGGCTTCCACGTCCTTCCTGTAATGATGTGACCAGAACTGAACACACTATTCCAAGTGGGGTCTGACCAGGGTCTTATACAGCTGCAGCATTATCTCCCGACTCCTAAACTCAATTCCTCGATTGATGAAGGCCAGTACACCATACGCCTTCTTAACCACATCCTCTACCTGCGAGACTCCTATGAACCCAGACCCCAAGATCCTTCTGATCTTCCACACTGCTAAGAATCTTACCCTTAATATTACATTCCTTCATCCCATTTGACCTGTCAAAATGGACCACTACACATTTCTCGGGTTGAAGTCCATCTACCACTTCTCTGCCCAGTCTTGCATCCTATCTGTGTCACACTGCAACTTCTGACATCCCTCCAAACTATCCACAACACCTTCGACCTTCGTGTCATCGGCAAACTTACCAACCAATCCCTCCACTTCCTCATCCAGGTCATTTATAAAAATCACAAAGGGCATGGGTCACAGAACAGATCCCTGGGGCACTTCACTGGTGACCAACCTCCATGCAGAAAAAGACCCATTTACAACCACTCCCTGCCTTCTGTGAGCAAGCCAGTTCTGGATCCACAAAGCAATGTCCCCTTCATTCCCATGTCCCCTTCATTCCCATGCCCCCTCACTTTCTCAATAAGCCTTGCATGGGGCACCTTATCGAACGCCTTGCTGAAGTCTATATAAACCACATCTACTGCTGTTCCTTCATCAATGTGTTTAGTCACATTTTCAAAAGAGTCACCCAGGCTTGTAAGACACGATCTGCCTTTAACAAAGGCGTGCTGACTACTTTTGATCATACTATACTTCTCTAAATGTTCATAAATCCTGTCTCTCAGGATCTTTTCCATCATCTTACCAACCACTGAGGTTAGACTCACTGGTCAATAGTTTCCTGGGCGCTCTCTATTCCCTTTCTTGAATATAGGAACCACATCCGCAATCTTCCGGAACCTCTCCTGCCTCCATCAATGATGCAAAGATCATCATCAGAGGCTCTGCAATCACTTCCCTCGCCTCCCACAGTAACCTGGGGTACATCCCATCCGTTCCCGGTGACTTATCTATCTTGATGCTATTCAAAAGCTCCAACACATCCTCTTTCTTAATGTGCACGCACTCAAGCTTTTCAGCCCGCCGCAAGCCTGCACTACAACCATCAAGATAAAGTATTCATGGTGGAAAATTAAAGTATTTTGTTTCAGATTCCAGCATCCACAATATTTTGCTTTTAATTTTCCATTGGTTATGGCTCTTAGCTCTGACCATGGGCCTGGGATCGAGTGTAAAAGGGCAAGGATGAGCTTCTACTGAGGTCTTGAATAAGCCTGCAGCCCTAGAACCACTTTGAAGAATATTGCTATTATTTAAAGAGAGAGGGGGATCTGGCTGCTCTTGTTCATGAGTCATAAGTCAGTGTTCAGCCACAGCAAGTAATTAGAAAGGGAAACCGAATATTCCCTTTTATTGTAAAGTGGGAGTTTATAAAACTAAGGAATCCTGTTACAACTGTGCAGGGCATTTTGGAAACTACCCTAGAGTAGTGTGTAGAGCTTTGGTCTCCTTATTTAAAGCAGGATATTTATGTATTTTCTTAATATATTAGTATCACAAGTAGGCTAACATTAACACTGCGATGAAGTTACTGTGAAAATCCGCATGTTGCTTCACTCTGGCATCTGTCAGGGTCCACTAAGGGAAAATTTACCCAGTATGTCTTTTGGACTATGGGAGGAAACCGGAGCACCCGGAGGAAACTCTCACAACACGGGAAGATATGCAGACTCCACACAAATAGTGACCCAAGCTGGAAATCAAACCCCGCATCCCTGCTGCTTTGAGACAGTAATGCTAACCACTATGTCACTTTTCCTCCTTCCATCCCCTTCTGGAATTGTACCTAATGGAACAGTTAGTGAATTCGGGGCTCAGGCACTGTGAGGCAGCAGTGCTAAGCACTGTGTGACCATGTGTTGGAGGTGGTTCCAATGAGGTTTACCAGATTCTGAGGTGGATTTAGAGGTCAGGTATTGAGAAAAGGTTTCCCTTTGAAAGAATCTAGAACTGGAGGATATAGTTCCAGGATGAGAGATTTCCCCATTTAAGTTGGCAGTGAGGTGTGTTACAATCTTGTTAGGAACTGTTAATACTTTTTAAAAAAAACCTGAACATCTAGTAACTAACTTATAGAACCACCACAAGATGTCACCTTTTATAAAAAAAAATTTATTGTATACCGAAAAGAAATGATCAGCGTGAGTTCAGTTAAGACTGTGGTTGAAGAAGACTTATGTGAAAACTCAGTTCAACTTTTTATCCTCCCCGCCCTCCCCATAGAGTTCCCTTATCTTCTGAAATCTTGTATGTTCGTTCAGTTTTCCTGTGGTCAGCTCAAAGGATATACCACCGCTATCTTGAATACACTCTGAGTTCTCCTCCACTATTTGCCATACTTTAAGATTTCAGAAGAGACTTCCATTGACAGAGTTGTAGTACCAGTTGATCTTTCACTAACACCCAATTATTATCCAGTAACCTGTGTTGGGAAATACATATATTTGACTTGAATTATTATTGTCAGGTATTGGAACACAGTGAAAAGCATTGTTTCTTGCACGCTATACAGGCAAACAATACCGTTCTAAGAGTACATGGGAGAGGGAAAGGAGAGTGTGCAGAATGTCGTGTTACAGTCATAGCTAGGGTTGTAGAGAAAGATCAACTGGTAGGCCATTCAAAGGTCTAATGGCAGCAAAGAAGCTGCCTTGAGTCAGTTGGTGTGTAACTCAGACTTCTGTATCTTTTTCCTGATGGAAGAAGGTGGAAGAGAGAATGTCTGGGTACATGGGATCCTTGATTATGCTGGCGGCTTTTCCAAAGCAGCGGGAAGTGTAGACACGGTCAATGGATGGGAGATTGATTTGCGTGATGGACTGGGCTGCGTTCACTATCCTTTGTAGTTTCTTGTAGCCTTGGACAGAGCAGGAGCCATACAAGTTGTGGTACATCTAGAAAGGATGCTTTCTATTAAACATCTGTAAAAGTTGGTAAAAGTCATAGCGAATATGCCGAATTTCCTTAGCCTTCTGAGAAAATAGACGTGTTGGTGGTCTTTCTTAACTATAGCGTCAGTGTGGAGAGACCAGGACAGGTTGTTGGTGATCTTGACACCTAGAAACTTGAAGATCTCAACCATTTCCACTTCATTACCGTTGATGTAGACAGGTGCATGTCTTTCATTATCCTCCCTGAAGTCGATGACAAAACTTTTGTTTTATTAGCATTGAGGACAAGATTATTGTCGTCACACCAATTCACCATAAGAACATAAGAAATAGGAGCAGGAGTAGGCCAACTAGCCCTTTGAGCCTGCCCCGCCATTCAATAAGATCATGGCTGATCTGAAGTGCATCAGTTCCACTTTCCCGCTTTCTCCCCATAACCCTTAATTCCCTTGTCTATCAGAAATCTATCTACCCATGACTTAAATATATTTAGCGAGGCAGCCTCCACCACTTCAACGGACAGAGAATTCCAGAGATTCACTACCCTTTGAGTGAAGAAGTTCCTCCTCAACTCTGTTCTAAACTTATTTTGAAGTCGATGACTTATTTTGAAGCTGTGCCCTTTAGTTCTGTTTTCCTTTCTAAGCGGAAAGAATCTCTCTACTTCTACCCTATCTAGCCCTTTCATTACCTTGCAAGTCTCGATAAGATCCCCCCTCAGCCTTCTAAACTCTAACGAGTACAGGCCCAGTCTATTTAATCTCTCCTCATAAGCTAACCCCCTTATCTCCGGTATCAGCCTGGTGAATCTTCTCTGTACTCCCTCCAAGGCCAATATTTCCTTTCGCAAATAAGGGGACCAAAACTGCACACAGTACTCCAGCTGCGGCCTCACCAGTGCCCTGTACAGTTGCAGCAAGACCTCCCTGCTTTTATATTCTATCCCCCTTGCTATAAAGGCCAGCATCCCATTCGCCTTCTTGATCACCTGCTGCACCTGCAGACTGGGTTTTTGCGATTCGTGCACAAGGACCCCCAGGTCCCTCTGCACCGTGTCATGCTGCAGCTTTTCACCCTTTAAATAATATTCCCTCCTACTATTATTTCTACCAAAGTGGATAACCTCACATTTGCAAGCGTTATACTCCATCTGCCAGGTCCTCGCCCACTCACTCAGCTATCCAGATCTCTCTGCAGACTTTCCGTGCCCTCCATGCAATTTGCTTTTCCACTCATCTTCGTGTCATCAGCAAATTTTGTTACCCCACACTCAGCCCCCTCCTCCAGATCGTCTCTGTATATGGTAAACAGTTGAGGCCCCAGCACCGATCCCTGCAGCACTCCACTAGTCACCAACTGCCAACCAGAAAAGCATCTACTGATTCCAACTCTCTGCTTTCTGTTAGATAACCAATCCTCAATCCACGCTAATACTTTACCCCCAACTCCGTGCACCCTAACCTCCTGCAGCAACCTTTTGTGAGGCACCTTATCGAACGCCTTCTGGAAATCTAAAAACACCACATCCACTGGTTCCCCTCTGTCTACCGCACTAGCCACAGCTTCATAAAAATCGTTAAACACAACTTCCCTTTCACAAATCCATGTTGCGTCTGCTTGATCAAACCGTTCCTTTCCGGGTGTCCTGCTATTTCCTCTTTGACGGATTCTAGCATTTTTCCAACTACAGACATTAAGCTAACCGGCCTATAATTCCCTGCCTTTTGTCTGCTACCTTTTTTAAACAGTGGCGTAACATTAGCTGTTTTCGAATCCTCCGCCACTTCCCCAGAGTCCAGTGAATTTTGATAAATAATTACTAAGGCATCTGCTATTATTTCTGCCATTTCTTTCAGAACCCTGGGGCGCATTCCATCCGGTCCCAGGGACTTGTCTACCTTCAGTCCTGTTAGTCTACCAAGCACTACCTCTCTAGCAACAGTAACAGTAATTGTATTAAGGATCTCTTCCCCTACCATCCCTCTATCTTTAATATTCTGTGAGCTATTTGTGTCCTCCTCCATGAAGACCGACACAAAAAACTTATTTAAAGTCTCAGCCATTTCCTCGTTACCTACTGTTAAATCCCCCCTTCTCATCCTCCAAGGGTCCAACATTCACTCTAGACAGTCTCCTCCTGTTTATATATTTGTAAAAATCTTTATCACTTTTTACATTTAGAGCTAGTTTAGCTTCATACTCTGTCTTTCCTTTTATTGCTTTCTTAGTCATTCTTTGTTTTTTAAATCTTTCCCGATCTTCTAATTCCCCACTATTTTTAGCCACTCTGTTCGCATCGGCTTTTAATTTAATACTCTCCTTTATTTCCTTCGATATCCACGGATGGTTATCCCTTTTCTTACAGCCCTTCTTTACCTTCGGAATATATTTCTGCTGAAGACCAAAAAAGATCTCCTTAAAAATCCTCCAATGTTCCTCAGCTGTCCTACCAACCAGTCTACACCCCCCCATCTATATTAGCCAATTCCGCCCTCATCTTATCATACTCCCCTCTGTTCAAACACAGATTCTCTTTCTCTTCCCTGCATTCCATCTCATCATTGTTTGAAATCGAACCCATTACGGTGGTGTCATCGGCAAACTTGAAAATTGAGTTGGAGGGGAATTTGGCCACACTTTCGTAGGTGTATAAGGAGTATAGTAAGAGACTGAGGACACAGCTTTGTGGGGCACTGGCCATAGCATCCTGCAATGCAGAAGGAGGCCATTCAGTCTGTATCGACCACAATCCCACTCAGGCCCGATTCCCATAACCCCGTGGCATTTACCCTAGCTAGTCCCCGTGATACTAAGGGGCAATTTAGTGTGGCTAATCCACTTAATCTGCACGTCTTTGGACTGTGGGAGGAAACTGGAGGAAACCCACGCAGATCCGGGGAGAATGTGCAAACTCCACACAGACAGTGACCCAAGCTGGGAATTGAACCCGGGTCCTTAGGGCTGTGAGGCAACAGTGGTAGCCACTCTGCCCATGCCGCCTGTGGTGTTGAGGATAATCGTGGAAGAGTGTTGCATATCCATACTGATTGTGGTCTGTGGGTTAGGAAGGTGAGGATCTGGTCACAGGGGGAGGAGAAGTGCCCCAGGCCATGGAGTTAAGAGATGAGTTTTGTCAGAATAATGGTGTTGAAGGCTGATCTGTAGTCAATAAATAGGCGTCTGACATAGGTGTCTTTGTTACCCAGGTATTCCAGGGCTGAGTGCAGGGCCAGGGAAATGGCATCCGCTGTGGACCTGATGCAGCGATAGGCAAACTGTCGTGGATCCAATCAGTCCAGGATGCCAGAATGGATCCATGCCATGACCAACCTTTTGAAGCATTTCATATTGCTGATGTGGCTTATAGATTCCCCTTCAATATTCTTTTGTGGCTATCACAATTAGTACCTCTTGTTAATGACTCACTGACCAGTCATGACAATATCTGATTATTTACTTTCAGATGATGTAGTTCAGAGAACATATAACATAGAACACTACAGCACAAACAGGCCCTTTGGCCCACGAGTTGCGCCGATCACATCAACACCTACCAATCTATAGACCTATCTATAACCCCCAATCCCATAAAACCCCATATACTCATCCAGAAGTCTTTTAAAAGACCCCAGCGAGTTTGCCTCCACCACCACTGATGGCAGCCGATTCCATTCACTCACCACCCTCTGAGTGAAAAACTTACCCCTAACATCACTTCTGTACTTTCCTCCCCGCACCTTAAATCTGTGTCCTCTCATAGCGACCATTTCAACCCGGGGAAATAGCCTCTGAGAATCCACCCTATCTATTCCTCTCAACATTTTATAAACTTCTATCAGGTCGCCTCTCAACCTTTGTCTTTCCAGGGAAAAGAGTCCCAGCTCTCTCAACCTAACTTCATAAGGCATGCCTCCCAGTCCAGGCAACATCCTTGTAAATCTCCTCTGTACCCTTTCAATAGCTTCTACGTCTTTCCTATAGTGAGGCGACCAGAACAGCGCACAGTACTCCAAATGAGGCCTGACAAGGGTCTTATAAAGTTGCAGCATTACCTCCCGACTCCTAAACTCAATCCCTCAATTAATGAAGGCCAGTACACCATACGCCTTCTTGACCACCTCTTCCACCTGCGAGGCCGATTTAAGAGTCCTGTGGACCCGGACCCCAAGATCCTTCTGCTCTTCAACACTACTAAGACTCCTACTCCTGGGGGGTAGTTATAGGACAGATGTCAGGGGTAGGTTCTTTACCCAGAGGGTGGTGAGGGATTGGAATGCCCTGCCTGCTGCGGTTGTAAATGCGCCTAGTTTGGGGGCGTTTAAGAGATCCGTGGATAGGTTTATGGACGAAAAGGGATTGGTTTAGGTTAGTGGGTCATTGTTTTTTAACTGGTCGGCGCAACATCGTGGGCCGAAGGGCCTGTTCTGCGCTGTAATGTTCTATGTTCTATGTTCTATGCCCTTGATAGTGTACTCGTTCATCCCGTTGGTTCTGCCAAAATGGACGACTACGCATTTATCCGCATTGAAGTCCATCTGCCACTTCTCCGCCCAGTCCTGCATCCTATTTATGTCCTGCTGCAACTTTTGACATCCTTCCAGACCATCCACAACACCACCGACCTTCGTGTCATCAGCGAACTTACTTACCCATCCCTTCACTTCCTCATCCAGGTCATTTATGGAAATGACAAACAGCAAGGGTCCTAGAACAGATCCCTGGGGCACTCCACTGGTGACTGACCTCCATTCAGAAAAAGACCCATCCACAACCACTCTCTGCCTTCTGCAGGCAAGCCAGTTCTGGATCCACAAGGCCAAAGGCCCTTGGATCCCATGCCCTCTCACCTTCTCAAGAAGTCTTGCATGGGGGACCTTATCAAACGCCTTGCTGAAGTCCATGTACACCACGTCCACGGCACTTCCTTCGTCAATGTGTTCAGTCACATTATCGAAGAACTCAACTAGGCTTGTAAGGCACGACCTGCCCTTGACAAATCCATGCTGACTATTCCTGATCATGTCAAACCTCTCCAAATGCTCGTAAATCTTGTCCCTCAGAAGCCTCTCCATCAGCTTACCAACCACTGAGGTCAGACTCACCGGTCGGTAATTTCCCGGGCTATCTCTGTTCCCTTTCTTGAAAATAGGGACTACATCCGCAATCCTCCAATCTTCCGGAACCTCTCCCGTCTCCATCGACGACGCAAAGATCATCGCCAGGGGCTCTGCAATCACTTCCCTCGCCTCCCACAATATCCTGGGGTACATCCCATCTGGTCCCAGCGACTTATCTATCTTGATAGAATTCAAAGTTCTAACACATCCTCCACCTTAATATCCACAAACTCAATCTTTTCCATCTGCTGCAAATCCGTAGCAAAATCTCCCAGATCAGCTTCCACCGTGAATACTGAGGCAAAGTACTCATTAAGCACCTCTGCCATTTCTTCTGGTTCCACACAGACCTTTCCCCCTTCACCTTTTATAGGCCCTATCCCCTCTCTTCTCATCCTTTTACCTTTCACATATTTATAGAAGGCCTTGGGATTCTCCTTAATCTTACCCGCCAAGGTCTTCTCATGACCCCTTCTGGCTCTCCTAATTTCCCTTTTAAGCTCCTTTCTACAGTCCTTATACTCCTCAAGATCCTTAACCTCTCCTAGTTCCCTGAACCTTTTGTACACCTTCCCTTTCCTCCTGACTAGGTTCAACACAGCCTTCGTGCACCACGGCTCCCGCAACCTACCAAAACCCCCTTGTCTCATCGGAACGTTGTCATGCATAGCTCCAGACAAACATTCCTTGAATATCCGCCACCTTCCTTCGGTACTTTTCCCTAAGAACGCCTCCTTCCAGTTTATTTGTCGAAGTAACTTCCTGACTTCTTCGTATCTCCCCTTACTCCAGACAAACACCTTCCTAGCCTGCCTGATCCTATCTCGTTCCAATGCAATTGTGAAGGAGATAGAATTATGGTCACCATTCCCAAGATGCTCTCCTACCGAGAGATCCATCACCTGCCCTGGTTCATTCGCCAGTACCAGGTCAAGTACAGCCTCTCCCCTCATAGGCTTATCCACATACTGTGTCAGGAAACCTTCCTGAACACACCTAACAAACTCCTCCCCATCCAAACCCCTTACCCTAGGGATATTCCAGTCGATGTTTGGGAAATTGAAGTCTCCCATCACGACAACTCTGTTATTAATACATCTCTCCAGAATCTGTTTCCCTATCTGCACTTCAACTTCCCTGTCACTATTGATGTAGTTCAGAGACTCAATGTTTATTCAGTGTTTAGATTTTGTTCTGGTTTAACCTGCAGACTGAGATCAAGTCTGAGCCACTGGCTCAGCAGCTCAGGAACAAGACGGACAAGAGCAGTCCAACTCGAGAAGCCAAATCAATCAAGGTATTTATCAATGTTGGTCTGGGCTGGAAGGGTAGAGGCGGTGGGGTGGAGGGAGGAAATCAGCCAGGATTTCTGCCCCTGATAACTTGCAAGTGATTTCTGTGGGACACTGTGTGGAAATGCTGAGGATGGTGGGGTGAGGATTGAACATGCCTGTGTTTCACCCACAACTGAATACAACTGTTGTCTAGGTCTACAGTTATAATGGCTAATGGCTGACCCAGTGAGGGGAAACTGAGATTTCAGGAAGGGATTGGGTCACTCGTTTGGAGGCAGTGACTGAATCTTTCCTCCTGGGTGTGAGGTGGAGGGGTCTGACATTGTTTGCTTTGTTTTCAGTGGAGTGAATGGCCATCCTATGTTGAGGAACGTTTGCACCTTTTTGAGAGTCTCAAACGGGAGCATGATTCCATACTCAGTGAGCGGGCTGCACGGGACAGCAGGATTATCACCATCACACTACCAAACAACATGCAGGTTTGTGGGGAATCATGGAAGACAACACCCTATCAGGTTGCTTGTCAAATCAGGTAAATCCACAAGTACCTTCCTGTTTCTTTTCCAATCCTTGGTCCTTCAGTACTATATGTGCACAGTACACAGCATTGTACACAATCTAGACCACTTAAAGCAGTCACATTCCACGTTAGGCTTTCATAAACATTTCCACTCCCCCCAAATTCATGACCCAACAGTCACCCTCCATATCCACTTGTCCACCCCAATGTCCAGTACCCCACGTTCCACATTTCAATCTTTTCCCTTCAGATTTTTCCTTAAGATCCATTATCTTTTTCTGTCACCACCTCCTTGTCCCCATTGTGTCTGAACCACTATCTATGCCCCTCACTCAACATTCACTCACTGTCTCAACTGAATTCTTCTTGTTTCACACCATTCATTCTGATCACTTGCACATTCAGTGTCTTTCTGAACTACCCTCATTTGCATCAGAAATACGTAAGATTCACTGTGGATAGTTAAAAGCCCTTGTGCTAAGTGTGCAAAGTCTAGAAGCACCACACTTATGACGTCCTTGTAACTCTTTGTTGGCATTCTTATGATAAAACATGGTCTGCTGCAATCTGTTAAGAAATACCACACCTGGCCTGATATTAATAAATTGCCAAGTTACACAATTGTTGTGATGTCTTGAAGAGCTCTGTTTATAACTGGGTTAAAGACTTGGGTCTGTCTCTGACAACATTGCATTTTGGTGAATCTGACAGCTTGCAGATTCAAGAATAGGATCATACACTCAGAACCACACATACTGCAAACTCCAGAATCCCTCAGTCTTGCTCATACATACTACAAATCCAGTTGAGGTCTTTATGAGCTGAGAACTTGAGGGATATAACTTGCTTTTGGATTTGCTTAGTATGTTTGGTAGATCAGCTGTGTAAGTAGAAGCTGCTACAAAAATCTTCTGTTGGTTCCCTTCTGACTCTAGTCAAGGATTAGCCGAGAGTTCCATTATTGCCAAGGTTGGTGGTGAGCTGTGGGACTTGGATCGACCGCTGGAAGGAGATACCAATCTTGAGCTATTAAACTTTGAAGACCCAAGGGCACAAGCTGTAAGTTATCCTCCAGTGTTCAGCTATTCAGTGACTTTACAATGTCATTTAAAACAGATAAATCATTTTGAAACATTCTATTTACTCTTGAGTTAATTAACTTGTTTTTACAGCACTCAAGTTAGGAGTTTTTACTTTACTAGTTGCTGTCTGTAATGGTGATTACCATGTGGATGGAAAGGTTGTATTCTGTCACTAAAGTGGATCTGTGTTTAAACAGGAAAGAAATGGTGCTATTATACCATAGGTCCAGAAGCACTGAGGCATGGGATCTTTAACTGTTAAATTGAATTTAAATTGACTTATTTTGATGGATTTGATTTTTGATTTGGATTTGTGTAACTGGTGGGTTGATTACTATTTGTCACGCAGGTATACTGGCACTCGAGTGCGCACATTCTGGGAGAAGCCATGGAGCAGTATTATGGAGGCTGCCTATGTTCCAGCCTGCCCATAGAGAGGGGATTCTATTATGACATGTTCCTAGGCGACAGGTAATGTTGTGTTACTGACAACCCCTTTCCAAGCGGCAAGCTTGTTTTTATGTTTGTACTGAAGTAAATCCAGGAGTAGCTCGCCACAACATTGAGGGCCGAAGGGCTGTACTGTGGTGTGATGTTCTATGTTCTATGAGTAACGGAAGCAGCAGGGTATGTCATTACGCAGCTCTTTATGGTGATGTCCCCACAGGTGAATTGTATGGTGCCACAACCTGGTCAACGTCACAAGTTCTGTGTGTGTGAGGTTCCTGTGTTACTGACATCATGAGGCCTGTATCCCAGGTTTTAGGTCCAATGGATGATACCCCTCTAAACTCTGTGCCTGGAGAGAAAGAAGAGTATTCAGGTCCTTATTTCTGGTTGAATTATCTATGCATTATTTGACTGAACCTTCACTGCTATGGTTGGATTTAGTTCCCTTGTAACTCAGCTGAGTTTTGGTGTGAGGCCCCTTGCGGCATCAGGTCTCTGCACCTCATGCCAAGGATCAATGTGGGTTACCAGTACCTTGCTGCTTTGGCTTTGCATGTTCACTTAACGTCTGTCCCCATCGCCTCAGCCCCATCATTTCCCCACCACTACCCCTGCCCTCTCACCCTCTTACAGTGGTCTTCTGTTTCACAGAGGAGTGTCCAGTGACCAGTTTCCTTACCTGGAGAATATCTGCAAATCGATCATTAAGGACTGTCAGCCATTTGAGAGATTGGAGGTCAACAAGCAAACTTTGCTTGAAATGTTTAAGGTAATATTCACTATTTGCTGTCCTGTACTCCATCTTAATTTCTCTCTGAGAGCTTGTATGGTCTGTTGCCAAATCCCCAAGACACTGCTGTTTTATTAGTACCTGGAGTGTGGGACAAGTGGCGCAGGGCTCTATCCGCAGCTGCTGTGCTTTCCAGGCTACCTTTGTGATGGGGACTGACCAGTCCTCTGGTCACTGATTCAAAGTCTCTGTGATGATGCAGAAAAAGCTGCCAGGCTGACCTCTGACCCCAGATCCATGATGGCCAGGAGCCTAATTTATGTGGATTGGCCTTACGGAGTTGAATGAAAAGAACCTGTGTAAAGGGATAGAATCATTAAATCCAAACTCTGTATCCAGACTAGAGGATGGAGACACCAACTGTAAAACTGAAGAAGACTTTGACAGGCCAAAACTGGGGATGGGTAGAAGACTTGAGGCCAAAATCCTGGCTCAAAGGACAGGCAACCTGGAGCTTGTACTGAGAGGCTTGTAGATTTCTGAGCATGAACAGATTATTGGTCTCTGTTAGTGTATCAGATTTAACTTTCTACATTAGTATGTTCCGAAATAGGAATCTGGATTACTTGCATTTTGAATTTTTCTCACGGTAAAAGCAAAATTCTGTGGATGCTGGAAATCTGAAATAAAAACTGGAAAGCAGGTTTGGCAACATCCTTGAAGCAAGAAACAGAGTTAACAGTTCAAGCCCTTATGTCTCTTTGGCAGAACTGAAGCAGGATAGAAATGTGATGAATTATACTTGGAGAGGGGGTTGGGGCAGAACAGATGGTCAGGGATAGGCTGAAGCTGTAGAAGATTGACAAAAGATGTCATAGACATCAAACACAAAGGGTATGTACAGTCCCATTAAAGACTGAACGAGTGCATATAATGACATAAAGGTAAGATAGCAGAATGTGCTAATAGCAGAACAAAGTCAGTGTTCAGTAAAAGAAAGCTGATAAACAAGGTGGCCCTATGGGGATGGAGTGGGGTTGTATTGAGGCAAACCAAGGAAATCAAAAAGGGCATCAAGGTTGGAGTCAGTAATATTATTAATTTTTGTCAGACTGTTTTAGCTTTCGGTGATTCTTTGTTTCTTTCTCAGTACAACAAGTTTAAGGTGTGGATATTAAACGAGAAAATTGACACACTGACAACCACAGTGTACAGGTGAGCAGGACTATGTGAATTGTACCATCTTTTACATATTAGGGTTTTGAGGCAGAGTATTCAATCAGGTTTGATAAATCATTGCAACAGAATGTGGAATGTTTGTGTTTCAGCTGAAAATGCGGGATCTGTCCAGGGCCCCCTTCTGGAAATGTGGGATCTGTCCAGGGCCCCCTTCTGGAAATGCGGGACCTGTCCAGGGCCCCCTTCTGGAAATGCGGGACCTGTCCAGGGCCCCCTTCTGGAAATGCGGGATCTGTCCAGGGCCCCCTTCTGGAAATGCGGGATCTGTCCAGGGCCCCCTTCTGGAAATGCGGGATCTGTCCAGGGCCCCCTTCTGGAAATGCGGGATCTGTCCAGGGCCCCCTTCTGGAAATGCGGGATCTGTCCAGGGCCCCCTTCTGGAAATGCGGGAACTGTCCAGGGCCCCCTTCTGGAAATGCGGGATCTGTCCAGGGCCCCCTTCTGGAAATGCGGGATCTGTCCAGGGCCCCCTTCTGGAAATGCGGGATCTGTCCAGGGCCCCCTTCTGGAAATGCGGGATCTGTCCAGGGCCCCCTTCTGGAAATGCGGGATCTGTCCAGGGCCCCCTTCTGGAAATGCGGGATCTGTCCAGGGCCCCCTTCTGGAAATGCGGGATCTGTCCAGGGCCCCCTTCTGGAAATGCGGGATCTGTCCAGGGCCCCCTTCTGGAAATGCGGGATCTGTCCAGGGCCCCCTTCTGGAAATGCGGGATCTGTCCAGGATTTGACACATAAAACCCTACAGTGCAGAAAGAGGCCCTTCGGCCCATTGAGTCTGCACCAAACACAATCCCACCCAGGCCCTACCCCCACATCATACCACTAATCTCTCTAACCTACGCATCCCTGGACGCTAAGGGGCAATTTCTTAGCATGGCCAGTCAACCTAACCGGCACATCTTTGGACTGTGGGAGGAAACCCACGCAGACACGAGGAGAACGTGCAAACTTCACACAGACAGTGATCTGAGCCAGGAATTGAACCCAGGACCCTGGAGCTGTGAAGCAATAGTGCTAACCACTGTGCTACTGTGCCACCCCACGATCCCCTTCTGAAAATGCGGGATCTATCCAGGATCTCTCCTGGATTCTTTGCTGCAAATGTGGGATCTCTCCTGGATCTGCTCCTGGAAATGCGGGATCTATCCAGGATCAGCCTCTGGATATGTGGGATGCCTGCTGGGTCCCTCCTAGAAATGTTGGATTGGTCCTGTTTCTTGCTGCGCTTAGTGACATCGTCCCAAAGCACTTTGTCAGTTTGCACTGGTATGGTGAGGATGCACTCTGCACCGTGACATCAGCAGAGAACGTGGTCAGAAGTGTGAGGGAACAGTAGTCAGTTATCACAAGCACAACCCAGTGACATTCATTCAGCCGCTAGCTCAGTATTCCCTTCTTCTAATGAATGTTCAGTGTGTTGATTAGTTCTGCCACTTGATGATGGTGCTGTACCTGTTGCTGCTGGATTGCAGGGTTAACAAGTAAGGTGACTGATTTCCGAACAGCACCACATGGCTATGTACTGGGTCATTGCCTGAGACCTTGTCACCGGTCAGTCAGTGGGTTTGCACGCTAAGTGCCAGCAGCTGTCTCACCGTGGGGACTATCACAGCTGACTCCATCTCTTCTGATAGGTGCCTATGCCACTGGGTGATAGAATAGCAAGATCCCTGCATTCTCTCACTAATCTAATGGTCTAGGCCCACTGTAACTTCACTCGATTGACTGATCTCGGCTGAGATCAGTCAATCGCAGTGATCCTGGCACTGACCTTGATCTTGACCCTGCCTATGATTCACTTGGACCTTCTCCTGAGTCTGCTCTCTCACAGGTGTGGCCCATTGATTGATTTAAGCAGTGGACCCCATGTCAGGCACACTGGCCAGATTAAAGCTTTGAGACTTTATCAGGTGAGTGAATGTGTGATCTCTTATCCTAGTCTATCAATAGCACAGAATTGATTTTGAAATTGGAGTGGGTTTTGTACAAAGAAAAATGTGTTTTATGTATTTCTAGAACTCTTTGACATACTGGGAAGGAAAGTCAAATATGGAGAAACTGCAGAGAATCTATGGTATCTCATTTCCTGACGGCAAGATGCTGAAGGAGTGGGAGCAATTGCAGGAAGAAGCAAAGAACCAGGATCACAGAAAGATTGGACAGGTCTGGGAAGTGTTCTGTGTTTGGACGTTTAAAGTGAGTAGCCCTGTGCAAATGGGTGCAGTGAGCCAGTCTATCATTAGAGTTGAAAGTACAGCAGAAAAGAGGAAGTAAATCCACACGTCGAGCTTGGACAATGCAAGTGAGAAAGGAGAAGGTAGTTTTGTCTGTTGAAAGCTAACAAGCTTGTACTATGGCTGTTGATTTTTCCCTTTAAAGGCCTGTCTTGTTCCAAAGTAAATATAGAAAATGCTGGAAATGCTTAATGAATGAGGCAGTGTCAGTGAAGAGAGGAACAGTGAATGTTTCTGGTCTGATCTTTCATCGAAGTCTGGGCTGTGCATCACATTATCCTTGTTTTACTTCCATCTGCTTTACAGGAGCAGGACTTGTTTTTCTTCCATGACCTCAGCCCTGGAAGCTGTTTCTTTCTCCCAAGAGGGGCTTCTATTTACAACACGCTGGTGGCATTTATACAGGTATGTACCTCATTCATCCAACAATTATACTGTCACAGATTCTATTATTCAGTGGTATAACTGAGGTGAGGAAATATGTGAACAAGTAGAAGGGATACTTTGCTGTATTCTTATTCTTTGAGATTTATTTGTGGTTGCATCACCTAGAATGGAGCAGGACAGTGCCAGGTTCCATCTCTAGTCACTGCTCGCTGAGTGGCTAAAGGATTTAAGAAAGAAGAAAAGTTCGTAGGAATTACTGATTCAGAATATATTGAATTTGGTTAGGATAAGCATGATATGTTTCATTTCAGGTGTGATTCAAATGACCCACGAGAGAGCTTTCATCACACAACGTTTATTTAAGAATATATTTAACATATAAGGAACGAAAATGAGAAATAACTTATCAATTACAAGTGAAAACTAAACAGTCGTAATAACATGTAACTCCTAACCAATATATATATATCAGATGTTCCAATCAAAACCAATATCCAAAAAACAAAACCCTTTAAACAGATTTATCATGCAGAGGCTAAAGCTCATATGATACTGGAATCCAGTTTCCAGGGTTGATACTGATTTCAAATGATCTTGAAAACTTGGATCAGTTCCCCAAAACACCAGATTCTTTACTGCAGCAGGGGAATAAGCCTTTGCTTCAGCTAACTGGTAAAATTTTCAAAGCAAAACAGAGAGAAAGAGACTTCTTTTTCAGCTTCCTTTTAAAACTGCTTTCAACACTGCAGCCAAAATGAAACTAAAGCTGAAAGCCTTCTGTCACTTGACTCCCTCCTTCCAACAATAATATCACCCAAGGCTGTGACCATGATTTTTAAAAAACCTCTTAAAGGTGCACTAACCTCCCACTGTGAGAAATGAGAACCTATTTACTTTGACATCTTGGGCATCATCGAAATATGGTCGACAGACCAAGGCCACATCAGCAATAAGGATGTGACAAGTCCTGTACCCAGGGCAAGAAGAGCACAACACCCATAGAGTTGGCCTCAATCTCAGACGCTTAGCACAAACCTTATTTGGGTGAAAGTACATCATCACTGCCAGCTTCCTCACAAAGCACCCAAAGTCATTGTCACACAATTCTGTGAATCAACAGAAAGAGCCACAGAGGAGGAGGAGAAAGATGACTTTGTCCATCAATTTCAGGATATGCTGGACAAGGAACCCAGCTTATGATATCTATCTACTGATCCTGACCTCAATGCTAAGCCCAGTGGCAACCAGTGAGGACTGAACAGTATGATTGGGTGCCATGAGTCAGCAAGTATGTTCAACAGAAGCTGTAAGCATCTGCTGCAATATCTTCAAACACAAAGACATCCATAAAATGGACATGGAGGTTGCCAAATCGTAGTACCCTGGAAACGGCTGACTATATGCATCAGCAGCAGATGGAGGACATCCTTCGAAAATATTCAGAAGAGTCAGGATACAGATGGAGGATTGGACCACCCACCTTAGGTGGTGGGATGGACATGAAACTGCAGAAGTCAATCATAAAGCTATAAAAGTCATATGCAATTGGAGGAACTAATGCATGAATACTGATGAGCAACGAGGGCTAGGAAAAGAACATTGAGCAAAAATGAGACAATGTCAAGTACAGAAGACTAGATAAAGCTATGAAGAGGAGCTGTAAACGAGACAACTGTGGATGGGTAGAGTTAAAAGACAGGGAGGCACTAGTAGCAGTAAGTTGGAATGACTTGAAAATACTGTACAGGATTAACTGCTGCAAAAAGCAACACAAAGTTACCAGTGAAGGACAAGGATGGTACGATGCTATGGACATGAGAAACAAGAAGTGGAGTGGATGCAGAACTTTTCCTCAACTGCCCAAGCTCCATGTTTGAGTTCAAAGTCAAAAGAATATACTTGCACTGACGGCATGGTGGCACAGTGGTTAGCATTGTTGCCTCACAGTGCCAAGGGTCTGGTTCAATTCCAGCTTTGGGTCACTGTCTGTGTGGAGTTTGCATGTTCTCCCTGTGTCTGCTTGGGTTTCCTCTGGATGCTCTAGTTTCCTCCCACAGTTCTGTGATGTGCAGGTTAGATGGATTAGCCATGGTACAAGGATCTTTTGGAGAGTTGGTGCAGACTGAATGTGCTAAGTAGCTGCCTCCTGCACTGTAGGGATTCGATGGTTCTATGGAGGCAGAACAGCAAAGTTTCACTAAGTTGTTCCTTGGGATGAGGGTGTTGTTCAGTAATGAGAGGTGGCCATTGGTAGTGGTCGAGGAGCAGACTTAAGAGGAAAATTCAGGTGGTCAGTTCAATTGTGAGGGAGTGCTGTGCTATTCTTGGTATTGACTTTCAGATGGGACATTAAACTGAGACCCTGCCTCTACCTCAGATAAGATTTGAAAGATAGGGTGGCATTTTTTGAAGACAAGCAGTGACCCCTACCACTTAAAAAGACAACCACTTGGAAATTTCCCTCTAAGTTACATACCATCCTGATCTGGAACTATATTGCTGTTCCTTTGCTGTTGCTGGGTCAAAGCCCTGCACAGCAGTGTGGAACTATATGCATCAGATGGACTTCAGCTTAAGAGGTAACTTCTCAAGGGTAAGTAAGAAAGGGCAGCAAATGCTTGTCTTGCCAGTGATGCCCAAATACCATGAAAGAATTCTAAAATGTTACCCACAGTTGTATGGCAAATATTTATCCTGCTGATATTGTTACTAAAATAGTGTGTGATCATTAATCATATTGCTGTTTTGTGGGATTTTGTTGAATACAAACTGCCTGCAATCTTTCCTACATTGGAACAGTAAGAAGTCTCACAACTCCAGGTTAAAGTCCAACAGGTTTATTTGATAGCACTGATGAAGGAGCAACACTCCAAAAACTCGTGCTGCCAGATAAACCTGTTGGACTTTAACCTGGTGTTATAAGACTTCTTACTGTGCCCACCCCAGTCCAACACCAGCATCTCCGCATCACGGCTACATTGGAACAGTGGTGACACTTCAAAAGTACTTCATGGCTATAATGCATATGAGACTCTGAGATTGTGAGAGGCTCTATTAAAATGTGAGTTTGGTCTTGATTTTTCCTTGCTGCAGGAGGAGTATCATAAACGTGGATTCACTGAAGTGGTCTCTCCAAATATCTACAACAGCCGTCTGTGGGAGATGTCTGGCCACTGGCAGCACCACAGGGAGAACATGTTCAGCTTTGAGGTAGAGAAGGAGATCTTCACACTGAAGCCCATGAATTGCCCGGGTCACTGGTATGTATCAAATGCACAGGCTGCTTTAGAATATTTAATGATTTTAAACTTTTGGAAGATAGTTTAACAGTTTGTTTGGGGTCAATTTGTCTTGAGCAACTTTCATGAGGTGAGGGAGTATTTGTTGCCTTTTGAGTTTCCCAAAAGTCAAGCGGAGAGTGTGGATCTACAGTCACCTGTGGAGGCTGGGCAAGGATTGCTGATGATCTTCCTTAAAAGACACTGGTTTTTTTTGCAGTAATCCAGCAACTATACTGATGGAATTGGCTCTCTCTGAACTGGAATGGGACCCATGTCTGAGTAGAAAGGTAAATAGGGAGCTGGCAATAGCTTTACTCTAGAAAGTGTGGGGCGAGGGCAGTGGGATGGTATGTACAAATATGTGAGCAGCCCAAATGTAGCAGAAAGATTCAGTCAAATCAGGGGCAGGGCGGACAGTAAAATTATACAACAAATTGCATGAATGAACTATCAGATCTGGCAAATGAAGTGCAAAACATAAAGGTGCGGAAGTATATTTTGGTCGGGAGAACAGGGAGGCAACTTAGGAGATGCAAGTCTGGTGTGGTAGAGGAACAAGGGATTTCAGAATACAAATACACTGATTACTAAAAATTGCATCACAGCTCAGCAGGGCTCGTTTACAAGAATAAACAAACCAAGCATTACTTCGAGAGAGATAGAATTGAAAAGTACGGGAGATGCATTAAACCTGCATCAAACCTCGTTTTAATCACAATTAAGAATACTAGGTGCAAGTCTGATGGTCACGTTACAAATAGGATATAGGGGCACTGGAAAGGGTGAAGAGCAGATTTACACAGATGATATCAGAAATTTATGGGTTTGCATATTGAGAAAGTATTAGCAGGCTGGATCTCTTGAAAAAGAAGGCTGAGCGATGATCTATTAGATGTATTTCTAATTAAGAACATAAGAACATAAGAAATAGGAGCAGGAGTAGGCCATCTAGCCCTTCGAGCCTGCCCCGCCATTCAATAAGATCATGGCTGATCTGTTGTGGCTCAGTTCCACTTTCCCGCCCTCTCCCCATAACCCTTAATCCCCTCTCTTATCAAGAACCCATCAACCCGCTTCTTAAAAATATTTAGCGAGGCAGCCTCCACCACTTCAATTGGTAAAGATTTGGATAGAATGGATATAGAGAGAGAATGTTTCCTCTTGAGAAGAAGAGAATTACTAAAGGCTTAAATATAAGGTCATCATCAAGAAACCCAACGGGAAATTCTGGAGAAACTTGTTTACCCAAAGAATGGTAAGAATGTGGAACTCAGTACCATAAGGCATGGTTGAAATGAATAGTATGGATACATTTAAGGGGAAACCAGACAAACATTTGAAATTCAGGTTCAACCTGACAGTTGAACCCAATGGTAGATTTAGGTGAGGAAAGATGGGAAGAACCTTGAGTGGAGCATACGCACCACCGTGGAGTGGTTGGGCTGAATGTCCTGTTTCCATGCTATATATAATCTGTCGACGTGGGATGGTCTGTCAGTTGGAGTGATTCTTGAAGGGAGACTTGGTTCCAATGAGAAGTGATCACACAAATGGTGACAGAGTGCTCTGTTGTACTGTTTCTATCAGTTTGATGTTTGACCATCGTCCACGATCCTGGCGTGAGCTCCCTCTGCGTTTAGCTGATTTTGGTGTTCTTCATCGCAATGAGCCTTTGGGAGTGTTAACCGGTTTAACCAGATTGCGCCGATTCGAACAAGATGATGCTCACATTTTCTGCACATTAGAACAGGTGAATAAAAATATGCATTCTTTCTCACTCATCTTTTTAAATCTGCATCAAGGTGGTTCCATATAAGTTGAGCAGAAGTTGAACTTCAATTCTCACTGTTTTGTCAAAATTTATTCCCCTGAAGAGTGGGAATAAAATACTCACTGAGGTATAGTTCCTGAAGGTGCTGAGTTTCACCAGGGTATCGTTCCTGAAGACACTGACTCTCACTGAGGCACCACCATGGTGTACTCAGTATTGTTGGGGACAGTTTCAAAGCACCAGACCCTTAGATAAGTGATGGAACTTCATTTTTGAGGGTCAAGACTGAGTTATTGCTCAAGATCCTGAGCAAGCAGGTGTCGCTGGCCAGCAATCAGGAACAAGACCTTCAGCTACTATTTTTCTTTCCCCAGTCCAAGGCCTGTGTTAACATCGCATTACCATCACAGCTGAAGTCAGCTTACTGAGTGCAGGCCGGTGACCACACCCTGGACTCCTGCTGCTGCTCCTTGCTATTTCACATAATGCACTACATGTATTGCGTTTCCAGAATGGCTTGTCCCTTGCCATTCTTAGATGTTCTAATTCTTGTTTTCCTATTTCAGATTGGGGAGGAGGTGAAAGGATGCCTGGACTTCCTCCGTTCAGTGTATGGAGTGTTTGGCTTCAGTTTCCAGCTCAATCTTTCCAAGCGGACGGAGAAGTTTCTTGGAGATGTGAACTTGTGGCATCAGGCTGAAAAGGCAAGTGATGGCTGGACTGTTCCGGTTAATGTTGGAAAAACAGTGATTGGTACTGATAATGAGTTGGTTTAACATCAACTGTGCGAGGCTGCACTCACTACTGCCCTATCAGCCTTGAATAAGGGCAGCTTGGTTTCTCATCGCTATCCACAAATCCACCAACCTTTGTGTCATTCGCAAACTTAGTAATCAAAGAACAAAGAACAGTACAGCACAGGAAACAGGCCCTTCGGCCCCCCAAGCCTGTGCCCTCATTGGTCCAACTAGACCATTCGTTTGTATCCCTCCATTCCCAGGCAGCTCATATGACTATCCAGGTAATTCTTAAACAATGATAACAAGTCTGCCTCCACCACTCTACTCGGCAGCGCATTCCAGGCCCCCACCATCCTCTGCGTAAAAAACGTCCCTCTGATATCGGAGTTATACCTTGCCCCTCTCACCTTGAGCCTGTGATCCCTCGTGGTTGTCACCTCTGACCTGGGAAAAAGCTTCCCACTATTCACCCTTTCTATACCCTTCAAAATTTTGTACACTTCTATTTGGTCTCCCCTCATTCTCTGTCTTTCCAGGAGAACAACCCCAATTTACCCAATCTCTCCTTATCGCTAAGACCCTCCATACCAGGCAACATCCTGGTAAACCTCCTCTGCACTCTCTCCAAAGCCTCCACGTCCTTCTGGTAGTGTGGTGACCAGAACTGGACGCAGTACTCCAAATGTGGCCTAACCAGTGTTCTATACAGCTGCAACATCAGACTCCAGCTTTTATACTCTATACCCTGTCCTATAAAGGCAAGCATGCCATGTGCCTTCTTCACCACCTTCTCCACCTGTGCTGCCACCTTCAGGGATTTGTGGACTTGCACACCCAGGTCTCTCTGTGTTTCTATACTCTTGATGGTTCTGCCATTTATTGTATAACTCCCCCCTACATTAGTTCTACCAAAATGCACCACTTTGCATTTATCTGGATTAAATTCCATCTGCCATTTCTCTACCCAATTGTCCAGCCTATCTATATCCTGCTGTAATCAATCCAGTCACATTTCCCTCCAAATCATTTTTATATATGTATTACAAACAGCAAAGGTCCCAGCACTGATCCCTGAGGAATGGCACTTGTCACAGCCCTCTATTCAAAAACACATCCTTACACTGCTACCCTCTGTATTCTTTGACCGAGCCAGTTTTGTATCCACCTTGCCAGCTCACTTCTGATCCCATGTAATTTCACCTTCTGCACCAATCTGCAATGAGGATCTTGTCAAAGGCCTTACTGAAGTCCATGTAGACAACATCCACTGCCCTACCCTCATCAATCATTTTCATCACTTTCTCGAAAAACTCGATCAAGTTCGTGAGACACGACCTCCCCTTCACAAAACCATGTTGCCTCTCACTAATATGTCCACTTATTTCCAAGTGGCAATAAATCCTGTCTCGAAGAATCGTCTCCAATAATTTCCCTACCACTGATGTAAGGCTCACAAACTTGTAATTATCTGGATTATTTTAGCTACCCTTCTTAAACAAAGGAACATCACTGGCTATTCTCCAATCCTCCGGGACTTCCCCTGTAGCCAGTGAGGATACAAAGATTTCTCTCAAAGCCCCAGCAATTTCCTCCCCTTGCCTCTCTCAGTATTCTGGGGTATATCCCATCAGGCCCTGGGAACTTGTCTACCTTAATGTTTCTCTAGAACCCCAATACCTCCTCCTTTTTGACTTCAAACCCAAATGATCTACACATCCTTTCCCAGACTCACCATCCACCAGGTCCTCCTGTTTGGTGAATACTGTCGCAAAGTAATCATTTAATACCTCGCCCATTTCCTCTGGCTCCACGCATAGATTCCCTCCCTTGACCTTGAGTGGGCCAACCCTCTCCCTGGCTACCCTTCTGCTCTTTACATATGTATAAAAAGCCTTGCGATTTTCCTTAATCCTGCTGGCCAATGCTTTCTCGTGACCCCTTTTAGTCCTCCTTACTCCTTGCTTAAGTTTCTTTCTACTTTCCTTTATTCCACACTTGCTTTGTGTGTTCCCAGCCTCCTGGCTTTGATAAATGTTTCCTTTTTCTCTTTGACCGGGCTCACAATATCTCTCGTTATGCAAGGTTCTCAAAACTTGCCATACTTATCCTTCATCCTTACAGGAATGTGTTGGTCCTGAATCCCTATCAACTTACACTTGAAAGCTTCCCACATGCCAGATGTTGATTTGCCCTCAAACGTCCCAATCTACATTCTTTTTCTGCCTAATACTATTGTAATTAGCCTCCCCCCAATTTAACACCTTAACTTGTAGAGGGAGCTTTACTCTCTATTTAACCTTGTGCTGTACCTGTCCTGGGAGTGTTTGATGGGGACAGTGTAGAGGGAGCTTTACTCTGTATCTAACCCCTGCTGTACCTGTCTTGGGAGTGTTTGATGGGGGACGGTGTAGGGGGAGCTTTACTCTGTATCTAACCTTGTATTATACTTTGCTCTTGGTGTTTCATGTTGAGATTAGGAAAATGTGCATTGGCAAGCGGTAATATTTGAACTTCAGTGAGCATGCAAGCTCTTAAAGATATGTTGTAAAAAAAATACAACACTGAGGCAAGCTGAATTTTTGTTTTTATTTCCTGTGGTTTAGCAGTTGGAGTGCAGTTTGAGAGGATTTGGCGAGAGCTGGAGACAGAGTGAATGCGACGAAGCATTGTATGGACCAAAGGTTTGTATGGACCATTGCCCAAGTGTAATCATCGTCTGCTCAAAACTAGCAGAGACTTTCTGATTCTCTGATTCCCTGCAGATCGACGTTGAGATAAAGGATGCTGGAGGCCGAAACCATCAATGTGCAACCATCCAGCTGGACTTCCAGCTGCCCATTCGGTTTAATCTGACTTATGTTAGGTAAGTTCAGTTATTGTGACTTTCAGAATCCTGTTCATTTCCTCATCTTGCTTTTCATCAGCACTCTGTGCTTGGTTGGTGGGTGTAGCAGTTACTGTGTCAGTAACTATATCACTGATGTCGGATCAGTCTGTGTTAATTCTACTTTCCCTGTTTGACTGAGAATGCTGATCATAGCTTGGGCAGCAATTACATTTACAAAACTGGCCTCAGAGTCTGTGTTCAGGAGCTGGGGATGGTGATATCAGTTAGGGTTCTTGCTACTGACTGTAGTTCTGCAACATCTGCAGATAGTGGTGTATAGAACTTCTACAACGCAGAGGGAGGTCAATTGGCCCATCAGGTCTATTGACTCTTTGGCAGAACATTCTACCATAGCCCATCCCTGCCCTATCCCCGTGACCCCAAACATTAATTCCACTAATCGTGGGACATATCTTGGGACACTAAGGGCCAGTTTAGCATGGCCAATCCACCTAACTGCACATCTTTGAAGCAGGTTTGATGGTGTAAGACTACACTGTTAAATAGTGAGCTTGGATTCATGTGTGAATGATAGTGACTGGGGTGAGCAGTGGCATTTTCTATTGATGGCTGTCTCAGTTTGAGTGATGGTTTCAGGGAGAGTAACTGGGTTGGATCTGTGCTGGGATGGTGGGTGTTAGGAAGGCCTTTGTTTTTCTAATACACTGCTGGTTCACTTTACTGTTCTCTATAGCAAGGATGGAATGGATGGAAGCCGCCCAGTTATCATTCATCGCGCTGTGCTGGGATCGCTGGAAAGCATGGTGGCAATCCTTGCTGAGAACTACGCCGGGAAATGGTAATGTTTCAAAATGAGACAGTGCAGAGAGAGTGAGTGTCCCATGCAGGAATTCAATTGCCCTCACTCTCATATGGCTACAAGTGTCTGGATTCAGAGTCAATGGCGTTACAGTTACAGCTCAGTTCACTGTAATACGTATCTTCAATATGTGGTCCCTTTGATGCTGAGGGCTGCTTTATTATTTATTTCTACAATGTAGGTAACAACATAAGGCAACCCCACAATTTGCTGTGGGACTGAAGCCGTGTGCAGGAGCAAGTAGAGCTGGGATGATTCACTTGCGGTGAAGTGAATCAGATTGCTGACTCCAGGTTGCAAGGACTCCTTGTGAATGGTCGCGTGCTCCTCAAGGCATCCAAACCCCAATGTAAATATTGACACTTGAGGACTGGCTGTAAAGAGGTGAATATATTGACAGTGCACAACAGCTGCTAGGAAAGTTATTAAATTTATCCTCCTAACTCCCCACCACAAGTAAGATAGAGTTTAATGGGAATGTGTGGGTGTTGCAACAGCTTAAAGATCTGCCTCTCCCTGATCACCAGTCCCTTATGGTGAAGACTGTGATGCATTTTCATATTTTGTGGTAATTTCTCTGTGTCCACGATGACCTTTCTTTTCTGTCCCACAATCCAGCCTTGCTTTGGGCTCTGAGCACTTTTCCCAGTCATGTTGAATAATTAGTCACAATTTCCTGTTCTGGGCCTTTACCTATCTGTACTTGATTAATATCTACTTCATGGATAACCTTTCTAGTTGGGGAGTTTCATTCCCAGTCTGAGCTGGTTCGGGTCCCAGATCCTGGAGGTGAGACTCTACTATCTGAGGCCATGTTAATCCCTCTTCGTATTCACTTTCTGTCCAGCTCTGTGTCACTCGCAGGAGTGGCCAATGTGCTGAAATAATCAGCAATCCTGAGTGTTGCAATACTGTTGGGTGGAAGGAGGCATCTGGTGAGGATGTGCATGGTATTGATGTTTTTGTCTTTATTCCACAGATGCTTCGGTCCGCCTTGTTGCCCAACAAGGGGCATACGCGCGATGGGTCGTACAAGGGCTGCTCTTGGTTGTTTCCAGAGTAGCCTAGTACTTCATGTCGTTAGTGTACGCTTAAACTGGACCAGATGCTGGGCAACACGACAGCTCAGTGATTGTCACTGTTTGCTGTGCAGATATGTGGATTTGGGCCGGTGTCTGCGGGAGTTTGCACATTCTCCCCGTGCTTGTGTGGGTTTTTTCCGTGTGCTCCGGTTTCCTCCCAAACCCCAAAGATGTGCTGTTAGGCTGATTGGTGTAACAAAGTGTCCCTAAATTAGTCTTCCCTCAATGTGGAGTGCCATAAGCATAGACAAGGGTCATGGGTGGAGGGGGGACTCATAATGTTAAAATGGTGGCGTGGGCTTGTTGGGCCGAAGGGCCTGTTTCTCGTGCTGTGTTGTTCTTTGTTCTCTTTGTGAGTAAACATTATTCAGAAATTATTGATGTCAGTACAAACATTTGTGAGCTTTAAATGGCAACAGATGGACAGTCAGGATCAGACCAGAGCTTTGAATGATTTATCTCTCAACTGGTCTGCCTCGCAGACCACCCCTGGGAAAAGGTGACATTGGCCTATTCGCAAGCCTTTGTAATTATCCTGCTGAACCTAGGTTGAACTTGCACTTTGTGTTTCTTCATGCCTTCTCAGTTCCCCATCCCACTTCTTTAACCCTGTGTCTGCACTCTCTCTGAGATTTATGAACTGGCTACAGGAATTTTCCCTCCTTTGCTAAGGTCTTCCGTGCAATCTGCAGTGTGTGAATGCTGCAAGATATGAGATCACACGCCATTTCCCCACATCAGGCACTTTAGCTGTAGTCCGTTTCCCTTACTGCATAGTTCCAAAACCATTAGCTTGTCAAACACTTCCTGTAATTGCACAAATTTACTGCTCATTTCGTTATCCACAAGGGCGTTGAAAGCCTGATTAATCTGATTTGTGATCTGTTTGAATGTTTCAAACATTATTCACCTTCATTATTAAAAATCACTAGTAAACATAATGCTGTCTGCTAGCTGGAAATGATGAAAATGTGGTAGAGGGGAAAGTCTTCATCACTTTTAAACTGTATTTCCATTTGCACTAGGAGTGCTGTAATCTTCAAACTTCAGAGATTGCGAATTGGAGTGTGGGATTAGGCTGGATAATACTTTCTCGGCTACCCCAGATATGATGGGTCAAACGGTCTCTTGTGCTGTAGATTTTTTATGTTTCTGAGATTAAGCTCAGTCCTGAGGAATTGAACTGCTACTGTTTGACTTTGACATGTGTTAAATATTTATTTTTGAAGTTTTGTGTTTGTGTTCACTGCTGACTTTGAGAGTTTGTAACAGAAAGTGATGCCTTACTTTTAAACTGTTCTCCCTAGTTTTAATATTCTCCATGATAAAACTCATCCTTCCAGCATCTAAGTTTCCATATTCTTCGGAATAAGACCAAAAGACGTAGGAGCAGAAGTAGGCCATTCAGCCCACTGAGTCTGTTCTGCCATTCAATGAGATCATGATTGATCTGATGTGATAATTCTCAACCTCACTTTGCAGCTTTATCCCCATAACCCTTGATTCCCTTACTAATTAAAAATCTGTCTATCTCAATCTTAAACATACTTAATGACCCAGCCTCTGAAATGTTTCAATATGATTGCTACTGAAACAGATGAGTATCGGGCCAACCTGCTCAACTTTTCGTTATGAGATAGTTGCTTCATCCCAGAATTCAGCCTCGTGAACCTTGTCTGAATTGCTTCCACTGTATGTCCCTCCTTATCTAATGCTATATACTGGGTTTGGTCTCACCAGTTGTAAAGCTGTAACAAGACTTCCTTACTTTTATACATCATTCGTCTTGCAATAAAGGCCAAGATTCAATTTGTCTTCCTAATTCTTGCTGTGCTTGCATGCTAATTTTTTGTGACTCATTTACAGGGACACCTGGATCCCTCAGTAAGGTGGTATTCTGTGGTACCTTCCATTTAAACAATATTTTTTATTATTTGTCACATTGGACGCTCTTCCATTTTCCCACATTATAACTCCAATGTTTTGCCCACTCATCTTGAGATTCCATTCTGTCAGAATGTATCCAAGGTGATTCTTAGCTCTTGAGGATTAACTTTTGTTCTTTTTCTTTCTCAACCTGGGAACTTTTAAACTGAGAACTTAATATTTTGTAGTGAGAACTTTTTCTCCCCATAAATTCTTCCTGTAGCACAGGCTAGGGGAATCCTGTTGTCTTGTTTTAACTTGAATTCCTCCTGGATTCCGTCTTTTCAAAACAAGCAGCGGTTCTCACCAGCATTCACAATATTTTGCTGCTTTCACTCTTCCAGATCCTGGCAGGCTAACGTGCCTCTATGTTTCAGAGATATCTCAGGCTTTGAGAGAGCAAGGATTTCTATCTCCAGGTAATATGCAACACATTGGCCTTGTGTCTGCATAGGAATGTTGATCAGCTATCCTTGAGACTCCAACTCATTTATCCTGGAAGTAAGCAAACAGTTTAAAGCACAAGTAATTACAACCTGACATTCTCAACACAGGCAGATCTGAGTGGATGATCCATCTCAGCCCCCTCCAGAGGTCCCCAACATCACAGATGGCAGTCTTCAGCCAATTCGATTCATGGTATCAAGAAATGACTGAAAACACTGGATGTTGCAAAGGTTATTGGCCCTGGTAACATTCAGGCAATAGTACTGAAAACTGATGCCCCAAACTAATTGCCCTGTAGCCAGATTGTTCCAATATAGCTACAACACTGTCACCTACCTGGCAACATGGAAAATTGCCCAGGTACGTCCAGTCTATAAAAAGGAAAACAAATCCAACCTGGCCAATTGCTACCCCAATGATCTACTCACCATTATCAGCAGTGATTGAAGATGTTACAGTGGTAGCAAGAAATCATTCACATTCTGATGCTCAGTTTGAGTTCTGCCAGGGCCACTTGTATACTGGCCTCATTAAGCCTTTGTCCAAATGTGGTCAAAAGAGTCCAAACGTGGTCAAAAGAGTAAGAGTATGTCCTGGAAATCACAGCAGCATTTGACGGAGTGCAGCATCAAAGAGCATTATTAGCATTATTCAAGTCAGTGGAAATCGGTGGGCGGGGGGGGTGACTCTCCACTGGTTGGAGTCTTACCGTGCACAAAAGCAACTGTTTTAGTTGTTGCAGATCAATCTTAGCCCCAGGACATCAGTGTAGGAGTTCCTCAGGGGAATGTCTTAGGCCCAAACATATGAATTTGACACAGTAGTAGGCCACCTGGCCCCTTGAGCTTGCTCTGCCATTCAGTAAGAACATGGCTGATCTGATTGAAATATCAACCCACCTTCCTGCCTCCCTTTGATAACCTTTCAATGCCTTGTTAATCAATAATCTATCTAGCACTGCCTTAAAATTATTCAGACTCTATTTCCACTGCTTTGTATGGAAGAGTTCCAGAGACTCGTGATTCTCAGAGAGAAAAATTTTCCTCATCTCTGCCTTAAAGGTGCAACCCCTTATTTTTAAACAGTTCAGATTCTTTAACAAGAAGAAGCATCCTCTCCACATCTATCCTATCAATACCCCCCAAGATCTTAAAGATTTAGATCAAGTTGTCTCTTACTCTTCTAGTGATAAGTGAATATAAAACTTGTGCTATATAAATGCCAGGCAATGACCATCTCCAACAAGAGACAATCTAACAATCTTCCCTCGTAATTCAATGAGATTACAATCATTGAATCCTCAGCTGTCAACATCCTGAGGGTTACCCTCGGCCAGAAACTGAACTAGACTCACCAAATAAATAGTGTAGTTACAAGAGCAGATCAGAGGGCAGGAATTCTGCACCAAGTAACTCGCTTCTTGATTTCCGCAAAGCCTGTCCACCATCTACAAAGTACAAGTCAGGATTGTGATGGAATACTCTCCATTTGCCTGGATGGGTGCAGCTCCAACAACACTCGCAAAGTTGACACAATCCAGGACAAAGCAGCCCACTTGACTGATACCCTATCTGCCATCTTCAAAATTCACTCCCTGCATTACCGACACACAGTGGCACCCATGCGTACCGTTTACAAGATGCACTGCAGCAAGGCACCAAGGCCTCTTTGAAAGCATTTCCCAAACCAGCGTTACCTACCACTGCGAAGGACAATGGCAGCAGGTGTATGTGAACACCAGCACCTGGAGTTTCCCCACAAACCCACACACCATCCTGACTTAGAAATATGTTGCTGTTCCTTCACTGTTGCAGAGTCACTGTCACTATCTCGTCCTTGCTGTAAATGTACCACATGGACTACAGCAGTTCAGAAAGGTAGCTCACCACTACTTTCTTAAGGGCAATTTTGGATGGACAATAAATGATGGCTTTGTTAGCATTGTCCATGTCCCATGAATGAATAAAAAAATCCTTTTCTGGTACTTTGGAGAATATCAGACTTTGCACAATTAACACACAGATTTCTGTCATTGTCTCCAAGTAAAAAACACCTTGGATCATCTTCCAGTTAAAACAGTCTGGGCTCCCTTTAATCCCTAACAATCAAACCACGCAGGATTGCTGTCAGGCAGATTTAAGAACAGTTTAACTGAACTGCATTGTTTTTACTTCCCAAAACATAATCTTCTCAACCTTATATTTGTAACATCAGTTTTGAGAAGCTGAGATTGTAAAGGGGCAGGTTATGTCATTTGATTTAAAGAAAATTCAAAGTAGTTAATTACAGAGAGTAACCTTGTGACTATTTCTGTTTTAATCTAGGCCATTCTGGCTGTCCCCCCGTCAGATTATGGTAATCCCGGTTGGACCAGGATGTGAGGAGTATGGTCGGATGGTGAGCAGGGCTGTATGTGGTACTGAATGGTTGAGCTTAACTTTATTTGAAGCCATCTTTAAGCATATTTCTTTTAGGTTTGCCAAGAATTCGTTGAAGCTGGTTTCATGGCTGATGTGGACCTGGATCTTGGCTGTTTGTTGGATAAGAAAATCCAGAATTCACAACTTGCTCAGTACAATTTCATCTTAGGTAATGTCTGATGCTCCCGTTCTACTCTTAAGATCAAATTTTGTCCAGTTTGGAAAGTGCTCACTCCCTGTGCATGGTCCTTAGTTTGTTGGGTCCAGTTATCAAAGATCCCTATAACAATCAGTTATATATGTTTATTGTGGAATGTGAAGAGAAAGATTACTCAGCCAAAACTGGTATGGTAAGTGATATAGCTTTAATTCTGACATTCTGATACAAATATAGCTATGATCCCTTACTGTTCTTTTTAATGCAGGTTTATATTTATTCGAGAAAATATATTTTAATTGGAATTTAAGTGGAAAAACAGTCTTTTAGATCATGGTTCATTCAGCTCCCTGCATGCATGCAACTTTCAATACTTGCAATAAACTCAGGAGGTGCTGCAGTGTCAGTATATCCTTAAATAGGCCTGTGTGCTCCTAGTCTAACACTGTTATCACGGAGTGGAGTGACACAAGATGAGATTTCCCAATGCAGTAAGTTTCAGTTCTCAGCAGTGCAGCGAAGTATCAGGGCTGATGGACAGAGGGTGTCCCCAGTATGGAGACGCCAGGCTACTGGACAGAGGGTGTCCCCAGCATGGAGGTGTCAGTCTGGGAGGGAAAAGATCTTCCAACATCCTATTGTTACGAAACTCCATCCAGCCAAAGGACATCACTGCCATATCCTCAACGACAGAAGTCAACCCTGAAGGTACTATAATGGAGATAAATTTGAGCAGAGTTAGTCAATGTCTCTGACAACTACTGGTACAAGTGGACACATGAAATAAGAATCAATGAGAATATTTGGATTTTTTTTCATTTATTGCAAAAATGGTGGCCCAGTGTCCCTCAACCACTTGTAGTACCTGCACTCTGTCTTGGTTTGTTTAAATGTCTGCTGCAAGAATTTTGTTGCACGCTTACTTAACTACACTGGAAATTGAGTCAATTTTTGTGAAACCTCTTTGCCCATAGTAGTCGGAGAGAGGGAGAAAGTGAATCATTCGGTAAATGTCCGTACAAGAGATAACAAGGTACATGGTGAGCTTTCTGTGGCAGCAACTATAGAGAAAATGAAGAGGCTGCAGCAGCTGCGTAAAGTAAGGGCCGAAGAGGAATTTTAATTTCCCACCCTGATTGCTGGATGGATGAATAAACTGTGAAAACTATAGAGCAGAATTGTTGAAGAACCTAAAACCATTAGGAGCTATTTAGAATAAACCACTCATTAATTAAAGCTGGAATGCTATTGTTCTGACTTGGAAAGCATTGTGTAATGGAGATGTGAAGCTTGGCTACCCAGATGCTGGAATTTGTCTGCTATTAAATTAAACGGAGGCATTTCATTTCTGACTGTGACAAACAAAAGGCATGGATCAGAATCACAACTGCTGCTCACTGCATGTTTCAATATGAGGAAATGAAGGTAAATTTGATCCAATAAAGAGCTTTGTATTGAACAAAATATTACCTGATTTTGTGCAGCTCCCTGGTTTCCTGACTTTATTTCGTATGTGTCTCTTCCTCTGATGGTTCAGTGTGTCACTTGTTTTGGTCCTGAGATACATGGATCACAAGATTCAGGTTCATTCCCATATCTATGATGATGCAGCTAATCTTTATTTGATGTAAGCTTGAATGTTGGTTCTGAAAGCTGTGGCTCTCCTTTTAATTCCTTTACATCACTGAACCCTGGCATGCGTGATTCAGTTCCAACCCCGTCTAACTCAGTTTTCTCATTCCCCAGATGGGGAAGCACAGCTTTGAACTTGCCATTATTTATCTTTCTGTGTGACTGGCATTAATTGGGGCTAGCCTCAGTAACTATATTGTGGCGATATTAAACAGGGGGGTGGTTTCTATATGGAGTGCCTGTTCAGCGCGCATTCACCCTCACATCCTCTTGTGAAAAATCTCAGAAGAATTTGTATTGGATTTCTATGAAAAAAGATCTAATCTTTCCCAGAGACTTTGAATTGTGAGCTGTCCTATTTCTAATATTTGACAGGCTGAAGAGAGATTTTCTCAGCTATTTGAAATCCATAACCAGGTGCGAACTAACATTCAAAGTTATAGTGATTTTCAGGATCTGATTTAAGCTTTACTTTTGTTTAGGAGAGAGCAGGGAGAGGAGGAAGTAATAGACAGGATCTTTGGAGAGGAATTATCTATGGGTTGACATTTATGAAGAAAGTTTGTGACCAGATGTGGCCACGATGCTGGCTGATAAGTTTCAGTGCTTTATCTGTTTGACCATGAGCATTCTGAGCACAATTCTGAGGTCTAAACGTAGACTTAGGTCATCCTGTGCTTCAGTTTTCTGGGTTAGGTTGGTAATGTATGGTCACCCGTGGAAATTAATATCCACGTTGTCGTTGCATGCAGAAATCCGCCTTGGTCATCGCAGTTTCCACCAATATCTGGCAACCTGCTGACAAATTTTGTGACACTTGTAAAGCTTGTATATTGTTTTTTGCACAAAATTAGTAATTGTATAGGAGGTGCTCCTAGACTAAGTTGACCATAAAAGGAAGCTTATGTTTTGGACATGGCAGACTAAGCTAAGAGATGAGCAAATGTTGCAGGGGTCAGAGGTGTGGGGTAGGTCAGGGACAGAGGCTGGTCCAAACTCTGCTTCAGTGTACCAGCCCAACTGATGATCCCACCCGAAACATTAGCTGTGTTTTGTCTCCAATCTGGGAATACAAATATTTTATTGAATGACCCCAGGAATTTTGGTTTTAAAACTATTGCCCAGTACTCTGAGTCTTGCATTCAATCGGACCAGTCAGTTTAACACGGGTGATGTGAAAGCTTTTAGAAATGTTACCCTGGGGCAAAACTGTAAGTTAGATGGACAAGTGTGGAATAATTGAAAAAAGGCAAAATGGATTTGTTAAATAACAATTGTGCTTATTTATTTATTAGTGTCACAAGCAGGCTTCCATTAACACTGCAATGAAGCTACTGTGAAAATTCCCTATTCACCACACTCCAGCACCTGTTCAGGTACACGGAAGGAGAATTTAGCATGGTCAAGTGGGAAGAAACCAGAGCACCCAAAGGAAACCCGTGCAGACGTAGGGAGAAAGTGTAGATTCTGCACATATTGTGACCCAAACCGGAATCAAACCCGAGTCCCTGACGCTGTGAGGCAGCAGTGCTATCCAACATGCCATCTCTTGATAGCGAATTAATGATGTAATGGGGTTGAGGAGGTTAACATGGTTGATGTTATGTACGTGGGCTTTCCAAAGGCATTTGGTAAAATTCCAGTTCAGAGACTTGTCAGCATGTTTGAAGCCATGGAATAAATAGGATAATAACAGCATGGATATGAAGTCAGCTGAGTAATCTGACTGAGATGAATAATGAACAGTGTATATCTTGAACAGTGTATATCTTGAATCAAGCCTTCATTAATTGAGGGATTGAGTTTAGGAATCAGGAGGTAATGCTGCAACTTTATAAGACCCTTGTCAGACCCCACTTGGAGTACTGTGCGCAGTTCTGGTCGCCTCACTGCAGGAAGGATGTGGAAGTTATTGAGAGGGTGCAGAGGAGATTTACAAGGATGTTGCCTGGATTGGGAGGCATGCCTTATGAAGATAGATTGAGGGAGCTAGGTCTCTTCTCCCTGGAGAGACAAAGGTTGAGAGGCGACCTGATAGAGGTTCATAAAATGTTGAGAGGAATAGATAGGGTGGATTTTCGGAGGCTATTTCCCAGGGCTGAAATGGTTGCTACGAGAGGACACAGGTTTAAGGTGCTGGGAGGAGATGTTAGGGGTAAGTTTTTCACTCAGGGTGGTGAGTGAGCCGAATCGGCTGCTGTCGGTGGTGGTAGAGGCGAACTTGCTGGGGTCTTTTAAAAGACTTCTGGATGAGTATATGGGATCTAATGGGATTGGGAGTTACAGATAGTTCTATGGCTTGGTAGGTATAGATGTGATCGGCGCAACTTGTGGGCCGAAGGGCCTGTTTGTGCTGCAGTGTTCTATGTTCTAAGTATGGTATGAATACGATGGAGTTTCCCTAATCCCAAGCTTTTTTTGATGCGTGACAAAGACTTGAATGTATTGTGCAGGGTGCGATTTTGAAATTTACTCATGACAGCTTGGAAGTGGTGTGAACTGGGAGATGGGGTAGTGACCTACTTCAGAGAATGTAGTCACACTGGTGGATTTGTCAGACATATGGCTGATTAAATTTAATGCCGAGAAATGTGAAACAATACATTTTGATGAGAATAAAAGCCAAATAACCTTGAACTGTCTAGTGCTTTTGCCATAGTGAAATATACCAGAGTGCTTCAGATTATATACAACATTATATACAATATATGATACTAAGCCACATTAAGAGATTTTGGGTTTGGGCGCAGCTTGGGTTGTGACCCAAGTTCAATTCCGGCCTCGGGTGACTCTGAAGTTTGCACATTCTCCCCATGTCTGCGTGGGTTTCTTCCGCATGCTTTCGTTTCTTCCCACAGTCCAAAGATGTGCAGGTTCGGTTGATTGGCCATGCTAAATTGCTCCCTAATATCCCAAGATGTGTAGGTTAGGGGGATTAACAGAGTAAATACAGGAGGTTACGGGGTTGGGGCTAAGTGGGATTGTTGTTGGTGTAGGCCCTGTACCGAATGGCCTCCTTCTGCACTATATAGGGATTCTAAGGTAAGTCTTAAAGGAGAAAAGCAAATCAGAAAGCTCCAGGGAGGGTAAGGGCCTCAACTAAAGGTGCCCGTTGGTATAACTACCAACGATGGAACAGTTGAGGGTGTTGGAGTAGCTAGAATTAATAGATGATGCAATTCTAAAGGAGGTTGAGAGCAGGGAAAGCTGGTGATATGTATACACAGGTTGCAGGCAGGTTGAAGAAGTCATTAAAAGGTATACAGAGTGCTGTGTTTTATACATAGAGGCACAGAGTACAAGAGCAGGGATGTTATGGAGAATTTTTCTAAGACACAAAAGTTTGACCTCAAATGGAATATTGCCTTCGGATGACCACAGTTAAGAAAGAATACAAAAGCTTTGAAAAGGGTGTGGAAAAGATTTACAGGAATGGTTCCAGGGACTTTTCCCTAGATGATTTGGAGACGTTAAGGTTATTGTACTTAGAGAAGAGAAGGTTGGAGCAGATTTGAGAGAGGTTTTCAAAATAATGAGAAGCCTGAATAGAGCCACTTGAAAGAAGGAGGGTTATTGCTGGAGGCACTAAAAGTGAAAACTTTGCAACATGAGGCTGATACCATCATAGTGGGCCAGATCTCAAACAATGACGAGACAGAGTATAGGAATGAGATACAGAATCTAGTGAACTGGTGCAGCAACAATAATCTGTCCCTCAATGTCAACAAAACAAAGGAGATTGTCATTCACTTCAGGAAGCATAGTGGAGAACGTGCCCCTGTCTACAGCAATGGGAGTCATGATGTGGAGCTGCCAGCGTTGGACTGGGGTAAACATAGTAAGAAATCTCACAACTTCAGGTTAAAGTCCAAAAGGTTTATTTGGTAGCAAACACCACTAACTTTTGGAATGCTGCTCCTTCATCAGTTAAGTAGGAGTTCTGTTCACAAACGGCATATAAAGACACAAACTCAATTTACAGAATAATGATTGGAATCTGTAAATTGAGTTTGTGTCTTTATATGCCCTGTTTGTGAACAGAACTCCCACTTACCTGATGAAGGAGCAGCGCTCCAAAAGCTAGTGGTGTTTGCTACCAAATAAACCTGTTGGACTTTAACCTGATGTTGTGAGACTTCTTATTACATCAATAGGGACAAAGTAGAAATGGTTGAAAGTTTCAAGTTTTTAGGTGTCCAGATCACCAACAACCTGTGCTGGTTCGCCCCCCTCCACGCTGACACAATAGTTAGGAAAGCCTACCAACGCCTCTACTTTCTCAGAAGACTAAGGAAATTTGGCACGTCAGGTATGACTTTCACCAACTTTTACAGATGCACCAGAGAAACAACCAGAAATAATGCTATCACAGCTTAGTATGGCTGCTGCTGTGTTCAAGACTGCAAGAAACAACAAGAGGTCATGAACGTAGACCAATCCATCATGCAAACCAACCTCCCATCCCTTGAGTCTATCTACACTTTCTGCTGCCTCAGCAAAGCAGCCAGCATAATTAAGCACGTTCTCTCTTCCACGCTCTTCCTTCAGGAAAAAGAAATAAAAGTGTGAGGTCACATACCAACCGACTCGAGCATAGCTTCTTCCCTGCTGCTGTCAGACTTTTGAATGGAGTTACCTTGCATTAAGTTGATCTTTCTCTACACCCTAGGTATGACTTTAATACTACATTCTGCACTCTTTTATTTCCTTCTCTATGAATGATATGTTTTGCCTATATAACACACAAGAAACAATACTTTTCACTGTATGTTAATACATGTGACAATAAATCAAAAGATGGAAGAAACTATTAGTTCTCGGCCTTTTGGTGAAGATCAAGCTTTAGATCAAGCCCAAGATGGGTTGAAATACCTTATTCTGTCAGTTTGGATCTTGTTTTTCTTCTTATGGGAACCTTGAATTGGATTGGAACTTGAATGTAGTTTTTGGAGCAAGCACAGAATAGATTTGGATTTGCCTGGTACACTCTGATCATTGGCTTTTAACTTTAAGAATGGAGTAAAAAATTTCTTAAAAACGCATGATGAAACAAGCACAATCCTGTCGGTGCTTCACAGAGGTAAATGTATCGAGGCACATGATGCCAGCATTAAAGGCATCTGATATTGGACGGTGGCTGGGCTGGCTCAACATTAAATAGCCCTCTACAAAACTGGATCTGTGACCACTCCAGAAAGAAACTGTTCTCCTCGATGGAAGGGCTGAGAACTAAGGGTCACTGATTTAAGGTGATTGGCAAAAAAAAGGTATTGTGGGAAAAAAATATTTTGATTCAGTGACTGATGAGAAAATGAATGCACTGCCTAAGTATGTGGTGGAGGGATATTCAAGCGTGATTTTTCAAAGATTGGAGAGTGCTGCAGGGATCTATGGTTATTTTCCAGACGTCGCTGGATTCCGGGGAAGTGCCGGAGGATTGGAAAACGGCTAATGTTACGCCGTTGTTTAAGAAGGGTGCCAGGCAAAAGGCGGGGAATTACAGGCCGGTTAGTTTAACGTCTGTGGTAGGTAAAATGTTAGAATCCGTCATTAAAGAGGAAATTGCGAGGCATCTTGAAGGGAATTGCTTGATAGGGCAGACGCAACACGGTTTCATTAAAGGGAAGTCGTGTCTGACAAATTTACTGGAGTTCTATGAGGATGTGTCTAGGGCGGTGGATAGAGGAGAGCCGGTGGATGTGGTCTTTCTGGATTTTCAGAAGGCGTTTGATAAGGTACCTCACAAGAGGTTACTGCAGAAGGTCAGAGGACATGGAGTTGGGGGTAGGGTGTTAGCGTGGATAGAGGATTGGTTGTCAAATAGGAGGCAGAGAGTGGGGGTCAATGGGTGCTATTCAGATTGGCGGTTGGTGACTAGTGGGGTGCCCCAGGGGTCGGTGCTGGGGCCTCAGCTATTTACCATTTATATAGATGATCTGGAGGAGGGAACCGAGTGTAGGGTGTCGAAATTTGCTGATGACACCAAGATTGGGGGAAAGGCAAATTGTGCGGAGGGTGTGGAGAGTCTGCAGAAGGATCTAGATAGGCTGGGCGAATGGGCCAGGAAATGGCAAATGGAATTTAATGTTGGCAAGTGTGAGGTGGTCCACTTTGGTAGGAAGAATGGTAGGAAGGACTATTACTTACGTGGCGAAAAACTGCAGCAGGCGACGGTGCAGAGGGACCTCGGGGTCCTTGTGCATGAGTCGCAAAAACCCAGCCTGCAGTGCAGCAGGTGGTCAGGAAGGCGAATGGGATGCTGGCCTTCATAGCGAGGGGGATTGAATATAAAAGTAGGGAGGTCTTGCTGCAGCTGTATAGGGCACTGGTGAGGCCGCAGCTGGAGTACTGTGTGCAGTTTTGGGCGCCGCACCTGCGCAAGGATATTTTGGCCTTGGAGGGAGTGCAGAGGAGGTTTACTAGGCTGATACCGGAGTTGAGGGGGTTGAGCTATGAGGAGAGGCTGAATAAACTAGGCTTGTACTCGTTAGAGTTTAGAAGAATGAGGGGAGATCTCATTGAGACGTATAAGATGATGAATGGGATGGATAGGATAGAGGTGGAAAGACTCTTCCCGCTCAAAAAAGACAGTAGGACTAGGGGGCACAGCCTCAAGATAAAGGGGGGGCGGTTCAGAACGGAGTTGAGGAGGAACTTCTTCACTCAAAGGGTGGTGAATCTCTGGAATTCTCTGCCCGTTGAAGTGGTGGAGGCTGCCTCGCTAAATATTTTTAAGAAGCGGGTTGATGGGTTTTTGATAAGAGAGGGGATTAAGGGTTATGGGGAGAGGGCGGGAAAGTGGAACTGAGCCACGACAGATCAGCCATGATCTTATTGAATGGCGGGGCAGGCTCGAAGGGCCAGATGGCCTACTCCTGCTCCTATTTCTTATGTTCTTATGTTCTTATAAGATGAAGTCAGTGTAGCTGGGGACATTGTGAATGAGCAGCTCCAGGTGACCATCTTCTGATTCTCAAATTATAACATAACAACATAAGAAATAGGAGCAGGAGTAGGCCATTTAGCCCTTCGAGTTTGCCCCGCCATTCAATAAGATCATGGCTGATCTGAAGCGGATCAGTTCCACTTTCCTGCTTTCTCCCCATAACCCTTAATTCCCTTGTCTATCAGAAACCTATCTACCCGTGTCTTAAATATATTCAGTTAGGTAGCCTCCACCACTTCAACGGGCAGAGAATTCCAGAGGTTCACCACCCTTTGAGTGAAGAAGTTCCTCCTCAACTTCAGTCTAAACTGCACCCCCCCACCCTTATCTTGACACTGTTCCCTCTAGTCCTGCTATCCTTTCTAAGCAGGAAGAATCTCTCCACCTGTACCCTATCTATTTCCTTCATTATCTTATATGTCTCTATAAGATCCCCCCTCAGCCTTCTAAACTCCAACAAGTACAGACCCAGACTATTTAGTCTCTCTTCATAGTCCAACCCCCTGATCTCCGGTATCAGCCGAGTGAACCTTTTCTGTACTCCCTCCAAGGCCAATATATCCTTGCGCAAGTGCAGTGACCAAAACTGCACACAGTACTCCAGTTGCAGCCTCACCAGTACCCTGTACAGTTGCAGCAAGACCTCCCTACTTTTATATTCTATCCCCCTCGCTATAAAGGCCAACATTCCATTCGCCTTCCTGACCACCTGCTGCACCTGCAGACTGGGTATTTGCGATTCGTGCACAAGAACCCCCAGGTCCAAATTACTGTGGATACTGGAATCAGAAACGGAAAATGCTGGAAAATCTCAGCAGGTCTGTCAGCTTCTGTGGACATGATGTGGAGATGTGGCGTTGAACTGAGGTGGGCACAGCAAGAAATCTCACAACACCAGGTTAACGGTTTATTTGGTAGCACAAGCTTTCGGAGCGCTGCTACTTTGGAGAATGGAGCCAACCTGAACTCTGAGCAAGGGTCAGATTGATGTGGAGATGCCGGCGTTAGACTGGGGTAAACACAGTAAGAAGTCTGACAACACCAGGTTTTAGTCCAACCGATTTATTCGACAGTAAACGCAGAAGCTGTCGGGGTTTACTAAGGGTCCGATTGGCTTTAGTCTGGCCGCGCATGCGCCCTGGCACTCTGTGCATTCGTAATCTGATTGGTTAGCTTCAGTGTAGGCGGGCTCTAATTGGCTAACATTCCATCTGTAGACTGTGATTGGCTAACTTTCCTATGTCGTATGTGATTGGTTAGTTTCCCCTGTGCTGCAGCGCCTAATTGGCTAATATTCCCAGTTCAGTCTGTGATTGGCTAACGCATGCAGGCGGGCTCTAATTGGCTCACATTCCAATTCTGGATTGTGATTGGCTAGACTTCCCAGTGCCGCCTCTGATTGGCTAGTCTGCCCAGTGCCGGCAGTGATTGGTTTGTTTTCCCTGTAGGCTGTGATTGGCGAGTTGCAGTCGCGAAGCTATTGGCTGTTTGTGTGGTGATGGCGGCGTGGAAACTTCTGGAACGGGCCCTGTGTTTGTGGCGGTTGTTCGAGTTGCTGCGGGGCGGTGAGTGCCGAGGCTGTGGTCTTTAAGCGACGGCTCGGTGCGAAGACATGTCGGTCGGGCTGGGTGACAGCGCGGGCATTGACTCCCCCCGTCAGAGGCTGGTATTCACCTCGAGCCGCACACGGGCCGGGCCTGCCGTGCCGGTCCGGGCCTGCCGTGCCCTCCGTGAGGCGGGCCGGGGCCCTCCGTGAGGCGGGCCGGGGCCCTCCGTGCTCTCCGTGAGGCGGGCCGGGGCCCTCCGTGCTCTCCGTGAGGCGGGCTGGGGCCGCCGCTGTGAGGGAATCACTGCCGACATTTCCTCAATTCCTGCACCCACTTTACCTTAGCTTTCCTTCCCGTTCCTTTCTCTGACTCCTGTTCATCATTGACATCTAACACCGCTTGTTTGTCTTGCTGACATTGTAGTTCTTGGCCTGTTTGTGATGCTGCTGCAATTTTGGTGAATGATACACAAGTTATAGCCTGAACACAGTGTAAATATTCTCCAACAGACTCCCTGAGCACCAAGGAACCTGACGGAATGCTGTCACCCAAAGATGCTGTAATTCCATCCACCGTAGGCACCACCCCTGCTCATCTTACAGACTGTAAGGAAATATAGAATAACAATGTCACTTCTATCTTTTTGTTTCTCCTATTCTATAGACAGTGTTTGTTAAAATAGACTCTTGCATCTTACATGTAAGATGTGGCTTTGACACGCTGATGTTTCACTGCAACTCTACTGTCACTGTTTCTAGCAGTAACCACGCAACCTCCGTACCTGACAGAATGCCCCAGTGCTGGATTGTGTGTCAAATTGCCACCAGAGTGTATGAATTGTCAGCTGAATTGGAACTGCACCTATGGAAAGGATGTATCATTCAACTGTACGGTCAAGCCAGGTGTACAGTGCACAGTAAGTAAATCTTCTGGACAATGTCTGGCGATTATGGAAATATAACTCACTAAGTTTCTGCAGGCCTTAATCTTTAGTTTTATTGATTTAAGTTAGAACGTAAAACATTACAGCACAGTACAGGCCCTTTGGCCCTCAGTGTTGTGCTGAGCTTCGTCTGAACCCAAGATCAAGCTATTGCACTCTCTATAATTCTGGTGTACCCCATGCGCCTATCCAATAACTGCTTGAAAGTTCCTAAAGTGTCTGACTCCAGTATCACAACAGGCAGTCTATTCCACACCCCAACCACTCTCTGAGTGAAGAATCTACCTCAGACATCCCTCCTGTATCTCCCACCACAAACCTTATAGTTATGCCCCCTGGTAACAGCTATGTCCACCCTAGCAAACTATCTCTGCACGTCCACTCCATCAATCCCCCTCATCATCGTGTAAATCCCTATTAAGTAGCGCCTCATCCTCCTCTGCTCCAAAGAGAAAAGCCCCAACTCCCTCAACCTTTCCTCATAAGACCTACCCTCCAAACCAGGCAGCATCTTGGTAAATCTCCAATGCTTCCACATCTTTCTTATAGTGAGGTGACCAGAACTGAACACACTATTCCAAATGTGGTCTCACCAACATCCAATATAGTTGCAGCATAATCCCACAGCCCTTAAACTCAAACCCCATGTTAATAAATGCTAACACACTATAAGCCTTCTTCACGGCTCTATCCACTTGAGTGGCAACCTTCGGAGATCTGTGGATACGAACCCCAAGATCTCTCTGTTCCTCCACATTCCTCAGAACCCTGCCTTTGACGCTGTAATTTGCATTCAAATTTGTCCTACCAAAATGAATCACCTCACACTTATCAGGGTTAAACTCCATCTGCCACTTTTCGGCCCAGCTCTGCATCCTATCAATGTCTTTTTGCAGCCTGCAAGAGCCCTCCACCTCATCCACTACTCTTGGTGTCATCAGCAAATTTACTAACCCACCCTTCAGCCTCCTCTTCCAAGTCATTGATAAAAATCACAAATAGCAGAGGACCCAGCACTGTGGTACACAGCTGATAAGTGGCCTCCAGTCTGAAAATTTTCCTTCCACCACCACCCTCTGTCTTCTTTGATATAGCCAGTTATTTATTTATTCAATCGGCCAAATTTCCTTCTATCCCACACGTCCTTCTTCATGAGCCTACCATGGGGAAACATATCAAATGCCTTACTAAAATCCATGTATACGACATCAACTGCTCTACCTTCGTCCACACACTTAATTACCTCCTCAAAGAATTCACTCAAATTTGAGAGGCAGGACTTACCCCTCACGAAACCATGTTGACTATCCCGGATTAAACTGCATCTTTCCAAATGGTCATAAATCCTATCTCTCAGGACCCTTTTCATTAACTCACTGACCACCAATGTAAGACTAACTGGCCTATAATTACCAGGGTCATTCCTATTTCCCTTCTTGAACAGAGGCACAACGTTTACCACTCTCCAGTCCTCTGGCACTATCCCCATGGACAGTGAGGACCCAAAGATCAAAGCTAAAGGCTCCGCAATCTCATCCCTTGCCTCCCAAAGTATCCTAGGATGTATCCCATCTGGCCCAGGGGACTTATCCACCCTCAGGTTATTCAAAATTGCTAATACATCTTCTCTCAGAACATGTTGTTAAGATAAATTCTATGTTGCATAATGCTGACCTCTTCTTTCTTGTCTCTGTGCTAATTTCTTTGGGCAGGAGTACTGACCTCTACCTTGCAGAGGCTGAGTGCTAGCTCTCAGACAATTCCTGCTATCTTCTGCTGAACCACGACCTTTACACCAAACATCAAACTGTTGCTTTCAGGACTGTCACTGACCTCTTCATCTCTGGATATCTCCCCTACACAGCCACCAACATCATAGTCCCCCAACCTCACACAGCCTGCTCCTACCTCCTTCTCAAAATCCACAAACAAAATCACCTTGGTAGACTGATCATTTTTTAAAATTCTTTTATGGGATATGGAAGTTGTTGAAACTGAGTGGCTTGCTCGGTCATTTGCTGTGGTCTGGAGTTCCATGTATGCCAAACCATAGAAGGATGGCAGATTTTCTTTCCTAGATTTTATGACAATCAATAATGGTTTCATGGTCATCATTCGACTTTTAATCCCAGATTTTGACTGAATTCAGATTCCACTATCTGCTGTCGTTGGATTTGAACCCATGTTCCCGGAGCAATACCCTGGGTCTCTGGGTTACTAGTTCAGTGACCACACCACTGTGCCACTACCTCTCACATGTCAGACTATTGATGTCATATGGAACTCACTTTGTCCTATCTTGACTCCATTCAGTTGTCCCTGTCCAGTCTCTTCCCAACTTCATTTGTGATCTCTCTCTGGTTCCCTATGTTATATCAACAGTTCCAGTTCTCTGGTGGTAACGGATTCTGCTTCACAATGGATATCCAATCCCTCTACAGCTTCATCCTCTACCTGGAAGATTTGAGGGCTGTCTGCTTTTTCTGTGAATGGAGACCTGAGCATTCCATTTCCACTGCCTGTCTCCTCTGCCTGACTGAACTTGTCATTCAATAATTTCTTATTTAACTTATCTCTCTTCATACAGATAAAAGGTGTGGGCATGTGTAGCCACGTGGGGCCCTACGTATGGCTTTTATTTTGTTATATGGAACACTACTTATTCCAGTCCTACTTAGGCCTGATCTCGCTGTGGGAGACTGTGGGTCAAAAGGTTGGAATTTTAACCCAGGAAGATGTGGGACCCTATTAAATGCCTTCTGAAGGTCTAAGTACACTAAAATTTAATGTACCCCTCCATCCACCTTACTTGTTAGTTCCTCAAAAACAAATATATTTAAGTAATTTCCCTTTCATATTCCCAAGTTGACTCTGATTAGATTCTGATTTCCTAAGTACTTAGCTATAACTTCCTTAAAATTTGATTATAGCAATTTCCCAATGACAGAAGTTAGGTAACTAGTCTGTTCCTGCTTTCTGTCCCCCTCATCTGTTGAATACAAGTGTTAAATTATCTATTTTGCCATTTTCTGGGGCTGTTAGTTGTATTTAAAACTATCATTCCCCTTGAGTAGCCAGACTAAGTAACAGAGTGGTTCAGGATGATTTACTATAGCAAGAAGACTCTGAACGAAGCCATTCAGAATGAAAAATTTAGAAATACATAGGCAATTAATCTCCACTTTGATTACAAGTAATTAGCATATACCAATAGATATACAGGAGTTATTTCTATCCAGTCATTGTTACGGGTACATCATACATAAGGGCGCAATGTTCAATTAAAACTTGTGCATGTTATGTTATCAAGAAATGATAGCTATATCTCAACCTCCTTTTCCATTGTTCCTTATTCTAATGGGCAAACATGAACTGCAGCTGCACATCATTCAATTAGATGAGCCTTGACCCCCATCTGGTCTTATTTAATCAAAACCTGTCATTTGTACATAGCTTTTCCTGTGTGACTGAGGTCCAGCTTGCAGCTTATGTGATTTTTAAACTTGTGTGATTAACCCTTTCAGGGTCCCTTCCCGAAAAAAAAGGAATTTTGAAAGCCAGTAACCAATGCAGCTACTATTTCTGCAGTCACTGTGTGAGTGAGTGAGAGGTGCTAATACATTTTGGATACTGAGAAGAATAAATGGCTATTTCTTTTAATTTAAACTTACCAGAAAGCCTCCCTTGTTCTTGACAGGCACAGCACTTGGGGATTAGAACACTTATTAATTGGAAAGCATTTTGTTGCTGTTAGCTGAGAAAAAAGGGGGAAATCATCCCATCATCTCTCATCTGGATCCACAAGGCCAAAGGCCTTGTGGATCAGAACTGGCTTGCCTGCAGAAGGCAGAGAGTGGTTGTGGATGGGTCTTTTTCGGCATGGAGGTCAGTCACCAGTGGAGTGCCCCAGGGATCTGTTCTAGGACCCTTGCTGTTTGTCATTTTCATAAATGACCTGGATGAGGAAGTGGAGGGATGGGTAAGTAAGTTCGCTGATGACACGAAGGTCGGTGGTGTTGTGGATGGTCTGGAAGGATGTCAAAAGTTGCAGCAGGACATAAATAGGATGCAGGACTGGGCGGAGAAGTGGCAGATGGACTTCAACGCGGATAAATGTGTAGTCCATTTTGGCAGAACCAACGGGATGAACGAGTACACTATCAAGGGCAGGAGTCTTAGTAGTGTTGAAGAGCAGAAGGATCTTGGGGTCCGGGTCCACAGGACTCTTAAATCGGCCTCTCAGGTGGAGGATGTGGTCAAGAAGGCGTATGGTGTACTGACCTTCATTAATCGAGGGATTGAGTTTAGGAGTCGGGAGGTAATGCTGCAACTTTATAAGACCCTTGTCAGGCCTCATTTGGAGTACTGTGCGCAGTTCTGGTCGCCTCACTATAGGAAAGACGTAGAAGCTATTGAAAGGGTACAGAGGAGATTTACAAGGATGTTGCCTGGACTGGGAGGCATGCCTTATGAAGTTAGGTTGAGGGAGCTGGGACTCTTTTCCCTGGAGAGACGAAGGTTGAGAGGCAACCTGATAGAAGTTTATAAAATGTTGAGAGGAATAGATAGGGTGGATTCTCAGAGGCTATTTCCCCGGGTTGAAATGGTTGCTATGAGAGGACACAGATTTAAGGTGCGGGGAGGAAAGTACAGAAGTGATGTTAGGGGTAAGTTTTTCACTCAGAGGGTGGTGAGTGAATGGAATTGGCTGCCGTCAGTGGTGGTGGAGGCGAACTCGCTGGGGTCTTTTAAAAGACTTCTGGATGAGTATATGGGGTTTAATGGGATTGGGGGTTATAGATAGGTCTATAGATTGGTAGGTGTTGATGTGATCAGCGCAACTCGTGGGCCGAAGGGCCTGTTTGTGCTGTAGTGTTCTATGTTCTATCTGCTTATAACAAGAGTCAGGTATAATTGCTGATGTATGCAAAAATAATTGATCTAATTCACAACGGCTTTTACAATTTCCATCTTGTGGTGATTCAAATAATTTTTCTCACTAATTTTTGTGCAGTTTCAACCTCTAGGCACTGGACATCCATTATTTATCAATTTGGGTCACCTACATCAATATAAATCATCCATTTTGAAGGTTGTATTCTTCATCTTCATAAATCTGTGGCCATAACTACATGGGAGTAACAGCCTTCAAAGGAACTTGTATATTATCAGTCATTTTTTTTGCCCCATATTTATGTTTTGCTCTTTTTGATACTCAGGATGAAAATAAGGTGGAACAGAAAACATTCCAAATTACAATGATCTGTCGGTTCTGTTGGCAACTGCCACCTACTGAGTATCACTGCAAAGAAACCACCAAATGCAAGACAGTGCAGTGCCCACGGGAATATATTTTTTCCAACTGCACAACTTTGAAACACGTGCATTGTCTTGGTAAGTGGCCTTTTAGAGCTGGTGAAAAATGTGTGTCAGAGAATTAAGAGAAATAGAGATAAAGTTGCTGCAGGTAGTTTGAATTGAAAACGTTAGCTTCTGCAGATTACTGGCCACGGAGTAACTAGCTAGGAACAATTGAAGCTCAAAGAGACTTGGGGGATCCATGTATAGTGGAATTCTGAGTTTTGTAACTAGTGAGGGCCAGAAGTGATATCACAGTTGTATAAAACACTTGTTGGATCAAACCCCTCTGATTCTCTTGGCTGTCAAGACCAATACTAACCTTGTCCTATTTTGGACAACCAAATAAAAGAACAAATGATACTAACCTTTTCAGTACAACTCATTGAGATCAATTATTTCAGTATGGACTGGCGATCAGAACTGGGTTGACTGTCTGTTTAGTTGTTCCGAGATGTGGTGTGCACATTAACTTGGCCACCTAGTCACTGCATTGGATGGGGTTTGTACTGGTGGATCTGAACCAGCCACTCAATGTTGGGGAGATTCAACAATGTACTAAAACTTGACAGTACGTTAGTAAGACTGTTCTTTAGTTTTATGTTTTCAGGTGCACATAATCCTTTGATTTTTGAACTGTAGTTACAGGCTACCCTGGTATCAGTAAATATGATGTGTAAACTCGGACTCTTCGATTGAAATGATTTTTCCATTATTCGTCAGGTAATCGTACATTTCAGAAGAAAATGTATTGCAATTGGACAGGGGGTTACAAGTGGTCAACTGCGTTGGCTCTGAGGTGAGACCATGTGGTAATATGTATTGTTTCTTGGCTGAAGTTCCTATTTGAAGACTTGTTTTTAATCTTTTTCTTGCTCTTGTCAAAACCTGATAGGCCTTTGCGTGACCTCTTTATCATCCAGGGTGATACAATAAGGTGATTTATCTTTACAGGAATGAAATTGCCCAGTAGTCTCAATAGTTCATAAAGAGTTTTATTTACATTAAGTAAACATCCATTTGAATGAATTAATCTGCCCTTCCCACTCATTCCCACCTGTAATGGTTGCAAGAGGTTATTATGGGTGTGGTGCCAGATGAAATTATTTGAACCAGTTTAGAGCTCAGTTTATTTCAGTCTAGTGTTGATCTTATGGTTATTTCTGAGATTGATGTTTGTAACAGAAATTATTGTATTGGTGTCACTTCCTTCATTTTATCCCATTTCAGTTTTGCTTTAGGACTCTCCACATTCCAGAAAGGGTTCAGAAATACTGAACAGTGAATTCATATGAACAGGAGGAGGATATTCAGCTCCCAAATCTGTTCTAACATTCACTTAGATTATGGTTGCTCTACTCCTTAACTCCCATCTACCTACCTTGGTTTTGTAATCCATAATACCCTTGCCTAACAAGGAACTAACAATCTCTTTTTTTTGACATTTTCAGTCAACAACAGCTTTTTGGGGAGAGTGCTAGGTTTTCATTAACTTTTGTTTGAAGAAGTCTTTTCGTACCGCTGGAATATGAGGAAACAGTGGCATAGTGGCAGTGTCATTGGATTTGTAGTCCAGAGATCCAGGCTAATGCCTGGAGACAAAGGTTCAAATCCCACCATAGCATTGGTAGAATTTAAATTCAATTTGAAAGAACCTGGAATTAATTCTTTGGTCTGGAAACTAGTTTTAGTAATGGTGAAATTATCATTGATCGTCAGAACCCATTTGTGCAATTTCCTATCCTTGGCTGTCTGATCTACATGTGACTCATTACCTACAACACCGTGCATGTTTATCTTATGCAACAGTCTTTGGTGTGGCATCTTGTCAAATGCCTTCTAGAGATCCAGATACACCACATCTACAGGTTCCATATTGTCCACTGTGCTTGTAATGTCCCCAAAGAATTCCAGTATATGAGTTAAGCATGATCTGCCTTTCATGAACCCACGCTGCATCTTCCCAATGGGACATTGTGAACAAAGTAGTTGACTCTATTCTCTGAAATGACCACTGAGTACAATGGCAGTTGGGGATGGGCAACAAACGCTGGCCTTTTCAGTGAGACTTGCATCAAATAGAAAATGTCCCGTTGGGAAGACATAGCATGGGTTCATGAAAGGCAGGCTGTGCCTGACTAATGTACTGGAATTTGAGGACGTTACAAGCACGGTGGACAATGGGGAACCTGTGGGTGTGGTGTATCTGGATTTCCAGAAGGCATTTGAAAAGGTGCCACACAAAAGACTGCATAAGATAAAAGTGCACAGTATTACAGGTAATGTGTTGGCATGGATAGAAGAATCGTTAACTAACAGAAAGCAAAGAGAGAGGGTAAATGGATGTTTTTCTGGTTGGGACTGCAGTTGTTTACAATTTACATAGATGATTTGGAGTTGGGGACCAAGTATAATGTGTCAAATGACACACATGACAATTCACAAATGACACGAAGATGAGTAGTGGAGCAAAGAGTGCAGAGAGCACAAAGTCTGCAAAGGGATATAGATAGTCATGAGTGGGCGAGGGTCTGGCAGATGGAGTACAATGTTGGTAAATGTGAGGTTGTTCATTTTGGTAGGAATAACAGCAGAATGGACTATTTTTAACTGGTTTAAAAAATGCAGCATGCTGCTGTGCAGGGTTCCTGGGTGTCCTTGTGCGTGAATTGCAAAAAAGTTGGTTTGCAGGTAAAACACATAATTAAGAAGGTAGGTGGAATTTTGCCCTTCATTGCTAGAGGGATGGAGTTTAAAAATGGAGATTATGATGCTGGTGAGGTCATAACTGGAGTATGGTGTACAGTTTTGGTCTCCTTACTTGAGAAAGGATATACTGGCATTGGAGGGGGTGGGAGATCCACAAGGTTGATTCCAGAGTTGAGGGATAATTTTAAGGGGTAATTTTAAAAATAGAGTAACAAACAAATTCAACCCTTTTGTATTCCTGTCCCCTTGAGATAAAGCCCAGCATTCTATTAGCTTATAGTGATTGGTGGGATTTCTAAACTGTCACTGCTTATTCATAGTTCTTTGCTTCTCTTTGTTTAGAAAGTCACGGGTCTCAGGTGAATAATCCCAGCCTTTCTTATGTTGAACTCCATCTGCTACCGTTTTGCTTACTCATTTAATCTATCAATCAGTGTCCCTTAACTTTCAGCTTCCACCCTTGATTCCACTTTAGTGTTAACAAACTTGTATAAAAGTTATTTTTGCAATCAAGTTCGATGTAGATTATATTTTGAATAGCTGACAGCCCATTTCAGATTCCTGGGAGACACTACTCACCATATTTGGCCAATTTCAGTCCGTGCCTATTACCCTGAATTTATTTCCAATCATTCTCTGCCCAAGACAATAGGATATCTCCATGTGCTTATTTTTTTAAACAGTCCCTTAATTGGAACCCTGTTGAATGCCTTCTGAACAAACAATTCTATAGGAATTTGTTATAATTAGTGTGGGACATTATTTCTAGTAAAGATGAAGGAATAACCTCTCTCTGATTTGCAAAGTTATTGCAAATCATTAGATGTGCCAAATTCCTCCAGAAAAAGAAGAGTCAATTACTAGAGGGCATAGGTTTAAGGTGTGAGAGGCAAGTTTTAAGAGATGTACGAGGCAGATTTTTTACACAGAGTGGTGGGTGCCTGGAACTTGTTGCCAGGGGTGGTAGTGGAAGGGGATATGGTAGTGACTTTTAAGGAGTGTCTTACATAAGAAACATAAGAAACAGGAGCAGGAGTAGGCCATCTAGCCCTTCGAGCCTGCCCCGCCATTCAATAAGATCATGGCTGATCTGTCGCTGCTCAGTTCCACTTTCCCGCCCTCTCCCCATAACCCTTAATCCCCTCTAATGAGATGGGAATAGAGGGATATGGTCCCAGGAAGTGTAGGGGGTTTTAGTTAAATCAGGCAGCATGGTCGGTGCAGGCTTGGAGGGCTGAAGGGCCTGTTCCTGTGCTATAATTTTCTTTGTTCAAACTACCAGTCTCTCTCATAACCTAACTGTCCCATAAGGTATTAAACAATAGAGGTTATTACTGGATTATGCTAGGCAAATGAATTGACTTGTTAACACGACTGCTGTCTGTTTTATGTTTGTTATTAATAAAATATATTTGCTAAGCATATTAGCTTGGTCTCCTTTTCAGATTTGCCCCCTTAATCTATCAATGACACTTTGCAATTTTCTGCTCCTTTCTGCACTATATGCTATGCCAACTAATTTAGCATAATCAGCAAACTTGGATTTTCATCCAAGTCATTATAATTGTATATAAGCTCACATCCCAGTATAATTCCTTGGGGGTGGGGGGGGCATCACTACTTACATCTTATTAGTTTAAGTACATACCCATCATACCTACTCTGCTCCAATCTCCGACCAATTCCCTGTCCAATCGACTAGAGTGCCTTCAATTCATGTGCATTCATTTTTAATGGCTTATTTGGAACCCTGTTTGAATAACTTCTGAAAGTCCATTTAACAACCATGGACACTCTCTTATCTATGATGTCAATTACCTCAAATAATTTTTAATCTTTTGAGTCTGTTCTGACACTTATGATTGCAAATAATTTGAAAGGTGCCTTTGAAGCATGTAGTTGAATACGTATTTGAGAACGTGGTTCATGTTTGTTTATAGAAATGTTATAAATAGTTCATTTTGCTTAGCTTCTAGTTTGATGGAACAGAGTATCTGATGGAATATTCTGTTCACGCTATCACCAACAAATCAGAGAGGTGGGGCTGAAGTTAGGGTTAGACAAGAATGAGTTGTACAGCAGTGTCTTGATATGAGCCTTGAACAAATGCAGCCAGCATTTTAATACTGGGGATTTGTTTCAGTGTCATGAATGTTTGTTTTAATTGAACGCACAAAATATATCTCTATTTCTTCTCTGGGTCAAAATTGTGGAACTCCCTCCCTAACAGCTCTGTGGGTATACCTACTCCACATGGATTCCAGTTGTTCAGGAACGCAGTTTACTATTACCTTCTAGAGGACAATTGGAAATGAGCAATAAATTCTGGCCTAGCCACTGACGTCGACATCCGGAAAATGAATGCAAATAAACTTTCTTGTTGGTTTACTCACAAGTTTAGACAGTAGGGTTTGGCTTGAATTAGCTTGTGATATTAGTGCCTAAAAATTAAATGTTGTTTAATCCAGAGCCTGGTTCCAGCAATTGATTTTATTGTTTCCAACTTGTGCTTGAAATACCTTTGAATAGAGGGTGCACAGGAGGTCAAAACTGGTGAAAGATGGAGATCACCGAGGGTTGTGTGGTGGAACGCTTTACAAAGATAGGGAAGGGTGATTTTGGATGGATTTGATCTTGAGGATACGCATTTTAAATTGATGTTGGTGAACCTGGAGCCAATATAGGTCAGCAAACGCTGGGATAATTGGTGAGCGGAATTTGGTGCCGGTTACGAATGAGCAGCAGAAACTTTGATTAGCTGAATTTATTGTAAGATGAGTGGGCAGCAGAGAACATAAATATGTAAGAAATAGGATCAGGGGTGTGCCATTTGACCCTTTGGGATTGCTCTGACTTTGAATAGGATCATAATTGATCTACATCATTTTCTCCCATTATCCCCATTTCCCTTGGTACTCAAAAATCTACTGATGTCTATCTTGAATATGCTCAATGACTGAGCATCCAAAGTTCTCTGGAATAGAGGTCGTCAGAGGCACATGCCTGTGAATGAAGAAATTCCACCTCACCACAGTCCTACATGGCTGAACCTTTATTCTGAATCTGGTCCTGTGTTTCAGATTCCTCAGCCAAGGGAAACATGTTTTCAACATCTACCCTGTCAAGCCCATTTGGAATTGTGTAGGTTTCATTCACACCTAATTCTTGTAAAAAGCATGGGAAATTTTAAATTTTACTCCTCTTCCTCATAGAACAATCCTTTCATCCCCTCTGAGCATCGGAATAAGATCTAGAGGTTACAAAATGATGGGTGAGGAGTTTAGCAGCAGATAGCACACTGAACCCCAGCTCAACCTATGAATTGTGGGGTGTTTTTGTGATGGAGAGGATATGGGTCGGAAGCTCAGATGGAAATTCTGAGATAAACCGATTAGCTCAACCAGAGCGAGTGGAGAGGGAATAGAACAAAGAAAATTACAGCGCAGGAACAGGCCATCTGGCCCTCCAAGCCTGCACTGACTATGCTGCCCAACTTAACTGAAACTCCCTACCCTTCTGGGCGCTATATTCTTCTATTCCCATCCTATTCATTTACTTGTCAAGACATCCCTTAAAAGTCACTACCATATCCGCTTCCACTACCTGCCTCGGCAAGAGTTCCAGGCACCCACTTTTCTGTGTAAAAATAAATAAAATCTGCCTTGTACATCTCCTTTAAACCTTGCTTCTTGCCCCTCGCATCTTAGAGAATGAACAAAGAAAAGTACAGGAACAGCCCATTGGCATGGACTTGGAGGGCCAATCATGGTGCCCTAACTGAACTTAATAAACACTTTCTGTCCTTTTGGTCTGTATCCCTCTATTTCCTCCTTATTCATGTATCCATCTGGATGCCTGTTAAATGTTGCTAATGTGAATGCTTCCACCGCTACCTCTGGCAGTGTCTTCCAGGCACCCATGACTCTCTGCGTGAAAAACATCCCCTGCACATCTCCCTTAAACTTCTTCCTCTCACCTTGAATCTGTGCTCCCTTGTAATTGACACTTCCACCCTGGGAAAAAGCCTCTGACTATCCACTCTGTCTGTGCCTCTCAGTTCTCTATCAAGTCTCACCTCTGTCCCTGTCTTTCCAGTGAAAACAATCCTAGTATATTCAACCTCTCCTCATAGTCAACGTCCTCGAGACCAGGCAATATCCTGGTGAACCTTTTTTGCACTCTCTCCAAATCTTCCACAGCCTTCTGGTAGTGTGCATGTGACACTCCAAATGTGGCTTACCCAAGGTTTTATATAGCTGCAACATGATTTCCCAACTCTTGTACTCAGTACCCCAGCTGATGTAGACAAGCAAGCCACGTTTTAATCACCTTGGCCACCTGTGTTGGCCAAGGTGATGAAGGGAACTGTGGACCTGCATGCCCAGATCTCTCTCTGTTAATGTTCCTGAGGGTTCTGCCATTTACAGCATAATTCACACCTAAATTTGATCCTCCAAAATGCATTCCCTTGCATTTGTCCAAACTAAACTCTGTCTTTCCATCTGGACAAATGCGAGGTGATGCATTTTGGTAGATCTAATTCAGGTGGGAGTTATAAAATAAATGGCAGGGTCATCAGGAGCGTAGACACACACAAATATGAGCGTACACGTTCACAGATCCGTAACATAAGAATATAAGAAATAGGAGCAGGAGTAGGCCATCTAGCCCTTCGAGCCTGCCCTGCCATTCAACACGATCATGGCTGATCCGAAGTGGATCAGTTCCACTTTCCTGCTTTCTCCCCATAACCCTTAATTCCCTTGTCTATCAGAAACCTATCTACTCGTGACTTAAATATGTTCGGCGAAGTAGCCTCCACCACTTCAATGGGCGGAGAATTCCAGAGACTGACCACCCTTTGAGTGAAGAAGTTCCTCCTCAACTCTGATCTAAACTGCACCCCCCCCCCTCCATTTTGAGGCTGTGCCCTCTAGTTCTGCTATCCTTTCTAAGCAGGAAGAATCCCTCTACCTCTACCCTATCTATCCCCTTCATTGTCTTATATGTCTCTATAAGATCCCCTCTCAGCCTTCTAAACTCCAACGAGTATAGGCCCAGTCTATTCAATCTCTCCTCATAGGCTAACCTCCTCATCTCCGGTATCAGCCTAGTGAGCCTTCTCTGCACTCCCTCCAAGGCCAACATATCCTTCCACAAATGCGGTGACCGAAACTGCACACAGTACTCCAGCTGCGGCCTCACCAGTGCCCTGTACATTTCAGCAAGACCTCCCTGCTTTTCTATTCTATCCCCCTCGCTATAAAGGCCAACATTCCATTCGCCTTCTTGATCACCTGCTGCACCTGCAGACTGGGTTTTTGCGATTCGTGCACAAGGACACCCAGGTCCTCCTGCACCGTTGCATGCTGCAGCTAAACAGTGGTAGCGTAGCTGGAAAAGATGGTGAAGAAAGCATATGGTGTGCTTGCCTTCATTGGTCGGGGCATCAAGTATCAAAGTTGGCAAATTGTTATATAAAACGTTAGTTAGGCCACATTTAGAATTCTGATTTTGATTTTATTTATTACTGTCACATGTATTAACATACAGTGAGAAGTATTGTTTCTTGCACGCTATACAGACAAAACACATTGTTCATTGAGAAGGAAACGGGAGACTGCAGAATATAGTCTTACAGTCGTAGCCAGAGTGTAGAGAAAGATCAAGTTAATGCAGGATAAGTCCATTCAAAAGTCTGACAGCAGCAGAGAAGAAGCTGTTCTTGAGTTGGTTGGTACGTGACCTTAGACTTTTGTACCTTTTTCCCGAAGGAAGAAGGTGGAAGAGAGAGTGTCTGTGGTCTGTGGAGTCTTTAATTGTGCTGGCTGCTTTGCTGAGGCAGCGGAAAGTGTAGACAGTCAATGGATGGGAGGCTGGTTTGCGTAAGGATTGGGCTATATTCACAACCTTTTGTATTTCCTTGATGTCTTGGGCAGAGCATGACCCATACCAAGCTGTGATACAACCAGAAAGAATGCTTTCTATGGTGCATCTTTAAAAGTTGGTGAGAGTTGTAGCTGACATGTCAAATTTTCTTAGTCTTCTGAGAAAGTAGAGGCATTGGTGGGCTTTCTTAACTATAGTGTTGGCACGGTGGGGGGACCAGGACAGTTTGGTGATCTGGACATCTAAAATCTTGAAGCACTCAAACTCTTTCTACTTTGTCCCCTTTTATGTAAACAGGAGCATGTTCTCCTTTATGCTTCCTGAAGCCAATGACAATCTCCTTCATTTTGTTGACATTGAGGGAGAGATTATTGTTGCTGTGCCAGTTCACCGGATTCTCTATCTTATTCCTGTACTCTGTCTCATCATTGTTTGAGACCTGACCCACTATGGTGGTGTCGCCAGCAAACTTGAAAATCGATTTGGAGGGGAATTTGGTCACATAGTCATAATCGTAGTCGTATAAGGAGTATAGTAGGGGGCTGAGAGCACAGCCTGTGGTGCACTGGTGTTGAGGGTGATTGCGGAGGTGGTGGTGTTGCTTGTCCTTACTGTGTCCAATTCTGGTCGTCACATTCTTGGAAGGACGTAGAGGTTTTGGAGGCAGCATAGAAAAGGTTTACCAGGATATTGCCTGGTATGGAGGATATTAGCTATGAGGAGAGATTGAATAAACTGGGATTGTTCTCCCTGGAAACACAGAGGCTGAGAGGTGACCTGATAGAAGTTCATAAAATTGTGGGGCACAGATGAGGTGAACAGTTGGAAGCTTTTTTCCAGGGCAGAAATGACAATTACAAGGGGGCACAAGTTCAAGCTAAAGGGGCAAAAGGTTCATTGGAGATGTGTGGGGGAAGTTTTTTTACACAGAGGGTGGTGGGGGCCTGGAATGTACTGCCCAGTGAGGGGTTGAGGCAGACACGTTAGCGATATTTAACACTTATCTGGATAAACACGTGAACAGGTGGGATAGAGGCATCTGGGTGGTTTGTCCAGGTAGGACAACATGATTGGCGCAGGCTTGGTAGGCCGAAGGGCGTGTTCCTGTGCTGTGCTATTCTTTGTTCGTTCTTCATTTTTGTGCCCGAGTCTCCAATCTTTCTATATCCTGCTGTATCCTCTGATCAGCTCCACCGATCTTGGTGTCATCCACAAACTTACTAATCAGACCACTCACATTTTCCTCCAGATCGTATATATAAACTACAAGTAACAGAGGTCCCCCCACTGATCCCTGCAGAACACTACTAGTGAAAAATACTTGCACTGCTACTCTGACTTCTATAACCAAGTCTGTATCCATCTAGCCAGCCTCACCCTGAGTCCCATGAGATTTTAGTTTTTTGTACCAATCTGCCATGTGGGACCTTGTCAAGCGCTTTACTAAAGTTCATATAAATATATCCATAGTCCTTCCCCATCAATTAATTTTGTCACCTCTTCAAAAAACTCAATCAAGCTGGTGGGACATGACCTTCCCCATAGAAAACCATGCTGCCTGTCACTAAGTACTCCATTTTCTTCCAAATGACATATATCCTGTCCCTCAGTATCCTTTCCAAAAGCTTCACCACCACAGGCACTGGCCTGTAATTTCCTGGATTACCTATGTTTCCCTTCTTAAACAAGGGAACAACTTTGGCTATTCTCCAGTCTTTTAGAACCTCACCTGTGATCAAAGAGGATGTGAAGATATCTGTTAAGGCCCTAGCCATTTCTTCCCTTGCCTCCCATAGTAACTTGGGATCCTATCTGGCCCCAGGGACTTGTCAATCTTAATGCAATTTAGGATACCCAACACTTTCTCCTTTGATTTATTGACATTTTCTAGAGCAATCACACATACATCCCTGACCTCAACATCCATCACGTCCTTCTCCTTCGTGAATACTGATACAATGTACTGATTAAGGTCCTCGCCCACTTCCTGTGCCTCTACACATAACTTGCCTCTGTTGTCCTTCAGTGGGCCTGCTCTTTCTCTTGCTATCCTCTTTTTCATACACGTGTAAAAAGCCTTGGGTTTCTCCTTGATCCTGTTACTTAAAGACATTTCATAGCCCCTTTTAGCCCTCCTAATTCCATGTTTAAGTTCCTTCTGACTGGGTCTGTCAGTTTTAAGATGCCTGGACCTATCGTGTGTTTCCTTTTCTCTTTTGACTAAGTTTACAATTTTCCTTGTCATCTATGGTTCCCGAATCCTGCCATTTCTGTCTTTCATTTTTGCAGGGACATGCTTGTCCTGCATTTCAATCAACTAGCCTTTAAAAGCTTTCCGCATGTCAGATATGGATTTACCCTCAAACAGCTGCTCCCAATCCACATTCTCCAGTTCCTGTTTAATTTGGTGTAATTGGCCCTCACCCAATTAAGCACTTCACCTGAGGGCCACTCTCGTCCTTATCCATGACTACCTGAAATCTTATGACATTATGGTTACTAACCCAAAATGCTTCCCCACTGAACCATCGACCTGGCCTGGCTCATTCCCCAACACCAAGACTAGTGTAGCCCCTCCCCAGTTGGATTGTCGGCATACTGTATCAAAAAGTTCTCCTGGCCATTTCTAACAAATTGCTCTCCAGCTGAGACCCTGGCTGTAAAGAAAACTCAATATGGGGGAAGTTTAAGTCACCACCACAACTACCCTGTTTTTTCACACCTTTCCAGTATCTGACCACACATCTGCTCCTCTGTCTCCTGCAGCTGTTGGGTGGTCTGTAGTACACTCCCCACATTGTGATTTCACCCTTCCCATTCCTGAGCTCCACCCATAATGCCTCACTGCAAGATCCCTCCAGTGCGTCCTCGATCTGCTCCCTAATCAGTAATACAGGTCCCTCACCCCTTTTGTTTCCCTTTCTGTCCTGTCTAAAACAATGATATCCTGGAATGTTAAGCTGCCAGTCCTTTAACCACGTCTTCATAATTGCAATAACATCATAATTCCACACAATAATCCAGACTTTCAGTTCATCCGTTATACCACTTGTATTGAAGCAAACGCACTCCAGACCTCCAATCCCGTTGTGCCCCACGGCTTCCCTCTGAGTGCTCTTACTCTGTGCTGTTTATCTCAGTCTCACCTTTGTTCCTCAGTCCCTACACTGATTGGCCTGCTGTTCTGGTTTCCAGCTCCCTGCAGCACTAGTTTAAACTCTCCAAAACAGCACTAGAAAACATCTGCCTATGTATTGGTACCTCTACAGTTCAGGTGTAACCCATCCTTCTTGTACAAGTCCCACCTTCCCCAGAAGACGTTCCAGTGATCCAAATCTTGTAAGTCCTCCCTCCTACACCAGCTGTTCAGCCAGGTATTCAGCTGTATTATCTCTGTTCAAAGCCTCATTAGCACGTGGCATGGGGAGTAATCCTGAGAATTGCATCAATTTATTGCAGATAAATGCAAAGTGATGCATTTCGGTGGATCTAATGTAGGGGGGAGCTGTACAATAAATGGCAGAACCATCAGGAGTATAGACACACAGGGACCTGGGTGTGCAAGTCCACAGATCCTTAAAGGTGGTAAAGAAGGCACATGGCATGTTTGCCTTTATTGGATGGGGCATAGAGTATAAAAGTTGGCATATAATGTTGCGGCTATATAGAATGTTGGTTAGGACACATTTGGAATACTGCATCCAGTTCTGGTTGCCACACTACCAGAGGATGTGGAGGCTTTGAAGACAGTACAGAAAAGGTTTACCAGGATGTTGCCTGGTATGGAGGGTCTTAGCTATGAGGAGAGATTGGGGTTGGGGAGAAAAGGAGGATGAGGGGTGACCTACTAGAAGTGTATAAAATTATGAAGGGCATAGATAGGGTGAACAGTGGGAAGCTTTTTCCCAGGTCGGAGGTGACGAACACAAGGGGTCACAAGTTCAAGGTGGGGGGCGTGCAATGTTCAACAGAGATATCAGGGGAACGTATTTTACACAGAGGGTGGTGGGGGCCTGGAATGCACTGCCAAGCAAGGTGGTTGAGGCGGACATGCTGGGATCATTTAAGACATAGCAGCGTGAACAGACTGGGAATAGAGGAATACAAACGAATGGTCTAGTTGGGCTCATGAGCGGTGCAGGTTTGAAGGGCCTGTTCCTGTGCTGTATTGTTGTACTACCCTAGCTCCCTACCTAACTTGCTGAGTTAGGGGAGGCGGTTTAGAACGGAGTTGAGGAGGAACTTCTTCACTCAAAGGGTGGTGAATCTCTGGAATTCTCTGCCCGTTGAAGTGGTGGAGGCTGCCTCGCTAAATATTTTTAAGAAGCGGGTTGATGGGTTCTTGATAAAGGAGGGGATTAAGGGTTATGGGGAGAGGGCGGGAAAGTGGAACTGAGCCACAACAGATCAGCCATGATCTTATTGAATGGCGGGGCAGGCTCGAAGGGCTAGATGGCCTACTCCTGCTCCTATTTCTTATGTTCTTATGTTCTTATGTTCTTATGTACAGGCCTCTACTCAGAGAAGGAAGCCTCCAGCATCACTTGCTGGCTTCTTCCATTGAGGCAATGTCTAATCCAGTTTACTACCTCTCCATGTATACCTAGTGACTGAACCTTCCTAACTAACCTCCCATGCAGGTCAAAGAACGTAAGAAATAGGAGCAGGAGTAGGCCATCTAGCCCTTCGAGCCTGCCCCTCCATTCAATAAGATCATGGCTGATCTGTCGTGGCTCAGTTCCACATTCCTGCCCTCTCCCCATAACCCTTAATCCCCTCTCTTATCAAAAACCCATCAACCCGCGTCTTAAAAATATTTAGCGAGGTAGCCTCCACCACTTCAACGGGCAGAGAATTCCAGAGATTCACCACCCTTTGAGTGAAGAAGTTCCTCCTCAACTCCGTTCTAAACCCCCCCCTTGTCCTACTGTCCTTTCTGAGCGGGAAGAGTCTCTCCACCTCTATCCTATCCATCCCATTCATCATCTTGTACGTCTCAATGAGATCTCCCCTCGTTCTTCTGAACTCTAACGAGTACAAGCCTAGTTTATTCAGCCTCTCCTCATAGCTCAACCCCCTCAACTCCGGCATCAGCCTAGTAAACCTCCTCTGCACTCCCTCCAAGGCCAAAATATCCTTGCGTAAGTACGGCGCCCAAAACTGCACACAGTACTCCAGCTGCAGCCTCACCAATGCCCTATACAGCCGCAGCAAGACCTCCCTACTTTTATATTCAACCCCCCTCGCTATGAAGGCCAGCATCCCATTCGCCTTCCTGACCACCTGCTGCACCTGCAAGCTGGGTTTTTGCGACTCATGCACAAGGACCCCGAGGTCCCTCTGCACCGTCGCCTTACTGAAGTCCATGTAGACAACATCCATCGCCTTCCCTTCGTCCACTTTCCTGGTAACCTCCTCGAAAAACTCTAATAGATTGGTTAAATATGACCTACCATGCACAAAGCCATGTTGACTCTCCCTAATAAGTCCCTGTTCTTCCAAGTATTTGTAGGTCCTATCTCTTAGTACTCCTTCCAATAATTTACCTACTACTGACGTCAAACTACTTACAGCATGCAGAATATTTTGCTTTTTTCAGAATCATGGGGTGGAGCAGTGTGTGGGAAATGAGGTTTATGAACACAAGGTTTTTTTAATTTAACATTTGTGTTAGTGCTGTAATCTTGGGTGTCATAGTATTCTAAGAATGCTATATAGGGCACAAATCCCTTACCTTTGCAGTTAGATTCTTTGGGTCCTTTAACCTGACTATTGACTGGCTGGGTATTGTTTTCATTAAAATGCATAACTTCCATGAGAATTGACAAACTGATCCTCTGTGGGATGTGATCTCCCCTGCAAGCTGCCTCTAACCAGTAATTTTGTGTGTGGAACTGAATTAAACTGCAAGACAAACTTGACTCTACTCACCCAGAGTCCATTCATGTATTTGTTCCAGCAGAGATAACTGGACAGTATAAATTGTAGGAACTCTGATCTTTCTTACTTAATAGCAGAACATTGAGATCAGTTGTACGTTCTCCGATGAGATTAGGAACAGTGGAAATGTTAAGGAATCGGCTAAGAGAAAAGCAAATAAATGATCTTTGTGTTTATTTGTGGGTCAGTGGAGTGAGAACAGGGAGTAAAACCAGGAACCCATTGATTACCATTTCCGTACTTAATGGAAGTTTTAATTTTTTCAGCATCACATTAGGAGGGTTCGGAGCTGACCGCTTCTATTTGGGCCAGTGGAAGGAGGGTCTTGGCAAACTCTTCAGCTTTGGAGGACTTGGAATATGGACCCTGATAGATGTGCTGCTGATTGGGATTGGGTATGTTGGTCCTGCAGATGGCTCTCTCTACATCTGAGCTGCACATGAAGTCTCGCCTTATGATGGCCCTGAATTGTACAAGTGACAACGCCATACAGAGTTATGGAGCAACAGCTGCAGGAAAGTGATGGGAGAGAGTGCTGCTGTTGTAGACAGTAGTTGTACTGAGATCATTTTTGCCTTTCTTTACCAATGTGAGAATGGCTGATGATAATTGAAGAGACAAATGAAGGCATCCTTGACCTTGTGGTTTGTTGCTTTTTCCATTGATTATTCCTTTGATTCTTGCTGGTTTTGATTGAGTCCTTCTGTGGAGGGCTGCAGACAATTTGGCACAGCGACAATATTTTCCTGAAAAACACTGATTAATCCTGTCAAGAAGTGGAATTTAATAATATGGAATTCCCTGGACATAAACAACATGGAAAAAATTTGAAACTGTTTGAAACATTATCCTTTTTTTCTGTCTTTCTCATGTTTCATTCACTGAGATAATTGAAAAAATTCAAATAATAATGGTGGCAGAGTCATCACCAAATTGTGGGCTTTTCAGCCTAGCAAATTAGGAATATTGCTGGGTTGTGTTTACTGGGATTGTTATAAGTGATGAAAGCGCAGAATGCAGTGAGGGGATGGGTGTATCTTGGAAATTGGAATTAATACCTGTCTGCTTCCATTGCAGTTCAGTGTACATGGTAAATAAATTCTGATATAATTGCATGTGGCAGCGTGTGCCAGGTTTTGTGCCTGAGTGTAACACAGCTCAGTCCAGCTGCACCAATGATCTGATTTTACAGCTGTTGCTCTGGGAATTCCAAAGGGAACATAAACCATGAGAGAACTGCTACCACACTTCTATCAGCACCAGAATGTTGGCCAGTGGAATTAGCAGATGCATATGATAATGGGAACTGCCTTTTGTGGCATGGGAGAGTGAGGAGTAATGGGAGGGTTATGTTATGTCATTATTAGAATAATATGTGATGAGTATCAAAAGAACTTTGTCTCAGGTGAGGTTGCAACATAGCTGACAGCCCAGCTCCAAGACTGTTGAAATTAGTGATCAGTTTACCCCTCCTCATTTCACTTCCCCAATCTGCAGCCTGGTACTGTATTATCAATTCTTATATATTTCTAGATTGCTGGTCTTCCATGGTTACTGATATTGCCTGAACTACAAGCAGATGGTGACTGCTGGCTTGAGATATGGACAGATTATCATTCTGTATTGTTACAAAACTGAATAAACATGGCTGGATCAATATGACCCATAATTTGAATAAGTCTCATCTTTTCATTAAATTTGTCAGTTGCCTGCAAGTGGGATGATGGTCTTATTGAATGTACCTGCATGACTTGCCAGTATTGTTCCCAGTAGAACAAGATTGTGCCTGTGCAATACTACAGCAAGAAATATTTTGATCATTCTGGAGGACTGACTTCTTGATTCTTTAATTAAACTGCTGTAACTTGTTTTGAATCTAAATGTAGCTGAAATTTTTTTGTTGTGAATTCCACTGAAAGCTAGAAGCTTGCTACAGGACTTGGAATTAGTACATGGTCTGTGCTGGCTCCTTTCTTTGCAATGTTTATTAAATTCAAAATGCAAAGTACGGGCATTGTATTCCAGATAACTGCATTATTTTTCAACAGATCTTGAATCTGCATTTTTGTAGCAGTCAGATGGCTTTATATAATGTACAAGTAGCTGTAGAGGGGTTTCTGGGTTATTGTGCACTGCTGAATTTTCTTGTCACTATTCTACCTCAACTTTTATCAAATCCTATATTTTCATTTGAGTAGTCAGCTACTGTAGTGTCCTGCCGCACATTGCTTTCTACTTGAGAAAAGTATGAGTTCAGTATGTGCAGTAACTATTGTCATTTACTAGTCACTGTCAATGTTTGATCTGTCCTCTATCGATATTGGGGAGTTTTGATTCCTATTGGGCAATTTCAATTGAATGTGCAGTTCAGGTAGTCTTCAATAAAGTTGATATGTAGTAGCTTACAGGGAGGCAACTCAACAAAAATACAATGTTACAAAGCATGGGATGTAGACAGGTCAAGTGAGTGGGCAAAAAGCTTGGCAGATGGAAAATAATGTAGGAAAATGTGAATGTGGTGGGAAGAATAAAGCAGAATATTTAAATAGAGAAATGGGATTCAGGAGTCCTTGTGCATCAATCAGTAACATTCAAGTTCAGTAAAAAAGGCAAATGGAATGTTGGCCTTTACTTCAAAGGGATAGGGAACTCTTGTTAAAAACAATACAAGGCCACTGTTAGAACATAAGAACATAAGAAATAGGAGCAGGAGTAGGCCATCTAGCCCTTTGAGCCTGCCCCGCCATTCAATAAGATCATGGCTGATCTGTCGTGGCTCAGTTCCACCTTCCCGCCCTCTCCCCATAACCCTTAATCCCCTCTCATCAAAAACCCATCAACCCGCGTCTTAAAAATATTTAGCGAGGCAGCCTCCACCACTTCAACGGGCAGAGAATTCCAGAGATTCACCACCCTTTGAGTGAAGAAGTTCCTCCTCAACTCCGTTCTAAACCGCACCCCCCTTTATCTTGAGGCTGTGCCCCCTAGTCCTACTGTCTTTTTTGAGCGGGAAGAGTCTCTCCACCTCTATCCTATCCATCCCATTCATCATCTTATACGTCTCAATGAGATCTCCCCTCATTCTTCTAAACTCCAATGAGTACAAGCCTAGTTTATTCAGCCTCTCCTCATAGCTCAACCCCCTCAACGCCTGTATCAGCCTAGTAAACCTCCTCTGCACTCCCTCCAAGGCCAAAATATCTTTGCGCAGGTGCGGCGCCCAAAACTGCACACAAACACTGAACAGTTTTGGTCATCTGTCAGGAAAAATATACTGGCCTTGGAGACAATCCAGAGAAGTTCCACTACGTTGATCCAGGATTTGGAGAGATTTTCTAGCGAGACTATGGGATACTTGGGGGGCGTGGCAGGGTAGACAGGTTGTTTCCCCTTCATGAGACTATATTGAGCATCTGAGATTAAGGGTCACCTATTTAAAGCATAGATGAGGAGGAATTTCTTAATTCAGTAGAGAATCTGGAATTTGACTGCAGAGGGTTGTAGACAGAATGTCTCTCAGCCTCAAATATTTAACCTAGTGAGAAACCAAAGGCAGGAAACAAGGATTAGCCATGATCTCATTAAATGGTGGAGCAGGCTCAATGGAGCAAATGGCTTACTATTTCTATAGCTTAGAGGGAGGTTCAAGACAGAGAAGCGACTTCTCAGAGGGTTGAGAGTCCATGGAACTTACTGCAGTGCAATTGATGCAGAATCAATGGATTCAAGACATAGATAAATATTGGATCAAAAGTGGGATAAAGGGCTGTGGAGAAAAGGCAGGGAAGGAGAGTTCAGATGAGATGGAGATCAGCAATGATACAGAATGGTGGAGCAGGCTCAGTTGAATTGGCTACCCTAATTCCTATGTTCCTACATTCTGGTCTTGCATTCGTCCCTTGCAAATTGTCTAGCACATTAATTGTGCATTTGCCAGCTCTTCAATTCACATCAATCTGAATGCGTAATATACCTTTTTACAATCAGGAAAACCACTTTGCTACTTGTGCATTAACCAGAAAAAAAGGTTACCCTTGGTGTTCAGACCCCATTTATCTCTCTGTAGCCTTTAACTCCAATAATAATTCTTACACTATCCTTAAATTTGCACTGTACCCTTGTTAGCGCAAGTGGGCGAAACAACCACGACAGACTCGGTGAAGTTCAAAAACGGCACAGCTTTATTTTCTTCTTACGTCGACGGAGAAGCACAGTCAGGACATACAATCGGACTGTCCCGAAAGCGCTCTAAAGACTCCCCCACAACGGGCTACAGTTATACCTGAACTTCGCGTTTCAAATGCTAATCCTTTATTTACAGTATTTGACTTCAGACATCCTGTTTCGATGTTTGAGTGTTGGAGCATTTGTTTTAAGTGTGTTAATTGTTTTTGTCTGGTTGGTTATTAATGGTCTAGAATCTCTGGGGTTTGACCCATAGGTGTGTTATTGATCTCAGAGGTTTGAGGGGCCAGGGATATTTCCTTAACTATGTTAATTTTAGGTGTTTGACTGGTTTAGAAGTGCTGATTTTGAGGGGGTGGGGATGTGTTCTTTAATTTAGTTCCTGTAGGTGCCATCCTGTCCAATTTCCCTTATGTGCTAGCCCTCATTTGCATTCTACGAGCATGCTCTTGCCTGCTGATCGGTGTCTTTGTGATTTTAGTGGAGGGCTCTGAGGATAGTTTTAGTTTGCTTCCATTTTGTGTACCCATTTCATAAAATTTGTTGTCCGATAACAGTTCCCCCCTGTCGGTCGGGAGCGGGCTTGTTCCGCCCCCCTCAGACCGATGTTCTTGACAAATTTTATGTCCGGTGCTCCCTGCATTTGCACACTGCAATCATACAGTTTAGGGGAGCCCCGGGTTTGTCAAATTAGGTGTATACGGGAGAAGTCTTCCCGATTTGTTAATTGTCCCATATTGCCAATCATTTTGATTAGTTCCCTCCTAGTTTTGGTTTTCTTGCGCGGTATGTATCGCACATTATGACCCCCCAGGATATTGCCAGTATGAGTTGGATGGCAACCAGTATGTGCGAGATTATCCGGATCCAGGGGTGAACGTCTACACTTAGACCCCAGTCCCACACCCTCTGAGCCCATGTCTGGCTCTGTAAGGCTGACCCTGTGTCATGCTCTAGGGTTTTGATATGTGATTGTAACTGGTGGTATAATCGAACAGAGTGTCCCACTTTGAGACGGAGCTCTCTCAGTACTTCTGCTAAGTGTGGGATGGGAGTCTGTTCTGGCTCTCGGTAATATTTGAGGTCGTCTCTCAATGGGTCCGTGGCATTAAGTGTCAGGGTCTGTCTACTTCGGATGTTGGTGATGTGGACCTGGCCAATAGCGACCGGTCTGCGAGGGGTGAAGCAGAAGTTTGGGCTGGGGATCAGGCACGTCAGCCCATTGTATATGAAGGATGTTCTTGTTGTGGCTACGCAATACCTGCCTCGTCCTCCCTATCCTGCCCGGGCAAAGTGTGGATCGGTGGGTGTAATTTCTAGGGTACAGCCCTGCATTTTATTAAACCCACATTCAGCTGTGTCTCATCTCAGTGGGTGAGGGCAAATGGTTATCTCTCCTCTTTGTTGGCAGCCCGAGAGGGAGGTACTGAACATCACGCCGTAACTTCAGTTATGTGGTAGTGGAGGGAGGTATTGCCTCTAACAACACCGATGTTTTCAATCTGGAAGATAGGGAATGGTCCCGAGTCTGGTGTAACTATCGGAATCAATAGGACCATCCCTACTCCCGTACTCTCGCTAACCTCGCAGTCGGGGATCACTGGATATACCTGTGTCATTCCTTTCAAGGTTCGGTTATCCAGCACCCCCTTCCGATCTGCGAGTTGTGCTAGCCGGGTGCAGTCAATCCAATCGGGCACCTCCCCCCGTGTACCTGGTCCAAATTATGTCTTAATTGACCTATCATCCACTGACCGTACGCATGACACAGCTGTCCCTATTGTACCCAGGCAGTGTTTTCTCTCTCCCTATCTATGAGGTGGTTAATGGTACAGGTGTGTGTTTCTAATATTGTGACTCCATCTAGTTGGGTATAGGCACCCCTCTCCCCTAAAAGAGCCTGCTTGGCTTGTTGGGCTAGTGACCGTTGCAGGATATATTTCATCACTTCCTTTAACTGTTCTATTTTATTATTGAGGCCCTGGATGTCAATTGAGTTAATCACGCTGGATCTGATGTTTATCTCTGTGAGGATGTCCTTGACTATACCCCTTTTGCTTGTGTGTGTGTGTGTTGCCTCTGTAGTGTGGTGCTCCCATCGCATCGATAGCCCACTTTATAGTTTCTCTGCCCAGCATTTGGTACATACCTCGTGTCTGTTCTGAACAGCATCCCAGCACCTGGATCCCAAAGATACCAATCAGAACAGGCACGATTTTGTGTTTCACATTGTCGTATACAATTTCTCCCTCGTTCCACAACACCAGTCCTCCATCCGCGCGCCCCGCCCGCTCAGCAAGGGGCAGGGTAAGATTTTGGGCGTCGTGGTCGTGGGGGCATGCATTGTAGGAAGTGCAAAACATACATATAGTGAGACTACTGGAGCCTCAACTAGTCCATAATATCCACACATATCGGTGTCCAATTTCAAAATGTCTCTTTGTGGCTATATTCGTGGGTCTTCGGGAACGGCGCAGAACATTCCAAAGGTGCAGCCAGAGTCGCGCAGCGAGTCTGGCTGTTGGCTAAGATCCGAACACATATCCAACGTGCAGGTGAAGCAGGTCACAGCGAGACCTGGGTGGACTTGTGGCCATGCATTGGAATACATTCTGTTGGTCTCGGGGAATGGTGCTGCCGGCACGCACAACGCCTCGGACGTATTGAATATTATTCCGTGGGATTGTTGATAGGTGGTGTACCCCTGGATGGCAACGCTCGACGAGAAGATCATGGATAGGGCCATCCTCCAAGTGGTTAGCATTATCCTGGAGAGGGGTAGGAAGGGTACACATTATAGAGATGTATAAGATAATGAAGGGGATGGATAGGGTAGAGGTAGAGAGATTCTTTCCGCTGAGAAAGGACAGCAGGACTAGAGGGCACAGTCTCAAGATAAGGGGTGGGCAGTTTAGAACGGAGTTGAGGAGGAACTTCTTCACCCAAAGGGTGGTGAATCTCTGGAATTCTCTGCCCGTTGATGTGGTGGAGGCTACCTCGCTAAATATATTTAAGACACGGGTAGATAGGTTTTTGATAGGCAAGGGAATTCAGGGTTATGGGGAGAAAGCGGGAAAGTGGAACTGATCCACTTCAGATCAGCCATGATCTTATTGAATGGCAGGGCAGGCTCGAAGGGCTAGATGGCCTACTCCTGCTCCTATTTCTTATGTTCACAAAGCCTGGTGGCCGCCAGGTATTAGAATCTTAATATTAACTAATTTCTATAATGCCTCTACATCTATATACACATATACACATATTAGAGCCATGGCTGATGTGTGGCTCTCCTCCGTCGGAGAGATGAAGGTTGTTAATTCGATCTCCGCTGTGTGGATAGAGGCGGTTAGTTATGGGTCGATACGTGGCCCGTTTATGTCGATGGACTACTCTTGTCTTTACAGTCGGTCTGTCCTGTTTCCCCTCCCCCCCGGGGTGGTATGCCTTTAGCTGTGACCAGTGTTTCCAGTGGCCTTTCCCTTTGATGTCAACACAGGCACATGTGTCACTGGTGAGGATAATTTCATGGGGTCCTACCCATTTCGGTGCAAACCCTGTTTGATCGTGGGCAACTCAGATCAAAACCTTGTCCCCTACCTGGGGAAATGTGGAGGTATGGCAGATGTCATGTTTCCTAACCTGGTCTTTTATAGCCTGTTGGTCTCTGGCTGTGTGGTGTAGCTTTCTGAGTTGATGGTCTAACTGTTGCACATATCTTTTCATTTTATCCCGGAGGTGGGGCGGGGGTGCGGAGGTGTGCCACTGTTGTAATTTTAAAAATCTCTGATACTTTGGACCAGTTTGCTTACTCCAATGTTTTACCCCAGTGCCCTTATTTGCAAGATGGACAAAGGACAAACACAAGTAACGGTTCAACAAGTTTATTCAATTGGGTGATGCGTGGAGTGGACAGATAAAGCTATTTACAAACTAGGCTGTGATGTCCTGATTCTTCCTTAGTGAGGGGAACCTACATGGCTGGGCTTTGACCACCAGGTACCATCTCTGATAGTGAGCGCCAGGTCACACGGTTCTGGGAGTCCCAGTACCAGGGGCGCAAGATTTGCAGGGTGCCCCATCCTTTTCGTTGGTGCCCCAGGGTCGTGGTTTTATTGCTGAAGCTCTGTAAATTGGGGCGGGAACCGTGGGTTCATGTGCTGGTTCTGGGGGTAGTGGGTGGGGGTTGTAGCTGCTTGTTGGGCCGGCCCTTTGAGGGGCATGGGTTGGGGTCCATCGTCAGGGAATTGCTGAGATAGTTGTGTAGGGTGGTACCCTACAGTTCTGGGCAAAATGGTTGGGTTGGCCATAGGTGCATATGGGGTTTAGTTCTATCTTGTTCCCTGTACCTGGGGTTGGGAATATAATCAGGGTTCTGCCCAGGGCTGCAGTTTTCTGTATCAATGATTGGCAGAGATATATGGGGGTGGGTGCCCTCTGCACCATTCCCCATCTTTGTCCCTGGCTGCCCCTGCCTGTTCCCACTGTGTCACCTCATCTGGGCTTGCATTACCCTGTGGCTTATAAATATCCACTTCCTCCAAGGCTGCTGTTGTGGTAGCGGCTATGTGCAGGAGGGCTTCCCCAGCTGCAGGGTTGGCCGCACTGTCTGCTAGTTGGTTCCTCTTCAGTTCTGTCTTTACTCTCTGGTGGGCTTTTATCTTAATTACGGCTGCTTCCGAGGGCAGCCTGGCTGCAGCTACCAGGTCTCGAATTATATTTTCATTTTTATGCGGCCCCCACTCCCCCCCCCTCCGTGGTGATTAAACCCGCACCTTTTCCAGGCCATCATGTAATCGTGGGTCACCCCTTTGAAGTTAAATCAAAGTGTAAAGCATTGTGTACTCAAAAACAAACAGACCTTTAACAACTCTGCTCTTACCTCAATGCAACAACAATCACCTACATTCGACAAGCAGCCAGACCACACAAATACAAAAACTATCCAAATTATCAGCTCAACCTTTGATTGGAGAAAATCTATATTCCATCTTGCCAATTAATTGGTAATATTTTCCTAACATGTTGAGAGACTAGTCTCTCTCTCAAAATTCTGTAACACACACCTGCGAACTTCCTCCTTTTGTAAAAAAAACAAAGGATCACTTGGGTGTGATTATATGCAATGCTAAAGTTCTTTAAAACATTCATTCCCTCCCAATCAACAACATCTCCTGGTAATTCCATGCCTTCCTTGCAACTAATAGTCACAGAATTCATCAAACCAGGGGCAAATTCTAAACTTACTGTGGGATCAGGTGCTTCTGGAAAAGAAGTGAGGGATCCCCAGTCAATGCCACAACCCAATCCATAAACACTATCTCCCTCAGACTCAACTGTCCCAAACTGATCACAGACAACATCTTTATCTGCATTGTCAACTTCAGATTTTAATTGATTAATCTTCTGCTGGAACTTGGAGTAATCAGAACTTGGATTCTTTTCACTTACTGAATATACTTTAAACTGACTCATAGACAATATATTTACCTCATTGTTTTGTTCCTGCTTATCTACTTTCCCACAAAATTACTTATTTTCTTCTCTTAACTTCTCAACTAACTCTCTCATAATTTCTCTTTAATTTCATTTTCTCTGACTTCTCACTCTGTAACTCCTCTAAACTACTAATCACAATAACTTTACTCAGTTTCAACAAACATTTTCTTTATCTCTGTTACTCTACCAAGGAGCTGTTCCAGTCAACTGGCAATTGCAATCATTTTCCTGAGCTTGTGAGCCCTTTTACCCACTTCCTTTTGGGCACAAATCCAACAATTCTCTCCCTCGGATCCCAGGTCCGGTTTCAGGGCATCACCCCACCGTACCCATTTGGGCCACTTATGATTCAGATATAAATGGAGAACTTCCTCCATTCAGCATGACAGACCATAATTATTTCCTTTTAGGATTCTTTACTTGAGAATACATAAGGGATCAGAGTAGGGGTCTGGTTTTCACTAAACTCCCTCCCACAGATTTTACCCAAATTTTTTTAGACTGTTCTCATTTTAACTACAAGTTTGTCCACCTTGTGATACAGACACCGAGTTTATGGCCCCAATTTACTGGTCAAATCTGTATTAGTCCTTCACTCACTTGAGACTGGCCGTCACGTGGGGCGCCTGCCCTCTTGATTCAGGCTCAGACGGAGTGTTGGAGAATACTGGGTTGAAGGTTCAACTTCGGAGCTGCATGTTCTTTTTTAATCGAAGTACCGACTGGCTTACGAACTGGCCACGTCGGGGAGCTGGTGTTGGACACTGGGTCTTAAGATACTCTGGGCCACCAAAGCCTGAGCAATTTCCTCAGTGGCTTGTAGTGCCTCAGGCTTTATGGGGTATTGTTTGTGAGGAGTGTGGATCAGCCCGCGTACGTGTAGGGGAGGGATTCTTATGAGGCCGCGGTCTTGTTTTTCCTTGGGGACCCGGTATCCCACATATTTGTGTATTATTTAAATTGTATACCTTTTAAGCATAAGAACATAAGAAATAGGAGCACAAGGAGGCCATCTAGCCCTTTGAGCCTGCCCCGCCATTCAATAAGATCATGGCTGATCTGAAGTGGCTGAGTTCCACTTTCCCGCTTTCTCCCCATAACCCTCAATTCCCTTGTCTGTCAAAAACCTATCTATCCGTCTCTTAAATATATTTAGCGAGGTAGCCTCCACCACTTCAACGGGCAGAGAATTCCAGAGATTCACCACCCTTTGAGTGAAGAAGTTCCTCCTCAACTCCGTTCTAAACTGCTCCCCCCCCCTTGCTTATCTTGAGGCTGTGCCCTCTAGTCCTGCTGTCCTTTCTGAGTAGGAAGAATCTCTCTACCTCTACCCTATCCATCCCCTTCATTATCTTATACATCTCTATAAGATCCCCCCACAATCATGGCCATTGATTATACTCAAAAGGCTAAGAAATTCCAAGAACCTATTTCAATTTAATCCAATCCAATTTCCAAATTTTATTTAAGCTTTGTGTCAAACCCCCCTGTTGTAAAATCACAATTAGGGGAAGAACATTAAAACATTAATAAAAAACAAAAACATTAATACAACCTCTTTACCAAACACACATGAAAGCTTTCAACATGCATTCCACATTACCTTCATCAGGTTTTTAACTAGATTCTTATTTTGTCTGCTCGATAGCGGGTGAGGGACCCTTCTGGTTCCCATTCAAAGGTGGTACTGTTGTTATCCATGTTAGTTTCCTTTACTAGGGTCAGTAGTGTACTAGCCCTGGCTCTAATGCTTTCACAGATACTTGTGTGTGTATCTGATTGGGTTACGGTCTCGTGTTCCCACTGTTAGTACGTTTGTACCTTCAGTGACAGCCCGACCTGCGTGTAGCGGGGAGATTGCCGCTCCCAGAGGCAGGTGAGCTCTGTACAGCCTCTCTGCAGGGGCCGCAGCATACGGAGAGACTACTGACTACAGTGACTGGGGCCAGTAGCTCCTACCCAAACTCCTATCGCTAAATCGACTCTCGAGGGCAGCCATTTCCCTATCTCCCAGGGAGTCACCCGGACCTGGGTGCGGACTGGCATGTAGTTGACCGCGGGTCGGAGTCCCCCAGCGTGTAGTCGTTTTTTTTCACGCTACCAGAGGTCTCCTGCTTGTAGTGGTCGAGGTACTCAGAGGCTCCAGACTTAGTAGCGCCCGGACATGTAGCAAATTCCTTGCGGATTTTGCCCCCAGTGGCCTGATCTCTTGCGCCTGCAGAGGTCCTCACCGACTTGCAGCGCCCGGACGCATACCGAACTCCGAGAGTCCGATCCCAGTGGCCCGAAACCTTGGACGTCCTCCTGAACCTTAAATCCCAGGGTGCTGTCCCTGAACCTTAACTCCCAGAGTAATAGCCCTACTCTGTAACACCTGTTCTGTCGGGTCCCCTAGTGGGCAGTTAGTCTGTGGTCGGGCTTGTCGGGGGTCAGCGAAATATAAAAATAAGACAATGAATCACAGTTCGCGATCCCAGCCGCCCGCCCAGAAAGAAACTTAAACCCACGTTACCGCCGTGCAGCTACTGAACGGACCCTGTTCACAAGTTCAGATCGTGGCAGCCGTGAAACCCCGCTCTGACACTAATATTCCGCAGGTTCGATGAAATGAGTAAAGATACTCACCCAGTGCCAGGAGACGGTGTTCCAGCGACGGTCGCGATCCCGGACGAGCCCCCAGTTGTTAGCGCAAGTGGGTGAAACGACCACTACGGACTCAGGGTGAAGGTCAATAACGGCACAGCTTTATTTTCTTTACGTCGACGGAGAAGCACAGTCAGGACATACAATCGGACTGTCCCGAAAGCGCTCTAAAGACTCCTCCACAATGGGCTAGTTATACCTGAACTTCGTTTCAAATGCTAATCCTTTATTTACAGTATTTGACTTCAGCCATCCTGTTTTGATGTTTGAGTGTTGCAGCATGTGTTTTAAGCGTGTGTTAATTGTTTTTGTCTGGTTGGTTATTAATGGTCTAGAATCTCTGGGGTTTGAACTATAGGTGTGTTATTGAACATAAGAAATAGGAGCAGGAGTAGGCCACCTAGCCCTTCGAGCCTGCCCTGCCATTCAATAAGATCATGGCTGATCTGAAGTGGCTCAGTTCCACTTTCCTGCTTTCTCCCCATAACCCTTAATTCCCTTGCCATCAAAAACCTATCTACCTGCATCTTAAATATATTTAGGGAGGTCGCCTCCACCACTTCAACGGGCAGAGAATTCCATTCACCACCCTTTGAGTGAAGAAGTTCCTCCTCAACTCTGTTCTAAACTGCACCCCCCCCCCTTATCTTGAGGCTGTGCCCTCTAGTCCTGCTGTCCTTTTTGAATCTCAGAGGTTTGAGGGGCTAGGGACATTTCCTTAACTATGTTAATTTTAGGTGTAAACACAGTAAAAAGTCTGACAACACCAGGTTTTAGTCCAACCTATTTATTTGATAATATACTCGTAAGCTTTTGGGTTAGTCCCTTCGTCAGGTGAATGGAGAGTTCTCCATGGGTTGTTTGACTGGTTTAGAAGTGCTGATTTTGAGGGGGTGGGGATGTGTTCTTTAATTTAGTTCCTGTAGATGCCATCCTGTCCAATTTCCCTTATGTGCTAGCCCTCATTTGCATTCTACAAGCATGCTCCTGCCTACTGATCAGTGTCTTTGTGATTTTCATGGAGGGCTCTGAGGATAGCTTTTGTTTGCTTCCATTTTGTGTGCCCAATTTCATAAAATTTGTTGTCCAATAACAATCTTTATGTAGTTGAGACAAATTCAATAATATGCCATATTCCAAATATAAAAGTTTGAATTTGTTCCTTTACATGTGACCTTTTACAGTTGAACTCATCCCATCACAAGAAATTTGTATGTATAGATACCTCTCATTGCAGGTGCAGACTCTGCTTTATTAGTGAGTCTTCTCCAGATGCCAAGCCGCCCAGGGTCAAATGCAAGCAGCAGCCGCCGCCGCCACAAGGGCTCTTTCAGGTAGTAGTGCAAGAAATAAAAGTATGTCCCCTGAATTCAGACAAGTAATCATGATGTGGATGTGCTGGCGTTGGACTGGGGTAAACACAGTAAAAAGTCTGACAACAGCAGAAAGGATGTCCTGAAGCATGGTACACTGGGGAGACCATGCAGACACTACAACAACGGATGAATGAACATCGCTCGACAATCACCAGGCAAGACTGTTCCCTTCCTGTTGGCAAACACTTGTGGTCACGGGCATTCAGCCTCTGACCTTCGGGTAAGCATTCTCCAAGGCAGCCTTCACGACACACGATAGCACAGAGTCGCTGAGCAGAGACTGATAGCCAAGTTCCACACACGAGGCCGGTCTCAACAAGGATCTTGGGTTCATGTCACACTATCTGTAACCCCCGTGACTTGCCTGGGTTTGCAAAACCTCACTCACTGTACTGTCTGGAGACAATACACATCTCTTTAACCCGTGTCAGTGCTCCTTCCACTCACATTGTCAGCCACTTCAAGACTTGAACTGCAGGTTAGGTGTAAAGATTCGCATTCTAATCAGTAATCTATAAACTGTCTGTGCTTTACATGCTCTGTCTGAGGCCAGAACTCTCCATTCACCTGACGGAGGGACTAACCCGAAAGCTTGTGCGTTTACTATCAAATAAATCGGTTGGACTAAAACCTGGTGTTGTCAGACTTTTTACTGTGTTCAGACAAGTACACAGTGCTTTTAGAAAGAGAATGATAATCAGTTTGCACAATAAACATACAAAAAAAACAGGAATGCTTAATCTGCATTTATTTGCAACATAGTAATATACAATGGTCCAGAAGTGACTGCCAACTCACCATTCAAGACAAAAAAAAACTTTATACTGTCAGTCACAACCCAATAATTTCAAGTCTATCCCTAGGTTTTCTGGCTGTTAACAAGCCAAAAGCTCACTTTACTTTGTCAAGTTAGCCAGATGTTATATATTGTCAGTTGTTTCCTTAAGTGTTTTACCTTCAATGAGGGTGCCCATTTGCCTTGCAAAACAAAAACTCTAAAGTAAAAAGGGTAAAATACTCCCAAAATGCTGGAAAATAAGATAACCGGAGTTCAATAGTGCAAAATTACAAATAGCACTTTAAACAAACTTAGTAAAATTGGTTAATTTTTATCCCATTATATTTGGTCCAAATTTTCCAATAGCCAGGTACACAAACTCAGGCACCATTTGGAGGATAACGATGAGTACATTACCAGGAACAGAGAAAACATACTTCAGATTACAAGAGGCTTAATCCTTTCTGTAAGAGTTTGGAATCCTTTTGTACCATCTGGACCTCTGGGCAAACGTACTACTCCTTGAGGCAGTCCACCTGCATTATGCATTTTTCGGGAAAGCATAGGGCTGTCCACTGGACTGTTCTCATGTGATATCACCTGTGCCTGCTTTCGTCTCTGTACCCATGGGCTGCCTGAGGGTGTGTTGCTACTGTCAGATGAATAGTCAGTCCACTTAGCACCTACTTCAGGACTTGTACCAGCACTGAGTTTTGCATCTCCAGTAAGTGGAGATTTCCATGGAATTATGTTTTTCCTTTGTATTGAAGGGCTTGAACGTGGACTGTTCCATGGACTGGATCGAGGTGAGGCATTAGGACTCAAATGATTGTTTTGATAGCTGTTGGGGCTCAGCTGATTATTGGGTTTAAGCTTGCGGCTAATCATGGGAGATGCAGGGTTGCTTTCAGCTTCGGATGAGCTGTAGGCAGAGGAATCTTCACCCATATACTGTAGTTCTTCCACTCGCTTATTGGCAGATTTGCTTTTTGACCCATTCTTGTCACCATCTTCAGCTTCTTTAACCTTTTCCCTGACCACTTTCTTTTTTCGTGGTTTCATGCCTATCAGCACCACTTTCATGCCCTCATCTGTTTTTCCAAATGACTCATGTGCTTTGATTGCAGATTCAACATCTTCAAACTCTACAATCACACACTCTTTTGTTCCCAGTTGTGAATACCGATTGCTTAACCTCTTCATATCTGCAGAAAGCTCCTTTCCAGGCTTTAGAACACGAACAGAAGAGATTGTACCAAACAAGCCAAATACCTTCAGTATATACTCCATCACCTTCTCTTGCAAGCCACAACTTTCAGATTCCTGGTTTTGGTTTAAAGCTTGAAATTCAGGGCACAAGTGCATATCATGTACCAATAGCATCCGACTGGGGAGATTTTCACTTGGGAAGACTGGAACAGCAGTCTTCCTTCTCACTTTTCTTCCTTCTTCGTTCAGCTCCAGTAGCTGTGAGTGCTTGAGAGCAAAGGCAGTGGTTTGCCAGTCACGAGTGAGGTGTTTCACCTGGAATAGAAAAATCCAGTGGTAAGTTAATTCACTAAATGTGTTAGTGACTCAACTGGAGCAGCTCCATACTACCTTACAGCTTACACAGATAAAACTAACCTATTTGAAAAGGACACTGGGTTAAGTACTAATTTTAACTATTTTCCCAAATAAATATACCCAACCAATACTGTAAGTTTTATATTCCAAAAATCTGCTCAAGTTCTTTGCATCCATCCTTCACAAGTAGATGAACTGAATGTCGTGGTGAAAGAGGAAAAAGTAGAGACATCAGGATAAAAGTAGAGAAATGAGGTCCAAAATAGATTGGCATCAATTGCAGAAGCTGTGATCAGAACTACTTAATCCTCCACAGATCTGGGAGAGATGTTTTATTTGCAGATGTTACACATGTTTAAAACAAGGGAATCAACATGGTAACTACAGACCAGGAAATATATTAGTGGGGAAAAACTAGAAGCTATTGTCATGGAAAAAGAATGGATTAATAAGAATTCTTCTGAAAACTTTTGAAGAGTCACATTCTACAATTATTTCACTTAGATGCTGCTTGACCTGAGTACTTCCAGCACTTGGCTGTATTTTAATTATGGGTAATTAAGGGATTTGTAAATTAACTAAGGACAGCACAGTTGTAGGGGGTATGCACTGCTGCTTCATAGCACCAGGGACCTGGGTTCGATTCCAGCCTTGAGTGAACTGACTGTGTAGAGTTTGCACATCTCCCTGTGTCTGTGTGGGTTTCCTCCCATAGTCCAAAGATGTGCAAGTTGGGTAAATTGGCTGTGCCAAATTGATCCTTAGTGTCCAAAGATGTGTTCTTGAGGTGGATTAGTTATTGTAAATGCATAGGGTTCTTTCAGTTGACCAAATGGCTGCCTCCTGCACTGTTCAGATACTGTGATTCTGATTGTGTCTGGCTTTCTTGATGGGGCAGAAGTGCTTGATGACTGTCGAGATTGGGGGAACCGGGCTGGGAAAGTTATAAGCAAACCTGGGCTGAATGTAATTCAAACACACCTGAAGTTTATTATACTTAAAAGGTGAGAGTCATATTCACTTCTGTCAACATGAGGTAATTTAGGGGGCAATTGCCATTTGGAACTTGCTTCATCATTCACTATTATAGCTGATTGATCAGTTTTATTCCATTTTCCTGTCCATCTCCCATAACACAACTCCCTCATCAATGAGGCATCTAACACCTTTAGAAAAGGAAAGAGCATAAAAAATACTTAAAGAATTGGAGATGTGACTTTTTCAGTTATTAAAGACCATAGAACCCCTGCAGTGCAGAAAGAGGCTATTCAGCCCATTGAGTCTACAGCTGAGTTATCTATGTGGTTTTCCAGAATGAATGAAAAATTTGAAATAAGGTAGTGAATTTGAATTTTTACCAAGGAACAGGCTGAAATACATTGCCATGAGGATGGGTGGAGCTTAGCATGATCCTTCATTGAGTTACCTAGCATAAACTGGCTGCCACATTGAAATACTATCATATTGTAATTGTTGCATTGGAAGAAAGCCTTTTATGAAAGGAGCTTTCATAAATATAAATTCATCACTCACCTCATCCAAGGCGGTGAGAGCTAATTATTCCACAATCCAGTCAATAATGAGAAAATTCAGCAACGATTATAATCAAATCCAAAAGCTCAATCTGTCTGCATGGTGCAACACTGCAGAGATTCCATTTTAGGCTCTAAACATTGTAATTCAAAGTTTAATATCAAAAACAAACTATTTATTTGATCACATGAAACACATTAACCCAGATGCAAACAAGGTACTGGAAATTTTTCCCATTGGATACGCCAACTACCCTCTAATATTAAAAAGCACCTTTTTGAAGGAGGTCAGTAATTTAACACTGACATATCCCATTTTATTTCTCCTCACATGCTTCAGTAGAAATGCATCTTTCTCCAGGTTCTCATCCGAAAGGTAATATTCAATCTGAGTAATCAGCTTTTGCATCAGCTCAGGATCAGGAATTCTCCAATCACTGTCCAGCTCATCCAGGTCATTCTCTCCTCCACTGAAAGCAGCAC